>NC_138305.1:92372500-92972500 GCF_965601325.2 Salmo salar
GGGAACCCTCATGGATATTATCCTGACCAACTTGCCCTCCAAATAAACCTCTGCTGTTTTCAATCAGGATCTCAGCGATCACTGCCTCATTGCCTGCATCCGTTATGGGTCCGCGGTCAAACGACCACCCCTTATAACTGTCAAACGCTCCCTAAAACACTTCAGCGAGGAGGCCTTTCTAATCGACCTCGCCCGGGTATCTTGGAAGGATATTGACCTCGTCTCGTCAGTTGAGGATGCCTGGTTGTTCTTTAAAAGTAACTTGACTGCCCTCGACCAGCACAAAAACATCCTGTGGCGTACTGCACTAGCATCGAATAGTCCACACGATATGCGCATCCTGTAGCTCTCACTCCAAAAAGTTCTGGGACACTGTAAAGTCCATGGAGAATAAGAGCACCTTCTCCCAGCTGCCCACTGCACTGAGGCTAGGAAACACTGTCACCACTGATAAATCCACGATAATCGAGAATTTCAATAAGCATTTCTCTACGGCTGGCTGTGCTTTCCTCCTGGCTACCCCAACGCCTGCCAACAGCTCCGCACCCACCCCCCCCCCAGCTACTTGCCCAAGCCTCCCCAGCTTCTCCTTCACCCAAATCCAGATAGCAGATGTTCTGAAAGAGCTGCAAAACCTGCACCCGTACAAATCAGCTGAGATAGACAATCTGGACCCTCTCTTTCTAAAATTATCCACCGCCATTGTTGCAACCCCTATTACTAGCCTGTTCAACCTCTCTTTTGTATCGTCTGAGATTCCTGAAGATTGGAAAGCTGCCGAGGTCATCCCCCTCTTCAAAGGGGGAGACACTCTAGACCGAAACTGTTACAGACCTATATCCATCCTGCCCTACCTTTCTAAGGTCTTCAAAGGCCAAGTTAACAAGCAGATCACTGACCATTTCGAATCCCACCGTACCTTCTCTGCTATGCAATCCGGTTTCCCGAGCTGGTCACGGGTGCACCTCAGCCATGCTCACGGTCCTAAACGATATCATAATTGCCATCGATAAAAGACAGTACTGTGCAGCCGTCTTCATCGACCTGGCCAAGGCTTTCGACTCTGTCAATTACCGTATTCTTATCGGTAGACTGGTTTTTCAAATGACTGCCTCGCCTGGTTCACCAATACTTCTCAGATAGAGTTCAGTGTGTCAAATCGGAGGGCCTGTCATCCAGACCTCTGGCAGTCTCTCTGGGGGTACCACAGGGTTCAATTCTCGGGCCGACTCTTTTCTCTGAATACATCAATGATGACGCTCTTTCTGTGTGTGATTCCTTGGTCCACCTCTACGCAGACGACACCGTTCTGTATACATCTGGCCCTTCTTTGGACACTGTGTTAACCTGTTTAGGATAGGGGGCAGTATTGACACGGCTGGATAAAAAACATACCCGATTTAATCTGGTTACCACTCCTACCCAGTAACTAGAATATGCATATACTTATTACATATGGATAGAAAACACCCTCAATTTTCTAAAACTGTTTGAATGGTGTCTGTGAGTATAACAGAACTCAAATGGCAGGTCAAAACCTGAGAGATTCCTTTACAGGAAGTGGCCTGTCTGACCATTTCTTGAACTTCTTTTCCATCTCTATCATTTACTAAGGATCTCTGCTCTAACGTGACACTTCCCACGTCGTCCATAGGCGCTCAGAGCCCGGGAAAAAACAGAATGTCGTCATTCCAGCCCCAGGCTGAAACACATTATCGCCTTTCTCAAGTGGCCGATCAAGGGACACTGGCTTATGCGCGTGACCCCGACCGCCCCCGCCTTTGGGATTTTTTCCTCTGTTTGCCGAAAAGGAGATTCCCTGTCGGAATATTATCGCTTTTCTACGAGAAAAATGTCGTAAAAATTGATTTTAAACAGCGGTTGACATGCTTCGAAGTACGGTAATGGAATACTTAGAATTTTATTGTCACGAATTGCGCCATGCGCGCGACACTTCTTTACTATTTCGGATAGTGTCTGGAACGCACGAACAAAACGCCGCTATTCGGATATAACGATGGATTATTTTGGACCAAACCAACATTTGTTATTGAAGTAGCAGACCTGGGAGTGCATTCTGACGAAGACAACAAAAGGTAATCAAACTTTTATAATAGTAAATATGATTATGGTGAGTGCTAAACTTGCCGGGTGTCTAAATAGCTAGCCCGTGATGCCTGGGCTATGTACTTAGAATATTGCAAAATGTGCTTTCACCAAAAAGCTATTTTAAAATCGGACATATCGAGTGCATAGAGGAGGTCTGTATCTATAATTCTTAAAATAATTGTTATGCTTTTTGTGAACGTTTATCGTGAGTAATTTAGTAAAATGTTAGCGAATTCCCCGGAAGTTTGCGGGGGGTATGCTAGTTCTGAACGTCACATGCTAATGTAAAAAGCTGGTTTTTGATATAAATATGAACTTGATTGAACAAAACATGCATGTATTGTATAACATAATGTCCTAGGGTAGTCATCTGATGAAGATCATCAAAGGTGAGTGCTGCATTTAGCTGTCTTCTGGGTTTTGGTGACATTATATGCTGGCTTGAAAAATGGGTGTCTGATTATTTCTGGCTTGGTACTCTGCTGACATAATCTAATGTTTTGCTTTCGTTGTAAAGCCTTTTTGAAATCAGACTGTGTGGTTAGATTAACGAGAGTCTTGTCTTTAAATGGCTGTAAAATAGTCATATGTTTGAGAAATTGAAGTAATAGGATTTTTAAGGTTTTGAAAATCGCGCCACAGGCTGGCAGTGGCTGTTACGTAGGTGGGACGAATTCGTCCCGCCTAGCCTAGAGAGGTTAACAAACCTCCAAACGCACTTCAATGCCATACAGCACTCCTTCCGTGGCCTCCAACTGCTCTTAAACGCTAGCAAAACGAAATGCATGCTCTTCAACCGATCGCTACCCGCCCGCCCGACAAGCATCACTACTCTGGACGGTTCTGACTTAGAATATGTGGACAACTACAAATACCTAGGTGTCTGGCTAGACTGTAAACTTTCCTTCCAGACTCATTAACTTCTCTAGGATAGGGGCAGTATTTTGACGTCCGGATGAAAGGCGTGCCCAAATTTAACTGCCTGCTTCTCGGGCCCAGAATGTAGGATATGCATATTAGTAGTAGATTTGGATAGAAAACACAGAAGTTTCTACAACTGTTTGAATGATGTCTGTGAGTATAACAGAACTCATATGGCAGGCAAAAACCTGAGAAAAAATCCAACCAGGAAGTGACTTGTAGTTTTTCTATCTAATCCCTATCGAAACTACAGTGTCTGTGGGGTCATTTTGCACTTCCTAAGGCTTCCATTGGCTGTCAACAGCCTTTAGAAACGTGTTTCATGCGTCTACTGTTACTGGGCAGAGAATAGGAGCTCAGTCAATCAGTGGACTGCCTGGAACAAGTGAGTTCTTTACTGCGTGGGCACGCTGGCGTGCCGCTCCTTCTTTTTCCTCTGTAATGAATACGCTATTGTCCGGTTGGAATATTATCAAAGTTTTATGTTAAAAAGACCCTAAGGATTGATTGTAAACATCGTTGGACATTTTTCTACGAACAGTAATGGAACTATTTTACTTTTTGTCTCTGGTTTTGTGCTCTCACGTTATGCCTTTGGATTAGTGATCTGAACGCGCGAACAAAACGGAGGTATTTGGACATAAATATGGAGTTTTTCGAACAAAAATAACATTTCTTGTGGCAGTCCTGGGAGTGCATTCTGACGAAGATCAGCAAAGGTAAGGGAAGATTTATAATACTAATTCTGAGTTTAGTTGACTCCAGAACTTGGCGGGTAACTGTATAGCTTGCTTTGATGGCTGAGCTCTGTACTCAGAATATTGAAAAATGTGCTTTCACCGTAAAGCTGTTTTAAAATCTGACACAGCGGTTGCATTAAGGAGAAGTGTATCTGTAATTCTTTCAATAACTGTTGTAAATTTTATCAACGTTTATGATGAGTATTTTTGTAAATTGATGTGCTCATTCACCGGGGGTTTTGGTGGGAATACATTTTCTGAACATCACGCGCCAATGTAAAATGGGGTTTATGGATATAAATATGAACTTTATCAAGCAAAACATACATGTATTTTGTAACATTAAGTCCTGGGAGTGTCATCTGATGATCATCAAAGGTTAGTGATTAATTTTAGCTGTATTTCTGGTTTTTGTGACACCTCTTTGCTTGGAAAATGGCTGTGTGGTTTTTCTTGTCTCTGCGCTGTCCTAACATAATCTAATTTTATGCTTTCGCCATAAAACCTTTTTGAAATCAGACACTGTGGTTGGATTAAGGAGAATCTTGTCTTTTTAAAATGGTGTATAATACTTGTATGTTTGAGAAATTTGAATTATGAGATTTTTGTTGTTTTGAATTTGCCGCCCTGCTATTTCACTGGCTGTTGATAGTGTGTACCGCGGGTGGGTTGCTAGTGTCCCAGATGTCCCAAAGAGGTTTAAGCATCTCCAATCCAAAATTAAATCTAGAATCGGCTTCCTATTTCGCAACAAAGCCTCCTTCACTCATGCTGCCAAACATACCATCGTACCGATCCTCGACTTCGGCGATGTCATTTATCAAATAGCCTCTACTCAGACTGCATCCAGTTTGCTATCACAGTGCCATCGTTTTGTCACCAAAGCTCCATATAACACCCAGTACTGCAACCTGTATTCTCTCGTCGGCTGGCCCTCGCTACATATTCGTCGCCAGACCCACTGGCTCCAGGTCATCAATAAGTCTTTGCTAGGTAAAGCTCCACCTTATCTCAGCTCACTGGTCACCATAACAACACCCACCTGCAACACACGCTCCAGCAGGTATATTTCACTGGTCATCCCCAAAGCCAACGCCGCCTTTCCTTCCAGTCCTCTGCTGCCAATGACTGGAACGAATTGCAAAAACTCTGAAGTTGGAGACTTATATCTCCCTCACTAACTTTAAGCATCAGCTATCTGAGCAGCTTACCGATCGCTGCAGCTGTACATAGCCCATCTGTAAATAGCCCACCCAACTACCTACCTCATCCCAATATTGGTTTTATTTACTTTTTTGCTCTTTTGCACACCAGTATTTCTACTTCCACATCATCATCTGCACATCTATCACTTCAGTGTTAATTTGCTAAATTGTAATTACTTCGCTTCTTTGGCCTATTTATTGCCTTACCTCCTTACTCTGTTTGCACACACTGTATATAGATTTTTCCATTCCATGTTATTGGCTGTACTTTTGTTTATCCTATGTGTAACTCTGTGTTGTTTTTTGTCACACTGCTTTGCTTTATCTTGGCCAGGTCGCAGTTGTAAATGAGAACTTGTTCTCAACTGGCCTACCTGGTTAAATAAAGGTGAAATAAAAATAAAGGTGTATTTTTGTTGCATTTAGGGGAGCTAACATCTCATTCAGGGTGGCTGAGCCCTGGCTCCCCTGTAATTCGCACCCTGCATTTGGGTAAACCATAATTCTATCCTCCTGATTCCTGTTTACAAGCTAAAATTAAAGCAGGAAGCACCAGTGACTCGATCAATTACAGGACTGTTTTGCTAGCACAGACTGGAATATGTTCCGGGAATCCTCCGACGGCATTGAGGAGTACACATCAGTCATTGGCTTCATCATTTAGTGCATCGACGACGTCCCCACAGTGACCGTACGTACATACCCCAACCAGAAGCCATTGATTACAGGCAACATCTGCACTGAGCTAAAGGCTAGAGTTGCCGCTTTCAAGGAGCGGGACTCTAACCCGGAAGCTTATGAGAAATCCCGCTATTCCCTCCGACGAACCATCAAACAGGCAAAGTATCAATACAGGACTAAGATCGAATCGTACTACACCGGCTCTGACACTCATTCGGATGTGGCAGGGCTTGCAAACCATTACAGACTACAAAGGGAAGCACAGCCGACAGCTGCCCAGTGACACCAACTGGCAAGTGTCTTCACTGACATTTTCAACCTCTCCCTGTCCAAGTCTGTAAAACCAACAAGCAGACCTCCCTGTGCCCAAGAATACTAAGGTAACCTGCCTAAATGACTACCGACCCGTAGCACTCACGTCTGTAGCCATGAAGTGCCTTGAAAGGCTGGTCATGGCTCACATAAACACCATTATCCCAGAAACCCCAGACCCACTCCACTTTGCATACCGCCCCAACAGATCCACAGATGATGCAATTTATATTGCACTCCACACTGCCCTTTCCCACCTAGACAAAAGGAACACCTATGTGAGAATGTTATTCATTGACTACAGCTCAGCGTTCAACACCATAGTGCCCTCATCAATAAGCTAAGGACACTGGGACTAAACACCTCCCTCTGCAACTGGATCCTGGACTTCCTAATGGGCCGCCCCCAGGTGGTAAGGGTAGGTAACAACACATCCGCCACGCTGATCCTCAACACAGGGGCCCCTCAGGGGTGCGTGCTCAGTCCCCTCCTGTACTCCCTGTTCGCTCATGACTGCATGGCTAGGCATGACTCCAACACCATCATTAAGTTTGCTGATGACACAACAGTGGTAGGCCTGATCACCGACAACGACGAGACAGCCTATAGGGAGGTGGTCAGAGACCTGGCAGTGTGGTGCCAGGACAACAACCTCTCCATCAATGTGATCAAGACAAAGGAGATGATTGTGGACTACAGGAAAAGAGGACCGAGCACACCCCCATTCTTATCGACGTGGCTGTAGTGGTGCAGGTTGAGAGATTCAAGTTCCTTGGTGTCCACTTCACCAACAAACTAACATGGTCCAAGACCGTCGTGAAGAGGGCACGACAAAACCTATTCCCCCTCAGGAGACTGAAAAGATTTGGCATGGGTCCTCGGATCCTCTCAAGATTTTACAGCTGCACCATCGAGAGCATCCTGAGTGGTTGCATCACTGACTGGTATTGCAACTGCTCGGCCTCTGACCGCAAGGCACTACAGAGGGTATTGCGAACGGCCCAGTACATCACTGGGGCCAAGCTTCCTGCCATCCAGGACCTCTGTACCAGGCAGTATCAGAGGAAGGCCCTGAAAATTGTCAGACTCCAGCCACCCTAGTCAAAGACTGTTCTCTCTGCTACCGCACGGCAAGCGGTACTGAAGCGCCAAGTCTAGGTCCAAGAGGCCTCCTGAATATCTAATCAAATGGCTACCCAGACTATTTGCATTGCCCCCCTCCCCCTCTTTTACACCGCTATTACTCTCTGTTGTTATCATCTATGCATAGTCACTTTAATAACTCTACATACATGTACATATTACCTCAACTAACCGGAGCTCCTGCACATTGACTCTGTACCGGTACCCCCCTGTATATAGTCTCGCTATTGTTATTTCACTGCTCCTCTTTAATTACTTGTTGCTTTTATTTCTTATTCTTACCCGTATTTTTGAAACTACATTGTTTAGGGGCTCGTAAGTAAGCATTTCACTGTAAGGTCTACACCTGTTGTATTCGGCGCATGTGACTAATATCGTTTGATTTTGATTTGACACCTTGCCTACATTAGTCTACTTTTAGCTCATTGTAACTAAGTAATTTCCTTGGTGTTAACATGGCTCCATGGCATTATTTTCTGTTGTCAATAGATCCAGAAGATGCCTGTGATCCAAATAAACTCCTTCAGTGTCCATACGACAAGAACCATCAGATCCGTGCCTGCCGCTTTCCGTACCATCTGATCAAGTGCAGCAAAGTTAGTAGCTATTGGAAGGAATGTTGTTGAAGGCGCAATATGACATTGTGCCATGTCATCTTAAATGTTGCTAATATAGTCAGTTGGTACATGGGAAAACAAGTTATTCAGCTGTCCTCTTGTCCTTTCCTGTAGAACCACCCTAAACTGGCCAGTGAATTAAAAACGTGCCCTTTCAACGCCCGCCACCTGATGCCCAAGCATGAGCTTTCCCACCACATTGCTAACTGTGTTGACAGAATATCTGTGAATGCAGAAGACTGTGAGCTCTTTTTTGTTTTGTTTTACCCTTCCTGTATTTTCATTATTCAATGATAAGCCTATTTGCACCCTTTAGTGAGTCTAACCAGGTTCTGTGATTTCCAGTGGGCAGCGCTGAGCTGCAGAGCAAATGGCAGGTCCCTGTTAGCACCTGGACGAACACCAACTGTGATGAGGACTGGGATAAAGGTACTCTCTCACAAACTGCTGATTATGCGTGTGTACTCAAAGCAAAGATGCCATGAATGCATTTATTTGTTTCGCAACTTCTGCACACTCCGTGGACTGATGCAGTGAATGCAACTTTTCAGATATTTTTAGGCTGGAGATTTTCCATTGATTTCCATCAGCAGCATTTTATTTAAATGCAGCTTTTTCTTTTTGTAGAAGCAGATATTTCTTCGGCGCCTTTCGTATGGGGAGTGTCCACAAACCTGATCAGTCAGAACAGGTCAGCTGACCACACAAAGTTTGCAGTGGAGTTTATTGCTACTAAATATGATATTTGAAAAGGAGCTGGTTAATATTTTCAAATTTAAAACAGTTTTAAGTGTAGTCTTATTTTTTATTTTTTATTTTAGGACTGAGCCATGCACTACAAACAATCTTACCCCTGGACTCCGAGCTCCAAGAACTCTGCCCTGGAAAATGTGTAGGTAATGTTTAATTTGTTTTTATGTTACAGCATTCTGTATTTATTTCTTATGGTTTGGCGCCACGCTGTCTTTTCTTGCTGTACTGTCTCACTTAAAAGCTCGTGGCCAGGTGTTCACTTGTCCCTCTTAGGCTCATTGTATTTCTCATTATTTTTGTTCAGGACTGACTAAGGGCAGAATGAATGACAAAAGTTGGAAGTCAAGAGGCTATCTTGCAGTTAAGTTTTATATCATAGATGCATGTTTTATTATCTCACTTTGACTTGGACATATTTGAGAAAAATCCCATTGACTATTTTGTTTGACTATAAATGCATGCTTTGTAACCTAACCTTAGACATGGTGATTGGGGTTTGTGTCCCCTTTTTTGTTATTAAAAGGCTTTTTTGCAGAAGTGTTTCCCTATACTAACTCTGCATGTAGGCTGTTAATGTACTGTATGTTCCTGAGGCCCTACTGCAGATACCAATATATTCTCACTGTTGCACATATCAGATATCTTCAAGATGCTCATTATGCTGACTGTAAAGTTGATTTAGCCTCATAATGGATCTTGCTTTGATCTTTTGCTGGGTTTGTTGTATATTATTGGATTTTGGCCTGTAATTACAATTTCTTTTAAGTGAGGTAATGTTCTGTCCTCATGAAGGCTTAAATGTCTAACAATTTGCATGTTGGGCACCAGAGAACGGACAGGTTGAAAATGGATTGGGCATTTAAGCAGATTGGACTAGAGTTGGACATTTAATCCTATCTGATAGGCAAAATCCAGATAACTTTCGAAAAACTGGGCCCAACTGATCTCTTGTTAAACCTTCAATACACAATAAATTCATCCACGCAGCTGTTCTTAATTGCAACCGTTAAGGCCATCTCCATAGATGGATTAGCTGACAATGTCACAAACTATGCACGTTCATCAAATGGGGCAGAGTCTGTGTTTTGTGATTCTGGATTGCAACAATGACAAGAAGCTACCATTTGTGGAATTGTATTGTAGGTGGTTCGATTCAGCTTGTATCTTGTTACAATGTTTTGATTGATGCCACCTATATGCTAATATGGCTGAAATTCGCTAGCTAATCAACAACTGTGACAATGTATTTGTGACAAGTGCTGATTGTGCAAAGTTTGTTTTCAATAAACATTAGAGGCAAATATAGTTTGTTAATAATCTAAGCCAACCCTGTCTGATTTGCTCCATAGTTGCGCATGTGTTGGTTTTGTTGCTAAACAACCAACCGGTCTATTTGGATTAGTCAACGTTCTACTACTTCTGAGGTGGTAAAAAAAAGGGTGCGTACTGCCATCTGGAGTGTTGTTTGAACAAGTATAAAGCCAAGTTCGGCGACTCGAACTGCAGATAGTTGAAGTAGAGGTATTGGGACTAAATTCCAAATGACATAATATGTATGTTCACATTAGCAACGGGAATGTCACGAGCCGGAGGGGGTTTGGGTGACGTTCTTGCTTCGCAGCTCAAATATACCGTAAATTCACTGGAGTGCCAGAGTGCGCTCTGGGTGTTTGTAAATTCAGAGCGTTCAGTTCACCCTGGACGCTCTGGCGGAGGAGTAGGGTTGATCCGAGCGTTCTGACATCACAACCGATTACCAAGCTAACTGGCTAAAGTTGGCTAGATAAGTTTTACTTCCAGACACAAATGACAGAACCTCACCCTGACCATTTTACTAGCACAGCAGGTTATGCTGTTTTCATGTTATCTAGAGTGTTGGTAAATACATCTTTGCTGCTGGCAACAATTGAATTATGTTTTAATGCCGATGTTTACTGACACGGTCTTAATCAACAGGTGTTGCGCGTTTGTAAATTCATCAGTTATTCTGCGCTCAAGCAAGATCAGACGAATCCTCTGAAATCAGAGTAGATAGCCTACTGGACTATGGCTAAGCAGGGAAACTATTCAGCTAGCTATGCAAGCAACTTTTCATGCATCTATCATACTAGACTCTTGAATCATGCAAAATTTCAAAAGCATGTGAAAACATTTTAAATAGTTTATTTTCTCAGCCATAAACATTCATTTAGCAAGACAAAGCGTACATCATAGTCCACAGATGCTAGGATGCGATAGTCCGGCATCCCATTGTGACATAGCTGTGCAGCTCCTTCAACTGTTTACCATTGGGGGGGGGGAGAAAAATGGGCCAATGCATTAGCAGCAGGGTCTGGTCTGCTTAGTTCATTGACTATATATAAACCAGAAAAAACAGTGAGTGGGACGTCTCGCTTCCTATTCCATCTTGGCTACTGCCACCTGCAGTTATGGAATGTTTGTTCACACATAATTAATTTGCTTATCCCTCTTGATGACCTGGATGGAATTGTGTGGTCCTACCTAAAACGATAGGAGGTCCCACCCAGTTGGCTATGTTAAAATGGTGGAAGTCCTCAATGCAATGTCCACGCCAAAACTGGTTATTTCCAAGTAGTGATCTCTATGGTGTCACCTTAGTCCTGCTTGCTGCCATAGTCTTTGAAGATATGTTTGCCCTCTGGTGGGTATTACCATCGGAACAACTTAGTCCTACTTTTTGAGCAGACTAAGGACGATTTGTTCTATTTGACAATCATTCCATACACCTGAAATAAAAGATTTCCTTGTTTACCAAGACAAATCTACTGTGGCAATTTACCCAACGCGTATGAATGGAAATTGAATGTTGGTGTAGCCTACTGTTATTTGTTTCCTATTTTATGTAATCCATTAAATACAACTGTCTTTAAAATATAATTGTCTGGTATGGTCCTTTATCAAGATGATCGCAGGTAAAATATCCCTGGACTTTCCATATTTGAAATGTGTAACTAATATAACTATATAGCAGGGGTACGCAACTTTTACCCTACGAGGTCCGGAGCCTGCTGGTTTTCTGTTCTACCTGATAATTAATTGCACCCACCTGGTGGCATAGGTCTAAATCAGTTCCTGATTTTAAAGGGGAACAGTGAATGGCTTCAAGGTCCAGTTGAGTTTGAATTTCTGTATAGTATGTATTTAGCAACGGTGCTTTTATTAGAAGTCACAGTAGGGCTCAACACTTGCCTTTTCTTTGACGTGAGCTATTTGCATGAATGTTCCTTTAGACAGGGTATTAGGTAATGATAATGTCATTTGTTTTAAAACTTGTGCGAAAGAGGTTTACTGATATCCCACACATGGGTTTTATTGGTATTCCTGCAAGGATGGTGACACATTCTATAGAGGCTATGAAAAGAAAACAACCCCAATGTTTGACAGTTAAACTTTAAAAGAAGATATAAAAGATATATATATTCAAGGAACATACTGAAAACTTAACAATTTGATTTTAAAATACATATAAAAATGTAAAAAAATGACATTACTTTATGCATGTCTTTAAACACAAGTAGGGTTACAATCCTACTTTGAAGCAACCATGATCCTATCATGGTCTTTAGACCCGTCTCCAGTCTTCTACAAGCAGATTTGATCATACTTTCTCATTTAATTAGAAGATTGCAGCTAAGGAAAAATATGCCAAAAAATCAGTGAGTGACAATTCGCACAGCACGGCGAAATGCACCACGCGAAGAGGTCATTTTCCTCAG
Organism: Salmo salar; assembly: GCF_965601325.2. Lineage (NCBI taxonomy): Eukaryota > Metazoa > Chordata > Actinopteri > Salmoniformes > Salmonidae > Salmo > Salmo salar. Next base: position 92,384,719 of record NC_138305.1, read on the forward strand.
GATGAGACGCACTGAATCCGTTGTTGGTGACAACTGATGCAGCTGCTGAAAGGTTGCAGCGTCCACGCACAGTGTCAAATCCAGAGGGCTCTTCTCGAGACAACGTCCTATTAATTATCTCCCATGCAGCAACCATGTTAGTGAAATATAGAGATTTTTCTCCCTTCAATATGATTTAACAAACTCTGAAGTTATTCCATCGTTTTCTTTATGCAAGAAGTGAAATGTCAGCTGTTTTCATGATGCTCAGAAAATATATTAGATTCTTGAATTCCCAGTGAAGCTTTCCAAAATATGACATTTCAAGAACAACTAAATGACGAGGTTCATTTCATTTTTGAATGACGACAGTCAAAATTTAAGTGAAGAATGTTAAGGTTCACGATTTCTTGAATTAAAAACTAGACTTCAAAGACTTTCATTGTTTTTGTGTAGTGATGCTCTGTTCTGAGGCTTTGCCAAGCTAGGTTTCTGACATAAGTATTTTTAAAGGAGGTGTGTGTGTGTGTTTGCGTGTACGCCGCCTTCTTCCTTTCTTGGGCTGCCTTTGCATCTCTTCGAGGCCACCTGATGGCACTGTTAATCCATTTGTAGCTGAAAAGTCTATTTAGGTTTACACACAATTCACTGTGTAGAGACAGTTATTGAATTATACTTGACTATGTATGCTGCAAATACATTTTGCATTTTAAAGATGTAATCTTTCATACATATGTTGCTATACAGCAAGACCTACTATAGATTGGTTTTCCCCTTGCCACTGATTACTCATGGAATCCATTTCAGCAACTAGCCTAAAGAGATTATAGGGGGACTAGAATTTGGATAAACCTGTCCAGGCTGCTTCCTTTAGGACTTTGGGGATACTATGTTATCTCCCATGGGCAGTTTTTACTTCATATCTCAAATGTCCTTGTTCCACTTGATGGGATTTGGATGTTCCTCAAGCGTCCATGTGAGCAAGCATGAGCAGTATCGGTTACGGTTACAGAGCCCCAAGGCCACAAGTGGGGTGTTAATCCTAGAAGGGACTTGCCCTGCCAACACACACTCAGTCGCATCTAAGTGGCATTATTAATTTCATATGATGACTGGCTATTTTTAAAGTGGAGGCTAATATTGGAGGTGTTCAGAGGACTGTGTCTCCTTCCATGTTGCCATCTGGGTTGAGAGAATATGAGTCCCCCTAGGAACATGGTGTACACTTGGAGGAATCTAAGTCATGACTTTCTACTTCCTTTTACAGTTGGATCCAATGCATTTGTGTGATTCTCGTAGTGAAATGCCCTTTTCGTTGCATTGTTTGAGCTGCTAAAATGATAGTTATGTAGACCTATGTCCTACAATATGTGGACAGGAAACTCCAATAAACGTTCCTTATGGCCTGGAAACTACTTGATGGTCATTGGTTTAGACGCATGGGTTAGGATTCCCTTGGCCTACACATACATTGCATTCAGAAAGTATTCAGACCCCACTTTTTCCACATTTTGTTACGTTACAGCCTTATTCTAAAATGGATTAAAGAAAAAAAAAAATATTCATCAATCTACACACAATACCCCTGACGAAGTGAGAACAGGTTTTTAGATATTTTTGCAAATGTATTAAAAATAAAAAAGGACACCTAATTTACACAAGTATTCAGGCTGTATCACATCCGGCCATGATTGGGAGGGCGGCGCACAATTGGCTCAGCATCTTCCGGGGTAGGCCGTCATTGTAAAAAAGAATTGCCTAGTTTAAATTAAAAAAAATATATATAAATTCAGACCCTTTACTATAAGACTTGAAATTGGGCTCAGGTGCATCCTGTTTCCATTGATCATCCTTGATGTTTCTACAACTTGATTGGAGTCCACCTGTGGTAAAATCAATTGATTGAATATGATTTAGACAGGCGTGTGCCTTTCCAATGTCCCACCGTTGACAGTGCATGCCAGAGCAAAAACCATGCCACGAGGTTGAAGGAATTGTTCATAGAGCTCCGAGACAGGATTGTGTCGGCACATATCTGGGAGGCGTACCAAAAAAAATGTCTGCGGCATTGAAGGTCCCTAAGAACACAATGGCCTCAATCATTCTTAAATGAAAGAAATTTGGAACCACCAAGACTCTTCCTAGAGCTGTCCGCCCAGCCAAACTGAGCAATCAGGGGAGAAGGGCCTTGGTCAGGGAGGTGACCAAGAACCCGATGGTCACTCTGACAGAGCTCCAGAGTTCCTCTGTGGAGATGGGAGAACGTTCCAGAAGGACAACCACCTCTGCAGCACTCCACCAATCAGGCCTTTATGGTAGAGTGGCCAGATGGAAGCCACTCTTCACTAAAAGGCACATGACAGCCCGCATGGTGGTGGCATCTTCATGCTGTGGCGATGTTTTTTCAACGGCAGGGACTGGGAGACTAGTCAGGATCGAGGGAAAGCTGAACTGAGCAAAGTACAGAGACTTCCTTGATGTAAACCTGCTCCAGAGCGCTCATGACCTCCGACTGGGGAAAAGGTTCACCTTCCAACAGAACCATGACCCTAAGCACACCGCCATGACAAGGCTGGAGTGGCTTCAGGACAAGTCTTTAAGTGGCCTAGCCAGAGCCCGGACTTGAAAATGATCGAACATCTCTGGAGAGACCTGAAAATAGCTGTGAAGTGATGCTCCCCATCCCACCTGACAGAACTTGAGAGGACCTGCAGAGAAGAATGGGGAAAAACTCCCCAAATACAGGTGTGCCAAGCTTGTAGCGTCATACCCAAGAAGACTCAAGTTTGTAATTTGCTGCCAAAGGTGCATCAACAAAGTACTTATGTATGGGACCACTCAGCCGTCATATCGCTCAGGAAGGAGACGCGTTCTGTCTCCTAGAGATGAATGTACTTTGGTGCGAAAAGTGCAAATCAATCCCAGAACAACAGCAAAGGACCTTGTGAAGATGCTGGAGGAAACCGGTACAAAGTATCTATATCCACAGTAAATAGAACTGTTTGGCCATAAAGACCATAGTTATGTTTGGAGGAAAAAGGAGGAGGCTTGCAAAACGAAGAACACCATCCCAAACGTGAATCACGGGGTGGCAGCATCATGTTGTGGGTTGCTTTGCTGCAGGAGGGACTGGTGCACTTCACAAAATAGATGGCATCATGAGGGAAGGACATTTTCTGGATATATTGAAGCTACATCTCAAGACATCAGTCAGGAAGTTAAAGCTTGGTCGCAAATGGGTCTTCCAAATAGACAATGACCCCAAGCACACTTCCAAAGTTGTGGCAAAATGGCTTAAGGACAACAAAGTCAAGGTGTTGGAGTGGCCATCACAAAGCCCTGACCTCAATTCCATAGAAAATTTGTGGGCAGAACTGAAAAAGTGTGTGCAATCAAGGAGGCCTACAAACCTGACTCAGTTACACCAGCTCTGTCAGGAGCCAAAATTCACACAACTTATTGTGGGAAGCTTGTGGAAGGCTACCCGAAACGTTTGACCCAAGTTAAACAATTTAAAAAGGCAGTTCTACCAAATACTAATTGAGTGCATGTAAACTTCTGACCCACTGGGAATGTGATGAAAGAAATGAAAGCTGAAATAAATCATTCTCTCTAGTATTATTCTGACATTTCACATTCTTAAAATAAAGTGGTGATCCTAACTGACCTAAGACAGGGAATTTTTACTAGGATTAAATGTCAGGAATTGTGAAAAACTGAGTTTAAATGTATTTGGCTAAGGTGTATGTAAACTTCCGACTTCAGCTATATCTCCCTCACTAACTTTAAGCATCAGCTGTCAGAGCACTGCAGCTGTTCACAGCCCATCTGTAAATAGCCCATCCATCCAACTACCTACCTCATCCCCATATTTGTTTTTCTGCTCTTTTGCACACCAGTACTTCTACTTGCACATCCTCATCTGCACATATATCCAGTGTAAATTGCCAAATTATAATTACTTTGCCACTATTGGCCTATTTATTGCCTTACCTCCTTACTTCATTTGCACACACTGTATACAGATTTTTCTATTGTGTTATTGACTGTACGTTTGTTTATCCCATGTGTTACTGTGTATTGTTTTTGTCGCACTGCTTTGCTTTATCATGGCCAGGTCACAGTTGTAAATGAGAACTTGTTCTCAACTAGCCTACCTGGTTAAATAAAGGTGAAATAATAAATAAAAAAGGTGACTTAAAAAAAATGTATCAATATATTCAGCTCTATTTACTCTCAGGTGTGAAAAGGCTAATTAGCATCAAAGTAGTCATCATGCAAGACTACAAATCCCTGCATGCGCCTGCACGTCATCTCTAGCTGGCACCTTTGCTAACAGGTAAATGTAAAGAAATGCACCCAATTTATGAATTACTACATTTTAGCAAACATTTACATTGTTAATCCAGAGATGCTTACCTTTGCCCCAATTCAGCAGTCTTGTCCAGATCCTCATGGCATTTTGTTGTATATCTTCTTCTGGCTCCCGAGTGGCACAGCAGTCTAAGGCACTGGATCTCAGTGCTTGAGGTGTCACTACAGACACCCTGGTTCGAATCCAGGCTCTATCACAACCGGCTGTGATACGGAGTCCCATAGGGCGGCGCACAATTGGCCCAGCGTCGTCTGTATTTGGCCGGTGTAGGCTGTCATTGTAAATAATAATTTGTTATTAACTGACTTGCCTAGTTAAATGTTACTTTTTGTTTTCTTTAAATCATAGCCACATTGGCAGCTAATTAGCATTTAATTTGTTGAGGGTAAATACAGGTGAATGTATGGATAAAAGTTACCTAGTCCGAGAGATATTTACACGGTTATCAAAACGTCATGACAGGGTAAGCGTACACAAAACACAGCCCTTCTTTTAAGTATTTCTAAATTCCCCTATGGGGAAAATGTAATGGTTTTAAAATGATTGGAACCATTTCCCTGTTTGACCGCTAGGTTTTATGGGTATTATGACTCATACTGTGGTACTCTAGAGATACAGATCAAATGGAGACAGATCTGGGTTGGCCATACATAGAATCCAGAAACCTACAGGCAAGATCACTCGAAAGACACTGGAGTAAAACCTCCAAGGGAAACGTACCCCAATGTCCTATCCAGAAGCCCATGGGCTTAGAATATATTTTTTTAAGTTGATGATCCTGGCTATGGTGGCTATGCCCTGTTGATTTCATCACCTCATATTTTGTTGGCACACTGCCTAGCAGAGACCCATTGGAGGCATACGATGGCTGAACTGATGGCCCATATACTGTATTTGCACATATGAACACTTTGTACAACCAGCTTGATTACACCAATAGCAAAGTAACTGCCAGCAGTCTCATCTGGAAGTGCAATCTCTAGAAGTCAGAAGTAGGACTAGGCCTAACAGCTAGAAAGCATTTTAAATAGTTAGTGGAATGGAGTGGATTAATATAGGTCCTGGTACTCATTTCATCCTAAGTAAATTCACACTACTGGACTTTCAGGCTGTGAAAAATAGATTGAACAAAGATTCTATTAGGGAGAACAATTGTTAATTACTATACAACAACTCTAGCTCTTAAATGTTTTGTTAAATCACATTAACATTTCAGTTTCTATAATGAAAAAATGTATTGTTTTAAGTGTCTTGTATTCTATTTGTGCCATGTAACTTAAAATGCAGAATTTTACATTTTTTTTAAAAGTTTTATAGGTGAGCAAGAATCAATAAACTCATTACAGAACTCTATTTTATATGGAGCTGCAGTATTGAAGATGAAGAAATCTCTGTATGTGTAAAAAAAAAAAAATAATAATGCAATGCCCGGAACTAAATTAGATTGTGGCGTTAACATTTCTATGTCTTGTGACAGACTATAAGATTTCCAGCAATTCAACTAAGGAGAAACTGTAATCCTTTTGATTTGGACAAATGACATCATATGACTCACTTTATCATAACTAAGGACCTATTACTCAATTTTGTAAAAAAATAAATAATCCTTCAAAGGAAACTAAACAAATTATGTACAATAGCTTTAAATCATGTTTCTCATTCCTTGAGCAATATAATCATAGAATTCAAGTGCTATTTGCATCTGGAAATGTCATGGAATGCATTTTCTCATTTGTTGATGGGCCCATTCTAGATGGTATGCCCATCTTGCATATTGTGGCTTTAAGTATCCCATGCTAATTAAACACATTCATAGTCACAATAAGCGATGTACACTGAGGAACACTCTGTCCATCAGACTGATCAGGGGAAAGCTATGATCCCTTCTGGATGTCACCTGTTAAATCAACAGTCAACAATCAGTGTAGATGAAGGGGAGGAGACAGGTTAAAGAAGGATTTTTAAGCCTTGAGATAATTGAGACATGGATTGTATGTGTGTCATTCAGATGGTGAATGGGCAAGACAAAAGATTGAAGTGCCTTTTTAAACTGGGTATGGTAGTAGGTGCCAGGCCCACCGGTTTGAGTGCGACAAGAACTGCAACTGAAATGTAGGGGTTGGGGCACGACCTGAACTGGGATACCATTTGGGGAAATGTATTTGTTACCTCTAAAAACCCAGCACACCAGCTTACACATTATCATGCAACCCCATTTAGACGTTTTTAAGGTGAAGCTGATTCCTACTGTAATCTGTGATAGATGCTGTAGGAACACTAATGCACATGTTTTGGGAATGTCCTGTGGTGTCCCAGTTCTGGTCACATGTTTCAGATTTCCTCACAAAAATGATGGGGTTCCTTGTGAACAAAGATCCACCTTTATTTTTGTTGAATGATGACTCTTCATTTGTACTGCAACTGGTTCAGAAAATAATCATTTATGGAGGGTTAACAGCAGCAAAAAAGGTTATCATTAGTGCTTGGATTACCCCTGCAATCCTCTCACCTCAAACATGGTTATCATATTTTCAAGATATTCTTCGTATAGAGCAATCAGTGGCCGTGATAAACAAAGCTCAGGCAAACGCAGTTGAGGCATGGGATGTAAAACTATCATAACGCTTGACCAAGCAGTGGACCTACATGGTAAGAGAGAGGGGGGTGACATTTTTTGAGAACATAAATATTTTTTGGTACATTTCATTTTGGGTACTCAAAATGTACTCTTGACCAGTATGTAAATAGTTCTGTATGTTTGTACAAAAGATTGTGCTCATGTCAGTTAATATTTGTAACGTGCTCCTGCGCATTGTATAATGTGAAATAAAATGATCAAAAAAATAAAAACTCTGCTTGGGTTTTCACACAACAGTTTCCCATGAATATCAAGAATGGTCCACCACCCAAAGGACATCCAGCCAACTTGAGTCAACATGCATCCCTCTCATGTTCTGAGGACAACTCAATATTAGGTAGGTGTTCCTAATGTTTTGTACACTGTGTGAAACTCAATGCAAAAAACATTAAGTTGTAATATTTGTTCTGGCTGCTCACTCATAGCTGCCACATTTCAGTGATATTTACACAATATCACTGAAAGTATAATCATCACTATCTGCAATTGGTAGTTCTCAACAGTATCAGGTACCCTTCTCAAATTTCCTTATGATTGTAACATGTTTCAGTCACAATGCTGCAGTGGAGTCATTGTGGCTATGCTATAACACCATGATAGTAGTAAAATCTTGAACCTGAATCTCAAAAATACCATCTAGCTAAGGCATAATGTACATACGAAGCAAGATGACGCAGTCCTTAGTATCAGTCATTACATTTCACAGGCCTATTTTTAAAGTGCACTAACGCATGTTCATCAAAATCTAACTTTGTTTACTTAACTTATGGCAGTTTGCTTTTGGTCCATGGCCTGTCTGTTTTTCACTCCAGTATAAATAATTAGTGCACACAAAGCCATACATCTGAAATACTGCACTAAAACAAACTATTATTGAAATGATAAAAGGAATTATCCTTTTAGCACCATACTATGGCCATTGCTAATGCACAAGAAGTCCTATTTTCCTCAAGTGCAATATAGCTTCAGAGCTTTTACGATAGTATTATTCAGCACTTTCATTTCAGTCTTTAAGAGTCTAGTTTCATTTGTTTCTCCCTACTCCAACAGGGAGATCACTTCATCATTTATCGTCTCTTTAGCACACTGTATAGTCTTTTCTCGCTCTCAGAAAGGCAGAGTTTCCATGAAGATTTTGTCCACTATGGGGGGTGGTGGTACCAAGTCCTCAAGCTTAAGATAGAAGATGCGCTGCAGGCCCTGGGTGCAGAGAGTCCGTAGCTCGGGCAGTTTTCCCAGGAGGCGGGACAGGTAGTTGGGCCGAGTGGAGTCCGAGGCGCAGCTCGAGACGTGATCTCTGAGACAGGTGATGAGCTGGTTCTGGAACTCCTCCACTCGCTTGGGCTCCTTCAGGCCGTGGCGGTCTGTGGAGAATCAGGAGACAGAAAAGGCATGCGTGTGACCGGATAAAGTGTGGAGAGCATACATTTTTAAATAGGACATTTATCATTGTTCTGTAACACAATAACATTATGTAAGCCTGAATCAAGATTTATGCATATCCAGCTTGTTCAGGCAACTCAGGTCAGGGTGAGCATAAAGATTGACTGCAGGCGCTATGTTGCAATGTCATACTGTACTGGATTATGGTGTGTTGTCTCTGTTAACAGAGCCTGACGCGTATGCGTAGGTGGGTTGAGCTCTCACCAGTGATTATGACCAGCGTTGTGAGGCAGGAGAAGGACGACATGTCCAGGTTCATGCGGTGGAGGCTCTGGGAGAAGTCCATGATGGAGTCTATCCAGTCACCAAAGCCCCGTACACATTGCATCCGGTGAAGCACCAGTCCATTGCAGAAGATCAGCTTGTGTGTCTCAGGGTTGATCCTTGGAAAGAGAATATAAATAGGATGGATTAACAATTTTTTTTGTAACCCATGATTGTTGCTTCTAAAATATCTGCACAATGTGAGTTGTGGGTGCAATCAATCCTCTCATTCATATTGTATGTACTGTATTATCCTAGCAATACAGTGACCAATGTCAATACAACACAGTTATAGCTCTGTATACGCAAGGTGGTCTTCTGGACCATTTACATTTTATACAATGACATCATTTGGTTCTTCTTACCTGTATGCTAGTCGCAAGATGAACAGTTCCACGAAGGCTGACTTCAGTAGCAGCTCCTGGTCCTCAGAGCAGAAGGCAGTGAACCCAGGGATGCTCTCAGCCCACTTGCTAATCACGTCCATGGACGCCGTGAGGAGGTTGTAGAACTGTTTGACGTCACCAACGTCCGCTTTCTCTGACAGACTGGCCACAGTCTCCTGGTACTGAATTAGAAAGGAAGGTGAATAGTTAGTTCCATTAGGGGAATGCCGTGCATTCTTTTGGTTCAATTTATGCTCCATCCTTAGAGTATCAACAGTGACCTTATACCCCAAAAAACAATAAGTCATAATAGACAGACCACAATGGAGAATTTGCAGTAGTCCTTACCTTAGAGTAGTCCAGTTTCCCAACACTAGGGTTTGAGTCAATGTGTGCCCTCACAAGAGAGGCAATGATATTAACTGGAGACCCAGCAGAAGATAGGTCCTGGGCTGCTTTTGGCTTGGAGGGCAGACGACCTCTTCGACCTTTTAAGCTATCTGTTCGCACAACTTGGAGAGAGCGAGAGAGATACAAGGTCAATAATGTCTTAGCAACAGAGAGAAACAGTAGTTATTGTGAAAGATGTGGTAGTAAAATGCATCTGAAGTGCTGGGCTCACCTTCTTTCACCATGCCTACTGCCAGGCACTTCTGAAAACGACAGAATTGACAGCGATTCCGTCGCCGCTTGTCCACTGGACAGTCCTTGTTGGCAAGGCACACGTATTTGGCTTTTTTCTGTACAGTACGCTGCAAAGAACACAGAAAAAAAAACTTTGCTATTAAGTTCAGGCTAGCAATGGAGCTGCATATATGAATTGTGTTTGCATTGCATAAAAAATGCATCATACACCAATTTATGAAATAAGTTGACGGAAGAGAGAAATAAAGCTACTCACCTTGAAAAAACCTTTGCAGCCCTCACAGGTACGAACCCCATAGTGCTGACAGGAGGCGTTGTCCCCACAGACAGCACAGCGACCCTCATTTCCAGTAGGGCTGTTCGGTTTCAGCGTCATGCTACCTTCCATGAAGCCAGAGTCATCTAGGGTGCCTGGCTCCAGGGTTAGAGGGGAGAAAGAAAGCAGGGAGGGGTGCTGCTCCTGACTCAGAGAGAAGTGGCCTTGCTCAGCCAGCTGGGGCTGGTCCAGAGGAGACAGATCCTCTACTGAGCCGGGGCCGTAGGTGAAGAAAGAGGATGTCTGTGATAATGCAGTCTTATCAGCCACCCAGCAGCCCGGGCTGGGAGAGTAGGGGCCGGAGGCCGAGGCCCAAGCCGATGCAGGCTGGGGCTGGAAGCCTGGGGTAGAGGGAGACTGGGCTGACGCCGGGCTGACGAAACATTCAGAGCCACCAGAAGACAGGGCTTCGTCAAAGTAGCTCAGGGCAAAGCTACCAGGGTAGCAGCCGTAAATCTGGAAGTCATCCAGCTTGAAGGGCGATTCATGGACAGAGACTGTGCTAGAGGTTGTAGGAGCTGTGGCGATCTGACAGGAGTAGGCATCAAACTCGCCAGTGTAGGTGCCCACCAGGGAGTTGATGCTAGGCAGGGAGGCGGCAGAGAGCTGGTCCGTCTGGCTACTTACGTCCATGGCTAACCTGCAGGTAAGGTCCAGGCTCAGAGACTCTGAGTTGTAGAGGCTGTTATCATAAGGCTGAACATGCGGGGGGTGAATGCAGGCCATTTCTGTTGAGTAAAGGTGCAGACAATACGTGAGAACATTTACAAAGGCAATTTTACGGAGGGCCTGTGTGAGCTGACTGTAAGAGATACTAGAATCTACAGTCATGAATTTGTAGTTGACATCCTGTACCCCTGGGTTGCCAATCCCTGCATAAGTTATGGAGGACTGTCAAATCTGTCTCATCTAAAGGCATGAAATGAATTTACTTCAGGTGCCAGATTCTCCCTCCCCTGCAGGATAAGCCACACAACTTCATAACTGTGCCCTTCCTCCCAACGTGTAGTAGGCAATGCTAACCCTTCTGACCCCGCCAGTAGATTCTGAGAAAACGGTCTCTCTTGTAGAAAGCCTTGGTTTCAGTTGAGTGTTTTCCCCAAACTACATCCCCATTACCATGGGTGTAATCTTTAGCCATCATTAACGTTCCATTTTGCAACTAAAACAAGTTTCTATTGGACAAATACAGGTAGGTCCCGCCCCATTTCGTTCCATTTGCACAAATGTTTTGTTACAGAATCAGCATAATGAACACGACCCTGGAAATCCTTCAAGTTTAAAAACATACCGAACTACATGTCTGAGGGGGTTGGCTTTCAGAGTATGGACTCAGGCCATGAAGGAAGAGGAGTGTAGATCCCCCACTGAAGGTAAGACTGATTTGAATGTCTGTCAACACAACTAAAGTTAGGGAGACTTAAAGATGCACTATCCAGAAATCCTGTCGCCATTTCCTAGTTGCTAAAATTCTAATAGTTTGCTTAATTTTTGTTTGTGACAAAAGAAGCAAGTATAGTGTAGAGAATCATTGTACCATCTAAACCGTTGTCAAATAGCTTTTCCATTATCAAAAATATTGTATTTTCATCTGTTTGAAGCTGGTGTACAAAACCGAAAGTAAGACACAAAAACAAATCTTAATGGGAAGCATAGAAATAGCGCGCACAGAACATATCTACTGCTTCTTAGACTTGTTTTCAATGAATAGTGACAGATCTATAACACACACTTTATGTGAAATTGGTCAGGTCCACAAAAAGTTACATATTGCAGCTTTAAGTCTGTCTCCATGTAGCCACACTAGTATGTTTCTGTCTGACTAGTACATTGCTTTAAAAATAGTGTAGCTGGCAGTGCATTCGATTGTGATGCATTAATGCACATCAGAGGAACTAAGTGGAAGCACATGTAGTACCTCTTACCTGTATCAGCAGGTAAGCCACTGCATGCTGACAGTTGCATGTAACATGTGTATAACTAAATAACTATACACATACAGTATGATCATTTGTTGTTGTTTTGACTTCTCATGCAGCAATTCACTGTCAAATATACAGTATTTAAATATACAGTAACTTTTAATTGTCCTCCCAATCACCTATAGATGGCATGTCTCTCCAGTTCTAAGGTATTTAGCATGTATGACTTTTAGATTTATGTATCTCAGGATAACATGGTTGTAATTAATTACATTAACTTACAGAATGCACCATAATAAGGGGTGGCAGGTAGCCTAGTGGTTAAGAGCATTGGGTCAGTAACTGAAAGGGCACTGGTTCGAATCCCCAAGCTGACTAGGTCAAACGTCTGTCAATGTGCCCTTGAGCAAGGCACTTAAATCTAATTGCTCCTGTAAATCACTCGGGATTAGACCTCTGGTAAATGTAATATGATACTGACAGCAATGCCTGAAAGCTGAGCTCTTCCTTACCTGTTAAAATCAATGTCCGTATTCCAAGCGGTAGGTCGACATCTCCAGTAGTTATTTTTGCTCTGCAGTCCAAATGTTGTTGAGGGGAACACATTTTTATACGATCAATTGTATCGTACCATTACGTCAGAGGGACGCCCTGTTCCATTTCCGTACAAGGCAACGCCGAGGCGGGTATCTTTCCAGGCTGAAGCCAATCAGCTCGCGTCAGTCAGAGGTCCTTGCAAGTGACGCACTAGAGGGATTTCATTGAAGCGGAATCAACAGAAGTAGTTTACTACAAACACATTGAGAGACAGAAGTTTGTTAAATATATAAAAAACATAACTTAACGCAGAGCAAAACAAAACAGGCTACTTTAGATGACACAAAACAACGTTCAGTCGCTCATTGGCCAAATATCACATGCATAATAAATTGGCACGCTCTCTTCATTGAAATAATAAAATAATAAATACATCAACTTTTCCCCAATTTAAATGAAGTTTAACTTTTTACCCAGTGATGTTTTGTTTTTTTGCAATTAAAGATGCTAGATACGACAAATAGCCTTCATCACACCTGCTTACCAGGGTTTTTATTATTGGCCTATATGTTTTTGTCATGTCAGTATTTCCTTTCAATAGACACTTTTTGCTTCTATAGTGACTATATTTTTGGACATAGCATGCTGATAAAGGGAAATGATGTTGTACTAAATGTACTAAAGTTTAAAAAATATATTTTTTATATCTCCAATGGGTGTTTTCTAAAAGACCCCCAAACGTGAGAGATATTGTGGTTAAATCTGATTACCCTCCAGAGGAAAGGGAAACTTTTGGACAAGGTTCCAGAGGGTAATTACAAATGTGGCCAATGTGCTCAATGTAGCTTTACGTACAAATGCAACTCATTTACCCACCCCCACACAGGACAAAGATTTAAGATCAAGGGCCTGATTACCTACATGTCGACCAATGTTATTTACATGTTGAAATGTCCTTGTGGTCTGTCTTACATAGGGAAACCCCGTAGAAGCCTTAAGACACGGATCAGGTGATACAAGAAATTGGGTTGCTGCTCATGTTGTACAGGCTGGACGTCCTAATAGTTCTCTGAGATACATTGGAATATAAATGGTCAAGATGTCACGCAGGGGAGGAGACATTGAGAGGAAACTTCTTGAAAAGGAAATCTTTCTGGATCCAGAGGCTCAACACGCTGTCTCCTCTTGGCCTTAAGGAGGAGTTTGACTTGAAACTGTTTTTATAGTTTCAATATGTCTGAATAGTTTTTTTTTAATCCTAATTGAATATTGTATGTATATTACTGAAAATATTGATCACATTCCCTGTGTATGATCATATAATTTTATACATTGAATGTTAATATTGTGAAACTATGTTATACATTTTTTTACCTCCTGTTTCAGGAAGTGATGTAACTGAGTACTGCCCCTATATATAGGACCTTCCACCTCCACCTGGGACATGGATGCCTGATGAAGACCTAAGGGTCGAAATGCTGTTGTAAATAAATATCACCTGGGAGCGTGAGCAGCTGTGTGCAGCGTTTTACTTTCTGTTTTCCATGAGTTTGCCTACAACTCCAGCACCTGCGGAAAGTACCTGGATGCGCGTTTGTTCTTCAGCTTTTGTACATGTACCAAAGTAGCCTACATGTGCAGGAGATGCAGTTGAAGAGGATTAGCTAAAACTTGTATTAGTGAAGCTCCTCAAAGCTTCATGTTGAACGTCCATTACACAGCAGCACTGTGTACCTCCATGCAGCAGATGTTCTGGACAGTGTGAGTCAGGGGCCTCAGACATACTGTAGTCTCAGTGACTGTCTCAAATCACACAATCCTGGCAGGATGTCACTGTCTCCTTTCCACACCTGTAGTTTGTACAGTTTAGCTGCTTGCCTGCAGCCTGCACTTGTTGTGTTTGTTGCCTGTGAATAGCTTCCTTAACTCGATGACCCCACTGGAGTACTCAAAACTATTCATTAGGTCTACGAGTTGCTTACTCCAATTGGCATTAAGCCAGCAAAACGGCATACATTTTGCCTGACGAGCTGAAGACCTGGTGTCTAGCCAAGTCAGCAAATTGCAGCTTCATTGTTTAGACTGACAAGCCTAATTATGTAATAAACGTTCAGATAACCAATGGCAACTTACGCAATGGTATTGGGTAGCAGGTGGGCTACCTAAAACCCTGACCCTATTGTGACCTATTCCTGTCTGAATTTCAAGGTCATTGCCCTCTGAAGGAAGCCAGGCTCAGTCCCATTGAGGAGACCCTTGCTTCCTGCATGTGATGAAAGCACCAGGCTTTATTGTAGTTTAATGTGCCAAGAGAGAAAAAAAAGACAGGGGTAGTGTCTCCAGTGACGTAGGCTATATTTGGTATATGGCGACATCCGTGGAATCACTATTTTTGTGTTATTAACTTGGATCTGGGAGGGTCGAGGAATGAGAAGTGCCTCCTTGTCAAATGACTCCCTGGATGTATTAATTAGTCGGACTCCGTTGCAAAATGCTTGGTCTCTTGCAAAACATTTTGCAACAGAAACTGTTTACTCCAAATGGAAAATATTCTTCTATTGGACAAATTCAGGGAGGTCCCTCCCCGTTTCATTCTGTTTGCTTCTATTTAGTTCCTAGAGTAAATGCTAAATGTTTACTCTAGGAACCACTAACATACACATACAAACAGATTGCACCATGGTAAGTAGATTGGTCTATTATGCAAAATTGTGTAACTGCAAATTGCAATTTGCATTCACGCAATTTTGCATAATAGGCCTATTTACTTAACACGGTACAAAATGCAATATGTTTGTATGTGTGTGTTAGTGGTTCCTAGTGGTTCCTAGAGTAAACATTTAGCATTTACTCTAGGAACTAAATAGCAGCAAACAGAACGAAATGGGGAGGGACCTCCCTGAATTTGTCCAATAGAAAAACATTTTCCATTTGGAGTAAACAGTTTCCGTTGTTGTGTGTGTTAGTGACAATGTATTTTCACTGTAACAGCGTATGGAATTACTGTGTAAACATGTAGATTTAACGAAGCTTAACTTTACAAATGATATAAACACACAAGCTTGTTGCACACGCACACACATCATGCAAGCACACACACGCATGCACACATACACACACTCACACATCACATGGGGCAGAAGCTCCACCAGACCATCACCTGTTACTCTGTGAGGGATTTATTAGTGCTGAGCAGCTGTTTGTCTCTGCAGAGTTAGCTGTTTTTTCAGCACATCAGTAACTTTTAATACAGCCACGCCCTTCTACATGTGGTTTATAATCATCATTTAAATTATTCCGCATGATTTACGTTATTATGGGGGTATAGATTTCTGAGTGGGTTTGAGTTGTTTATTGTCATGGACGATATAGAAATAAAGTAAAACAGAACATTATTGAAGCCTGTGTGTGTGTGTGTGTGTGTGGTGTGTGTGTGTGTGTGTGTGTGTGTGTGTGTTTGGCTCAGTGTCAGAACCACCATGGAAAGTACAGCAGTCATCATCATCATAAACCATCTGAGTACATCCCTCTTATGGAATGAACTAATTAATCATGGGAGGAGACAGAAGCATATCGATGCAGTGCTGGATAAAATCCCTCTGGCCCAATTTGTGGTATTTGACCATAAGTACTGTATGTCACCTCACCATCAAAAGTGCTGACTGATAGAATGAAATGGGATCTTGCTTTTTAATGTAGGCCTATGAATAGCCTTGCTCACTTCAATGGTCCTATGGCATCTGTTAAATTAATATGAATACAGCAAAGATCACATTCAGGAACAGTGTCATGACGTTGGCCTCTTTTGGTACAGGGAGGACAGTTGACCCCCCCTCCCTGTTGCACCCCCCCCCCCCCCCCCCCCCCCCCACCCCCCCAATCCACCCTGTGTGTAAAGGGTTGTAAAAACTCTAAAATTCCAGGAGAGTCTCTGGCCACATGGCCCATAGAGAGACACAGGAAATTCTTCCAACTCATAGAATTCGAGAGCCAAGCGACATTTTGTGTTCTGGAGAAGGTATGGAAGATTGGTGAAGAATCCAGCTACGAACTGATCCGCTTGGTACAATTTTGTGATACTCAGAAGAGACAATATAGCCATATTACCATAAAACTGTTTATATAATTGCATCATAATGGTTGTATAGAATGTATTAATAAGGATAAAGCTTTTGTAAGACATTGAGATGCTATGTACTGATGTAATGTGATAGAATTGTATTTCTGTAACCAAATCTAACTCAGTCATAGGCACGCCCCCAGGGACCCATACAGGACCAGGCGTCATTTGACAAGCTGTTCTATGGGCACTATAAAACACCCCCTGATTTACATTTCCTCAGACCAGGCCTACACTCCGTGGCCACATAGGTTCTACCATCTAATTCCTCTACTGAAAGTGAACCATACCACGTGGTTAACTTTTAGACTATTGATACCGACAGAATAAGAACAAGTCTTTGATATTAATTATTAGTCTGCAGCTAAGTAAATTATATCATCGAACGCGAAGACCAACGAAACAACCATTCTATGACGACATTAATGAATGTCGCTTTGAAAGATCCATCCTAACCGAGAGAGAGACTCTCCAACAGAACCGAACTCTCCAACAAAGAACGACGACACACTGAGCATAAATATATATTGATTGCAATTGTTCCCGAATGAGTGAGCCTTCAATTGTTAATATTAATGAACTCTGTGTAACTTCTCAGCGGACCGTTTATGACCCATTGTTCAACAGGCCGACCTGCCTGTTTAGCCCACAAGGGCACATTCCTCTAACAATCCTTTGTGACGATAATGACTGTTTGTATGTTTTTCTGTTAATTACTTAGTGTAGTAAATAAATGATTTTAAGACAATTGATGTATGGATGATTTTAGTAAAGACTGGGTTCGTGCAGATACAACAATTTACGACGTTTGGAATGAGACTGGACTAGAGGTAAAATACACCATTGAAACCAGAAGATAATCGGCCTATATAATAATATAGGAAAGTTATGTTAGGAAAATTATAACTTTGTAATCTGAATATTCTCCTTGGTGCCCCGATCTCCTAGTTAATTACAATTAAACGATTAATCAGTTTAATCGCGTGATAATAATTACAGGGAGTTAATTGATAAACATGTCTTCCGTTTAATGGTACCCAAAGACACGACAACAGGTACAGAAATATCTTACTTCCAAGTTGTCATTCACATGACATGACATATGACCACTTTTCATAATGGGACACATGAGCTGTTAAGAGTGCTTTCTAGAGCTCCTGCAGTCCTCCAGCAGGCTTAAGTCACCACAGCCCTTATCAGATTCTACTTTCAAATGAAAAAATAATCTGAACAAATACTGAACAAAAATATAAATGTTTCATGAGCTGAAATAAAATATCCCATAAAATTTCCATATGCACAAAAAGCTTATTTTTCTAAAATGTTGTGCACAAATTTGTTTACATCCCTGTTAGTGAGCATTTCTCCTTTGCCAAGATAATACATCCACCTGACAGGTGTGGCATATCAAGAAGCTGATTAAACAGCATGATCATTACACAGGTGCACCTTGTGCTGGGGAAAATAAAAGGCCACTCTAAAATGTGCAGTTTTGTCACACAACACAATGCCAGAGATGTATCAAGTTTTTAGGGAGCGTGCAATTGGTATGCTGACTGCAGGAATGTCCACCAGAGCCGTTGACAGGGAATTGAATGTTAATTTCTCTACCGTAAGTTGCCTCCAACGTTGTTTGAGAGAATTTGGCAATACGTGCAACCGGACTCACAACCGCAGACCACGTGTAACAACGCCAGCCCAGGACCTCCACATCCGGTTTCTTCACCTGCAGGATCATCTGGGACCATCCACACGGACAGCTGATGAAACTGTGGGTTTGCACAACCGAAGAATTTCTGCACAAACTGTCAGAAACCGTCTCGGGGAAGCTCATCTGCATGCTCATCGTCCTCACCAGGGTCTTGACCTGACTGCAGTTCGGCGTCGTAACCAACATCATTTGGCAAATGCTGACCTTTGATGGCCACCGGCACGCTGGAGAGGTGTCTTCTTCACGGATGAATCCCGGTTTCAACTGTACCAGACAGATTGCAGACAGCATGTATGGCGTTGTGTGGGCGAGCGGTTTACTGATGTCAACATTGTGAACAGAGTGGTGGGTTTATGGTATGGGCAGGCATAGGCTACGGACAACGAGCACAATTGCATTTTATTGATGGCAATTTAAATGCACAGAGATACAGTGACGAGATCCTGAGGCCCATTTTCGTACCATTCATCCGCCACCATCACCTCATGTTTCATCATGATAATGCACGACCACGTGTCGCAAGGATCTGTACACAATTCCTGGAAGCTGAAAATGTCCCAGTTCTTCCATGGCCTGCAACAATTAACAGCCTGATCAACTCTATGCGAAGTAGATGTGTCATGCTGCATGAGGCAAATGGTGGTCACACCAGATACTGACTGGTTTTCTGATCCTCGCTCGTACCTTTTTTTTAGGTATCTGTGACCATCAGATGCATATCTGTATTCCCAGTCATGTGAAAACCAAAACATTAGGGCCTAATGCATTTATTTCAATTGACTGAATTCCTTATGTAAAATCTTTGAAATTGTAGCATGTTGTGTTAATATTTTTGTTCAGTGTAAATATGAGGTGTTTTACATTTAGACAGAAGATTATTTTAAGACCCATGATCCCTGCAGTTCCCCAGTCCCCCAGCATGAACCCATAACCCCAGTGTCCACTTGAGAGAAACCTGGACATTCACCAAGATTTCATCACTGGTCTGCCCCTAAGTCTAGGGCAATAGCATTGTACACCAGGAGGAGACTTGCAACAGCAGTAGGCCTAGACATTGAGCCGAGCGGTTAAGAGCATTGGGCCAGTAACCGAAAAGTCACTGGTTTGAATCACCAAGCCAACTAGTTGAAAAATCTATCGATGTGCCCTTGAGCAAGGCTTTTAACCCTAATTGCTCCTGTAAGTCGCTCTGGATAAGAGTGTCTGCTAAATGACTCAAATGTAAATGTACCCATCAAACCCTTTGAGTAAAGTCAATGCCACCCAATATAATAATAGTTTCATTCACTTCAATGGGTCCACTGAACAACATATCTATCATGATAACCACCCACACACTATAGCCTTCTGCCTCTAGCTGTGGATAATCCTTAGGTTATCTTTATCTACAGATCAATCAATCATCAATGACACAAAAGTATCTTTTAATAATCATTTTGGGTAGTGCTTATATTTGTCCTGTTACACACAATATCCCAACTCCCCCTGAGACACCTGCAGGGAGTGGGGTCAAGGCCAGGGTCACCATTGTTCAGCGCCCCTGGATAAATTGGGGTTAAGTGCCTTGCTCAAAGACACAGCAACAGATTTTGTTTCACCTTGTCAGCTACGGGATTCAAACCAGCAACCTTTCAGTTCATTACTGGCCTAGCGCTCTAACCTCAAGGCTAATGCATTTGATTCGACGTGACCTTATGACCTTAACATTCTAATTTAGCTAGCTAGGCTACTTGGAAATGGTCTGTTGAAATGATTAAATGAAAAGTACAATGACATATAAGCCTTGCTCCATCTTCATCTGTAGCCTATCACGTAGTGATATCTATATTCAGCCAGGCATGCCAATTAACCATGTTCTTTAGAGCTTAGCGCCATTAGAAACAAATGGGCTGTTGAAGTCATCTGCCGCTCCAGTTCAGTGGAGATCAGTGTTATCACTTCAAGGTCCTTATGCTGAGGATAGCGCCACAGCAGTACTGGAACATACTATACCTGCTCCATCAGGTGGTGCAATGGGGGACTGACGTTGATATGGGAGAGGATCATATAATCATAACAGGACTGACATATAATATTGGACCATATCTACCGAACAAAAATAGTAACACAACATGGAACAATTTCAGAGATTTTACTGAGTTACAGTTTATAGAAGGAAATCAGTCAATTGAGATAAATTCATTAGGCCAAAATCTATGGGTTTCACATGACTGGGATGGAACATTGTCATGGAGGGTCCACCCACTGGGGAGCCAGGCCCAGCCAATTAGAATGAATTTTTCCCCACAAAAGGGCTTTATTACAGACATAAATACTCCTAAATGCTCACTAACGGGGATATAAACAAATTTGTGCACAACATTTGAGAGAAATAAGCTTTTTGTGCAAATGAAAAATGTCATGTTTTTTTTTGTTTTTTTTCCAGCGCATGAAACATCGGACCAAAACTTTACATGTTTCGTTTATATTTTTGTTCAGTGTACTATACACAGATATAGTCAGCCCTACAGTCATAGATAGAGTTCTCAATTGCCTATCTAGAGATAAAGAGATATTATTGTAGGCCTACAATACACTTTTTTTTTATCAGATTTCATGCAGATGCTGTTTTTATAATACTGATGTATATGCCAAGGTAGATTATTTGATGTACCCTTCATAGTTCAGTTTCTCAAATGTGTAAGCTGTTTACAAAAGCAACAGACAGAGTTGAGTTTGATGTTTTTGGGGTGGATTAAATCAAGCAGCCATTATGAACCATGTAGCTTGAGTTGCACTGCAAAGTGGCTGCATGCTGCTAATAGTTGACACTGACAGTATCTTTCACAGTTTCCCCTTGTGTTGCCGTGGGAATATCTCATAAACACCAGAGCACCTGATGTGTTACATTTTAGACTGAGAGGATTGACATCCAACACAGTGAATTGTGCAAATCTGTCAAATCTGATCACTCCAATGAGTACCATGACTCATGTTACCCAATCATAGGCGTTAATGCTGGCCAGCCAATCTCCTCTGACATTTCACAGGTTTATTCTCATTCAAGATGCAACAAAAACCTCTCCATGTTCTTCAATTATAGAGGGATCAAATGACAAATGACTGATGCAATAGTGATATCAAAATGCCACAAAGGGCAAACGGGTTTGCTGATGTCAACGTTGTGAACAGAGTGCCCCATGGTGGCAGTGGGGTTATGGTATGGACAAGCATAAGCCACGGAAAATGAACACAATTGCATTTTATCGATGGCAATTTGAATGCACAGAGATGAGATCCTCAGGCCCATTGTCGTGCCATCACATCATGTTTCAGCATGATAATGCACAGCCCCATGTCGCAAGGATCTGTACACAATTCCTGGAAGCTGAAAATGTCCCAGTTCTTCCATTGCCTGCATACTCACCAGACATGTCACCCATTGGAGCATGTTTGGGATGCTCTGGATCGACGTGTACGACAGCGTGTTCCAGTTCACGCTAATATAATATATATATATATATATATATATATATATATATATATATATATATATATATATATCTATATATATATAATAAAATATTAAACGACTTGTCTATTAAAATCAAATATATCTGAATACTTACTTCGGAAATTAATGTGAAAGTAATTTAGATTTTTTTTAATAGTATTTGAACCTAGGTCTGCCTATTGCAATTGGAAGCCCCGCACTGCCCCCACATGGCTGCCTGGTCCCCTGCATAACAGCCGTTGCGTTGCATTGTGAGCAGATTGTCCAATGGGGGCACTGTGAGCTCACGACTGGGGATGATCCACAATTATGGGACACATTTTACGGTTGACTGTTCAGAACCATAAATCTATGTTCAGAACAGAATTTCAAATTGGTCAGACTTTGCATTTGATCTGTTAGAACATAGTTGGGTAACAAATCAATAGGTTTGTTGGAATACACACCAGCAGTCCACATGAGTTTATCATGATGTGGGCTTAGAGTGTAGTTTATACAGGCTCAGCTCTGTTGTTTGGAAACCAACACTGAAAAATTGATACAATTCTCTACTAACAATATCTTGATTAAGATTATGCAAATGTAGTGATTACTGTGGATGCATTCATCATAGACATGTTTCTAGATAGAATATAGTGCCCCATAATGTGCTCCCTCTTCTAGTTTGGATTTTATTGCACTTGGGTACAAAACATATTTTCTGTCATTGTGTAGTGGGTTGTGAGAATGCCTCTATTGTGATCTCCCTCCCACTCTGGACATTCTTCCCCGTCCACTACCCACACGCCCATCCTGGGTCGCACAACTTGGCTTATGGAGACATGTGAGACTCGTTGACCGTTCCAATAGTGGTTTCACTCAGAGGTCCAGAATCTACTGACGTCATTATGTTGATTGTTGGTTATTGGACAAAATACGAAATTCAACAATTCAGCTAAATAAGGACAATTCCATTTAGGATTGGCTTGAATTGTTAAAAACCAAGAGCCATGAAGGAATATGTACAGTTTCATGTTTTCCAATGAGGCCTCGATAACTTCTTCAACTCATCAATGGTAATGGTAAAAGACAACCAAAGCCCCATCCATAGATTCAACATATTTCCCCCTTTCAGAAGCATTGATCTCTGAGCTCAGCCTTCTGCATAGGAAGGAATGACTCATCACAAAGTCCATCCTGAGGGGGCAATCAGCACAGGTAGAACAATCAATAAAAGGTTTTCATGTTGAATACACTGTCACATATCTCCAGGCACTGGCTGCATGATTTTCACCTATAGCTGATGAGGCCGCTGTGGCTGCCTGCTGCTGCCTGTCGTGTCTCAGTAGAGGTGTGGGCCTAGGGTGGGGAGTGTACACTGTGACGAGAGACCCAAACACACGGCAGGCCGAGCCAGGAAAGGAAAGGGGAGGCAATGGAACACCTCCAGCACCCCTTCAACTCTCTGTCAGGCCCTAGCTGCAGTGTGGTTTGGAGCGGTGGGCCAGTGGCATGCTTTTGTTTTGATTTCTCACCAAGGCTGGGGCTTGGACAAAAGCCATCACTCTGACTCACACATGTTGGATTTTGACTATCTTTCTTTTGCTAGCTCCTTTTCTTTTCTTTTTTCTTAGATGAAATTCCTCTTGTAGCTGTTCCAGATACAGCTCATAGATGAAATACCACTGTTATTGTCTCAAAGTTTCCTAGACCTGCTCAAGGTCATCATCCCATGAATGTTTAAAAAAAATAGGGACTATTATGGATTTGAGCAACAGTGATGCAGGTAAAATACCCATAATAACACAAAGCTGCACTTGTTCTTATTTTTTCATCAATTTAAAAAAAAGAGGAATTGAAGAGAGCTAGGCCTGTGCCATCCCTACCCAGCTATGCAGGTTATAATGTTGCATGCAGGCATGTTTACACAACCCTGTTGTGTATGTTTTGTCTCTGTTCAAAACAAATATATTGCATTCCAACTCACATCATGTGAGTACAGTACTGTTACCATCCGTTTTTGTGTTATGTCCATAGTCTGTCCTGAAAACTGTTGCTTCATACTCTGTAGAGGGAAAGATATGGAGGCCAGATGAAGGAAAAACACTGCCTAGGCTATTGCCTATATACAAGGCTTTGTAGAAATATGACCCAAATACAAATGATTACAATACCACTGCTTCAGCGAGAGTGATATGTGATTTACTACATCAGTGGCATGAACAGAGATTCAATATAATAGTGTTGTATTTACTTCTGTGGGCATGAATATATCACCACAAATTATCATGTGATCTGAAACTCAAACGGAAAAAACTGACAGCGTGCAGAAACGGCACACCAGCCACCCAACTTCCCCTATTCCCCTGTGACAACCTTTTCAAACAATGCTAAAATGATGTCACTAATTTCTTCAGTTTGCATTGTTGGGAGTCTTCCACTTTCACTGTCGTCATCTCCCCTCTTGGGATCATTGATTCTCCTCTTGAAATATCCCATCCCAGATGACTCAGTGTTCTCCTCTGTCTGGCATTATGTTATGGCCTCTCTCTTTCTCTGGTGGAGGGTGAGTGGGACTGCTTAGGCCAATTAATCCGTTTAATCAACCATAATCTATCTACGGATGAGCTTTTTGAATATGTATCGTCACTCGTCATTACAATTCTGTTGTACAAGTTACATTTACGTCATTTAGCAGACGCTCTTATCCAGAGCGACTTACAAATTGGTGCATTCACCTTATGATATCCAGTGGAACAACCACTTTAAAATAGTGCATCTAAATCTTTTAAGGGGGGGGGGGGGGGGGGGGGGGGTTAGAAGGATTACTTTATCCTATCCTAGGTATTCCTTAAAGAGGTGGGGTTTCAGGTGTCTCCGGAAGGTGGTGATTGACTCCGCTGTCCTGGCGTCGTGAGGGAGCTTGTTCCACCATTGGGGTGCCAGAGCAGCGAACAGTTTTGACTGGGCTGAGCGGGAACTGTGCTTCCTCAGAGGTAGGGGGGCCAGCAGGCCAGAGGTGGATGAACGCAGTGCCCTTGTTTGGGTGTAGGGCCTGATCAGAGCCTGAAGGTATGGAAGTTGAACTTTTCTAATTAGTTTACTGTCAAGTGTCAAACTTAGACAAAGATTGACATCATTACCGGGAAGTAATGGGAAAATGTGAGACAGTTAGCTATCTGTTTCAAATTCAAACCATGTACACACACGGTTATGCCTGGCCTGTGGACAAAGACCTGCGCATCGTACTAGGGACCCTGTATGTATAATTATTGGGAATTCCAAACACAATAACCCAGGGGTACGCACAATGCCGTCGGAGGTACGCCAAATAAAAATGTGATTCACATAAAAAAATATATATGTTTTTTAAAATTTGTTTAATAAAAAATAAAATCCCATTTTCAAAGGGTCCATTTATGTTTTCCAATGCGGCTATACATTTGGGTGAGGTTTTTTTCTCGCCTGAGTAACGTTAGCCTCGTTTCACTGCAAAAATAAAATGAAACCATCTAGTTACCTCTTACTTCATTTGCACACACTGTATACAGATTTTCTATTGTGTTATTGACTGTACGTTTGTTTATTCCATGTGTAACTCTGTGTTGTTGTTTTTGTCGCACTGCTTTGCTTTATCTTGGCCAGGTCGCAGTTGTAAATGAGAACTTGTTCTCAATTGGCCTACCTGGTAAAATAAAGGTGAAATGTAAAAAATTGTGTTCAGCGAAATAACAACACAATGCCAAATACAGGTAGCCTAGTCAAGTAATTAACATCCAATCACATTAACCGTTACTCTCTCGCAGGAATTCCACTAACGTATGTAGCCAAATGTAGCTGCTGCTCATTCCGTTTGCTTGAAAATTGATAAATGGTTAAAAATAAGTAAGACCCGCGTCCATAGAGACTCATACCAGCTCATACCAGCTAGTACTACACCTGCACCTGTCGACGACACAAGTTGTTCTGCTTCCACGAGCACATCCAATGCTAGCATCAGTAATTCTACATTTGTTGTTAGCCCAGCTAGCATGGACACTGACAGTTGTGAATCTGATGCAGCCGAAGAGCTACTGCCAACCTTACTGGTGAAAGCACCAAGCTACTGCCCCCTTACCAGGGAAAGCACCGAACAACAGACAGGGACGTTGAACCATCGAAGAGGCAAAAATATGATGAGAACTAGATTGATTTGGGGTTCACTTATATTGGGAGTAGTGCCTTTCCTCAGCCACATTGTGTTATATGTGCAAAAGTATTATCTCACAACTCTATGAAACCTCTTGTGCAGACATTTAGAAACAAAACATGCCAATTTGAAAAATAAGCCACAGGAGTTTTTTAAGAATTAAGATGACTTTCGAGTAGTAAGACATGCATAAAAGCACCAGATACCATTAATAAGAAGGGGCTAGAAGCGTCTTATATGGTGAGCTACCGAGTGGCTAGGACAGGCAAGCCCCATACTATTGTGGAGGACTTAATTCTTCCTGCTGCTGGGACAATGTTGGGGGAAAAGGCCAAAAAAAGTATACAGACAATGACTTCATCAAACAACACTGTTTCACAACGCATCAGTGACATGGCAGGAGATGTTTTGAAACAATTACTGCTTCGCATACAAGCCAGTGAATTATATGTGTTACAGCTGGATGAGTCAACCGACATGGCGGGCCTGGTAAAGCTGGTATATATCTGCAAACCACTGGAAACCAGGACAACAGGAGAGGATATTTTTAAAGTACTGGACAGCTTTGTGACATCAAATGGACTTTGGTGGTCAAGATGTGTTGGTATCTGTACTGATGGCGCAAAAGCCATGACAGGGAGACATAGTGGAGTGGTAATGAGTGTGCAAGCAGTTGCTCCCAATGCCACTTGGGTACACTGCAGCATCCACCGAGAGGCTTTTGCTGCCAAAGGAATGCCTGACAGCTTGAAATACGTTTTGGACACTACAGTGAAAATGGTTAACTTTGTTAAAGCAAGGCCCCTGAACTCTCGTGTATTTTCTGCACTATGCAATGATATGGGCAGCGACCATGTAACGCTTTTACAACATACAGAAGTGCGCTGGTTATCAAGGGGCAAAGTATTGACACGTTTTTTGAAAATTGAGAGATGAGCTTAAAGTTTTCTTGACTGTCCTTCGTTTTCACTTGTCTGACCGCTTGCATGATGACGAGTTTTTCACACGGCTGGCCTATCTGGGTGATGTTTTTTCTCACCTGAACGATCTGAATCTAGGATTACAAGGACTCTCCGCAACTATATTCAATGTGCGGGACAAAATTGAGGCTATGATTAAGAAGTTGGAGTTCTCTGTCTGCATTAACAAGGACAACACACAGGTCTTTCCATCATTGTATGATTTTTTTGGTGTTTAAATGAACTCAAGCTTACGCACAATGTCAAATATAATGTAGTGAAGCACCTGAGTGAGTTGGGTGCGCAATTACACAGGTACTTTCCCGAAACTGATGACACAAACAACTGGATTCGTTATCCCTTTCATGCCCTGCCTCCAGTCCACTTACCGATATCTGAACAAGAGAGCCTCATCGAAATTGCAACAAGCGGTTCTGTGAAAATGTAATTTAATCAGAAGCCACTGCCAGATTTCTGGATTGGGCTGCGCTCAGAGTATCCTGCCTTGGCAAATCGCGCTGTTAAGACACTGATGTCTTTTGCAACCACATACCTATGTGAGAGTGGCTTCTCGGCCCTCACTAGCATGAAAACTAAATACAGGCACAGACTGTGTGTGGAAAATGATTTAAGACCGAGACTCTCTCCAATACAACCCAACATTGTAGAGTTATGTGTATCCTTACAAGCACACCCTTCTCATTAACCTGTGGTGAGATGCACAATTTTCAATGAACAAATAAGGTTTTATATGTAAGATGGTTAAATAAGGAGCAAAATGATTTATTATTATTATATTATTATTTGTCCTAAAAGAGTGGTTATTGGTCCTAAAAGAGCTCTTTGTCACTTCCCACGAGCCGGGTTGTGACAAAAACTCACACTCATTCTTATGTTTAATAAATGTATCATATAGTGTGTGTGGCAGGCTTACAATGATGGCAAAAAACAACATTTGAGAGTGCGCTGACCCTGGTGCTAGAGGGGTACGCAGCTGGAGGTTGAATGTTTGAAGAGGTACAGGACTATAAAAACTTTGGGAACCACTGCAGTACAGTATCTTTTAGTTCCATTCTCTCCCTGCTGGCTCTTGAAAAACCCTGGTGAGTCAACATCCTCTCTCCTCATGGACAAACACTGGATGAAGCTGCTGGAACACAACACAGGGCTACTGACGCACAGTGCAGCCGCGGCTGTTTTCACAGTCAGTACATCCATGTCTGAGCCTCAGCTTGTTGGGTTGATTCACACATGCCTGAAATGGTAGAACATTATTGGCACCCTTGATAAAGATTAGCAAAAAAGACTGTATGAAATAAATAATGCATATAGTGAGCTATGTTGTATGTAAAACAAAATATCAGAGAATTATATTATTTTATAGTAATACAATTGCTCAGAGAAAGAGATTTTTTTTAACAAGTAATATATATATATTTTTCTCTCAAAAAGATGAAAGGGGTGAAAATTATTGGCACCCCTGTTTTCAATACCTTTCAGTACCTTACCTTGTGAGGAGAACGGCACTGAGTCTTTTTCTACATTTTGTTATGAGATTGGAGAACACATTGGGAGGGATCTCAGACCATTCCTCCATACAGAATCTTTCCAGATCCTTGATATCCTTTGTCTGCGCTTATAGACTGCCCTCTTCAATTCAAACCACAGGTTTTCAATGGGGTTAAAGTCCGGAGACTGAGATGGCCATTGCGCAATGTTGATTTTGTGGTAAATTAACCATTTCTTTGTGGATTTTGATGTGTGCTTGGGGTTATTGTCTTGCTGGAAGATCCACTTGCGGCTAAGTTTCAGCCTCCTGGCAGAGGCAGGTTTTTGGTAGAAATGTCTTGGTACTGGGTATAGTTCATGATGCCGTTGACCTTATGAAGGGCCCCAGGACTAGTAGAAGCAGAATAGCGCCATAATATCAACGATCCACCACCATATTTTACAGTAGTTATGGGGTTATTCTTTCTTTATGCATCCTTATTTCGATGCCAAACCCACCACTGGTGTGCTGTGGCCAAAGGGTTCTATACTGAACAAAAATATAAACACAACATGCAACAATTTCAAAGATTTTTCTGAGTTACAGTTCATAGAAGGAAATCAGTCAAATGAAATAAATTCATTAGGCCCTAATCTATGGGTTTCACATGACTGGGAAGGATTACAGCCTTGGATGGGCCTGGGAGGGCATAGGCCCACCCACTGGGGAGCCAGGCAAAGCTAATTAGAATGGGTTTTTCCCCACAAAAGGGCTTTATTACAGACAGAAATACTCCTGAGCACCCCCCCTCTCCCTCCTCAGATGATCCCGCAGGTGAAGAAGCCGGATGTGTTGGTCCTGGGCTGGCGTGGTTACACGTGATCTGCGGTTGTGAGGCCGGTTGGATGTACTGCCAAATTTTCTAAAACAACGTTGGAGGCGGCTTATGGTAGATAAATTAACATTAAACTCTCTGGCAATAGCTCTGGTGGACATTCCTGCAGTCAGCATGCCAATTGTACGCTCCCTGAAAAAACATTGTGTTGTGTGACAAAACTGCACATTTTAGAGTGGCCTTTTATTGTCCCCAGCACAAAGTGCACCTGTGTAATGATCATACTGTTTAATCAGCTTCTTGATATGCCACACCTGTCAGGTGGATGGATTGGCAAATGAGAAAGGCTCACTGACAGGGATGCAAACAAATTTGTGCATAAAATATGAGAGAAATAAGCTTTTTGTGTGTATGGATATTTCAGGGATCTTTTATTTCAGCTCATGAAACATGGGACCAACACTTTACATGTTGTGTTTTATATTTTGTTCAGTATATTTTCATGTCATCCATGTCATCCAACAAATGCTAAACTGCATGACACAAAAATAGAGCTGTTTTTTGCTCATCTTTATCAAGGGTGCCAAAAATGTTGGACCTGACTCTATCTATGTGCTGTACTGTACAGTAAGACTGTTTCCCCTCCACTTTTTTACTTCTTCAACATCCCAGAACACTTTGAGTTCCAGAACGGTCTGAACCCAACCATTTCCCTTCTCTCTGGAGACAGGAAACGGTTACTGTTACCACTTCCCTACTTCTGCTTCTAACCCAGCAGAGACGTCCTCTTTGAGAAGGGCTTAAGTACAGCCAGGCAGCTGTCCCCCAGATCTCAATAGGGGTCGGGGCCCCCGCTTTGTTGCTGGGTTGAGACAAGCTAGGATAAAGCATAGTGAAACTCTTAGTAACAATGCCACAATAACTGCAATAACAATGTGTTCTTATATTGTTGAATTGCCATTGTCTTTGGATTTCCATATTGGACTAATATCCAGTAATAATTATTGGCTATCTTGGATTTTAACATAATCCCCTCTGTACATTTAGGAATTCCCCAAACTTGCAGAGTGAATCCAGCTCTGGCGAAGATCCTTGAGTCATTTCCTGCTATTGTGTGTGAGGAGAACATTCTTGCAGTGGGAGAGAGGGAAAGTTGAAATGTGTCCTTTTTACATCATAGCACACTGTCCTCACAACTGTTGGAAAAGCATTATGTAAAACATCTCCCTGGTTACTTATGGCCATAGAGAGCAATAGTAATGGTGTCTTTTTGGAGACATTACTGCTGCCATGACTCGTTGGTCAAAGCCTATGGTGAAGTTATTTGGTTTTTGGAGGGTTTTGGAATGCAAGCCATAAATAAGGTCTGAGGTAAACAGGCTTAGGAGATATTATACGTTTTGTTCTATGAGATAATATTCATCAGCTCTTATGAGTGAATTTTGAAGCATTTACGTAATCAAAACAAGCACATAAAACACATCAAGGATTCATAATTCATTAAGGTCAGGTTTAAAAAAATACATATATATTTCCCCATTAATTTCCCTCATAGGAATGCCTGAAGAAACCAGAGGTAACTCATTTCCGTTTTTTAGGACTACAAGCTGGCGAGCTCTATTGGCTACACCAGTTTAAAATCTAGACTTTGACCTGATTTAGCTAAATATTTTACTGAAACGTTTCACCAGGTGCAAACTCAGTGGAGTACATATTAAAACAAATAAGGGTGTCAGTTCACACAAGATTAGATTAAACATTGACTTCTTCAATTGAGTTGTTGGAAGCCGTTATTGTAACAACATTTTCCTTCTATACTGAATTATATTTTTTCACTGTTTCACACCCCTTTAATGAATGAGAGAGAGGAGAAAAAGAGAGCGAGACAGATTAGAGAGATGACGAGGGAGAACATTGGCAGCTGTGCTCCACAGAATCCATAACTCTTTCTGAGAGCAAACATTGTAAAACCATTTAAAAAAGAGGAACCCCATTCATAAACAGAAAACTAGATCTGAAACCCATCGCTCACCAGCTGTACCTCTGTAAATCTAAAATGAATTACACTTCCTGTCAGAGGTAATCTTAGACATAGAAATACAATTCTAGTGCTGAGCAATTAGTGCTTTTTGAGGTCAGTTCTGTTTTGGTTCAATTATTAAAAAAGAATCACGTTTTTTATTGCAATTTCGATTATTTTTGTAAACATTAAATGCACTATGCATTATGTGGGTTGAATTCTGAAACAACACAGAATAAAACAATTAATAAAAGTCCCATGATGGTAGTGACTGTCCATTACTGCTTATCACTTATAAAATGTATTCACATTAGTTAACTTTAATAAAATATTTAAGTTGTTTATATTAGACTGCATTTGTTTATTTTATCACTTTATTATTTCATTCAAGTCATCATGTCATCTCTATAGAGCTGCTGCCTATGCTGTCACTATTTTGTAGTTCTTCAAAGTAAATAAGGCTTAACTTTATGACTGCTAAATACCAACTTTCAATCACTTAGATCATGTATTTTCAGGTAGAGATACTTCGCGAAGCAACAGCTGTAATCTATATCACCTCACGATTGCACATTCTTCTGTCTCTTCCATAGCAGGCATAAAAGAAATGCAAGTAGATGCCTGATGGATTATGGTCATTGTGGTTATTTACCACGTTTTATGCGCTAAACTATGTAGAATATTGGCCTGTTGGAAACTACAACTCCCTACTACATCGCACAGTTAAGGATGGATCTGATTTATCTCTAGAGAAACTGTGCAATGTGTGAATTAGGCTCACAGAAGAAAATGAAAATAAAAATACCTGTGGATGTATTTCAGGGCCTACCTTAAAACTCAGTGCCTCTTTGCTTGACATCATGGGAAAATCAAAAGCAATCAGCCAAGACCTCAGAAAAAAAATTGTAGACCTCCACCAGTCTGGTTCATCCTTGGGAGCCATTTCCAAACGCCTGAAGGTACCACGTTCATCTGTACAAACAATAGTACGCAAGTATAAACACCATGGGACCACCCGTTCTGTCTCCTAGAGATGAACGTACTTTGATGCGAAAAGTGCAAATCAATCCCCGAACAACAGCAAAGTCCTATATCGACATAACCTGAAAGGCCGCTCAGCAAGGAAACAGGTACCAAAGTATCTATATCCCTAGTAAAACTAGTCCTATATCAACATAAGCCAGACTATGGTTTGCAACTGCACATGGGAGAAATGTCCTCTGTAGCAGAAAGAACAGTCTATGACTAGGGTGGCTGGAATCTTTGGCAATTTTTAGGGCCTTTCTCTCAAACCGCCTGGTATAGAGGTCCTGAATGGCAGGAAGCCTGGCACCAGGGATGTACTGGGCCGTACGCACTACTCTCTGTAGTGCCTTGCGGTCGGAGGCTGAGCAGTTACCATACCAGGCGGTGATGCAACCCGTCAGGATTAGCATTGAAAATGTGACCAGCAGTCAGGAAATAAAGTAATAAAGTGGCTGTAGATAATTTAAAAAACGTTTAAAGTAATAGAATGAGAGTAACAGTTATGCTATGTGTTTGCTAAATAGTTATCTGAAATTCACAATGATTGTGTTTATTTCCAAGTTTGATGGCAAATTTTACTGCTAACATTCACTTCCAGTCATTTTCGCTCGCATTGTTAGTCCCATTGTTTAGAATTGTTCCGCATTCAAGAAAAGACATATTAGAATCCTTTTGTCCTAACCTGTATATTTTCGACTTAGCTTTTACTTCCTGCTTATACTTCCTGCTCTGCTCCTATGGGTATGGCTGCCAGTCCACCCATTACGCCATCATTAAAAAAAATATATATATTTATTTCACCTTCATTGACTTGAATGGGGAGGCCAATTTTATGGATTCTATTTCTATGATCTTAGATGTACTGGTAAATCAAAGTAAAACATTTACTCTGACCCCATCTTACAGTACGGTGTTAAAAC
The DNA here is from genome assembly GCF_965601325.2 of Salmo salar. Lineage (NCBI taxonomy): Eukaryota > Metazoa > Chordata > Actinopteri > Salmoniformes > Salmonidae > Salmo > Salmo salar. The sequence goes on from NC_138305.1 coordinate 92,417,965, forward strand.
GTGTCACATAGAACAGATTAATTCACCACTAGCAGCTACCAGATACGGTCTAGTTGGTGGTTGCTACTTAAAGTCCCCAGGGCCGTTACAGAGTTAGGCAAGACTGCCTTTTCCCATTGTACACTAGAGGCATGGAATAGTCTGCCTAGTGTGCTTCAACTAGTGCCCATTAGTGAGTTTAAAACTGGCCCAAAACTCTGTTCAGGAGGAGTGTAAATGCTTCCTGTTTTAAATGTTGCATTGACTGCTGCTGCTTTTTAGGCCAGGTCGAACTTGCAAAAGAGACCCTGTGTCTCAATGTTTTTTTTCCCCAGGTTAAATAACGGTTAAATAAAAATACAATAAAAAAATGATCTCCCTCAAATCAAATGTTATTGGTTGAATACACATATTTAGCAGATGTTATTGGGGGTGTAGCGAAACGCTTGCAAAATCCCTCTATAAAGAGTGGATTCAGAGAGTTTTGCTTGCAGCTGTTGTCGTTTTTCTAGATGGTAATCTCAAAGATCAGCAGAACACTACAGCTTGGTGAACCGTTCAGCAGTAGTATAGGGAAATAGAGGCATATTCAAATAGAGATACATTCACACCTGTCACTCACTTGGGTGGGGAAATTATGTGTGTGCATCTGTATATGTGTGTATGAACTCTGTGAACTTGCATCATGTTTGAGCTCACCACTTGAATAACAGCTACCAACCAGTTACTTACATACGTATCTTTCTGTGGGATTTGCTGAGAATTTCAGGCTTCCCTGCATGTTGTAACAACTCTAAATCCTGATATAGATTATCCACTCTTTATCACTGCACTCAAAAAGTGTTAATATCCACCATTGGTGTTATCTTTCCATTGAATATGAAAAAAATATATTTTGCCTTTTGCTTAGTACAACGAATACCATGTCTCCGCACTTTGTTTCAGGGAGCAGCCTCAAAAACTGTGCACACCAATGCCAGCCTGTGAGTGTGGAAACTATGACCAGCAGAGTAAGGATAGGGGTCTGTAGCAGCAGCCACAGTGAGACTCTGTAGGGTGACAATAGAATAGGCTCTTGAGTATCAGTACCTCTGGAAAACAAGAAAACACGCTGTCAAAACATAATTTACTACATTAGACCTCAGCATGACATGGCTCTACATCAGATCCTAAAGATTGACTGAGAAGATATTCATAATGGTGGAGAAGAATATACCTCAACATTGCTACACAAGAGAAGAATAGTGGGTGGGTCTACTCTATACTCACTGGGCCTATTTGGATGTTGTGTGGATTGTCCCAAACATTCACAGTACAAACTATAGTGGCAGTATGGACAGTGGACTACGTACAGGTAATTACTGTAATATGACAACTGAACAACTAGTCTTTTGAGTAAACTAGGGCAGTTCTTTTACACAAGAGAAGAATACTGGGTGGGTCTAGGAAGAAGCACAAGTGTCCCATCTAGCCATGCACTTGTCCTGTTGCATCTGTTTGGCATTCCTGTCCTACCCCCCCATTCCAGCCATCCCTGACACAAACACACACACCAACCAAAACACCCATTAAACCCAGTCAAGTTTTAGACAAAAATAGTGTTTATACACTATAGATCAATTTTCACTATTCTATCAAGCAGTGATAATCTACAGTACTTGCATTTCCCTCAATTATCTCAGATTAATTGTTTAAAAAGACACCAGTAGTACAGAGGAATAGTGAGCAAAACACTTTTTATTTTAAGGTTGCAAGATCGAATCTCCGAGCTGACAAGGTAAAAATCTGTTGTTCTGCCCCTGCACAAGGCAGTTGACCCACTGTTCCTAGGCCATCATTGAAAATAAGATTTTTTCTTAACTGATTTGCCTAGTTAAAGGTTAAAAAAATTAGATGCAGCCAGCTCATTTCTCCATTTGGCTGGTTAACTGTTAACAGCTCATCTCAGGATGTAATACTCTGTCACACCACACACAGGAAGGGCCTGAGAAAGAACACATTGGTCTAAAAGTAGCACCACAACCACCACGTTGTCGTTACTGTGTCACAGACTAGCTCTTACTTCCTCTTCTGAGCATTACATTTTTATCCTGTAAAGGGCATGACGGAATCAAGTAACGACCCCAGCCACCACGACCCCTCCTCAGTCTGCCCTGATGGTTCCCCAAAGCGAAAATATTCAGACATGTTTAAACAGTAACAGTTGGCACAGCACAACTCTAGCACATCATGTGGGTTTTGCTGCTCGTAACCATTGCTCTCTCTATTCAAAGCTTGGTCCGTGGATCCAGTACAGACACTACAGACACTATACAGCTTTACAATAATCATCCAAATTGGACTAGATAAGAACTCATACACCAGTTGACAAAATGGCTGCTGTTATTCAACTGAAACTTGAGTCGCCAGGACAACAGAACAACAGTGAGTCAGGTAGATATGGGTAATAAGAGATCTCTGCTGCTGGTAAACAGGTTTAAAGCCTTCAAATGAGAAAATAGGGTTAGGTAAAATAAAAGATGCTTGATTACACTCTCTCACATAGGCCTATGCACTTTCTTTCAATGTAACTACATAGTAAGACCTATTCTTACAGCAACTCATCCATGGAACAGATCGTTTTGTGGGTAGAATTTGATTGAAGACCTAATATTATGATACAGGGACAATGGTATTGCCACTGCTCATGGTTCATGTCCTGATAGTACACCCTGGACAACCATCCATCCATTCCCCTTAGTACACAGAACTACAGCATTCTGGCTTTAAATAAGCAGCGGGTTAATATTGGGGCGATGTGCAAACATTAACAGGTCGTCTTCCCAGCAGCCCCCCATTCGAACCTCCCGCTGTGTTAATTGCCTAGCGCCAACTGCATGCTCTTTGTTTTGGCTGCTTTTGCTTAAATGCCCTATTCATACATTTATTCCGTTTGGGTCGTCACTGTCCGGTCTAATTCCCTGCTCGTTATGCATTGACTGTAGTGAAAGAAAGGGTCATTCGCTCTCTAACGTGTTTAGGGCCACAAACTTGCATAATAATCCCTCACATCAGCTTTCCATTCATTCCCCCTTCATTCGCTTCCAACAACATAGGGTCAGGGGCTGAAGTGGTCATGGCTCTGAATGTCTGAAATGTGTTTAAATGCCATCATTGCTCAGCATCCAGAGCCCCTCTTGACGCAATTGTAAATGGCTGAGCAGAGGACAAAGGGATTAGGATGCAAAAGGAGTGAGGACAGAAGAACCACCATGACCTCATGGGTCAGCTGTGACACTAGGATGAAAGACCCTCACCCACCCTCGGCCTGGCCATCTGAGCACTCAGCACACCATGGGAATGTAGTGAGCGTGGAACCAAGAGCGCTCAGCATTTGCCTGCAAGAATTGAAAAGGAGGGCGGCCGGGTTTTGGAATGTCGGGTCATTCCTTTCTCCGCACATTCCGATGCGTTCTCCCGACAACTAACTGTGTCAGACCAAATACAACTGCCTCCTTTCTGGATTCTGCCTCTCTGACAATCACAACTTTAGAATTGGTGGAATGTTCAACCACCACAACCCCCGCCTCCACCTATCCGTCATCCCCATCCTTGAGGACATAACTCTTTGGTCCTTCAAAAAATGTTATGAAAGCACATGAAGGGGATAGATATTACAAGTATCACAAAATAAAAATCCTATTACTGCATGACTGTGATTCAAGTTTGGGGTCACTTATAAATGTCCTTGGTTTCCATGGAAACATACCTGAAATGAGTTGCAAAATGAATAGGAAATATAGTCAAGACGTTGACAAGGTTATAAATAATGATTTTTAATTGAAATAATAATTGTGTCCTTCAAACTTTGCTTTCATCAAAGAATCCTCCATTTGCAGCAATTACAGCCTTGCAGACCTTTGGCATTCTTTGGCATTTGTTGAGGTAATCTGAAGAGATTTCATCCCATGCTTCCTGAAGCACCTCCCATAAATTAGATTGACTTGATGGGCAAGCTGCTCCCACAACAGCTCAATAGGGTTGAGATCCTGGTGACTGTGCTGGTCACTCCATTATAGACAGAATACCAGCTGACTGCTTCTTCCCTAAATAGTTCTTGCATAGTTTAGAGCTGTGCTTTGGGTCATTGTCCTGTTGTAGGAAATTGGCTCCAATTAAGCACTGTCCACAGGGTATGGCATGGCGTTGCAAAATGGAGTGATTGCCTTCCTTCAAGATCCGTTTTACCCTGTACAAATCTCCCACTTCACCACCATCAAAGCACCCCCAGACCATCATCTTGCCTCCACCATGCTTGACAGATGGCGCCAAGCACTCCTCCAGCATCTTTTCAGTTTTTCTGCATCTCATGAATGTTCTTCTTTGTGATCCGAACACCTCAAACTTAGATTAGTCTGTCCATAACACTTTTTTCCAATCGTCCTCTGTCCAGTGTCTGTGTTCTTTTGCCCATCTTAATCTTTTTTTTTTTTTTTATTGGCCAGTCTGAGATATTGCTTTTTCTTTGCAACTCTGCGCTGTTCTGTAAAGGGAGTAGTACACAGCGTTGTACGAGATCTTCAGTGGAATAGCCTTCATTTCTCAGAACAACAATAGACTGATGCTTTTCAGAGGAAAGGTCTTTGTTTCTGGCCATTTTGAGCCTGTAATCAAACCCACAAATGCTGATGCTCCAGATACTCAACTAGTCTAAAGAGTTGAGTTTTAATGCTTCTTTAATTAGAACAACATTTTTCAGCTGTGCTAACAATTGCAAAAGGGTTTTATAATGATCAATTAGCCTTTTAAAATGAACTTAGATTAGCTAACACAACGTGCCATTGGAACACAGGAGTGATGGTTGCTGATAATGGGCCTCTGTACGCCTATGTAGCTATTCCATTAAAAATAAAATCAGCCCATGTCAAGCTACAATAGTCATTTAGAACATTAGTGTCTACACTGTATTTCTGATCAATTTGATGTTATTTTAAATGGACCAAAAAAAATTGGGTTCTTTCAAAAACAAGGACATTTAAGTGACCCCAAACTTTTGAACGGTAGTGTGTGTGATATATAACTATATAATGCCTTCACGGTTGAGAGTGATAGAGCAACTGCAACTTCTTAGAACAGCTGTGGAGAAGACAGTCAATGTACTCCAAGGAACAAAGTAGTCATTATTATATGCCCAAAATAAAAAATAAATCAAGCAAGGCTAATCAAAATGCCACACATTTATTTGCAGATATTTTTGGCAAGAAAACACCAGATAAAACTGGTACAAAAACAGTAACAAATGTCTCTTACAAAAAAATCCCATGTGAATATATGGGGCATTTATTTTCAACTGTCATGATGACAAAACTAAATTAAAACACAAAAACAAAATCCTTCATTCTGTACATAGGTCAAACTAATCAAAAATAAATAAATAACTTATGAACTATGGAAACAGTAACCAAGGTACAGTATGAACAGGTGTCTCCTCAAATTGGATTGTGCTTCAGAACTCAAAGGACCATTGGTTCCGCTGGGTCAAATGTGTAGTCATCTGAACAAGTACAAAGATATTTCTGGACAGACATTTGGTCTCTGTGGCACTAGTTGAAATCTTTGGTTGTTAAGGTTGAGTCAGAGGCAATATTAAGTCTTTGGGTCAAAAAGAGTCTAGTTCTTCGGGTGTTTAGTCCGTTTAGTTCTTAGAGCTTGCTTTCCTCCTCCTCCATGCCTCTGTTCAGTCCAGGGATGAACTTAAGGAGGTGTCGGCGGAAGCTCTTCTGTTTGGGTTTCCTCTGTAGCGAGCTGAACCCTCCCGATTGTGCTTTCTCCCCTGGTGCTGATGAAGAGTTATTGTTGGAAGCCCTCAGGTAGCTGCGTGTGCTGGAGCTGCGGGTCAGGTGGGTCTTGGCTGAGGTGAAGAGCTCACTTGCGGGGCGGATCAGTCTCTGCTTACCCTGTGGAGGCTTCTCCTGTTCTGGTTTCGGTTTGTATTTCTCTGTGCTGCTGGTGAGGTCACCATTGGCATCGTTGAGGTGGTCGCCCTGCCTCTGGTACAGACAGGTCTGGTAGAGTGGGTCCTCCTCCATGGTGGCACTCAGGTGGCTGGCGCTGCTGCTGGTGCTGCCGGTGCAGCGGAGAGCACGCAGGGCGGCCGGGCTCGGGGTGCCCAGACTACCGTACACCCCTGCAGACTCCAGGGACTCATAGATAGCAGCATCACTCATCACTATACCTAGAGGACACAGGGAAAGAGTGTTACAATGGACATCACTGGTTTAGCATACATCTTAAATTGACTTTAAATGAATTTACCTGAGATCATATTACCTCGACTAACCGGTGCCCCCGCACATTGACTCTAAGTGTACCCCCTGTGTATAGTCTCGCTATTGTTATTTTACTGCTGCTCTTTAACTACTTGTTCCTTTTATTTCTTATCCATATTTTTTAAACCGCATTGTTGGTTAGGGGCTTGCAAGTAAGCATTTCACTGTAAGGTCTACACCTGTTGTATTCAGCGCATGTGACTAATAAAATGTGATTTGATATACATCAACATAAATTAATGACTTACCATGAACCAGCCTCTGCTCTTGCGTCATCAAAGATCTGTATTCATCCCATTTCTCATGTAGGGTTTGCTGATGAAAGAAAAAGCATAAAAATTAGAAAAGGTGATAATTTGTGCGATTTCAATTTGTTGGAGGCGCTTGGGGACAGCAGCCGTCATCTTGAGGAAAGCCACTTATCTTCACACATTAAAAGTGTCCTTTTTACCAGCCAAGTGTAAAGTAAGAATATAACTATGTGTCTACTCTCGTTCACGGTGTTCACACAGCATTATGTAAGCGCATTGCAGCCGTTAGTCATGAAACAGGTGGGAGAAGAGGGAAAAACAGGTGGTAAAGGGATTAGTCTGGTGAGAGTACTGCACTTTCTGTCTGCTGGCTATAGGCTTTTCACTACACTGTCAGTCTGATCCCAGTGACACACTTGCCTGATCCCAGATCTGTTTGTGCTGTATACTCAACTCCTATGGTTGTTGTCACACACACACACACACACACACACACACACACACAGGATAACCATTTCTGTTGAAGGAAGCAGAACCACAGGTTTGCTACAGAGGGGAATAGGAAGAGATGTTCACCTTTAGATACTGAAGCCTGGTCTCCAGTTCTGCTTTTCGAATGGAGTCGCTGTACACTGTTTCCAGCCTAAGGAAAGACACAGCAATGTTGTTAATTCAGACACAGGAAGGCCAGAGAGCCACAAAAAAGGATAGTAAGGATTCACAGCATACTCTGGACCCAATTAAGAACAGAGAGGAACTTCTGAAGTAGCTGTGAAAAGGCTCTTATATAGGAGACCCTAACATGCTAGTCTAGGCTCAACAGTTTGCAAGTAGGGGAGAAAGCTTCAGAAGGTATCACGTTTCAAGACACCCACTCGACTTTGGCAACTGGTGCACCTCTAGGGGGTTTCTTGTTTTTACTGGGTTGAAACAAGCTCTCTGTTAATAGTTCAGTAGGCCTATATGTTTACTAGAGGCAAGAATAATTAGATGAAATCTATAATAAGACAAGAGGCATGCACTGGGCCTTTTGTGTGGTTAACTTCACTCTTATAGAGTTGACTTCTGAGTTTATAAATGGGGCCCCGATTCTAATAGGACTTTCATCTTTTACAAGCAGACAAAGAGAGCAAGAGTATGGTTCCAATTTAACACTGAGAAAGTTAATTCTGCATATTAAAAAAGGGTAATGACTTGCTTCTAGGCAACTTTGGTGTGCAAACAAATTGTTTAGAGTACATCCATGGCACATTGATTGTATGGTAGCTATTTAAAGGAGTACAGAGGTGTTGGGTTAAATGTGGAAGACACATTTCAGTTGAATGCATTCAGTTGTACAACTGACTAGGTATCCACCTTTCCCTTTAGATAGGCCAGCTGCAAAGTCAAAATCGGCTATATTATAAAAATGAATGGTCTTGATTTAGGGTTTGGCATTAAGGTTAGCAGTGTGGTTAAGCTTAGGTTTAAAAATCAGATTTTATGACTGTTGCTATTCCAGCTAGTGACCACTGCAGAGCTGGCTTCAGAACAAGATTCATGACGAAAAACACAAACCTGCTTCTCAGTCGATAGATAATGACTCCATTATCAATTGTGTGATTTTGTACTTTGGACCGCAACATTGCTCAACCAAGAAGATCAAAGATGTATCAGTATCAAAACGACACTAAAAAGTATTGAAAAATGGTCATAGAACACAAGGAACTCTTTATAGACCGATCTGAATAAGGTCAATACAAAAAGTGGAGCAATTAAGTTGTTACCGTCGACAACCAGTCCAGTTCTCTTTCCCATTGAACTCTGATCTGCTTACCTAATTGAGTTCCCAGAAGCCCTGATTAGCTGAACAATCTCCTTGTGTAGATATCCATCCACGGTGGTCTCGTTCACACTAGCGATGGTGTCCCCTGTGCACACAAACAACATGCATGTTAAGAAAAACAGACCCAGTTAATTCCAGTGTGGTTTTATCATAGCTGTGGTCTACTGAGACTGGTTTGATCCCGCTAGTGTCTGTGGTTTATGGAGCAGCTCATGTGTGATACAGACACTGTTTCTAGCCTAAACCCTGGCTGTGAGGTCACGGCAGGCCACTGCTGTTGTTAACCACTTTTCCTAATTTCAAGACGGCCTGAAAAATATTATCCAAGCATGTGTGTGATACTTTATCTGTTATTGTTAAAGTATTGCAAGTTTATTAGATTGTTTGTTATTAGTTTCAGATGGGTAGAGAAGTCTGTCTAGGTCTGGTTTCATTTGGCCCTGCCTCTAGTGCTCCTTCTCTCTCCGAGATGAATAATACTCTAGTATCCGGTTTAGAGAAATTAAAATGTGAGAATATACAATTCCTTCTTTCACTATTGTTTCTGATATAATGGGCAATACATTCTTTTTTTTCTTTTTTTTAAGATTGGCAAAGGCCAATTCTGTCTGAGGTATTTTTGAGAAATAATGTTTCAGACTAAAGAGGAAATAGAGAAATTGATGAAATACAAAAAGAGATAAAAATAGACATGGCCAAGTCATTGTATGCATTTGAGTTATTGTATCTGGCAAGGCGGCAACGGAGACAAGGGAGTTGACCTGCATGATGTTTGCTGTAATAATCTCTCCCTATAGTGTTCACTGGAAAATGAGTAGGCACATTTTTTGTTTGTATTTGAACATCCCTAAACAGCCGACTGAAACTCATTTGTTCACGTGTTTACTTAGGGACGACTACCATCCTGGCTGGCAAACAAGAAAGGGACAGGACTGTATCAAAACCACCTGTCCTTTATTCTTTCCCTATTTTCAGTAAAGGCAGGTCATGCATGTGTCAAATGCAGTTAACTGTTATAAAGTCCCTAATGAACCGGGGTTTTCAGTTCCACTTACCGACTTTGAGTCCGGCTTGTTGGGCGGGGCTGTCGTCGTGAACCTTGCACACAAATGTGCACATCTCCACAGAGTTCTGGTCCTGGTGGTGTAGCCCATATGTCTGGAAAAAGGAAATGAGGAGAATGAGTTACAATTATTATTACATCTCCCATGTCAAATAAATATATTCTTAGGAACAATTAGGTGCAAGACATGGGAGAAAATATGTTAACAATTATCAGAAACATTGCATTGTGTTCAAAATCATTAGTAATTTCCCATCACAAACGCTTATTAATTCTCTTTACATACAGTATGCCTGAGGTCGATACCTGAAGCGCTAGGCCTTGCTACTTAACAGACAAAGGTATTTGAAACTTCGAAGACAGCCCCACTTTGAAGACAGCCCCATTTGAGTGGTTAATCAAAAACGAATACAGCCCTATCATAGTCCATCATAAAAAGGATGTTAAAAGCAGTCTCTTCATGAGCAAGGACCTTTATCAACAAATTTGGTTAGAACAAATCAGACAAATTCTCTTATGGTTTACCAGTGACATTAAAAACCATTCCCTGTCCTCATACTGCAGAGAGATAAAAAGGTAAACCAGCACTACTGGAACCAAAACTGACACGCAAACATTTTCCACACTATCACCATTTTGTTGACGATCTTCCTCAGATTGAGTCACATGACAGTTTCTGTCTTGGAGGCAAACATGACAAACAACCACAGCCAGACTTCCCCTTAAGTTGTCTTGTCAAGTGAATCATTCAACATTCCACTGCTGTCTGACGGAGTGTTATCCTGAGGTGACGTTTAAACGCAGAGCTTTCACGGACTTGCTTGTTAGCTGAAACAATAGGTGACAGTGACAAAATGACGGCAATTCCACAGACAGTAAATCATGTCAAATGCCAAGGGCATTGAAATATTTGATATTGATTTATACACTTTGTTCTGTTGGAATTTAGAATTCCCAAATGAATGCTTACGAGCCTCCCTTCCTTCCCAGACCCAGGGGCCTTCCACAGAAACCATACATGCAAATGACCCTAGAGATGCAAATCCCAATCCAACTATACATTTACATAGTTGATACTGACATTATCCCCACTGCACTCAAAGCTAAAGGAATGGGAGAACTGGTGACTGCCTGGTGAAGTCCAGCGACATGATGGAAAAAGCACAGGATCCTAAAGCCATCCAGCTCTCCTGTCTCTGACCACACTTCCTTAAGGACAGGGCCAAGCAGAAAAGGAGGGACCTCCATCCCAACACTAAATATAAGCAGTACTATGGAAATGATCATTTACATGGCCCTTACATTGGCCGGCATCCTCTCTATAGAGATAAGGCTGTCTGACAACAAGTGGTGCATTCTGAAGAAGAGCTGCGGGGACAGAGAGGAGGGAGCTCTAACAGATAAAGAAGGCAGAAATCTGACTGTTTACAGTGTCCGAGGGATCGGAATATAGTAGACTGTCTGACACGACACGCAGTAGTGAGAAGATTTTACAAAACCACGCCGATTCGAAAAAGGACCCAAATGAAAAAAAGCGAGAAGAAAAAAGTAAAAAAAAATACACCCTCTCTCATATCAAGTCCCGAGTGGTGCAGTGGTCTAAGGCACTGCATCTCAATGGTAGAGGCATCCCTACAGACACACTGGTTCGAATCCAGGCTGTATCACAACCAGACGTGATTGGGAGTCTCATAGGGCGGCGCACAACTGGCCCAGCGTCGTCCGGGTTTGGCCGTCATTGTAAATAAGAATTTGTTCTTAACTGACTTGCCTAGTTAAATAAAGGTTAAATAAAAAAAAAAGTTATGGGATACATCAGAGCCTTATACAGCGAGTCTGAGGCTCACGGATACATTTCTCCCTGTATCTTGACGGTGACCTTTGACGCTTTCAACACATGCACACACTCCACTCAATCACATTTGATTTATGGGGTGAAATCATCCACATGGTTGTAGAGAACAAATCTCATCAGCGTTAATGTGAACATGAGAGAGAAGGAAAATCCTGTTAAATGACGCTCAGAAATCCAGAAATCCCCCGTACCATACCACCTCCCACGTCTATTATCCTCTTACCTGAATCTCAAAGCCAAACGTCTCCTCATCTTTCTTCTCCAGGATAACTTCTCTAAAACACAAAATAAAAATGTGGATATGATTAAAGAGTTTGATATTCATTTACTTGCAGTATTGAGCCATGAGTCAATTGTGACTGGCGACATCACCACCTGGTGCAAATAAGCATTCACACGTCCGAGTGAATACTTCGTAGAAGCACCTTTGGCAGAAATTACAGCTTTCTGGGTAAGTCTCTAAGAGCTTTCCACACCTGGAATGTGCAACATTTACACATTATTCTTAACAAAATTCTTCAAACTCCATCAAATTAGTTGTTGATCATTGCTAGACTACCATTTTCAGGTCTTGCCAGAGATTTAAGTCAAAACTAACTTGGCTACTCATGAAACTTTACTGTCTTCTTGGTCAGCAACGCCAGCGTATATTTGGCCTTGTGTTTTAGGTTATTGTCCTGCTGAAAGCAGACTGAACCAGGTTTTCCTCTAGGATTTTACCTTTCCTTAGCTCCATACTGTTTATTTTTTATCCTGAAAAACTTCCCAGTCCTCATCGATTACAAGCATACCCATAACATGATGCAGCTACCACTAGGCTTGAAAATATGGAGAGAGTTACTCAGTAATGTGTTGTTTGGGGCAAATCCAATACAACACTTTGTATGAATTGCTGTATTACTTTAGTGCTGTGTTGCAAACAGGATACACGTTTTGGAATATTCTTATTCTCTAAAAGCTTTTTCTTTCTTTGCGCATATATAAAATAATATTTGACCTTAATATAATACATAAATAACATCTATTTAGTCTCAAATAAATAATGAAACATGTTCAATTTGGTTTAACCTCTTATGGCTAGGGGGCAGTATTGACACGGCTGGATAAAAAAACGTACCCGATTTAATCTGGTTACTAATCCTACCCAGTAACTAGAATATGCATATACTTATTACATAGATAGAAAACACCCTAAAGTTTCTAAAACTGTTTGAATGGTGTCTGTGAGTATAACAGAACTCAAATGGCAGGTCAAAACCTGAGAGATTCCTTTACAGGAAGTGGCCTGTCTGACCATTTCTTGAACTTCTTTTCCATCTCTATCTTTTACTAAGGATCTCTGCTCTAACGTGACACTTCCCACGTCGTCCATAGGCGCTCAGAGCCCGGGAAAAAACAGAATGTCGTCATTTCAGCCCCAGGCTGAAACACATTATCGCCTTTCTCAAGTGGCCGATCAAGGGACTCTGGGCTTATGCGCGTGACCCGACCGCCCCCGCCTTTGTGATTTTTTCCTCTGTTTGCCGAAAAGGAGATTCCCTGTCGGAATATTATCGCTTTTCTACGAGAAAAATGGCGTAAAAATTGATTTTAAACAGCGGTTGACATGCTTCGAAGTACGGTAATGGAATATTTAGAATTTTATTGTCACGAATTGCGCCATGCGCGCGACACTTCTTTACCATTTCGGATAGTGTCTGGAACGCACGAACAAAACGCCGCTATTCGGATATAACGATGGATTATTTTGGACCAAACCAACATTTGTTATTGAAGTAGACGTCCTGGGAGTGCATTCTGACGAAGACAACAAAAGGTAATCAAACTTTTATAATAGTAAATATGATTATGGTGAGTGCTAAACTTGCCGGGTGTCTAAATAGCGAGCCCGTGATGCCTGGGCTATGTACTTAGAATATTGCAAAATGTGCTTTCATATCGAGTGCATAGAGGAGGTCTGTATCTATAATTCTGAAAATAATTGTTATGCTTTTTGTGAACGTTTATCGTGAGTAATTTAGTAAAATGTTAGCGAATTCCCCGGAAGTTTGCGGGGGGTATGCTAGTTCTGAACGTCACATGCTAATGTAAAAAGCTGGTTTTTGATATAAATATGAACTTGATTGAACAAAACATGCATGTATTGTATAACATAATGTCCTAGGGTTGTCATCTGATGAAGATCATCAAAGGTGAGTGCTGCATTTAGCTGTCTTCTGGGTTTTGGTGACATTATATGCTGGCTTGAAAAATGGGTGTCTGATTATTTCTGGCTTGGTACTCTGCTGACATAATCTAATGTTTTGCTTTCGTTGTAAAGCCTTTTTGAAATCGGACAGTGTGGTTAGATTAACGAGAGTCTTGTCTTTAAATAGCTGTAAAATAGTCATATGTTTGAGAAATTGAAGTAATAGGATTTTTAAGGTTTTGAAAATCGCGCCACAGGCTGCAAGTGGCTGTTACGTAGGTGGGACGAATTCGTCCCGCCTAGCCCAGAGAGGTTAAATAATGCAAAAACAGTGTTGGAGAAGAAAGTAAAAGTAATATGTGCCATGTAAAGAAGCTAATGTTTAAGTTCCTTGCTCAGAACATATGAAAGCTGGTGGTTCCTTTTAACATGAGTCTTCAATATTCCCAGTTAAGAAGTTATAGTTATTATAGGACTATTTCTCTCTATACCATTTGTATTTCATTTACTTTTGACTATTGGATGTTCTAATAGGCACTATAGTATTACCAGCCTAATCTCGGGAGTTGATAGGCTTGAAGTCATAAACAGCGCTGTGCTTCAAGCATTGCGAAGAGCTGCTGGCAAACGCAGGAAAGTGCTGTTTGAATGAATGCTTACAAGCCTGCTGCTGCCTACCACTGCTCAGTCAGACTGCTCTATCAAATCATAGACTTAATTATAATATAATAAACACAAAAATACGAGCCTTAGGTCGTTACTATGGTCAAATCCGGAAACTATCATTTCGAAAACAAAACGTTTATTCTTTCAGTGAAATACAGAACCGTTCTGTATTTTATCTAACGGGTGGCATCCATAAGTCTAAATATTGCTGTTACATTGCACAACCTTCAATGTTATGTACAATTCTGGCAAATTAATTACGGTCTTTGTTAGGAAGAAATGGTCTTCACACAGTTCGCAACAAGTCAGGCGGCCTAAACTGCTGCATATACCCTGACTCTGCTTGCACAGAACGCAAGAGAAGTGACACAATTTCCCTAGTTAATATTGCCTGCTAACATGCATTTCTTTTAAACTAAATATGCAGGTTTAAAAAAAATATACTTGTGTAATGATTTTAAGAAAGGCATCGATGTTTATGGTTAGGTACATTGATGCAACGACAGTGCTTTTTTCGCGAATGCGCTTGTCAAATCATCACCCGTTTGGCGAAGTAGGCTGTGATTCGATGATAAATTAACAGGCACCGCATTGATTATATGCAACGCAGGACAAGCTAGTTAAACAAGTAATATCAACCATGTGTAGTTAACTAGTGATTATGTTAAGATTCAGTTTTTTTATAAGATAAGTTTAATGCTAGCTAGCAACTTACCTTGGCTCCTTGCTGCACTCGCGTAACAGGTGGTCAGCCTGCCACGCAGTCTCCTCGTGGAGTGCAATGTAATCGGCCATAATCGGTGTCCAAAAATGCTGATTACCGATTGTTATGAAAATGTGAAATCGGCCCTAAATAAAATCGGCCGAGCTCGAGTTAGTATTGTGGAGTAACTACAATGTTGCTGATCCATCCTCAGCTCCAATTACAGCCATTAAACTCTGTTTTAAAGTCACCATTGGCCTCATAGTGAAATCCCTGAGCAGTGTCCTTCCTTTCCGGAAACTGAGTTAGGAAGGACCCCTGTATCTTTGTAGCGACTAGGTGTATTGATACCCCATCCAAAGTGTAATTAATAACTTCACCATGCTCAAAGGGATATTCAATGTCTGCTTTTTCATCTACCAATAGGTTCCCTTCTTTGCAAGGCATTGAAAAACATCCCTGTTTTTTTGTGGTTGAAACTGTGCTTGTAATTCACTACTTGACTGAGGGACCTTACAGATAATTGTATGTGTGGGGTGCAGAGATGAGGTACTCATTTAAAAATCATGTTAAACACTATTATTGCACATAGAGTGAGTCCATGCAACTTATTATGTGACTTGTTAAGCACATTTTTGCTCTTGAACTTATTTAGACTTGCCATAACAGAGGGGTTGAATACTTATTGACTCAAGACATTTCAGCTTGTCATTTTTAATGAATGTGTTAATTTCAAAAAACATAATTCCCCTTTGACATTATGGGATATTGTGTGTAGGCCAGTGACAAAAATATCTAAATTTAATCCATTTTACATTCAGGCTGTTACAACTACATGTGGAGAAAAGAAATCGAGGGATGTGAATACTTTCTGAAGGCACTGTAGCTCATTCTCATCAAAAATGTTATACGATGAAATATTATCTATGGAGAGCACTCTGGCTATCTCCAGATAATACATTTCTGGGTTATCTACTCTAGAATTGTTTTCTCTGCAAAAACTGCATGGATGATGGACATCATGATACCTAGCTGTGTAATACACTTACAGTTAAACTGAACTCTAAAATGGTAAATGTTTTAAGCAAAAACAAACCAGTATTGAAATAGTGAAAAGGTTGTTTTCATTTAGGCAGGGATGATAAAATCTTAAAGTTAACAAATCTAAATTGCATTACAAACCATCCAAAGTACACTACTATGAAAATAACTACAGTCCTGCTACAGTAACAGGACATAGATCTAAATTACATGACAAGATACTTCTGTTGCCCAAAACGTGACAAGCACTCTTTTGTTTCTAAAAACCTCTTTGCGTCATGAAAGGTCACATGTCCAAAGGTCTAACTGGGCAGTGGTCTGCAGTATGCCCTCTACATCAAAACAGCATCAATAAATTACATAAAAATGAATAATACATTAGAATGTCAAATAGTAGGATCTGTAGATAACCGTCCAGTCCCTCAGAATCCCCCCCAGAGCTGAATCACGTTCTGTGAATGCGATTCTCACACAAATTATGGTCAATCGTAAATGATCATTATACAAGTTTTACCGGTGAAATGACCGTGCAGCATCTGCATGCCAACCATTGATCTCAATCAGTTTCATGGGGATACGCGTTTAGATCTTGAGTTATACAGTGTTGTTTCAAGTATCCTTATGAGTTATGTACAGTGAAAGAATTTTAGAGCAGATGTTAAAACTGTATCATACCCGTGTTTAGTTTAAATTAAAAAAAAGCATATTTTTCCTAGTGGCGCATGCTGTTGAGTTTTGGCTACGAGAAAAAATATGCAATCATTCGCACAATCAACCTAAAATCTCATCAGAAATTAGGTGGTGTTTTGTCTTACAATAACATTATACTTTGCCATTATATTTGGTTCTGTTATGTGGAATACTATCATTATGTGATCTTGCAGACATTCAGCTTTGATCTAACTTTATTAAACGAGCAACATTCACCAGAGTAGCCTGTTCTCTGAGCAGCCTAACAAGTAGAACAGAGACTGTGCCTAAAGTACAGAAGTTTCAGACCTTTCGCTGTCGGGAAGAGGGGTCCAGAGAAGTCACTCCGTAAATAGTAATAACCGCAAATACAAAAGGTTGCTGTACTGCTGAATTTCTGTAACTCACTCCATTTAATTCTCCCAAAAGCTGAACCCAGAGGCCTACTCAAATTACTCTGAAAGCAGCCCACTGTAATTTTGCTAACATGCACCATTTGAGTCTGTTGTGAATGAAAGGGTTTACGAATGCTGTTCTGGCATTCTGTGTACGACATATGCTTCCCTCCACCACAGTGAAGAGTGAGAAGTGACAGAAAGGCAGATGTGTCCTGTAACTGATGCCAGGGGGAGAGATGACTGTTTGGCTTACCTCCGTGGCTCTGTGGTCTGAGTCAGGGGAGTCCTCTTCTGCAGCCCACCATTCTGTGACGAGAAAACATGACGGACATGAAATAACAACCAAAGACAGGTGTTTAAAGGTTCAAACAGAAATCACAATGCACGCAAAGGGGATTTTCTTCCTACCTACGTAGGCCAGGTTTGCAGGACACACCTCAAACTCTCGCTTGGGTGTGTTGTCCACCAAGTCCTCCTGAGGCATGTTGTGTGTGTTTGGTGTCTATGTTTGTGTTTAAGCTACTGAGCCAAAACACAGGTAAGAAACCATTACAGATAAAACCAGTATGTCTGTGTCTGACTGTCTGCTCTCGGTTGACCCTATTTACTGTCATAAGTCACAGGAGATGTTTTGGACTTCTATATTTAATTATCTACATCGGAGTGCACTGACTTGTGATGCCCAGACTGCTGATCAAACCAAACTGTGTGTCTCTGTTTTTTCTGATAATGATAATAAAATCTCCCCATTTCTACAGGTTACATTCAGAATGTAGACAAACAAGACGTGTGTATGGATTGGAGCCTTGGGCCTCTTGCCACAATCCCTGCATTGAGGGAAACCCCAAACCAAATTGGGACTTTGGGAGACCCACCCAACCTACACTTTACCTAGTGTAAACTACAAGTATCTCTTACACTACATCACTTACCATATTTAGCCTACACTACAATCAATTCACCTCTGTTCTACCTCAATTATTTTAAATGTGGCCCCTATGAAAGGGCGCTTTGTGTCACTGCCTCATGTAACATTTTTTTTTAATATATATTTACACTGCCAGAATTGTCCTGGGCCCCTCAATGACT
Organism: Salmo salar; assembly: GCF_965601325.2. Lineage (NCBI taxonomy): Eukaryota > Metazoa > Chordata > Actinopteri > Salmoniformes > Salmonidae > Salmo > Salmo salar. The sequence continues at coordinate 92,436,021 of NC_138305.1, forward strand.
TCATTTATTCCCAAGTACCCAGAGAGAGACCCGTGGGGGTGGTAGGAGCAGAGCAGGGTCCCCTGCACAATGCCCTGTTGTGGTACTAGGCTCCAGATGATGTGAGATGTACGAAGGAGGCCTCCACAGAACTCTGGCTGGCTTCCTAAGACAGTACAGTAACACTACAGAACTGGGCCAACCAATGTCACACACCTTTCCCATAATAACAGTTTTACCAGTCTACATCACAGTACATTCTCAGATTATGATGAAGCTTGGCCATGTTAATTCACTAGTAAAGCCAGCACTGTTCCTTGTGAAGCAATGTTCAGACACAGTACATTATGTTTGCCTGCCTAGAAATACTCATTTGATGCAAAACGAATTTCTCAATGCAGAGACATTATGAAATGGTTGGATTGCACTGAATCAAGAGGGAGTCTGGAGTGTGGCACTCAAAGAGTAATGTGTGGGTGGTCCTGTGGTCAGGAAGTGGCAAGCTTTAGTACGTGACAAGTGGACACCATGTGTTTTTGCTTCAGTGTGTGTCAACATTTATACAAAGTTTATATCAAAATGGGGAACAGACGCTTGGTGTGCACAACAGGGCATCCATGTCGGGCTCTGACAAAAGGTCACAAATATTCACACTGCTGTTTCTAATTAAATAAAATGTCGTCACAGATAGGCTAATGTCTCCACTCATAATGAACAACCGACATCAATGTATGTGCTCGTGTGAGAAGCCACAAGGAAATCCATATTCAAATATTGAGCGTATCCGCTGGCCTCTGTACCTTACGGGCAAGTGACACTGTATTTGGCTAACTGAAATTATGTGCTTTCATTGATGTGTCTATTATGCTAGACTACTTGATTGAAGGAACTAGTGAAAGTTAAAGTGATCAAGTTAAACAGGATACACACCTTTCTGAAGTTCCTTGGCAACGTTCCACCAGAGTATGCCAAAGTCTTGTAATTATACACTTCCGAATTAGTTGGTAAATCCATAGTTTTACAACTGTCTGACTTTGAGGACGGAAAGTAAATATCGTCGTGGCTCGAAAGTCTACTAGATGGATCACTGGAGTTTACTTTTTTAAGCTTTCGTAGCGTCATATTCTTCATATTATGAGCGCTCCGATCAAGAAAGTACAAAAAGAAACCAAAAAATTCTGAGTGAAACGTCTATCGCAGCAAACAACACCGATGCTTCTGTCTGGACAGCATGCACAACTTGGCAATAAGAGCGAGGACGCGGGAGGCGTGCCCTGTGATGCACGCGACACAATTGGATGGCAAGTCGTTTAGTGTTTTCTTTTGTTTGTCGATCGGCACTTCGTGCACGTAGGCAAAAACGAATGTGCCAAGAAATGAGCATTTTTAGATAATTTTGGGATAAAATGTGGGTTCTTTCGTTTTGCTAGCCAGAGCTGTGTTATTATGGTAAATGTTATTCTGCTAAATGGTTCAACTGCTAGAGAAGTGTGTAAAACGTTTCACACGCCTGAGAAAAGCCGTTGCCTATAAAGCCTACGTTTATGAAAGAAAATTGTCTCGGTTTAAGATAAATATAGCCTAACAGACTACAGCTGTTTTAAATTATAAAAAGTTATCAGATAAGTTGAACAACATTGGTCGGTGGCCTAGATATTGTCATTGCAAGAAGAGCAGTATTGGGGAGTAGTGAACTACATGTAGTTCAACTAGTAAGTAAACTACATTTAGCAATAGCTTGGTGGTAGTTGAACTAAATTAAAATCTAGGTAGTGTTTTCAGTAGTTCGTTATAATTATTTTGCCATGTAGCGGTGTAGCTAACTAGTGGAACTACAAACTACTTTTTTTGCTAAAATAAAATATGGGTGAAGTAGAAAATGTCCTTTATTTTCCAGGATCATACCTGCACAATTCTCACCTGAAACATAGTTGTGTTTAATAGGCTAAATTACACATTGTTGTTACCATATTACCCCAAAGTGATCTGTTCTTGCAATTTGGAGTCATTGACATTTCAGATTTACATATTAACATTTTTCATGAAGTAGTTTTTTCAAAGTTACTTTAGTTACGTAAACAATATTTTAGGGTAGCTTTAGTGTAGCTTAACTTCTTTCAATGTAAAGATATTGGTAGCTTGGTAAACTTTTTTTCAGAGTAGCTTCCCCAACACTGAAGACACAATAGCAATTGCTTCTAATGATCCATCTGTGAATGTACCAAAGTATAAGATCATGGGGCCCAGCCAATGAGATTGGCACAGAGCAGACTGCTAAAACTGAACTTGGGCACCCCCTGTGATCTTGTATGTGTAATATATTTGGTGAGACCACAATACAGTACCTTTATTTCTGTAGTAGGGGAGAATGTGGTAATTTGAGCAATGTTTTTACATTCAGCATTACTCTGTCAAGGGATATATACACTGAACAAAAATGCAACAACTTTACTGAGTTACAGTTCATATAAGGCAATCAGTCATTTGAAATATATTCATTAGGCCCAAATCTATGGATTTCACATGACTGGAAATACAGATATGCAAAAGATAGGGGTGTGGAGCAGAAAACCAGTCAATATCTGGTGTGACCACCATTTGCCTCATACAGCACGACACATCTCCTTCGTATAGAGTTGATCAGGCTGTTGATTGTGCCCTGTGGAATATTGTCCCACTTCTCTTCAATGGCTGTGCAAAGTTGCTGGATATTGGCTGGAACTGGAACACGCTGTGGTTCACATCGATCCAGAGCATCCTAAACATTTTTTTTATTTTTATTTCACCTTTATTTAACCAGGTAGGCCAGTTGAGAACAAGTTCTCATTTACAACTGCGACCTGGCCATGATAAATCAAAGCAATGCAACACAAACAACACAGAGTTACACATGGGATAAACAAACGTACAGTCAATAACACACATACAGCATGTGCAAATGTAGTAAGATTAGGTAGGTAAGGCAATAAATAGCCCATAGTGGCGAAATAATTACAATTTAGCATTAACACTGGAATGATAGATGTGCAGAAGATGATGTGCAAGTAGAGATACTGGGGTGCAAAAGAGCAAGAGGATAAATAACAATAAGGGAATGAGGTAGTTGGGTGTGCTATTTACAGATGGGCTGTGTACAGGTCCAATGATTGGTAAGCTTCTCTGACAGCTGATGCTTAAAGTTAGTGAGGGAGATATGTCTCCAGCTTCAGTGATTTTTGCAATTCGTTCCAGTCATTGGCAGCAGAGAACTGGAAGGAAAGGCAGCCAAAAGAGGAGTTGGCTTTGGGGATGACCAGTGAAATATACCTGCTGGAGTGCGTGCTACAGGTGGGTCTTGTTATGGTGACCAGTGAGCTGAGATAAGGGGGGCTTTACCTAGCAAAGACTTATAGATGACCTGGAGCCAGTGGGTTTGGCGACGAATATGAAGCGAGGGCCAGCCAACGAGAGCATACAGGTAGAAGTGGTGGGTAGTATATGGGGCTTTGGTGACAAAACGGATGGCACTATGATAGACTACATCCAATTTGCTGAGTAGTGTTGGAGGCTATTTTGTTAATGACATCGCCTAAGTCAAGGATCGGTAGGATAGCCAGTTTTACGAGGGTATGTTTAACAGCATAAGTGAAGGAGGCTTTGTTGCGAAATAGGAAGCTGATTCTAGATTTAATTTTGGATTGGAGATGCTTAATGTGAGTCTGGAAGGAGAGTTTACAGTCTAACCAGACACCTAGGTATTTGTAGTTGTCCACATATTCTAAGTCAGAACCGTCCAGAGTAGTGATGCTAGGCGGGTGGGTGTGGGCAGCGATCGGTTGAAGAGCATGCATTTAGTTTTTCTTGCATTTAAGAGCAGTTAGAGCGTCTGCTAAATGACTAAAATGTGAAAATGCTTAACGCCTGGGAAGAAAACACTTCAATTTGCTCAACTTGCTATTAATTCAACTTTACCCCAAGGCAAATATTTTGACTATTAGCCCACCCACAAAGCTACAAGGATGCACTTTCATGCTAGGTTAAGGACCTCATGTTGAAGCTTATAGAGACCCCAACTGATGTATAGAACAATCTTATAAGTATCTACTTTGGTTTAGATACACTCATCATGAAACCTCTAACACACTTTTTTTGGACTTAACTTGCTTACCACTTTTTCTGTGTGGTTTCTTCCTTAGACTCCATGAAATTATGACCTTTTCCTAAATATTTGGTCAAATTATGAATTTTGTGTATGGTTTGCTTGAATTAAGAGTGACTCAATTTAACCCTTTGGCTCAATTTACCCCACTCTCTCCTTGGCCTAACTAATAAAGAAACATATCAAATAGTTACCTATTCATTATATAATAACCACACCACATTGCACAATGTCAAATCGGTTTATTGAAATATCTATAGCATAATTTCCAATATTTTCAACATTCTCAGTATTTAAGTGAAATGATATGGCTAAATATTCAATTAGAGATACCGAATAACAGAAAACTGAGACCTTACATTGAGAGGAGGAAGTAAACAATTTGTTTTTTCGATTCCAAATGGTCATTCAATATATTAAAACTACTGAATTAAACTACTGCTATTAAAACAATTAAATTACGTTTGGCCACAGGACATAGGAGCAAAGAGTTTCCTGCTGACAAGAGTGCATAATAATTTCATATAAATCTGCACTCATGTGGGTATATTACCATAAGCATTATGCACTGAGCTTTTAAATATTTCATAACTTAATAAATCCTAGACTTTCAATGACCAAATTTGATACAGTACCAGTCAAAAGTTTGGACAAACCTACTCATTTCAGGGTTTTCTTTATATTCTACATTATAGAATAATAGTGAAGACATCAAAACTATGAAATAACACACATGGAATCATGTAGTAACACAAAAGTGTTAAACAAATCAAAATATATTTTATATTTGAGATTCTTCAACGTAGCCAACCTTTGCCTTGATGACAGCTTTTCACACTCTAGGCATTCTCTCAACTAGCTTCATGAGGTAGTCACCTGGAATGCATTTCAATTAACAGGTGTGCCTTGTTAAGTTAATTTGTGGAATTTCTTTCCTTCTTAATATGTTTGAGCCAAATCAGTTGTGTTGTGACAAGGTAGGGGTGGTATACATAAGATAGCCCTATTTGGTAAAAGACCAAGTCCATATTATGACAAGACCAGCTCAAATAAGCAAAGAGAAACGACAGTCCATCATTACTTTAAGACATGAAGGTCAGTCAAAAAGGAACATTTCAAGAACTTTGAAAGTTTCTTCAAGTGCAGTCGCAAAAAAACATAAAATGCTATAATGAAACGGTCTCAATTGAGGACCGTCACAGGAAAGGAAGACCCAGAGTTACCTCTGCTGCAGAGGATAAGTTCATTTGAGTTACCAGCCTCAGAAATCGGCAATTAACTGCACCTCAGATTGCCCCTCACAGAGTTCAAGTTCAAGACACATCAACATCAACTGTTCAGAGGAGACTGTGTGAATCAGTTCTTCCTGGTCAAATTGCTGCAAATAAACCACTGCTAAAGGACACCAATAAGAAGAAGAGACTTGCTTGGGCCAAGAAACATTAGACCGGTGGATATTTGTCCTTTGGTCTGATGAGTCCAAATTCGCGATCTTTGGTTCCAACTGCCATGTCTTTGTGAGACGCAGAGTAGATGAACGGATGTGTGGTTCCCACCGTAAAGCATGGAGGTGGTGTGATGGTGCTTTGCTGGTGACACTGTTTGTGATTTATTTAGAATTCAAGGCACACTTAACCAGCATGGCTACCACATCATTCTGCAGCGATACACCATCCCATCTGGTTTACGCTTAGTGTGACTATCATTTGTTTTTCAACAGGACACCTCCAGGCTGTGTAAGGGCTATTTGACAAGAAGAAGAGTGCTGCATCAGATGACCTGGCCTCCACAATCACCCAACCTCAACGCAATTGAGATGGTTTGGGATGAGTTGGACCGCAGAGTGAAGGAAAAGCAGCCAACAAGTGCTCAGCATATGTGGGAACTCCTTCAAGACTGTTGGAAAAGCCTTCCAGGTGACTACCTCATGAAGCTGGTTGAGAGAATTCAAAGCTGTCATCAAGGCAAAGGTTGGCTACTTTGAAGAATCTAAAATATATTTTGATTTGTTTAACACTTTTTTGGGGTTACTACATGATTCCATGTGTTATTTCATAGTTTTGATGTCTTCACTATTATTCTACAATGTAGAAAATAGTAAAAATAAAGAAAAACCCTTTAATGAGTAGGCGTGTCCAAACTTTTGACTGGTACTGTATACATTTAAATTATCCTACAAAAACGCAATAACAATTAAGGAAAATGCAGTTAAAATAATCTTATTGAATAAACATTTAACTCCAACTTTTCAAGCGGATACCAATATCTTAGACTGTGCAACCCAGCAGTCTTTGTCCCCTTGATAACGCATAAGGTGAATTTGGCAAAAAATGTGGTCAAAGGCACATAAAACCCACTAAAAGCTCTTAACTTGTTGTCCAGAGTCATATATAAGGCTATCATATAGCTGTAGTTGGCAATGTTTTCATAATATCGTCTTGTATTGAGGCAGAACAAACAAAATAATATGTGTTGAACTTTCTTAAAATGTTGGTCAACCTATTTCTCTAAAATATGCATATACCAACTGGTTTCACAAACCAAGTTGCTTCTGTCATTTCACAATGTAAAATAATAAGCAAGTGCATATAGGCCGTGTTACTGCGTGTAGCCAGGGAGCAGGCTACTACTTTGAGCTGAAGAAGCTGGAGCGGCTCTGGGGACCCGTCAGCATATTGGCCTGGTTCTTGTGTGTGATGTGAATCTGAAGGGGGAATATGAGTGAAAGGTTGTGTTACTCAAATGACCATGTTATTACCATGTCTACGTACTTGTTACCAACATATTACCATGTTATATTAACATGTTATTAAATCAAAGCAAATGTATTTGTCACATACACATGGTTAGCAGATGTTAATGCAAGTGTAGCGAAATGCTTGTGCTTCTAGTTCCGACCATGCAGTAATATCTAACAAGTAATATAACCTAACAATTCCACAACAACTACCTTATACACACACACACACAAGTGTAAAGGAATGAATACGAATATGTACATAAAAATATATAAATGAGTGATAGCCGAACGGCATAGGCAAGATGCAGTAGATGGTAAGAGTACCGTATATACATATGAGATGAGTAATGTAGGGTATGAGAACATTATATATAGTGGCATTGTTTAAAGTGGCTAGTGATACATTTAATTACATCAAGATGGCAAATGCAGTAGATGGTATAGCGTACAATATATACATATGAGATGAGTAATGTAGGGTATGTAAACATTATATAAAGTGGCTAGTGATAAATTGATTACATCAATTTTTCCATTATTAAAGTGGCTGGAGTTGAGTCAGTATGTTGGCAGTAGCCACTCAATGTTAGTGATGGCTGTTTAACAGTCTGATGGCCTTGAGATAGAAGCTGTTTTTCAGTCTCTCGGTCCCCACTTTGATGCACCTGTACTGACATTGCCTTCTGGATAATAGCGGGGTGAACAGGCAGTGGCTCGGGTGGTTGTTGTCCTTGATGATCTTTTTGGCCTTCCTGTGACATCGGGTGGTGTAGGTGTCCTGGAGGGCAGGTAGTTTGACCCCGGTGATGCGTTGTGCAGACCTCACTACCCTCTGGAGAGCCTTCCGGTTATGGGCGGAGCAGCTGCCGTACCAGGTGGTGATACAGCCCGACAGTATGCTCTCGATTTTGCAGAGTTTGTGAGTGTTTTTGGTGACAAGACGAATTTCTTCAGCCTCCTGAGGTTGAAGAGGCGCTGCTGCGCCTTCTTCACCACGCTGTGTGTGTGGGTGGACCATTTCAGTTTGTCCGTGATGTGTACGCCGAGGAACTTAAAACTCTCCACCCTCTCCACTACTGTCCCGTCAATGTAGATAAGGGGCTGCTCCCTCTGCTGTTTCCTGAAGTCCACGATCATCTCCTTTGTTTTGTTGACATTGAGTGTGAGGTTATTTTCCTGACACCACACTCCGAGGGCCCTCACCTCCTCCCTGTAGGCCGTCTTGTCGTTGTTGGTTATCAAGCCTACCACTGTACTGTCGTCTGCAAACTCGATGATTGAGTTGGAGGTGTGTATGGCCACGCAGTCGTGGGTGAACAGGGAGTACAGGAGAGGGCTGAGAACGCACCCTTGTGGGGACCCAGTGTTGAGGATCAGTGGGGTGGAGATGTTGTTACCTACCCTCACCACCTGGGGGCGGTCCGTCAGGAAGTCCAGGACCCAGTTGCACAGGGCGGGGTCGAGACCCAGTGTCTCGAGCTTAATGACGAGTTTGGAGGGTACTATGGTGTTAAACGCTGAGCTGTAATCGATGAACAGCATTCTTAAATAGGTATTCCTCTTGTCCAGATGGGTTAGGGCAGTGTGATGGCGATTGCGTTGTCTGTGGACCTATTGGGGCGGTAAGCAAATTGGAGTAGGTCTAGGGTGTCAGGTAGGGTGGAGGTGATATGGTCCTTGACTAGTCTCTAAAAGCACTTCATGATGACGGAAGTGAGTGCTACAGGGCGGTAGTCATTTAGCTCAGTTACCTTAGTTTTCTTGGGAACAGGAACAATGGTGGCCCTCTTGAAGCATGTGGGGACAGCAGACTGGGATAAGGATTGATTGAATATGTCTGTAAACATACCAGCCAGCTGGTCTGCGCATGCTCTTAGGACGAGGCCGGGGATGCCGTCTGGGCCTGCAGTCTTGCGAGGGTTAACACGTTTAAATGTTTTACTCACGTTGGCTACAGTGAAGGATAGCCCGCAGGTTTTGGTAGCGGGCCGTGTCAGTGGCACTGTATTGTCCTCAAAGTGAGCAAAAAAGTTGTTTAGTCTGTCTGGGAGCAAGGCATCGTGATCCGCGACGGGGATGGTTTTTCTTTTGTAGTCTGTGATTGACTGTAGACCCTGCCACATACCTCATGTCTGAGCTGTTGAATTGCGACTCCACTTTGTCTCTGTACTGACGCTTGTTTGATTACCTTGGAGGGAATAGCTACACTGTTTGTATTCGGTCATGTTTCCGGTCACCTTGACCTGATCAAAAGCAGTGGTTCACACGTTCAGTTTTGCGCAAATGCTGCCATCAATCCACGGTTTCTGGTTGGGAAATGTTTTAATAGACGCTGTGGGTACAACATCACCGATGCACTTGTTAATAAACTCTCACACCGAATCATCGTATTCATCAATGTTGTTGTTAGCCGCAATGCGGAACATATCCCAGTCCACGTGATCGAAGCAATCTTGAAGCGTGGAATCCGATTGGTCGGACCAGCGTTGAACAGACCTGAGCGCGGGTGCTTCCTCTTTTAGTTTCTGTCTATAGGCTGGGAGCAACAAAATGGAGTCGTGGTCAGCTTTTCCGAAGGGAGGGCGGGGGAGGGCCTTATATGCGTCGCGGAAGTTAGAATAACAGTGGTCTAGGGTTTTGCCAGCCCTGGTAGCACAATCGATATGCTGATAGAATTTGGGGAGCCTTGTTTTCAGATTAGCCTTGTTAAAATCCCCGGCTACAATAAATGCAGCCTCAGGATAAGTGGTTTCCAGTTTACATAGAGTCCAATGAAGTTATTTCAGGGCCGTCGATGTGTCTGTTTGGGGGGGAATATACACGACTGTGATTATGATCGAAGAGAATTCTCTTGGTAAATAATGCGGTCGGCATTTCATTGTGAGGAATTCTAAATCAGGTGAACAAAAGGACTTGAGTTCCTGTATGTTGTTATGATCACACCACGTCTCGTTAATCATAAGGCATACACCCCCGCCCTTCTTCTTACCAGAGAGATGCTTGTTTCTGTCGGCGCGATGCGTGAAGAAACCAGGTGGCTGTACCGACTCTGATAGCGTGTCTCGAGTGAGCCATGTTTCCGTGAAACAAAGAACGTTACAGTCTCGGATGTCTCTCTGGAATGCGACCCTTGCTCGGATTTCGTCTACCTTGTTGTCAAGAGACTGGACATTGGCGAGTAGTATGCTCGGGAGCGGTGCGGATGTGCCCGTCTACGGAGCCTGACCAGAAGACCGCTCAGTCTGCGCCTTCTACGGCGCCGTTGTTTTGGGTCGCCGGCTGGGATCCGATCCATTGTCCTGGGTGGTAGGCCAAACAGAGGATCCGCTTCGGGAAAGTCGTATTCCTGGTCGTAATGTTGGTGAGTTGACGTTGCTCTTATATCCAATAGTTCCTCCCGACTGTATGTAACAAAAACCTAAGATTACCTGGGGTAACAATGTAAGAAATAGCAACAAGCTCCATGGTCTCTAGCAATAGAACTTGCTTTAAAAACTCTTAAAACAATCTGTTACCCTGAACTCAATCTGGGTTCCTAGCACTCACCGTACAGGGTGGCTGCATCCAGGGCTCTCCGTCTATCTGCATCGGTAAAGGTTTCTTAGTCCTGAGAGATGGACAGAAACATAAGGGAGATAATTCTGTGTTCACAACATCTCGGAATTTTGTAAATACCAGAATACAACTGGGAAAAATACACTTTAACGCCCCTCCAACTGGTAATTACTAGTGGGAAACTCATCTATCATCCCCAAGCTCCGAGTTTCCCACTTGCACCTCTGACGTCATTTGTCAACAAAAAAAGACAGCAAGCATGGTGGCATCTTCAGCAGTTGTACAAATTATTGATACTAAATTGATTCTGTTTATCTTCCTTCTGATTTTAAAAAGTGAAAGCAGCTCTGGATATAGGGCAGGTAGCCTAGTGGTGGCAGGTAGCCTAGTGGTTAGAGTGTTGGGCCAGTAACTGAAAGGTTGCTGGATCGAATCCCAGAGCTAATAAGGTAGAAATCTGTCGTTCTGCCCCTGAACAAGGCAGTTAACCTACTGTTCCCTGGTAGGCTGTCTGACTTGCCTAGTTAAATAAAGGTTAAATAAAAAATAAAAAATAAATATATACGCACACAAGTTTGGGGTCACTTAGAAATGTCCTTGTTTTTGAAAGAAAAACAAATTTTTTGTCGATTTAAAATAACATCAAATTGATGAGAAATACAGTGTAGACATTGTTAATGTTGTAAATTACTATTGTAGCTGGAAACGGCTGATTTCTTTTAATGGAATATCTAAATAGGCGAGTTCTGTACAGAGGTCAATTATCAGCAACCATCATTCCTGTGTTCCAATGGCACGTTGTGTTAGCTAATCCAAGTTTATCATTTTAAAAGGCTAATTGATCATTAGAAAACCCTTTTGCAATTATGTTAGCACAGCTGAAAACTGCGGTTCTAATTAAAGAAGCAATAAAACTGGCCTTCTTTAGACAAGTTGAGTATCTGGAGAATCAGTGTTTGTGGGTTCAATTACAGGCTCAAAATGTCCAGAAACAAAGAACTTTCTTCTTATGTAGATATTCCATAAAAAAACTGCCGTTTCCAGCTACAATAGTTATTTACAACATTAACAATGTCTACACTGTATTTCTGATCAATTTGATGTTATTTTAATTTCTAAGTGACCCCAAACTGTTGAACAGTAGATGTGTGTGTGTGTGTGTAGATAGATATACATACATACATACATACATACATACATACATACATACATACATACATACATACATACATACATACATACATACATACATACACACACACACATCTACCTTTTATGGGCAAAAAATAGCAAAATAATCAAAACTTTCTCATGACCTACACATTTGATGGAATTTCTCAGTTCAAAACGTGAATACACCCATCTTGTATTTAAGACTTTACAATGGGTAATTACCACCTTCCCAGTTGGTCATGAAGGCAGCATTAGTAGTGAGGATGGAATCATTTTTTATAAAGGTGCAAGGTGTAAAAATAATCATCCCACATCATACTGTGATATCTCAGCTAGTCTGTACATGTCTCAACATGTCGCAAACACTCACCTGATTGTAATTTGTGAGGTTTTTGCTAGTCTTATAGCACTCTTAAGTCCAGTATATATCTGCCCCATCTCCATGGCCCCTTCTAGACCAACCACTTCCAAACGCCGGTCACTGAGGTCTGTCATGGAAGATGGAAACACTGAACATGCAATTCACACAGAGGCAGTACAGTTTTTAGTCTGAGACTAAGCTGTTCAAACCTACTTCACAACCCATCCAGGGTCAAGTGCATCTTCCAATAAAAATACCAACAGTCCTCATTTAACAGCTGTGACATGAGAACAGACCTCTTGAAATGGATATCTAAAACATCTCACATGATATTCTAATAATATTCAATACCAGACATGGGCACAACTTAACATTTTGAAACCTTGAGCCCTTGGATCAAGCCAAGGGATTTCACTGTACCTTGTCCACTGACTTTCAGGATTTCAGGGTCGACAATAACCTCAGGCATTTCCTGAGGATTCATCAAGCACTTGGATTCACTCTTCTTGGCTTCTCCCCACAGGTTGGATCCACCGTGCATGCTGGGAATGTTGAGGACTGCTATCCCCTCCATAGAAAGGCCACTCAGGTCCAAAGGGGTGCCGCAGCACTGAGGGACGTACAACATCAGGCAGACAGTGCAACTTAATGAGATGCCATAATGAGCTAAACATACCACATAACTATCAGGTCAGCTGTGTTAACAATCCTCATGTAATAAAATAATATATGCTTGCTTGCTGACTATCGACGCGCTAGCGGAGTGGAACTCACCTTTCATGGAGAAGCATTATTTTCCATTGATAGGTTTGGATTTCTGAACTTTAAATGTTATTCATCATTAGTTGTAATAGATACCTGAGGGGTGCCATAGGCGAGGGGCTACACCAGAGGTTAATGGCTATCTGTAAGAGGAAAGTATATAGTGGGTGCAATTAAGCCTGGAATGTGCTGAGTGTAGGGAATGCGATCACATGTGGCAGGCATTGATAAGTGGAGACAGCCATGGATTAGTGATGAAGGGGGTCGAGGTCAGGTCAGATCCCTTTAAGGGAGAAAGAAAAGTTTATGGCCCGTATCACTTAGTTTCCTGCCAACCAATAAAGATACAATGTTTGTTCAGATGTGTAGGAGACTCAGCATAGGAGAAAGGTTTAAATATCAGTACAAAAAAAAAAAAAAATGTATGAATTGTATGCATTCACTACTGTAAGTCGCTCTGGAAAAGAGCGTCTGCTAAATGACTAAAATGTAAAATGTAAAAATCAGTGCTTGTATGAATATGTCCTCGTCTAATGCAGCTGTATTGATCCTCTAGGAAGAATAAAATTGGTTTGAGCTTTCATATTGTCCGTTGAGTTTTTACTCTGAAAATTAGAACCTAACAGTTGGCGTCACAAAAGGGATTCACCAAGATTTGCAGTTGAACTAGAGATTTCCGAATCAGAGAAACAGGAGCCGGCACCAGAAATAAGGTAGGCACAGTTCCTACACCTGTTATCACTAATTCTGACATCTTGGGGAGATTAGAATCGTAGGCTGAACAATTATAGGATACGGACCTAGAAAACCTGAGTTTATTCAGTAGGTCCATTGTGTAATGACCGGTCGTAAATATCTGGTGTAGGTTAGGTTCTATTAGGATAGGTCCCGAGTGGAGGTTTTCCTCTGCGAGATCCAGGTAAAAATAAGGTGTAGGGTAGGTTCCATAAGGATAGGTCCCGAGTAGAGGTTTTCCTCTGCGAGATCCAGGTAAAAATAAGGTGTAGGGTAGGTTCCATTAGGATAGGTCCCGAGTGGAGGTTTTCCTCTGCGAGATCCAGGTAAAAATAAGGTGTAGGGTAGGTTCCATAAGGATAGGTCCCGAGTGGAGGTTTTCCTCTGCGAGATCCAGGTAAAAATAAGGTGTAGGGTAGGTTCCATAAGGATAGGTCCCGAGTGGAGGTTTTCCGCTGTGAGATCCATGAGTGACAATACAGTGTAGGGTAGGTTCCATATATGATAGGTCCCTAGTGGGGATATTCCCCTGTGAGATCTGTAAAAGGGATGAAAGTCCCAGCTGCAGTGACAGTGAGGCAGTAGAGTGTATGTGGATAATGATAAGAAGGTTGCCTATAAATTCTGAAGGTAAGCCACATGCATGGTTAAAAGAAAAGCAATAAGATATTCAAACACAGTTTGAGTTACGTGATTTAGCAGTAGCAATAAGGAGAGAGGTTGGTTTATGCCCTATGGGGAGGGGGAACCATGAAAGATTACGTGGAAATAGGAAGACAAGTCTGAATAGATTTGGTAATGTGTGTTATCAACAGTGATATTTGAGGCACAACACTGGAATAAGACATTAGGTAATCCGTATTCTCCAGTAATACATTTGCAGACGCTATAGTATAGGTTCTAATACAAGGTATTAAGTGCTGTGACCAATTAATAGCCACAAATACCATAACTATTATCCGGGGAAGTGGGTAGCTCTACCTTGGAAAATCATTAATAGAAGGTGTGTATTATAGACAGGAGTGAATAAATCTAAACACCCTGCACACTGTCAAGGGAGGTTTCGGAATAACTATTGATATGGCAACAGATGGCCCTGATTTTCCCGGTAAAGCGGAGCTAGAGGATTTTTAATAAAGTCATGGAGGCTGAAAGAAGCACACAAGCATTCTACCAATTCAGCTCGAATATGGGAACAATTGACCAAACTGGATAAGATTGGTCAGCATTTCCTGGCTGACGGACAATTCCAATCTGATAAATTCAGGGAGGCAATTATGACTTGGCACAATGACAAAACCATAATTAAAGCTCAATATACCAGCGTTTTGATGTCAGCATTATCTCAACAAAAAATATCAACCGATAAACCCGGAATTAGTAGATGTACTCAGCTACAGAAAGACTGGGTACGGGAGTACATTGATAGAATTTCTACTTTGGCTTTGATATCAGGTTTGAAACCTGTGATCAAAACGGCAATTGCGGGGGTTGTGGATGAAATAGAGCAAGATGCTTTGAGAGTGGAATATAACTCCGCTCACTTCGCAGACGTGCGAGGGGTTAATACGGCCACAGGGAAAGTCACTAACTATAGTTTCAATGGCCAAGGTAAGAAAGAAACATAGCGGAAAAACATCAAAGCGTGGGAGAAAGAGTTCTGTTTTAGGTGTGGGGCTGTTGGTCATTGGAAAAAGGAGTGTAAAGTGGGAATGGAGCCTGCTGCAATCGGAGGAAATGCTGCCATGCAAGCGTTTGCATCTTTTTTAAAAGAGCAACAATAAATCCTCCGGAAAGTAGCAGGGCAGGAACTTTCACATAGCGGTGTATGACATCGGTACGATCGATAGTGGTTCATAGAGATTACAGTTCTATGTGAAGGAAGACATATGAGATCACGTCTTACACAACTTTTAATAGATGCCAGGGAACAAATATCGCTGATTCCTTATGATGAGAAATTGGATACATTTGCCACAAGAAAAAGTATTTTGGGTTGAAGAATCTAGGTGAAATGCCAGGGGGATGGATTCTAAAGAGGAAACAAATTAAAATGATCTGGCCAAACACTCAGAAAATCTTGGGAGCTTTTTATCTTATGAGACATTCAAATCAAATCAAATTAATTTATATAGCCCTTCGTACATCAGCTGATCTCTCAAAGTGCTGTACAGAAACCCAGCCTAAAACCCCAAACAGCAAGCAATGCATGTGAAAGAAGCACGGTGGCTAGGAAAGACTCCCTAGGAAAAACTCCCTAGAAAGGCCAAAAACCTAGGAAGAAACCTAGAGAGGGACCAGGCTATGAGGGGTGGCCAGTCCTCTTCTGGCTGTGCAGGGTGGATATTATAACAGAACATGGTCAAGATGTTAAAATGTGGTTTTATTATGAAATAGATTTACATTTTATGTCGTCTTGTTCTGAAATAGATTTCTAGAATGGACGAACGGGTGGAGGGGTCACGAGGAATTAGTATAGGGGTTACCAAACCTAAAATTAACTTTTACATTTTTTTTGTTCATGAACATTGTGGTGTGGTGGTTATGGAAAATCATGGGGAAAAGAGACCTCTGAATCATCGTTGGACTCAGTGGTGAGATAAAGTCGCTGTGTCTAAGGGTAGTACATGCTAAATAAAAGATACATAAACGTTGGGGTGGATTAAAACAAATGTTTAATGATTGGAGTAAGATAGAGGATTTACCACTATCATGTTTGATTTATAATTAATTGTTTTGGATTGCTGATTAAGATGTAGCATAGTGAATACTAAGGAAATTTACACTTTCTTTTCCAAAAGAGGGTGTTTCATTATCTCTCGTTGGAATGTTCCCGGAGACTGTGGTCTTGGGGAGAGCAGTTAGGGATATTCGGCAGTTTTAAGTATAAAAGTATCTGGAGTAGGCCATAAACGGAGTTCCCAGATAAGTAAGGCCTGTTATTTAGTGGGGTCTTTTCAATTTGGTTTTAAATTTGGTATGCAGAATGAAAGAAAGGTTAAAAATGTTTTTAAATGTTTTCGGAAGGACAGGGAAAGAAAAGGGAGAGGAAATGTTTAATGGTGTCAAATGCCCTGTATCTTGACTTTCTGGTGAGGCCTGATCAATCTCACTAGAAATTATCGAAACGGGTGGGATTTAATTATAAAATGAATGAGAAACACCAGTCTCTATTCTATTTTACCATTACTTTATGGGATACCATTATTTCCTTATGGAGTTGTCAAGAGTTTATTTAACATGTTGTTTTTGAATCACGATGTGAATCATGTGTTCGAAGGGAAAATGACTAGTTCCCTGGGCCCGGCCCTGGTCCTTGGGTAAATATACACATTTACTTTGTTCAGTCTGCATATAGAAGAAAAAATATATGTTAATGATGGTTGACAGTTACTCCAAATGGATTGTGATATGTGTATTGCTGATTTAATTTGTGTCTTTGTTTCGATACAAATTTCACCAGATTGGGTCTACTGGAGTGTTGAGATTCCCAGATGGATTAGGGTGCTAACTCCCTGATCTGGTAACTCTTCTGAGAGGTCGCCGGTAAAATAAGGGAGTATAAACCAAGTTTGAAAATGGTTTTAACAGTATGTTGTTATGCTCTTTGACATTTGTCGTAGAGATAATGTTATTAAGAAGTTGGGAATGTAATATTTTGTCATAGTCAATTCTTGTTTGGATTTCCTGAAACAAAACTGTTGTTCTAATCTGTCCTCTCTATAGGTTATCATGGAAGGTGACGTCAGATGGTGTCTTAATGCATGTAGGAATAATTTGACCACAAACAGTGTATGTGAACCCCAAAATCCTTCCTAACCGGCTGAAGAAAGAGCAACAAAGGCGTTCAATGCGACAGTGACTTTATAAACTCCAATCTGAGTCCGAGCCAAACCTGGGTACAGACGGCAGGAGTGCTGAGACCGTGCATGTGGAGTGAGAACATACACATTTCTCTCATGCTCCTGGGGTGCTGGTGGGGGAAATGGACCAGAAAGAATGGTGGTAGCGGCTCAGATGAGAGATTCATGTATGTGGGAAAAACGGATGTATCTATTTGGATATTAAAATTGGGACATTATCAAGGGCCATCAAATGTGACAGGCAAGAGTTACATGTGCCGTTGGGAAGATGAACTGTCCCGCTACCTGAAGAAGACATGCTAGAATGATAAGTGCCGGGAAAAGGGGCAAAACACAACTCTCAACATCAACAGTGAAGAGGCGACTCCGGGATGCTGGCCTTCTAGGCAGAGTTGCAAAGAAAAAGCCATATCTCAGACTGGCCAATAAAAATAAAAGATTAAGATGGGCAAAAGAACACAGACACTGGACAGAGAAGTATTTTTCTTTGCAACTTGGAGCATCCCGGAGTCGCCTCTTCACCGTTGACGTTGAGATTGGTGTTATGCGGTACTATTTAATGAAGCTGCCAGTTGAGGACTTGTGAGGAGTCTGTTTCTCAAACTAGACACTCTAAAGTACTTGTCCTCTTGCTCAGTTGTACACCGGGGCCTCCCACTCATCTTTCTATTCTGGTTAGAGCCTGTTTGCGTTGTTCTGTGAAGGGAGTAGAACACGGCGTTGTACGAGATCTTCAGTTTCTTGGCTATTTCGCACATGGAATAGCCTTCATTTCTCAGAACAAGAATAGACTGACGAGTTTCAGAAGAAAGTTATTTGTTTCTGGTCATTTTGAGCCTGAAATCGATCCCACAAATGATGATGCTCCAGATACTCAACTAGTCTAAAGAAGGCCAGTTTTATTGCTTCTTTAATCAGAACAGTTTTCAGCTGTGCTAACATAATTGCAAAAGGGTTTTCTAATGATCAATTAGCCTTTTAAAATTATAAACTTGGATTAGCTAACACAGCATGCCATTGGAACACTGGAGTGATAGTTGCTTCTAATGTTCCTCTTTACGCCTATGTAGATATTCCATTTAAAATAAATCTGCCGTTTCCAGCTACAATAGTCATTTACTACATTAACAATGTCTACACTGTATTTCTGACCAATTTGATGTTATTTTAAATGGACAAAAGCAGCTTCTTTCAAAAACAAGGACATTTCTAAGTGACCCCAAACTTTTGAAAGGTTGTGTGTGTGTATATATATATATATATATATATATATATATATATATATATATATATATATATATATATATATATATATATATATACACACACACACATATATATATACACATATACATATACACACACACACATATATATATACACATATATATACATACACACATATATATATATATACACACATATACATATACACACACACACATATATATATACACATATATATACATACACACATATATATATATACACATATACATACATACACATATATACATATATATATACATACACATACATATATACATATATATATACATACACACATACATACATACATACATACATACACAGTGGGGCAAAAAAGTATTTAGTCAGCCACCAATTGTGCAAGTTCTCCCACTTAAAAAGATGAGAGAGGCCTGTAATTTTCATCATAGGTACACGTCAACTATGACAGACAAAATGAGAAAAGAAAATCCAGAAAATCACATTGTAGGATTTTTAATGAATTTATTTGCAAATTATGGTGGAAAGTAAGTATTTGGTCGCCTACAAACAAGCAAGATTTGGCTCTCACAGACCTGTAACTTATTTTTTAAGAGGCTCCTCTGTCCTCCACTCGTTACCTGTATTAATGGCACCTGTTTGAACTTGTTATCAGTATAAAAGACACCTGTCCACAACCTCAAACAGCCACCCTCCAAACTCCACTATGGCCAAGACCAAAGAGCTGTCAAAGGACACCAGAAACAAAATTGTAGACCTGCACCAGGCTGGGAAGACTGAATCTGCAATAGGTAAGCAGCTTGGTTTGAAGAAATCAACTGTGGGAGCAATTATTAGGAAATGGAAGACATACAAGACCACTGATAATCTCCCTCGATCTGAGGCTCCACGTAAGATCTCACCCCGTGGGGTCAAAATGATCACAAGAACGGTGAGCAAAAATCCCAGAACCACACGGGGGGACCTAGTGAATGACCTGCAGAGAGCTGGGACCAAAGTAACAAAGCCTACCATCAGTAACACACTACGCCGCCAGGGACTCAAATCCTGCAGTGCCAGATGTGTCCCCCTGCTTAAGCCAGTACATGTCTAGGCCCGTCTGAAGTTTGCTAGAGAGCATTTGGATGATCCAGAAGAGGATTGGGAGAATGTCATATGGTCAGATTAAACAAAAATATAACTTTGTGTTTGGAGGACAAAGAATGCTGAGTTGCATCCAAAGAACACCATACCTACTGTGAAGCATGGGGGTGGAAACATCATGCTTTGGGGCTGTTTTTCTGCAAAGGGACCAGGACGACTGATCCGTGTAAAGGAAAGAATGAATGGGGCCATGTATCGTGAGATTTTGAGTGAAAACCTCCTTCCATCAACAAGGGCATTGAAGATGAAACGTGGCTGGGTCTTTCAGCATGACAATGATCCCAATCACACGGCCCGGGCAACGAAGGAGTGGCTTCGTAAGAAGCATTTCAAGGTCCTGGAGTGGCCTAGCCAGTCTCCAGATCTCAACCCCATAGAAAATCTTTGGAGGGAGTTGAAAGTCCGTGTTGCCCAGCGACAGCCCCAAAACATCACTGCTCTAGAGGAGATCTGCATGGAGGAATGGGCCAAAATACCAGCAACAGTGTGTGAAAACCTTGTGAAGACTTACAGAAAACGTTTGACCTGTGTCATTGCCAACAAAGGGTATTTAACCTCTATGGGCTAGGTGGGACGCTAGCGTGCCACCCGTGGTGCACTCCATCAACAGCAGGTGCATTTCAAGAGCGGCAAATTTGAATCCAAATAAATGTCAAAATTCAAATTTTTCAAACATACAACTATTTTACACCCTTTGAAAGATAAACATCTCCTTAATCTAACCACGTTTTACGATTTCAAAAAGGTTTTACGGCGAAAGCATAAATTTAGAGTATGTTAGGACAGTACATTTACAAGAGTTGTGTGTAATGTTTTGTCAATTCAAAGACAGGGTCACCAAAACCATAAAACCAGCTAAAATGATGCACTAACCTTTTACAATCTCCATCAGATGACACTCCTAGGACATTATGTTAGACAATGCATGCATTTTTAGTTCTATCAAGTTCATATTTATATCCAAAAACAGCGTTTTACTATGGCATTGATGTTGAGGAAATCGTTTCCCTCCAATAACCGGCAGTCAAGTCAGCGTCACAAATTAAATAATTAAAATTAGAAAACATTGGTAAAATCTTATATTGTCATTTAAAGAATTATAGATTTACATCTCTTGAACGCAATCAACTTGCCAGATTTAAAAATAACCTTACTGGGAAATCACACTTTGCAATAATCTGAGCACTGCGCCCAGAAAAATACGCGTTGCGATACAGACTAGACGTCATGTTGGGGAGATCTAAAATCGAAAATACTATGTAAATAATCCATTACCTTTGATTCTCTTCATCAGATGTCACTTCCAGGTATCACAGGTCCATAACGAATGTAGTTTTGTTCAAAAAAGCTCATCATTTATGTCCAAAAATCTCCGTCTTGTTAGCACATGATCTAAGCCAGCCGGACTTCTCGTCATGAACGAGGGGAAAAAATATATTTACGTTCGTTCAAACATGTCAAACGTTGTATAGCATAAATCATTAGGGCCTTTTTTAACCAGAACATGAATAATATTCAAGGTGGACGAATGCATACTCTTTTATAACGTATTGGAACGAGGGTACCCAACATGAACTCGCGCGCCAGGTGTCTAATGGGACATCATCGTTCCATGGCTCTTGTTCGGTCAGATCTCCCTCCAGAAGACTCAAAACACTTTGTAAAGGCTGGTGACATCTAGTGGAAGCAATAGGAAGTGCCAAAATATTCCTCAGCCCCTGTGTTTTTCAATGGGATAGGTTTAAAGTCAATACAACACATCAGGTATCCACTTCCTGTCAGAAAATGTCTCAGGGTTTTGCCTGCCAAATGAGTTCTGTTATACTCACAGACACCATTCAAACAGTTTTAGAAAATTTAGGGTGTTTTCTATCCATATGTAATAAGTATATGCATATTCTAGTTACTGGGTAGGAGTGGTAACCAGATTAAATCGGGTATGTTTTTTTATCCAGCCGTGTCAATACTGCCCCCTAGCCCTAACAGGATAACAAAGTATTGAGATAAACTTTTGTTATTGACCAAATACTTATTTTCCACCATAATTTGCAAATAAATTCATAAAAAATCCTACAATGTGATTTTCTGGATTTTTTTTCTTCTTATTTTGTCTGTCATAGTTGAAGTGTACCTATGATGAAAATTACAGGCCTGTCTCATCTTTTTAAGTGGGAGAACTTCCACAATTGGTGGCTGACTAAATACTTTTTTGCCCCACTGTATATATATATACACATATATATATATAAACATATACACACACACACACACACACACCATTAGGGGAGCCTGTAATAATCCATTTGTTTAGAGATACAAATTATAATCTGTTTTTAATAAAGCAGTACAAATTTTAGGTAAGTGCGTTGGAGGCAACTGGCAACCCCTCCAATAGGGCAACTTGAAAAAAAGTGCAAACTGTAGCCACTTATTTCCCTAAGCATGACCATCATTAAAATAGCACATTTTTACCACTGTTTGCTTTTTTGTGTCAGCAATTGGACATTATTCTTAGGGGGAGCTAGTTACACCACGTTACCCTATCAAGATATAATTTAGTTGTGTGATGACACTTTTTATTGCCGTTTTGAATTGTATTTATTAGACATTTTTGATTTTTTATATGGACATTTCGTAAGAACACTTGGAAATATTATTTAGGCCTATGGATCTTTGTTTATTGTCATATGTAGACCTATAGATTTTTCCTCTTTCACGCATTTCTGGAACTTTGTGCACAAAGGCACAGAGCTGGTAGCCAATCTCCAGATGCTATTTCAGGTTTGATGTGGTGTTTGTTTCTAGACAAAGACATTAATGCTTGCTGCCTGTGCATAGTTTGCATTTGACAAAAATGTTGTTCTCTTTCTCTTTGATTAACACAAAAAAAGGGAGTATTTCCACAAGGAAAAGGTTAAGCAGGGGACACAACACAGCTGCCATCTTTCTTTGATTTTCAGTTTCACGATAGCCTAGGAAACGAGCCTAGCTACAGATGAATTCCAGGAAACAAGGCTTAAAAAATACACAACACGCTGAGAGATTCTGAAAGTAATGGAAAAAATAATAATATAAAACAATTTTGAAGACAGTAACTTGTTATGTTACTCTGTTACTCATAAAAGTAACAGTACTGTAATGTGTTACTTTTACTCGCAACACTGGTTGGGTATATGTTTTTTTATAAAGTTACTATATGTTTCTATGTGTTGATGCAAAGCTGTGTGTTTGCTATCCTCACCTCAATTGTAAGACATTCATTCAGTTTCTTGCATGAAGCAGAGATGGTCTCAGAGGTGGCAAACTCAAAATACCACAACTTGTTCTTCATTCTAGAATATTGAACAACATTCTTGCATTAACGTAGGGTTGTTTACACCATGCACAAGGTGATTACACCTAAAAGGCTAGTCCCCTCTGAATAACCAGACTCCAGCCTGGTTATTCAAGTTTTCTTACCTGCTATTAAATTTCTGGGGGTGTTTCTCTCTCAGCGTATGAAACCGGTGGGCAATAGAGGCATCCTGTCAACACAGAACAAGTTATAAAAAAGTTGACAAAGCAATCTGGTGTGTGCCATAAGTAAGTAGCCTGGACACATCAGTTTTTGCTGTCCTGCCAACTCCTATGGTCATTGCCATGTTGGCATGACAATAACCATAGGAGTTGGCAAGACAGCACAAACCGATCTGGGACCATGATAGAAGTTAGGTCCTAACTACTTTCCATTCACTCACCACTCCGATGGAGAAGTAGTTGTTGATGATCTCATAAGGCACAGGGTCACCCATCTCCTGGGGGTCCTCTAGGATCACCTCTACATTCCAGCGGTCCATCAGCACCGGGGTGCTGCCCTCAATCTCCTTCAGGATCCGACACAGATCCGTCCCATCATAACCTATTGGGGAGAGTGGCTCAACTATATTCAGCATCACTCCGTCAAGGGAAATATAGTATTCTTTCTCACAAAGATATCTACATATATTTCAGGATGTTCTGTATCCTTGGAAATAATCAGAATTCATATTAACATGATAGTTTAGAAAATATACTTGTAAAAAAAAAAATTGGTCTCTTTGCACAACTTACCCCAGGTTTGGGATAAGCTGAGCCGCGGGACTGTAAGTTAAGCCACCTACAAATTTCTGTACTGAATGAAATATTACCACTAAATGTTTAAAATCATGTCCATCTTTATTTCCCAAACACAATTGCTTTTTTGTCTTTTAATAATTTTAAGCATCTTTTAACAGACCTAAAAAACATGCCTAACAAACACTTTGTACTTTTTAAAAACACTTTTAACACAGGCCAAGCCCTACTGTTACCTCATTTCCAGCGATAATGCGTTGCATTACGCTTGGGAAGAAAACACTTCAATTTGCTCAACTTTAACAAACATTGACTATATTAGCCCACACAGCTACAGTTAAAGTCAGAAGTTAACATACACCTTAGCCAAATACATGTAAACTCAGTTTTTCACAATTCCTGACATTTAATCCTAGTAAAAATTCCATCTTAGGTCAGTTAGGATCACCACTTTATTTTAAGAATGTGAAATGTCAGAATAATAGTAGAGAGAATGATTTATTGATTCATCACATTCCCAGTGTGTCACGCCCTGACCTGAGAGAGCCTTTTTTATTGACTCTATTTAGGTTTGGTCAGGGTGTGATTTGGGTGGGCATTCTATGTCCTTTTTTCTATGCTTTGTATTTCTTTGTTTTGGCCTGGTATGGCTCTCAATCAGGGACAGCTGTACATCGTTGTCGCTGATTGGGAGTCATACTTAGGCAGCTAAGCTTAGGCAGTTTTCCTTTGGTTTGTGGGTAGGTATTTTCTGTTTTGTACATTTTGTGACCTGACAGAACTGGTGGCTGTCGTTCATTTTCTTGTTTGAAGTGTTTCTTATTATTAAATCATTAATATGAACACTCACCACGCTGCGCTTTGTTTATACTTGCGTACTATTGTTTGTACAGATGAACGTCGTACCTTCAGGCATTTGGAAATTGCTCAAAGATGAACCAGACTTGTGGAGGTCTACACATTGTTTTCTGAGGTCTTGGCTGATTTATTTAGAATTTTCCCATGATGTCAAGCAAAGAGGCACTGAGTTTGAAGGTAGGCCTTGAAATACATCCACGGGTACACCTCCAATTGACTCAAATTATGTCAATTATCCTATCAGATGCTTCTAAAGCCATGACATAATTTTCTGGAATTTTCCAAGCTGTTTAAAGGCACAGTCAACTTAGTGTATGTAAACTTCTGACCCACTGGAATTGTGATAATGAATTATAAGTGAAATAATCCGTCTGTAAACAATTGTTGGAAAATATTACTTGTGTCATGCACAAAGTAGATGTCCTAACCGACTTGCCAAAACTATAGTTTGTTAACAAGAAATTTGTGGAGTGGTTGAAAAACTAGTTTTAATGACTCCAACCTAAATGTATGTAAACTTCCGACTTCAATCTTACAAGGATGCATTTTCATGCTAGGTTTAGGACCTCATATTGAAGTTTATGTAGACCCACACTGATGTGTAGAACAATCTTAAAATAATCTCCTTAGGTTTAGATACGAGCATCATGAAACCTCTTACAGTAAATGTAAAACATTTTTTTTATATCCAACTTGCTTACCACTTTTTCCATGTGATTTCTTCCTTCACAATGATGACCTCTTCCTAAATGTTTAGTTAAATTATACATTTTGTGTATGGATTCCTATAAACAAGGGTGGCTCAACTTACCCCTTTGGCTAAATTTACCCCGTGATACAGGAAATATGATACGTGAACACAACAGAATGAAAAATGACAAAAGAACCCTTCTCACCTCCTCCCCATCTAAGACAACGTGCAAGGTCATTTCCTGTGCCCAGGGGTAACACAGCCACAGGTGGCCGCACTTGAAGATTGGCTTTTTCTGATTGCACCAGAAGGGGAGAAGGAGAGATAGTCAGCATTACTCATGTCTAGGTTACTACATGGAATCCATTTCTGTAACATGTTTGGTAAGAAAATTTATAGTTTTTACTCATACACTAAAATTGACTTGCCTATTGGCATGTACACTCAGTGGCCAGTTTATGGTACACCCATCTAGTCCTGGGTCGGATCCCCCTTTGCCTCATAAACAGCCTGAATTCTTCGGGGCATGAACATTTTCCCCACACGGTTACACTACTGCCAACAGTCTGTACCGTTGACACCAGGCAGAATGGGACCTTGGACTTGTGCTGCTTACACCAAATCCTGACTGCCATCAGCATGACGAAACAGGAATCGGATTCGTTGGAACAGGCAATGTTTTTCCACTCCTCAAATGTCCAGTGTTGGTGATCGCGTGCCCACCGGAGCCACTTCTTGTTTTTAGCAGTTAGGATTGGAACCTGGTGTGGTCGTCTGCTACAATAACCCATCTGTGACAAGGACCGACGAGTTGTGCATTCCGAGATGCTGTTGTGACCCACATGTTAGCTTGCACGACTCTTACCGTTCTCCTTTGACCTCTCATCAATGAGCTGTTTTCTTCCACAGGACTGCCGCTGACTGGATGTTTTTGGTTCGTCGCTCCATTTTCGGCAAACCCTAGACACTGTTGTGCGTGAAAAGCCCAGGAGGGTGGCCGTTTCTGAGATACTAGAACCGGCACGCCTGGCATCAACAATCATACCACGTTCAGTCACTTGGGTCACTCGTTTTGCCCATTCTAATGTTCAATCGAACAGTAACTGTATGCCTCGAGGCCTGTCTGCCTGCTTTATTTTGCAAGCCACGGCCACGTGACTCACTGTAGGAGCGAACCATTTTCCTGAATGGGGTGGTGTACCTAATAAACTGTCCACTGAGTGTATAGTACATGGTCTACCAATATTGTGTACTGGACCCCACCTATGGCATCAAGTATCCAGCCCACAGTGCCGTCCCCTCCGCAAACCAAGATCCTGTAATCCTTCAGATTTCTGAAGAAGCACAGCCTGAAACACATTTTGTATTATGTTGGGGGTGCAGTACAAGATCTAACAGTGATATTCACTGACGGTTATGACATCTCAGAGAGAAATAGGCCGTTCAAGTTTACTTGAAATATGAGTGTACAAAGTGGTCAGTCAGTGTTAAAAAAAAAGGCGTTATATATATTTTTTATTTCTAAACATCATTTTTAAACCAGAAGAGAGATTTTCCTATCAGATATAAAAATGCTGAACAGTCTTCCAAACATGGAGATCAACATCACGGTTGTGATAAGTTTATAACAAAAAGGCTAAACATAAAAAGATTAGTGAAGAGGGGATCTGAAAAACCATGATCAGGCAATGGGAAATATCACTAACTCCTGGGGAAAGTATTTATTTTTAGGCCAATATCGGTATACATTTTACAACTGCGACCTTGTGATAGACTCCATCCAGTTTGCTAAGTAGAGTGTTGGACGCTATTTTGTAAATGACATCGCCGAAGTCAAGGATCGGTAGGATAGTCAGTTTTACGAGGGTATGTTTGGCATCATGAATGAAGGAGGCTTTTTTTGGCGAAATAGGAAGCCGATTTAATATTGGTTGGAGATGCTTAATATGAGCAACAGTCAAGGCCATGTCAGTCAAGGCCATGCCTTGATTTTTAGGAGACTGACATAGTTTCACTTCTGTTGGGAAGTAGGAGGGAGACCAGCATTTCTCATCTCTACAGTTGTGGCTATTCTCTCCTGGACACATCATCATATTCTGACTGTGTTCAACCTGCCGCTGCATCATGTCATTAACAGTCAAGGCCATGTCACTGACTGCACTGAGCAAGCTGGAGCTGTTGGGCAGCCCTTGGCACATTGACTGTAGTGTTGTCAGCTTCCCATAAGGTGGGAGTGGATGATACTTTGTTTTCTTTGTGAGGTGGGTTTCTGATAGGGGTCATTCTCCAAAATGAGGGCCACTGTTGCACTAATGCCAGGGCCCAACTGTGGTGAAACTGATGCAGCGTCAGGTAGTGTCAGTGGGACTGGAGTCACAGCATCAGGAGTAACTGCAGACCCTCCAAGAGATGGAGGAGATGAAGTGATACAATTAATGCAATGCAAAATCCCATATCTAATGTAATAAAACTAAAGTCATGTTTAACACAACTCGCCCTCAGATTTCACAACAGGGATTGATGTTTCTGTCACAAAGGGGCATTCCTCTTGCCTGACAACTCATCCTGAATTGAATTCTGCTGCTCTATCGTTACATACGTTCAATCTAAAACTGCCATCCTAGAAGTCCTTTGACTTCAAAATGAGGGGCATTGTACAAAACATATTCATCAGCGATTGGATCGTAAAATTTAACCAGAGTATCAAAGTTGATAATGCAATCATGTAGGCCTGCTCTGGTCTAACCCATCGTTTTTTCGGACCAATCAGAACGGTCAGAATGTGTTTGCATTCTAGAAATCGTCGGAGGGAGGCAAATCCAGACTCATCATGGAGAAGAAACGTCAGTTGGCTGTAGTGGTGTGGATGGGTAGCCAGGCAAGCATTCCTCTTCTGTCTTCACAATGATTGGCTGTTGCTGCTCAGCCTCAATCTGTGGAGGAGGTATCTGATCTTTCGAAAGGTCTACAACTGCATGTCCTACAGCAGTATAGTGCAGTACAGCATTGTCCGCCAATCCTCCTTTATTCTTTCTAGCTCCGAGTCTGTCTGGCCATCTATGCTTCACCTCGCTTACATAGCCGTGGGAAATAGGGGTGCTGAGAGTGCTGCAGCACCCCATGATAAATTGAAATAAAATAAATATCTAATATATATTTTAAAGTGAACTACGCCTTTATTACACGTCGATAGCACCCCCAACCCAAAAACATCTTCCCGCGGCCATGGTCGCTTACTGTTCGTCTCGCGCCCCCCACTGCATTGATTTTCTGTGTAATGTCAAAGATTTGCTGCCTTACTTTCACCACTCCCTGTATTTACCATGTGCAACATATTTTTGTGGCGCATGACCTCCCTGTTCATCACTTTCCCTTTCGCTGAAATTATTTTTCCGTCTGCTTTCTTTTGAACACACAGAGCTGCATTGCCTTGCAATTTTGACAGCCTGCGACTGAGTGTTTTTTGACCAGAATCCATCAAATTTACTGGGTAATTTATTTCTGAAACTTTAACGTGAGATACTTCGGTAAAATTCTTACAACTTAACTTTTTTCACAACTGCCACCAGTTTGGCGGAAAAACATTAAAGTAAAATGTTTTACAGCTTTGTCACTATTTTTTATTTTAAAATCATCTTATTTGATTATTTTATATATATTACATGTGATAAGGCCACAGACGGCCAGAGGTAATTACAGATACCTGTGATAATCTAAAGTACCAAAAAAACAAACACTAGATGTCATCTGATAAAATTCCCATTAAAAAACGTGAACGTTTTCTGTTAGTTTACTGGTGAACGTTTCCAGTAATATACCCTCCCTTTGCAACTATTTAATTGCCTTTGATGTTCCAACTATCCCAATACCATTGCATATTCAAGCAGTAAATACGAGAACTGGTAATGAATTTATATTAAGGCCCAGATCCCCCCCCCCCCCCCCCCACACACACACACACCACACACACACACACACACACACTAACAAATCTCAGACTCCTAAAAATGTAAAATGTCTTAAATGTAATTTCAAGATTTAAAGCTGCTAAATACACCCCAGTTGTCCAATTTGTGATGCAGGTAAAACAGTGTAGTTTTTCATTTGATACTAATAGTGGTCTATACTTAGATACATCATTTGCAGTTATCCATATGGGAAACCTTACCCTGGTCCAGGTCCACCATTGGATAGGTTATACACCTGCCGTGGATTCAGCAAATACTGAAATTTACGCAGAACTCTGAAATGAATAAAATAGGACTTGAAATTGTAAAATAGAAACATTGACATTGTTTTATATTCAACCATAAATGCCCATTTGTGTAGGAGTGTTCACTTGTAGCATCACCTTTCTCCCTGCTTGCCTCCACTTTTAGGGTTCACAAACACTAAAAGAGGATGAGTGTCTGGGACCGGATCAATCTGTTCAGAGATATATAGTTCAAAGATTACAGCAGTTTCACAAATGGGATACAATGATGTCTATATTGTCAGTATATTCAGATGACATACAGCCTGAATGGAATATGGCTGTGAGGGCACTTCCTATTGACAGTTCTCTAGACTCTAAACAAGGTAAAATAGGTAGACACTGTTGCTTATTTACCCACACCAATTACTATCCAGCAGTCCTGTAACAGGGAAAGGCCTAGACAGGGACTAGTACGTACCTGAAGCACCTTTCCATCAGGAGTGGTGTTGTGGTCACTGTCGTCGGCTGAGCTCGAGGAGCCGTTCTTCATGCTGTTTGGCTTCTCCTGATGGGGTCAGGAGAGAGATGAACAGTCAACTTAGCAAATCCAGAGATAATATAAAACAAGCAATAACCATATAATAGTCAAATACAGATGTATTGTTTCTCAAACTAGACATTTTAGCTATCCTACTATTACCATTGCACGTGAGTGAATGTTGTTTTTAAGAGAATAAAAAAAGTAATTTCACTAAGTTGAGGTTCCTTAAAATATATCCTTATGTGAGCTTTACAGTGTTAGACACCTGTCATAGGGCAGTAGGTTATCCTGTACCTTCATAACAGGGTAGATGGCCCAAGGGGGGAGGATATGGTCTCTGAGAGTTCCACAGTTACAGTCGGAGGGCTCCTGGGAGGCACAGTCATCATGGCGCTGGAACACAGTAACAGCCAGTGATATCTATTATCAAATGATTCATTTATAAAGCTAATCACATTTGATTTATAAAGCATTTTATATCAAAAGTAGTCAAAGTGCTGTATTGTTCACAGAAAAGTTTGGACACCAACCCATTCAAGGGTTTTTCTTTATATTGACTTTTCTACATTGTAGAATAATAATGAATCAAATCACATTTTATTAGTCACATCCGCCGAATACAACAGTGAAATGCTTACTTACGAGCCCCTAACCGACAGTGCAGTTTAAAAAAATACGGATAAGAATAAGAGATAAAAGTAACAAGTAATTAAAGAGGAGGAGTAAAAAATAATATATACAGGGGGGTGCCGGTACAGAGTCAATGTGCAGGGCCACCGGTTAGTTGAGGAAGTATGTACAGTTGAAGTCGGAAGTTTACTTACACCTTAGCCAAATACATTTAAACTCAGTTTTTCACAATTCCTGACATTTAATAAAAATGCCGTCTTAGGTCAGTTAGGATCACCACTTTATTTTAAGAATGTGAAATGTCAGAATAATAGTAGAGAGAATGATTTATTGATTTATCACATTCCTAGTGGGTCAGAAGTTTACATACTCAATTAATATTTGGTAGCATTGCTTTAAACTGTTTAACTTGGGTCAAACATTTCGGGTAGCCTTCGACAAGCTTCCCACAATAAGTTGGGTGAATTTTGGCCCATTCCTCCTGACAGAGCTGGTGTAACTGAGTCAGGTTTGTAGGCCTCCTTGCACGCACAAGCTTTTTCAGTTCTGCCCACTAATTTTCTATAGGATTGAGGTCAGGGCTTTGTGATGGCCACTCCAATACCTTGACTTTGTTGCCCTTAAGCCATTTTGCCATGACTTTGGGAGTATGCTTGGGTCATTGTCCATTTGGAAGACCCATTTGCGACCAAGCTTTAACTTCCTGACTGATGTCTTGATGTTGCTTTAATATATCCACACAATTTAGCTTACTCATGATGCCATCTATTTTGTGAAGTGCACCAGCCCCTCCTGCAGCAAAGCACCCTCACAACATGATGCTGCCACCCCCGTGCTTCACGGTTGGGGTGGTGTCCTTCGGCTTGCAAGCCTCCCCCTTTCTCCTCCAAACATAACGATGGTCATTATGGCCAAACAGTTCTATTTTTGGTTCATCAGACCAGAGGAAATGTATCCAAAAAGTGCAGTTGCAAACCGTAGTCTGGCTTTTTTATGGCAGTTTTGGAGCAGTGGTTTCTTTCTTGCTGAGCGGCCTTTCAGGTTATGTCAATATAGGACTCGTTCTACTGTGGATATAGATACTTTGTACCTGTTTCTTCCAGCATCTTCACAAGGTCCTTTGCTGTTGTTCTGGGATTGATTTGCACTTTTCGCACCAAAGTACATTAATCTCTAGGAGACAGAACGGGTCTTCTCCCTGACGGCTGCACGGTCCCATGGTGTTTATACTTGCATACTTTGTACAGATGAACGTGGTACCTTCAGGCGTTTGGAAATTACTCCCAAGAATGAACCAGACTTGTGGAGGTCTACAATTTTGAGGTCTTGGCTGATTTATTTTGATTTTCCCATGATGTCAAGCAAAGAGGCACTGAGTTTGAAGGTAGGCCTTGAAATACATCCACAGGTACACCTCCAGTTGACTCAAATGATGTCAATTAGCCTATAAGAAGCTTCTAAAGCCATGACATAATTTTCTGGAATATTCCAAGCTGTTTAAAGGCACAGTCAACTTAGTGTATGCAAACTTCTGACCCACTGGAATTGTGATACAATGAATTAAGTGAAATAATCTCTACGTAAACAATTGTTGGAAAAATTACTTGTGTCATGCACAAAGTAGATGTCCTAACCAACTTGCCAAAACTATAGTTTGTCAACAAAAAATTTGTGGCGAGGTTGAAAAACTAGTTTTAATGACTCCAACCTAAATGTACATAAACTTCTGAATTCAACTGTACACGTAGGTAGAGTTATTTGAAGTGAGTATGCATAGATGACAACGGAGAGTGGCAGTGGAGAGGGGAGGCAATGTGAATAGTCTGAGTAGTCATTTGACTAGATGTTCAGGAGTCTTATGGCTTGGGGGTAGAAGCGGTTTAGAAGCCTCTTGGACCTAGAGTTGGCGCTCCGGTACCGCTTGCCGTGTGGTAGCAGAGAGAACAGTCAATGACTAGGGTGGCTGGTCTTTGACAATTTTCAGGTCCTTCCTCTGACACCGCCTGGTACAGAGGTCCTGGATGGCAGGAAGCTTGGCCCCAGTGATGTACTGGGCCGTTCACGCTACCCTCTGTTGTGCCTTGCGGTCGGAGGCCGAGCAGTTGCCATACCAGGCAGTGATGCAACCAGTCAGGATGCTCTCGATGGTGCAGCTGTAGAACCTTTTGAGGATCTGAGGACCCATGCCAAATCTTTTCAGTCCCCTGAGGGGGAATAGGTTTTGTCGTGCCCGCTTCACGACTGTCATGGTGTGCTTGGACCATGTTAGTTTGTTGGTGATGTGGACACCAAGGAACTTGAAGCTCTCAACCTGCTCCACTGCAGCCCCGTCAATGAGAATGGGGGCGTGCTCGGTCCTCTTTTTCCTGTAGTCCACAATCATCTACTTTGGCTTGACCACGTTGAGGGAGAGGTTGTTGTCCTGGCACCACACGGCCAGGTCTCTGACCTCCTCCCTATTGGCTGTCTCGTTGTTGTCGGTGATCGGGCCTACCACTGTTGTGTCATCGGCAAATTTAATGATAGTGTTGGAGTCGTGCCTGGCCTTGCAGTCATGAGTGAACAGGGAGTACAGGGCAGAGCACACACCCCTGAGGGGCCCGTTTGAGGATCATCGTGGCGGATGTGTTGTTACCTACCCTTACCACCTGGGGGCAGCCCATCAGGAAGTCCAGGATCCAGTTGCAAAGGGAGGTGTTTACTCCCAGGGTCCTTAGCTTATTGATGAGCATTGAGGGCACTATGGTGTTGAAAGCTGAGCTGTAGTCAATGAATAGCTTTCTCACATAGGTGTTCCTTTTGCCCAGGTGGGAAAGGGCACTGTGGAGTGCAATAGAGACTGCATCATCTGTGGATCTGTTGGGGCGATATGCAAATTGGAGTGGGTCTAGGGTTTCTGGGATGATGGTGTTGATGTGAGCCGTGACCATCCTTTCAAAGCACTTCATGGCTACAGACGTGAGTGCTACGGGTCGGTAGTCATTTAGGCAGGTTACCTTAGTGTTCTTGGGCACAGGGACTATGGTGGTCTGCTTAAAACATGTTGGTATTACAGACTCGGACAGGGAGAGGTTGAAAATGTCAGTGAAGAGACTTTCTAGTTGGTCAGCGCATGCTCGCAGTACATGTCCTGGTAATCCATTTACATTACATTTACATACATGTACGTCATTTAGCAGACGCTCTTATCCAGAGCGACTTACAAATTGGTGCATTCACCTTATGATATCCAGTGGAACAACCACTTTACAATAGTACATCTATATATTTTTTTTGGGGGGTTAGAAGGATTACTTAATCCTATCCCAGGTATTCCTTAAAGAGGTGGGGTTTCAGGTGTCTCCGGAAGGTGGTGATTGACTCCGCTGTCCTGGCGTCGTGAGGGAGCTTGTTCCACCATTGGGGTGCCAGAGCAGCGAACAGTTTTGACTGGGCTGAGCGGGAACTGTGCTTCCGCAGAGGTAGGGAGGCGAGCAGGCCAGAGGTGGATGAACGCAGTGCCCTTGTTTGGGTGTAGGGACTGATCAAAGCCTGAAGGTACGGAGGTGCCGTTCCCCTCACAGCTCCGTAGGCAAGCACCATGGTCTTGTAGCAGATGCGAGCTTCAACTGGAAGCCAGTGGAGTGTGCGGAGGAGCGGGGTGACATGAGAGAACTTGGGAAGGTTGAACACCAGACGGGCTGCAGCGTTATGGATGAGTTGTAGGGGTTTGATGGCACAGGCAGGGAGCCCCGCCAACAGCGAGTTGCAGAAATCCAGACGGGAGAAGACAAGTGCCTGGATTAGGACCTGCGCCCTGCCCTGCGGCCTTGTGAATGTTGACCTGTCTAAAGGTCTTACTCACACTGGCTGCGGAGAGCATGATCACACAGTCTTCCAGTACAGCTGGTGCTCTCATGCATGTTTCAGTGTTATTTGCCTCAAAGCAAGCATAGAAGTAGTTTAGCTCGTCCGGTAGGCTCGTGTCACCGGGCAGCTCTCGGCTGTGCTTCCCTTTGTAATCTGTAATGGTTTGCAGGCCCTACCACATCTGACAAGCGTCAGAGCCGGTGTAGTACGATTCGATCTTCGTCCTGTATTGATGTTTGATGGTTCGTCGGAGGGCATAGCGGGACTACTTATTAGCTTCCGGGTTAGTGTCCCGCTCCTTGAAAGCGGCCGCTCTAGCCTTTAGCTTAGTGTGGATGCTGACTGTAATCCATGGTTTCTGGTTGGGGTATGTACGTACGGTCACTGTGGGGACAATGTCATCGATGCACTTATTGATGAACCCAATGACAGATGTGGTGTACTCCTCAATGCCATTGGAGGAATCCCGGAACATATTCCAGTCTGTGCTAGCAAAACAGTCCGGTAGCTTAGCATCTGCTTCATCTGACCACTTTTTTATTGATCTAGTCACTGGTGGTTCCTGCTTTAAGTTTTGCTTGTAAGCAAGAATCAGGAGGATAGAATTATGGTCAAATTTGCCAAATGGAGTGCAAGGGAGAGCTATGTATGCATCTCTGTGTGGAGTATAGGTGGTCCAGAGTTCTTTTCCCTCTGGTTGCACATTTAAAATGTTGATAGAAATTAGGTAAAACTGACATTAAAACTATGAAATAACACATATGAAATCATGTAGTAACCAAAAAAAGTGTTAAATTCTTCAAAGTAGCCACCCTTTGCCTTGATGACAACTTGGCACAGTCTTGGCATTCTCTCAACCAGCTTCACCTGGAATGCTTTTCCAACAGTCTTCAAGGAGTTCCCATATATGCTGAGCACCTGTTGGCTGCTTTTCCTTTACTCTGCGGTCCAACTCATCTCAATTGTGTTGAGGTCGGGTGATTGTGGAGTGGAGGCCAGGTTATCTGATGGAGCACTCCATCATTCTCCTTCTTGGTCAAATAGCCCTTTTAAATATGATTTTAAAAAAACAATTTAACTAGGCAAGTCAGTTAAGAACAAATTCTTAGTTACAATGACAGCCTACCCCGGCCAAACCCAGACGATGCTGGGCCAATTGTGCGCCGACCTATGGGACTCCCAATCACAGCCGGATGCGATGCAGCCTGGATTTGAACCAGTGACTGCAGTGCACCTCTTGCACTGAAATGCAGTGCCTTAGACCGCTGCACCACTCGGGAGCCAGCCTGGAGGTATGATAGTCCCACTAAGCGCAAACCAGATGGGATGGCATATCGCTGCAGAATGCTGTGGTAGCCATGCTGGTTAAGTGTGCCTTGAATTCTAAATAAATCCCCGACAGTGTCACCAGCAAAGCACCGCCACACCTCCTCCTCCATGCTTCACCGTGGGAACCACACATGCAGAGATCATCCGTTCACCTACTCTGCGTCTCACAAAGACACAGCGGTTGGAACCAAAAATCTCCAATGTGGACTCATCAGACCAAAGGACAGATTACCACCAGTCTAATGTCCATTGCTTGTGTTTCTTGGTCCAAGCAAGTTTCTTCTTCTTATTGGTGTCCTTTAGTAGTGGTTTCTTTGCAGCAATTCAACCATGAAGGCTGGATTCACGCAGTCTCCTCTGAACAGTTGATGTTGAGATGTGTCTGTTACTTGAACTCTGTGACGCATTTATTTGGGCTGCAATTTCTGGGGCTGGTAACTCTAATGAACTTATTCTATGCAGCAGACGTAACTCTGGGTCTTCCTTTCCTGTGGTGGTCCTCATGACAGCCAGTTTCATAATAGCGCTTGATTCTTTTTTTGCGACAGCTCTTGAAGAAACTTTCAAAGTTCTTGAAATTTTCCAGATTGACTGACCTTCATGTCTTAAAGTAATGATGGATGTTTCTCTTTGCTTAGTTGAGCTGTTCTTGCCATAATATGGACTTGGTATTTTACAAAATAGGGCTATCTTGTGTATACCAACCCTACCTTGTCACAACACTGATTGGCTCAAATGCGTTAAGGAAAAAAATTCCACAAATTAACTTTTAAATAGGCACACCTGTTAATTGAAATGCATTCCAGATGACTACCTCATAAAGCTGGTTGAGAGAATGCCAAGAGTGTGCAAAGCTGTCATCAAGGAAAAGTGTGGCTACTTTGAAGAATCTCTAATATAAAATACATTTTGATTTGTTTAACACTTTTTTGGTTACTACATGATTCCATATGTGTTTTTATAGTTTGTCTTCACTATTATTCTACAATGTAGAAAACGGTAAAAATAAAGAAAAACCCTTGAATGAATAGGTGTGTCAACTTTTGACTGGTACTGTAGTTCCAGACATAGCTCTTGCAAGACCACTCCATGAACAGATTGAACAACAGATTGTAATATGTAAATATTCTGCGTGGAAGAAAAGACTGGCCTAATAACTTAAAGGGGCCTAACTCTCCCCACCACAGGGCTACTCAGGAGCCCTCCCTCATCACCATGGAGTGGCACCAGACACAGTGTTTGCCCGTCAGCCCGTGATAACTCTTGATCTTCTTCTGACACTTGTCACACTTCCCAGAGTCACAGTTCCCACTGACCCAGTCATGGGTTGGAACCTGAGGCAGGAGACACAGACAGAGTCAGATGCAAGACTGACATACATGCACCGGGACAAAGAGAATGTCTTAGAAATTCACATTACAACATACACTAAGAATGAAGAGGCATTGGAAATATTAATATAACTGCAAATGCCATTGTAAAATGTTTGAAGAAAAAAAACTCTCATACTCCCGTGTCTTTCTTAGACTTGACATAGGTCCTGGTACAGGGAGCTGGGTTTCTGTTGGCACAGCGTCCATGGACCGTGTATTTACAACCTTGAAAACAAAGACAAGTAAACAATGTGTTACGTGTCTCCATTGTGTTTTCAACTATTATTGTTTTTCTCTTGTTTAATGAATCATGTTAATCAAGACAAGATATACAAGGCTGACAATTAAGTAAACAAACACCCCTACAGTTTTTCCTATGGAAATATAATGTGGGGATGTCATAGGTCATTATGGTTATCTAGTGGTACATGTTGACATCATCTGATTATGAGAATGAGATTCCACTAACTTGCTTTTAATTGTAAGTTCAGGATAGGTGTCTTCCTGGTAATTTTTTGTTGTTGCTTTGAGTGGATTGAGGAAGTTAAGTTGTATTTCCCTCTAGTGGTGAGACCAGACAATGACACTCACAGGTGCAGCAAAGCCCCTGTTTCCTCAGTCCTAGCAGCATGCTCTGACACACGTTGCAGTAGACAGGCTTGTTGTAATTTTTCATCCTCCATAGGTGCTGCCCATCCTTCTGAGTCATCTGTGGGTACATAGTGGGGGAGAAAATACATATTATCGTATAATAAACAACATTTAAAAACGTTGTGCTTTTTTATCTTTTATGTCAAAAACTATTTTGACAATTTTTGCACACTCCTAAAACAAACACTGAATCTAAGGATAAATGTCTGATCTCATATTTGGAAAACATTATGTAAGCAATGCAACATTGATACACATTTCATTCCAATATTGTCTCATGGTTGGAGATTGGGGCTATTAGTGATGAAGTTAGCAACAAACATAAATCGCCTCAGATGACTCTCCTGGAATGACAGTTCAGTGTTGGCTTTTGAATGGCCTTTGCATGCCATGATCCCATCTATCAAAAGATCACAATTATGCTGAAAGGAAACTATACTGCATAATTAAATGAGGAATGGAATGTACATTTCTACCATATTTCCATGGAATCTCCTTGGGTAAATATAAGCCCTTTCTATGCAATACTACATCAGCAACACCAATGTTTGCTGCACAAGATTATACAGTAACAAGGTCACAGATTGTCTATGCTCTTTTCCAGATTATAGACACAAATACACAGTAAAAAAGTATGTTACAAACATTGGTTTAAATGACTCATAGTGCCTCAGCTCATAGCCAGACTTTCAGTCAGTGTATGTGTATGAAGCATAGCCCCTAAAATCAGCACACCGCAATGTGAGAGTGCTGGATGAAGGCCTCCATGGTATTCTCATTGGTGGCCAGAAATAGCCTGAGGGGAAGTACCTGGCATTGTTGTAGTGGCACGAGAAAGACCAGTTTACAGTTCAGATCTTTGTAAGGCAGCCAGATAACAGACCCAAAAGTAAACTACATGTTCAATAAGTAAGCATACCCCCTGTACCAAGATATTTTCTCAGACGCTAGTATTTCCAGATCTCAGAACTTGGGAGACAAGAGTGACAGTGGTTCCATGTGGCTTGATAGAGTATGGCACTTGCAATGTCAGGACTGTGGGTTCGATTCCCACGGGTGACCAGTACAAATGAAAATGGATCCACTCACTACTGTAAGTCGCTCTGGATAAGCACGTCTGCTAAATGACTCAAAAGTAAATGGCACCCCACTTAGTTTCATTGTTCTAAAAATAATAACTTTCTCTTTATACTGTAACAATGAATGTTTATGTTC
Organism: Salmo salar; assembly: GCF_965601325.2. Taxonomy (NCBI): domain Eukaryota; kingdom Metazoa; phylum Chordata; class Actinopteri; order Salmoniformes; family Salmonidae; genus Salmo; species Salmo salar. The sequence goes on from NC_138305.1 coordinate 92,475,142, forward strand.
TTCCTTTCCATTGCAGTTGCTACTAATTGATGCAGAGGTTAGATGGAGTTGAGGATGAGAATAATAGATAGGCTTTTTCCCACTTCCTCTAACTCTCTCTGGTGGTGCAGAGATAGATGTGTATGTGAAAGAGGTGACAATAGCACACCTGCAGCACTGAGTCAACAGAAGGGTGGTGCACAGAGGTAAGAGCAGAAGGAGAGCAACATACAGAGTGACAGAAAGAGAGAGAGCATGTACTGTATGTGTGTGAGTGAGGAAGACGAAAGGAGGAACTGCAGACACCGGCTGAGCATATTTCTAAAGGTACAAATACAGTAGTACATTATCATTACAAAGACACATTAGGAAATGTACTGCGTGATCAAAACATTAAGACCCCCCCCCCCCCCCCCCCCCAATAACTTTGGGGCATGGAGTCTACAAGGTGTCGAAAGCGTTCCACAGGGATGCTGGCCCATGTTGACCTTCATGGATGTCCTTGGGGTGGGGGACCAATCTTGATACACACAGGAAACTGTTGAGCGTGAAACACCCAGCAGCATTGCAGTTCTTGACACAAACTGGTGCACCTGGTACCTACAACCATACCCTGTTCAAAGACACTTAAATGTTTTGTCTTGCACCATTCACCCTCTGAATGGCACACAAACACAATTCATGTCTCAATTGTTTCAATGCTTAAAATCCTCCTTTAACCTGTCCCCTCCTACTCATCTACACTGATTGAAGTGGATTTAACAAGTGACATCAATTAAGGATCAGAGCTTTCACCTGGATTCACCTGGTCAGTCTATACCATAGAAAGAGCAAGTGTCCTTAATGTTTTTTTTACACTCAGCATATAACACAAAGAGGATGCATCATGTGTACTCCTCCCGGCCTGCACAGGAAACCTTTGTTGACGCAATAAAAGGGGAAGGAATGATGGATGGTCCCTTTTCCACCTTCAGCCCCAGTGACATTGGGGTCTTATTCATTTGGGCAAAATGTATCAAACCATTTTTGCAACAGCAACCAGCATTTCTTATTGGAAATCCAAGTAGTCCCTCCCTGTTTCTTCCATTTTGTCCCTAATGAACACAACCCAGAAGGGGAACATGGTTCACCCACCTTCAGCCCAAGTAATACCAGCAGCGGGACGTTGTTCATTCCGCCTTCCACCCACTCATCCAGAGAGACTGTGTTACTGCTGTCTGCGTCGATGGCTGTCATCATGTCCTTCAGCACCTGAACAAACCAAAGTGCATTCTAGCTTAGCATCTAAATTAGTATTCTTGGGAGGTGTTTGTTCAGCAGATATTTGCAGAAGGCTTCATAAAAAAAATATTTTCTCCTCTGATAGTCAGTAATTGTAAGGGACATCCCACATTTGGCCACACTTACTGGTCTCAGCTCTGACACATCCCAGTCCAGGTAATCTGCAGCGTGCATCATCTGAGCAATGATCCGGTCCACCTCCTATAGGAAGAAGAGTATAAGTTATTCTTATGAGAAGACCTGATATACAGTACCAGTCAAAAGTTTGGACACAGCAACTCATTCAAGGGTTTTTCTTTATTTGTACTATTTTCTACATTGTAGAATAATAGTGAAGACATCAAAACTATGAAATAACACACATGGAATCATGGTTTATATTTGAGATTCTTCAAAGTAGCCACCCTTTGCCTTGATGACAGCTTTGCACACTCTTGGCATTCTCTCAACCAGCTTCATGAGGTAGTCACCTGGAATGCATTTCAATTAACCTTGTTAAAAGCCTTGTTAAAAGTTAATTTGTGGAATTTCTTTCCTTCTTAATATGTTTGAGCCAAATCAGTTGGGTTGTGACAAGGTAGGGTATACAGAAGATAGCCCTATTTGGTAAAAGACCAAGTCCATATTATGACAAGAACAGCTCAAATAAGCAAAGAGAAACGACAGTCCATCATTACTTTAAGACATGAAGGTTAGTCAATCCGTAAAATTTCAAGAACTTTGAAAGTTTCTTCAAGTGCTCTCGCAAAAACCATCAAGCGCTATTATGAAACTGGCTCTCATGAGGACCGCCACATGAAAGGAAGACCCAGAGTTACGTGTGATGCAGAGGATAAGTTCATTAGAGTTACCAGCCTCAGACATTGCAGCCCAAATAAATTCTTCAGAGTTCAAGAAACAGACACATCTCAACATCAACTGTTCAGAAGAAACTGCGTGAATCAGGCCTTCATGGTCGAATTGCTGCAAAGAAACCACTACTAAAGGACACCAATAAGAAGAAGAGACTTGCTTGGGCGAAGAAACACGAGCAATGGACATTAGACCGTTGGAAATCTGTCCTTGAGTCCAAATTTAAGATTGTTCGTTCCAACCACTGTGTCTTTGTGAGACGCAGAGTAGGTGAACGGATGATTTCCGCATGTGTGGTTCCCACCGTGAAGCATGGAGGAGGAGGTGTGATGGTGCTTTGCTGGTGACACTGTCTGTGATTTATTTAGAATTCAAGGCACACTTAACCAGCATGGCTACCACAGCATTCTGCAGCGATATGCCATCCCATCTGGTTTGCGCTTAGTGGGACTATCATTTATTTTTCAACAGGACAATGACCCAACACACCTCCAGGCTGTGTAAGGGCTATTTGACCAAGAAGGAGAGTGATGGAGTGCTGCATCAGATGACCTGGCCTCTACAATCACCCGTCCTCAACCCAATTGAGATGGTTTGGGATGAGTTGGACCGCAAAGTGAAGGAAAAGCAGCCAACAAGTGATCAGCATATATGGGAACTCCTTCAAGACTGTTGGAAAAGAGTTCCAGGTGAAGCTGGTTGAGAGAATGCCAAGCATGTGCAAAGCTGTCATCAAGGCAAAGGGTGGCTACTTTGAAGAATCTCAAATATAAAATATATTTTGATAGTCCCACTCTGCGGATGACTTTGTCAACCATTTTGAAAAGGTTGACGACATCCGATCCTCGTTTGTTAAGTCAAACGACACCGCTGGTCCTGCTCACATTGCCCTACCCTATGCTTTGACCTCTTTCTCCCCGCTCTCTCCAGATGAAATCTTGCGACTTGTGATGGCCGGCCGCGCAACAACCTGCACGCTTGGCCCTATCCCTTCCTCTCTTCTCCAGACAATTTCCGGAGACCTTCTCCCTTACCTCACCTCGCTCATCAACTCATCCTTGACCGCTGGCTACGTCCCTTCTGTCTTCAAGAGAGGGAGAGTTGCACCCCTTCTGAAAAAACCTACACTCGATCCCTCCGATGTCAACAACTACAGACCAGTATCCCTTCTTTCTTTTCTCTCCAAAACTCTTGAGCGTGCCGTCCTTGGCCAGCTCTCTTGCTATCGCTCTCAGAATGACCTTCTTGATCCAAATCAGTCAGGTTTCAAGACTGGTCATTCAACTGAGACTGCTCTTCTCTGTGTCACGGAGGCTCTCCGCACTGCTAAAGCTAACTCTCTCTCTCCTCTGCTCTCATCCTTCTAGACCTATCTGCTGCCTTTGATACTGTGAACCATCAGATCCTCCTCTCCACCCACTCCGAGTTGGGCATCTCCGGCGCGGCTCACTCTTGGATTGCGTCCTACCTGACAGGTCGCTCCTACCAGGTGGCGTGGCGCGAATCCGTCTCCGCACCACGTGCTCTCACCACTGGTGTCCCCCAGGGCTCAGTTCTAGGCCCTCTCCTATTCTCGCTATACACCAAGTCACTTGGCTCTGTCATATCCTCACATGGTCTCTCCTATCATTGCTACGCAGACGACACACAATCTTCTCCTTTCCCCGGTCTGATAACCAGGTGGCGAATCGCATCTCTGCATGTCTGGCAGACATATCAGTGTGGATGACGGATCACCACCTCAAGCTGAACCTCGGCAAGACGGAGCTGCTCTTCCTCCCGGGGAAGGACTGCCCGTTCCATGATCTCGCCATCACGGTTGACAACTCCATTGTGTCCTCCTCCCAGAGTGCTAAGAGCCTTGGCGTGACCCTGGACAACACCCTGTCGTTCTCCGCTAACATCAAGGCGGTGACCCGATCCTGTAGGTTCATGCTCTAAAACATTCGCAGAGTACGACCCTGCCTCACACAGGAAGCGGCGCAGGTCCTAATCCAGGCACTTGTCATCTCCCGTCTGAATTACTGCAACTCGCTGTTGGCGGGGCTCCCTGCCTGTGCCATTAAACCCCTACAACTCATCCAGAACGCCGCAGCCCGTCTGGTGTTCAACCTTCCCAAGTTCTCTCACGTCACCCCGCTCCTCCGCACACTCCACTGGCTTCCAGTTGAAGCTCGCATCTGCTACAAGACCATGGTGCTTGCCTACGGAGCTGTGAGGGGAATGGCACCTCCGTACCTTCAGGCTCTGATCAGTCCCTACACCCAAAGAAGGGCACTGCGTTCATCCACCTCTGGCCTGCTCGCCTCCCTACCTCTGCGGAAGCACAGTTCCCGCTCAGCCCAGTCAAAACTGTTCGCTGCTCTGGCACCCCAATGGTGGAACAAGCTCCCTCACGATGCCAGGACAGCGGAGTCAATCACCACCTTCCGGAGACACCTGAAACCCCACCTCTTTAAGGAATACCTGGGATAGGATTAAGTAATCCTTCTAACCCTCCCCCCCTACCCTCTACCCCAAAAAAGATATAGATGTACTATTGTAAAGTGGTTGTTCCACTGGATATCATAAGGTGAATGCACCAATTTGTAAGTCGCTCTGGATAAGAGCGTCTGCTAAATGACGGAAATGTAAATGTAAATTTGTTTAACACTTTTTTGTTACTACATGATTCCATATGTGTTATTTCATAGCTTTGATGTCGTCACTATTATTCTACAATGTAGAAAATAGTAAAAATACATAAAACCCTTGAATGAGTAGGTGTGTCAATTTTTGACTGGTACTGTAAAAATGAAAGGGTATAAGGTGATGTCTCCTGCAACAACAGCCAGTCATGACATGTTATTACATTGTTATTATATTGAAATGGGTCATGGGGAAACTGGGATAATACCTAGGGGGGGTGTAGTTTATTCTTTGTAGATCACAAAAAAATATTACAAATTGACTTACAGAGCTGTCAAGGACTCCATTGCCATCTCTGTCATACAGTTTGAACGCAACTGAGGGAAGAATGTGCATATAAAAATCTTGAAAAGCCACTCAAACAAATATCTATAAAAATAGACTGCAACAAGAAGCTGCTACGCAGTGGAGAAAATAGGATAAAGACTCACACTCCAGCTTGTCTCTGGGCTGGCCATCCTCCAACAGAGAGAAGTAACACGAAACGTCCTTCAGAAAGACCTCTTCTAAAGGAGAGGAGGAGGACAAGAGGGGGAGGAGGATGGTGAAGTGAATACACACAGTATAGCTACATATTCAGGTTCAGTCTGTGGACTTTGATTAAAAAAAAACACATAGCAATAGTGAAACTGATGATTAAACTATAGACAACAAAATAAGCCAACACATGGTATTCCAGAGGTATTCTACACACGGGCAAATAAACATACTGGCGTTGTCCTGCCCGTCCAGTTCAGTTCCGCTCTGGAAGGATTGGAACAGGCGCTGGCAGAGATCCTTAGGGAAGTCCTCAACCTCCAAATAGGTCTTCAGGAAGAGACGGAAGCCTTCCTCATTGATACACTGGAACAGAAGATGGGAGATGGATGGTTTCTAAAATAGTCATGAAAACAGTCTGATTCAGAGCAGAGTGATTTAGGTGAGAAGACTAATTCCTAGAGCAGAATCATCAACTACATATTTTCTTGAGCGGATGGTCAGTGGGCCAGAACATAATCACAAATACAGTGCATTCGGAAAATATTCAGACCCCTTGACTTTTTCCACATTTTGTTACGTTACAGCCTTATTCTAAAACTGATTAAATACATGTTTTCCCTCATCAATCTACACACAATAGCCCACAACGACAAGGCAAAAACAGGTTTAGACATTTTTGCACATTTATTACAAATATAAAACAGAAATACCTTATTTACATAAGTATTCAGACCCTTTGCTATGAGACTTGAAATGGAGCTCAGGTGCATCATGTTTCCAATTATCTTCCTTGAGATGTTTCTACAACTTGAGTCCACCTGTGGTAAATTCAGTTGATTGGACATTCATTTTAAAAGGCAGACTCCTGTCTATATAAGGTCCCACAGTTGAAAGTGCATGTCAAAGCAAAAACCAAGCCATAAGGTTGAAGGAATTGTCCGTAGAGCTCCGAGACAGGATTGTGTCAACGCACAGATCTGGGGACGGGTCCAAAAAAATTCTGCAGCATTGAAGGTCCCCAAGAACACAGTGGCCTCAATCATTCTTAAATGGAAGAAGTTTGGAACCACCAAGACTCTTCCTAGAGCTGGCTGCCCAGCCAAACTGAGCAATCAGGGGAGAAGGGCCTTAGTCAGGGAGGTGACCAAGAACCCGATGATCACTCTTACATAGCTCCAGAGTTCCAGGTTAACCATCTCTGCAGCACTCCACCAAATCAGGCCTTTATGGTAGAGTGGCCAGACGGAAGCCATTCCTCAGTAAAAGGCACATGACAGCCCGCTTGGAGTTTGCCAAAAGGCACCTAAAGGACTCAGACCATGAGAAACAAGATTCTCTGGTCTGATTAAACCAAGATTGAACTATTTGGACTGAATGCCAAACGTCAAGTTTGTAGGAAACCTGGCACCATCCCTACGGTGAAGCATGGTGTTGGCAGCATCATGCTGTGGGGATGTTTTTCAGCAGCAGGGACTGGGAGATTAGTCAGGATTGAGGGAAAGATGAACAGAGCAAAGTACAGAGAGATCCTTGATGAAAACCTGCTCCAGAGCGCTCAGGACCTCAGACTGGGGCGAAGGTTCACCCTCCAACAGGACAACGACCCTAAGCACACAGCCAAGACAACACAGGAGTGGCTTCTTGACAAGTTTCTGAATGTCCATGAGCGGCCCAGACAGAGCGCGGACCAGATCGAACATCTCTGGAGAGACCTGAAAATAGCTGTGCAGCGATGCTCCCCATCCAACCTGACAGAGCTTGAGAGGGTCTGCAGAGAAGAATGGGAGAAACTCCCCAAATACAGGTGTGCCAAGCTTGTAGCGTCATACTCAAGAGTCAAGACTGTAATCGCTGCCAAAGCTGCTTCAAAGTACTGAGTAAAGGGTCTGAATACATATGTAAGTGATATTGTTCTTCTTTTTTATTATACATTTGCAAAAATGTCTACAAACCTGTTTTTGCTTCGTCATTATGGGGTATTGTGTGTAGATGAATGAGAATACATGCTGTTTTTTTTAATCAATTTTAGAAAAAGGCTGTAACGTAACAAAATGTGGAAAAAGTCAAGGGGTCTGAATATTTTCCAAAGACACTGTAATTTGTAGACTGCTAATGCACCGCAAGATGCCCAAACAGATATAATATTTGACAAAAACAATCATTTCATTGCTTAAATTTGGACTTGATCACATATACAGTGCCTTCAGAAAGTATTCACACCCCTTAACCTTTTCAAAATGTTGCTGTGTTACAGCCTGAATTTAAAATGAATATAATTTAGATTTTGTCATTGGCCTACACACACACACACACACCCCCCATAATGTCAAAGTGTAATTATGTTTTTAGAAATGTTTACAAATTAATTAAAAATGAAAAGCTGACCTGTCTTCAGTCAATAAGTATTCAACCCGTTTGTTATGGCAAGTCTAAATAAGTTCAGGGGTAAAAATGTGCTTAACAAGTCACATAATAAGTTGCATGGACTCACTCTATGTGCAATAGTAGTGTTTAACATGATTTTTGAATGACTACCTCATCTCTGTACCCCACAAATACAATTATCTGTAAGGTCCCTCAGTCAAGTAGTGAATTTCAAACACAGATTCAACCACAAAGACCAGAGAGAAAAAGGGCACTTATTGGTAGATGGGTAAAAATAAAAATCACATCACTGAGTAGAGCCAAGCAGACACAATCCTAGAGGAAAACCTGGTTCAGTCTGCTTTCCAAAAGTCACTGGGAAATGTTCCTTTCAGCAGGACAATAACCTAAAAGACAAGGCCAAATATACTGTACACTGGAGTTGCTTACCAAGACGACATTGAATGTCTCTGAGTGGCCTAGTTACAGTTTTGACTTAAATCGGATTGAAAATCTATGGCAAGACTTAAATGGATGTCTAGCAGTGATAAACAACCAACTTAACAGAGCTTGAAGAATTTTTAAAAGAACAATGTGCAAATATTGTACAATCCAGGTGTGCAAAGCTCTTAGAGACTTCCCCAGAAAGACTCACAGCTGTAATCGCTGCCAAAGGTGATTCTAACATGTATTGACTCAGGGGTGTAAATACTTATGTAAATAAGATATTTCTGTATTTCATTTTCAATAAATTTGCAAAAAATATATGTTTTTACTTTTTCATTATGGGGTATGGTGTGTAGATGGGTAAGAACAAAATCAATTGAATCAATTTGAATTCAGGCCGTAAAAACAAAATGTGGACTAAGTCAAGTGGTATGAATACTTTCTGAAGGCACTGTATCTCTATTATACGTGGGAATACTTTGGAACAGATTTCCAAAATTAAAATCACTTGGAGCTAATTTGCTGCCGGTTTTACAGTCTTTCATGTCCAACCATAAGAAATATATACAGTGCCTTCAGAAAGTATTTATACCCCTTGACTTATTCCACATTTTTTTTTGTGTTACAACCTGAATTCTAAATTGATTAAATTAATTGTTCCCTCTGACCCATCTACACACAATACCCCATAATGACAAAGTGAAAACATGTTTTGAACATTTTTGGAAAAGTATTCACATCCCTGAGTCAATACATGTTGTTACAGGTTTTGGTTTTTCCATTTATGTAATGAGGTTGGACTTTTAGCACGTATAGCATTATAGCCCATAGATTGGTGTCACCTCGTCAGTCATTATGTGTTACACCTGTGCTGGTTTCCATCTCGTTAGTGGGAAGGTGTTTCACCTGTGTTGGCCCAGGTGCTATATAAGGAGTGGCTGGCCCAGTGTTCTAGTTGAGCTTTAGAGATGTTGGGAGAGTTAAACTTTACGGCAGCTGATGTGTGAGGCCAAGTGCACCCTATATAAGTTTGAAAGAAGCCTATTTTTGGTTTCCCCTGTTTGTTTTGCTCCATATTCTTTTTACTTCCCATCCTAAGTTGTGAGTTTCTTTGTCTTTTTGGAGGCAAACCTAGTGGGAATCCATGGTGGGTGTCTTTCAGAACCCCTTATGAGTGGCTTTGGCAACTTTCAGTGGGCACCCACATGTGTGTTTCAGAACCCCTTTCTGTTTGGTTGTCAGTGATTTTCTTTGTTAGTTCCCTTTGAGTGACATTTTGAGTTTGTCATGTTCCCACAAGACAGTGTTAATCCCCTTTGGCAGTGACCACGGCTGAGGCTTTCTGGGTAAGTCTAAGAATTTTGCACACCTGGATTGTACAACATTTGCCCAACATTTGCCCATTCTTTTCAAAATTATTCAAGCTCTGTCAAATTGGATGATCATAGCATGCCAATCATTTAAGTCGTGTCATAGATTTTCAAACAGATTTAAGTCAAAACTAACACTGCCACTCAGGAACATTCACTATCTTCTTGGTATGCAACTCGTGTAGATGTAGCCTTGTGTTTTAGGCTATTGTCCTGCTGAAAGGTTAGTCTCCCAGTGTCTGGTGGAAAACGGACTAAACCAGGTTTTCCTCTAGGACTTTGCCTGTGTTTAGCAAAAAAATGTATCCAGGAAAAACTCCCCAGTCCTTGATTATAAGCATATCCATAACATGATGCAGCCACCACTATGCTTGAAAAAATTTTGTGGTTCTCCGTAATGTTATGTTTGGGGCAAATCAATACTTGGTATTCAGGACAAAGTTAATTGCTTTGCCCCTTTTTTTCAGTATTACTTTAGTGCTGTGTTGCAAACAGGATGCATGTTTTGGAATATTTTTATTCTACAGCCTTGTTCTCACTGTCAATTAGGTTAGTATTGTGGAGTAACTACAATGTTGATAGATCTTCAGTTTATCACAGCCATTCAACTCTGTTTTTAAAGTCCCCATTGGCCTCATGGTGAAATCACTGAGCGGTGTCCTTTCTCTCCAGTATTGATTTAGGAAGGACGCCTGTATCTTTGTAGCTACTGGGTGTATTGATGCACCATCCAAAGTGTAAATGGCGGTCAATTTTTTTTACCCATCTACCAATAGGTGCCCTTTGCGAGGCATTGGAAAGCCTTCCTGGTCTTTGTTGTTGAATCCGTTTGAAAGTCACTGCTCGATTGAGGGACCTTACAGATAATGTGTGGGGTACAGATAAGGTAGTCATTGTAAAATCATGTTGAACACTTGTTGCACACTGGGTCCAGTCTACATGTGACTTGTTAAGCTACACTTTACTCCTGAACTTATTCAGGTTTGACATGAAAGGGGGTGAACAGTTGACTAAAACATTTCTGCTTTTCATTTTTTATTAATTTGTAAGAGTCATTTTTCAACCACTGACATTATGGGGTATTGTGTGTCGGCCAGTGACAAAACTTGGATCCATTTTAATTTCAGGCTGTAACAATGTGGAAAATTCGAGGGGTGTGAATACTTTCTGAAGGCACTGTATACGTATTTATAATGTGGGGGCAAATAAAATATAGCCAAAGGCTGCCAGTTGGCAAACCCTGTTCTAGATTGTACAATTAGGGGTTTGGTGCATAACTTCCTGATGTTGTCAGAATACAACAAGTTAGCAGATACCCATAAAGACCCCATTTCAATCATTTGTGCCACCTGATTTCTGGAAAAATGTAGGGGGAGTAATATGCTTAAGGGTTTAAAATCAGAACTCCCTCTGGAATACTGAACCACAAACCCATTTCTGGTTGCTTTCCCCTGGGTGATACACTACATAACTACCACAGTGATAAAGTATGGATTCAGCCCAACCTCAGTGTTAAGGAGACTGGTCTAGAGGAGAAAACAAGGGGATTAGATAACCACGCCAAAAATGTTCTGTGCCATTTGTCAGATGTTCCACTTCCTTGATAATTACAGTACTGAGAGGGTGTGGCTTTGTCATGATCCTCATTGCAAAATGTCTTTCTTTCTGTAACCCATGGTTGCCCCTAAATTACTGCTAGTCTACCACTGTTTTTATTCCTCTTAGAAGATGGGAATTACCCTAATCCAACTGCAGATATCAGAAACTGTCCAGTTAAAATCCCCTAATGGCTGCCTCTGCATGAGGCCAGCACACTCACACAGCCCTTACAGAACTGGCACAACTGAAAAGGTCATTTATTTTAGCAACTTCAGCTGCTTATAAATTCATCAACCCCTGAAGACATCTCTCCTAATTGATTGGATTTATATAAGTTCTCTTGTAGTGTTGTCACATTTATAAACATGATAAATGTTTTAGTGTTACTATTAGGAAACAAATTATTTGTTTGAAGGTATCACGTGAGCACAAACTGTAATATGTACCCCGAACATTTATCAAGATGGACTGAAGCGGACATGAGTTGTGGTGGGGTCAGTATCAACCTGGCCATTGTTTCCTCTCACCTCTCCATGTCTGTGCTGGGCCAGTCTGCCATCTGCATCAAATTCCTTCAGCACATCTTTAACCCTCAGCCTGCAGTCTGGGAGGAGAAGAAACACACCACACTGTTGAAGTAATGATTTTAACAGAATGCATAATCACAGATTATATCAAACTATAGCTGGAAAACTGCATATTCTACATAGCAACATTCATACATGGCCGGTGTATTACGGCATTGAAATTCCATTATTTTAAATGTTCCTTAACATTGATGTTGACAAAATGTCTAAATCCAGAGATCTACCAAGAAAGATAATGTGGGCGCAATGGTGCGACGTTTTGCAGATACGACAGCGTGTGGGTGTAAATGGAAAGGGGTGCAAGGAGACTGCCCCTCTGTCTGTACTCACAGTCAATGTGCTGCTGTAGCTGGATGAAGTCGACTGGGTTCAGCTCCTTCAACTCTGTGACTGTGGGGGCGGACATGCTGCCTGCGTCTGCACAAACTGCCAGAGGGCGAGAGGAGAAGGAACGCGAGTTAGTCTTCTGTGTGAATGTGAAATGGAGGCGGCTCAGACAGCAAACCAGAATTGTAAGCTGTACAGTCCTAGGTAGTAACTCGCGAGGCTTTGTTTAGAAATAAAGTCACAAGACGCTTCAGATCATAACCCCATGCAAACCAGTTAGAAACTGCCTGTTTATACCCATAAGATTTACATCTGCAAATTGGCATGAACCCCAGCTCTGGCTTGCAAATACCCTTCAATGCCCTTTAGTCATGATGTTAATAGGATTGAGAGAAAATGTTTATCAGAATCCCCTCTTCCCACTCCAAAATTACAACAATGAGCAAAACGATGTAGCCTCGTAACAACTTTAAGCATAAACGGCTTCAAGCAAGACTTCACACCTCTGACCACTGTACTTCAAAGCAAGCTCTAAATAAGCAGTATCAGGCCACATACACACCAGAGACATACGTCTCAAGAGTTTGTCTCCCCAAAGCTTTGTTCTTAATGTCTGACCCAGTTTTCCAAATTATACTATTATTTTATTAACCATAATCTCCATTTAAAAATGGGTTATTGTTCCAGTCCCTAATACCACCTCAGGAGTATAGGTCAACCAGTCAGTATATATCTACAGCAGTCAGAAGGCAACTCATGGAGTAGTACTGAAACCTAATTAAACTCCTAAACGCCCACTCCTTTACATGTGACGCGGAACCACTGTCTCTCTCTGTGCCAACAAAAGGGTCATGCTGTCCCAACTCAATTCTCCTCAAAAGGTTAGCAGCGTTGCCTAGCAATTTTGTTCAGGCAGCCAATCAGCTGAGGGAGTAGAGAATTGACAGGAAAGGCCCACTTGTTGAGCAGGTTATTGTTGTTTGTCATGAATCTGGGAGGCAGCTCTGCAGAGGTCACTAGCTAGCACAGCCACAAAGTCAGAAAATCGGATTTTAAACCTAAACGCACTGCTAACCCTAATCTTAAATGAAGACCAAAAAGCACATTTGTTTTCATTACATTTTTACAATATAGACAATTTTGACTTTGCAGCTGGCCTAAGGGGAAATCACTCAGTTCTGTCTCCAGGACAAAACTCATGACAATAAATGTCAACCTGCATTTGTTGATGGAAAAAGTGGAATATGGCAGGCAAGTGCCTTTAAATAAGAATCTTTAACTTCCAACTCCAATGACTAGTTTTATACTGCACATAATGCAACATTTTGGGATTCCTGTTAGGGCCTTAACCATACAGTTCAAATAATTAATCAAATCTGAACTGCTCATTTCTGCTAACGTGAACATAAAAAAATACATCTAAGAGCATAATAAAGAAGTGCTTCTAAACAACACGTAAAATCTAGTTTTAGGCTACTTCTAGATGTGTTCCTTTGCCTGTGGCAATTTGGCAGATGGCCATTCTTCATGCCCTTCAAAGCAACATGCTGACATATGCATGTCTCCATTCCCTTATGTCGGACAGATGGTATACCATCCTTGTCTGCCATGATTTAAGACAGAGCAACCTGGGTAAAATCTGATTCTCGACTTCCTGATCAGATATATTTGCATGCAGGATTTTTACATGCAGACTTGAAATCACTACCAGACAGAACAATGTGTACTATATATAAAAAGGCATGTGAAGTCGAAAAAGGGCACCAAACTGGCCCCCCATCATGAGCCCCCCCCCCCCCCCCCCACACACACACACACACACACACACACACACACACACACGTCAGGATTATGCCAATTGTGATAAACCGGTGAGATTGGTAGAGCTGAAAGGGGGAGATCCAGGCAACCATCCATCCAGGCACATCAGAAACATCAGCAGGTTCTTATCTGCCTGTGGAATGCCTCTGTTCTTAATACTCCCTTGTATACTTGGTGGCAGGTAGCCTAGCAGTTAGACCATTGGGCCAGAAACTGAAAGGTAGCTAGTTTGAATCCCAGAGCTGAGGTGGTGAAAGAAATCTGCCGATGTGCCCTTGATCAAGACACTTAACCCTAATTGCTCCAGCATCGCCGTTGATATTGGCAGACCCTGGCCGTGACCATGTGGCCCCACTCTCCGAGGGTGTCTCAGGGGGAGTTGGGATATGCAAAAAAACTATTCCCATTCACACATGGTTATAATACACACTTGTGCATGTGTTAAATAGGACAAATATAAGCACCCACCTAAATTACATCAGGTAGGTTAGCAGACAGAAGGATATGGCTACTATGGAAAGTGTTTCCCTACATCAGCTACGCTCCATCAGAGCATTGCCACGAGTGACTAACGGGAGGGAGGGAGGGAGGGCAGGGGGAGCCCTCAGCCAAGCCTGCCCTCAGCCAAGCCTGCCCTCAGCCAAGCCTGCCCTCAGCCGCTATGAGTGTTCCCCGGCGCCACCACCACCATCTCTCCTCCCACACCACTGTGACTCATCCTGTGAACAAGGGAATACTCCCCCTCTCTAAATCAGGGCTGTTAAACATACGGGGTCTAATCCGGCCCACAGGTGGTTTGAGAAGAAAATAAATGACTAAAGGGGCAAAATGACTAAAACAAAATAAACTGTCGAAATGATAATGGACCTACAAACATACTGTGTCCAGCTGGGTAATAATCAATAAAATGAAAGCTAGACAGGGAGCATTGAACATTCCAAAATCTATGGTTAGAGGACAATTTTTTTGGACATTTTGACGGCGAGGAAATATAACCAATTTTCAGTGCGGCCCTCCAGACCAAATTGAAGACCGAATGCGCCCCCTGGGGCTAAAAGAGTTTGATATCCTTGCTCTAAAAATGGACCCTTTGCTCAGAAGGTCACTTCTCAGGGTTCATCCAAAATAAAACAAAGGCTATGACATGAGTTTTGCTACATCTTTTTTTTAAACATTTTTGAGTGTTGACCGCAGTTGACCACAGAGCTGGAGTGCAACTCCTTGATAACAGTTTGGATCACTGGATATTCACCCCTTACTTGGTTAATGACATGAGACGTAAACAACAAATGCCAGATGCCAGGCAGGGTTTGAGTGGAAAGACTGACTCTTATGCATGAATCACACATTTCTGGCAAATGTGGGCGAGGCACAGCTTGTTGCCTTTTTTTTTAACCAAACAATGAGTGTATGACATAAAAAAAATACTATTCAGCAGGCTGTGTTGAGGCAGTCCCGTGGAACACTGTGGTGCGTACAATACAGAAGAAAAAAAAACCCGCCTGGACTTGTGAGGGTGCACCCTTCCCTCCATTAACCACGCCACTTTCACACTGAGCGTTGGCACATGTTTGGAGGAACTGTTTAATCTTACTGTACTGCCATTATAAAACCATTGAAATGTACAATCTGTGTACAGGGCAAAGGGAGTAAATTATGAAATGTTTAGATTGTAAACACACAATCCCTCTAGCAGCTCTATAGATCCCGATTAGATTAATTTAATTAATTTCATTTCTCTGCAGCAACAGTGTGACCCGCTTCCTGATCCATCTGTAGAGATAGTCTGTTTCCTTACCGACAGGTTGACCTGACCAGGAATGCCTCTCTCGGTGTTTCCCTGTGATTACTTAGCTGTGCAGGTTAAGTATGACACTTTCATTAAGAGACGGTCTTTCCCCCCAGAACGAGGATAACATTTCTGGTTTTTGGCAACCAATTTTCCAGTGGGGAGGGAAACCAGGAAATGGTATAGATTTAAAAAGGAACTGATGACCTCACTTGACTTGAATGGAAATGCAAAAACTACACTAGCAAAGAAAAATTACCATGTGGTTTCAAATGAAAGGTTTCAGAACCATCCCTGTGACTGTTGGTGTTTTCATGACCCAGAAAAATGTTAAATGTGAAAGGAAACCTGATGAAAGCCCAAAATGTAGTTCAACTCTGACTGCTACTTGCCAACATGTTCTAAATGTATGGCCAGAAGACCTAGTTTATCCATAGGTAACTTAATTAAGGAGACACATACCAAAGTAAATATAAGCACACAGTGAAGTAAATATATCAGAAGGGACAAACATCATGTCTTAAATGGTGAAACTATGGTTACGGTGTGTTGAGCAATGTGTTGCTTTGTCAGCTGTTTTAATCATTTAGATGGCAAGTAACTATTATTCAAAGTCAAAAGTCATTTGCAAGGATGTCACATTGCTAATGAAAATCATATAAACCAAAATTGCATTTTCCATCTAGACAGAGCTCCTTGCATCAAGAGTTCACCATAGGTCGAACATTGTCTGCAGGCAGTTATAAAACTTGTCTCCAACCTGTCTGGTCTACAATATTGAGCCATAAGGGTGACAGTTTAACACTGTGTAAACCTTAAACAGTATTTTCAACTTATATTCTTAGTAGCTTATCTATCCTACTAGGCTATAAACCATGCCCCATGTTAACTATAGTCTAAAGAGGAGCGTGTCTAAAGGTTAGGCTGTAGGTTTCAAAGGGGAAAAACATGGGAACAGAAGCTGCAGATGTATCCAGTGTATATAGAAACCCATCATTGGGATGTGTCAGTAGGCTACCACTCAAAAGTAGCCTGTTTTGCCCAACCATGGAATCAACTGAGATCAGTTGGGCGAGGCGAGGGATACCGTCTCTCCCATGAAATATCTTACCCAAACTTGGCAGCGGCGCAACGAAATTCACAGGCAATAACTGTATGCAAAGTTGTAAACTGGCATACACGATTCATTGAACTTCAGCCAGTAGTACTGAATGAGGCTGTTCTGAGCATCAATTAGCCTACCTATATTTCGCGATGATGAGCGTTGTCTTCTGTCGTCCTTAAGCGGATTGTCGTGCAGTTCGTCCGGTAAGATATTTCCTCGGCGAGGATCGAGGCACAATTCAACGTTTTTACACCCAGCAAATCGACGGAAATTGTCTGGACGCTGCAAGAAAGGTAGTCTAGCTGTCAGCTTTCATTTACCCAGAGATAATAAGAAAGATTGGCTGACTGCCACGCCCGACTCAGCGATTTCCCCCTCCCTAGCTATTAAAAAATAAAAGCTAAGCAAAGCACCGCCTCAAACTGTCATCTGCTGCACTTTGACTAACGCGGGGATGTAGTCCACGTTTACCCCAGTCTACTCTAGTATATGGATGTGCGTTCTTCTCTTATCATGTGCCCTAGGCTATAATAGAGCAGCGATGGACAAATCCAGTTGCAATCGATAGGACATTTTTCCTCCATTTGATTTTCAATGCACTGTGAGCCTATAGCGAACTACAGCTTCCGCCAAGAAGTCTGGACCAGTTTCGCCTCGTTCACACGGATAGGGTTATTGCATTTTGGTACACCAGAGGTACATTCATTTTCAATGGAACGCTGCGATTGAGTTGCAGAGGCAGTTGCAGTGCGCTCTATGTAGTGCAAACGTTGGATTTATCAAACTGTATGCACAGACGGCTTGACAGAAATGGTAGCAGAAGATGACTGTTGAACTTAAGTTATACAGATATCCAGATGATGCTGCGTACCATTTTGCGCCAAACACTGTTGGTGTGATCAAGGCGTTTGGCACAGGTGGGTGTGCTATGTAAAAGTAACAGCACGCCTCGATCATACCTACAGTGTCATGCGCAAAATGGTACGCAGCATCATCTGGATACGTGTGCAACAAAAGTTCAACATTCACCTTCCGCTACCATTTCTGTCAAGACATCTACGCATACAGTTTAACGAATAACGCTTCGATCACACAGACAGCTTCATTGCATTTTGGTACACCAAAAGTACATTCATTTCCAATGAACACTGCGTTTCCTTGCAACATTGCTTGCAGAGGCAGTTGTAGTACGTTCTGTGTGGTGCATACATTGGATTTATCAAAAGTATGCGTCAAACTGTTTGCATAGACGGCTTGACAGAAACGGTAGTAGAAGGGAAATGTTGAACTTTTGTTGCACACTTATCCAAGTGCTGCTTCTTACCATGTTGCGCAATAACACTGTCGGTGTGATCAAGGTGTAAGTTCGATAAATCCAATGTATATACCACACAACGCACTGTAATAGCCGCTGCAATCAACGCAGCTGGCGTAATAAAATGCAATCACACTGTCGGTGTGCTTGAGACGTTAGGCCTATGAGCTCCCAACTGCTTTGTTACATTAGTAGCCTATATTATGGAACATCTACAGATAATCGAATGTGACAGCAGTCCCATAACAGGGTGCGTTGAGGCAATGATGGATTGACAGTAGCCTAATTATTGATTCTGACCCTTTGACGGTGTGAATTTATGAGGTTGAAACACTGAACAAACAGTTGTGCATTGTAAAATCCAGTCCAGCAATACAATTATTGGCATACAAGTAAAAAGGTGTCTCAATCCATTAGATCATTTAATACCAGATGATGATGATGAACCAGAGGATTTTCAGGCACAATAACAAAAGCATGCCCTTTGGCAAATCACATGATATTCCAACTATTCACAACAAAGGGAAAGCTTTAAAAGGAAAGGCCTCAATAGAGTATGGGCTGCTGGCAAGAGCTCACTAGACACTGCTGCTGTAGACATGCACAATGTCTGACCATGTGGGTGTTTGTGTGGGTGGACGGAGAGAGCATTGCCAGATGGCACTCTAAGCAGCAGCCTAATCATCAGAAATCATGATGTATAGAGGCCCTGCATGTAGGAATGACTCAATGGCATAAGAAAAAAGCCATGCAGTACTGTACCATGATTACAATCACGATCACCATTTTATTTTTTCCTTCATCTTTACCCCACAGCACAAAAGATAAAAGGACACAAAACGACAAATAAACTCAATCCAAATTGATCTCATTATGGTGACACTAACGAAGTAGCATTGAAGTTAGATTTCCACATGGTTGTTTTCGACTGCGTGTCTTTAGATCAAGTCCCATGTCACTCTATCATTCAGTAATTCAAAGCTTTTAGATAAAATAGTTTGGTAAAAATAAGAAATTGTCAATTAATATCAACACAAACAAGCATCAACCATTAATAAAATAAAACGGGTAAAACTACACAATGTTACATTCCAATGGTTTAACACCAATTGGACCCAACTTCATGTTCACTAAGTACAACAGAAGCAATGAACAATGAGCTTCAATTTTCTAAAATGACAAATGTATTTACATAACACAAAAAACATCTTCAAGCATACTGTGTCTGGCGCGGAGATCCTGCACCAGCACCTCTTCCAAATCTATAAATAAAATGCATGGCACAACAAAAATGTAATAAACGAGAAGCAAAACATCATGGCGTACAACTGTCATGACATGATTAGCAAAAAACAATGCTGAAGTGAGCAAAATGTCCAGAGCAGCATCCTGAAACACATGGATGCCAACTGACAAAATTCACATTGTCTAATTACTGTATAACAAGAATAGCTAGAGAATGTGTATATTTTTTTCAATATAATATTTGTATTTACATGATTTTTTATATGAATGAATTTACATAGTACAAGGTGTAGGATGGGGGAACCAGAGAAGCCTAGGAGATAAGGGATAGCTTTTTATTATGAGACTCTCAAACATTCCATCTTAGAATATCCTGGGTATTATCAGTTAAGTTCTCTTTTTCCAGGTGTATTTTTGGAAATGTCCTTTTAAGGCAAAGATATTAAATAAGCTCATATGTAAGTAATACGCTTCTGTTCATTTTAGGAGCCATTGAGATCTTTTCATTTCCCCTACACCCACTTATCTTTAGAGACAAAAACTGACATATCAACTGTCATTACAGTTCTTTCCAACTGCTTACACACAAAATCTTTTCATGTCACACGATTTTTGAAACCTCTCACTCAAAGTGCAAAACTACACACCAAATATCCAAAACCATAAGCTATTTCTCAGCCTTTGACTCAGTTGTCAATTGCATAAAACACTTTTTTCAAAACACTACACACAATTCTCTACCTAAAACACAAATCTAACAGGAAATGACTTGCTTTCCTTTTCCAAACACAACCAATCAAAATGCTACACTTATTCACCAGGTCACACACACACACTCCTCACATGTGCAAACACTAATTGCTTAACTGATCACTAACCAGTCACTGCTTTACTGTAGTATAGGCCTATAAATGGGTCAAAAGTCAGATTACCTGTTTTGAACAATGGATGCCAACAATGGACAGAGAGCAAGAGGAGTAGGAGGGAGAGGCAGGGGACAACAACGAGGACAAATTCATAGACGAAGAGTTGGAAGAGGAACAAGAGGACGGGGGCAAAGAAGAGAAGGAAGGAGAGCCATCTCTGATGAGATTAGGGCAACACTTGTTGATCATGTGATCAACCACGGTTTGACCATGAGAGAGGCTGGACTGAGAGTCCAGCCCAACTTGAGTCGATTTACAGTGGCATCCATAATTCGAACCTTCAGAAATGAGAACAGGTATGCAACTATCTAATGACTATTTTAGCATTACAGTAATGTACTGTAAAATACGTATGACTGCATAGTTTTGCATAAACATTTAACTCTAAGCCATCCATTTACAGCATTGAATGAATGAGGTTGGTTATCATGCTGTACTACTTTTTGTACATTGTTTACAGCTCCTATGCTGAACACATACTGTGTTTGAATTCTGTACAGAGTGGAAAGGCAAAGACATCATGGAGGACGAGGACGCTTATTTACAGATGTACAAGAGACTGCAATTATAAATATGGTTTTGGCCAACAATGCAATTAGGATTCGCGAGATAAGAGAGCATATCTTGAATAATGACACCATATTTAACATCAATGCTGTAAGCCTGTCGACCATACAACGCATCCTCCAACGGCACCGAGTGACGATGAAACAACTTTACAAGGTGCCATTTGAGAGAAACTCTGACAGAGTCAAGAATATGCGACATGACTTTGTAGAGGTATGTATGCAACACTACTTCCAGTACTTCAGACGTACCATATTTACTCATCTGTATATCCTTTTGTCTGTTACAGAGAGTATTGGAGCTGGATGCCCATGTAATTCGCCATTAATTTATTTATGTGGATGTTGGCTTCAACCTCACCAAAACCAGGTGCCGCGGAAGAAATGTAATAGGACAGAGGGCAATTACCAATGTCCCTGGACAGCGTGGGGGTAATATAACTGTGTGCTGCCATCACTCAAAACGGGGTCCTCCATCACAATGCCACACTGGGTCCGTACAACACCGGCCATATGCTCACTTTTCTGGATGCAATTTACACAATGCTTGTCCCTGATCCAGATCAGGAGCCTGCTAGATTTGTGGTTTTATGGGACAATGTTAGTTTTCACCGGGCTGTTCTGGTCCAAAACTGGTTTGCCACCCATCCACAATTTGTAGTTTTGTACCTACCCCCATATTCACCTTTTCTAAATCCCATAGAGGAATTCTTCTCAGCCTGGCGCTGGAAAGTGTATGATCGCCAACACTATGCCCGCATGCCGCTTCTCCAGGCAATGGAGGGGGGGACATAGAGGTTGCCTCTGTCCAAGGTTGGATACGCCCTGCTAGGAGATACGTTTTCTCTTGCCAAACATCGAGGGAAGTATCTTGTGATGTGGACGAAGTATTGTGGCCAGACCCAGCCCGGAGAAGAGATGAAGTGTAGCTTAGCACTGGTGACTGCCCCCCCCCCCTACCAATTCCTGGACTGCCCCCCCCGGGACCCCACACACACAATTGTGTTCTTGACTGTATTCTAAAGAATTTACTTTTGGATTACATGTTTATGGTTTTGTTGTATGCTACTGTATACAACAGTAATGTTTGGCCTAATAAATATTTTGTTTCTACATTGCATTGGTGTTTACAGTGTACTTGTTACCCCTCTCAGCAGATTACTTTCACTGTAGAACATTGTATTGAAATGTAGATATAAGCCTATGAAAGACCAAAGAGCTTTAGAACAACAGTGTTTACATGGTATATCCAAAAATGTACTATTATGAAAGCAGTGTTTGCCATTTGATGCAAAAGCTTCATTCTGACATGTTTATGGCATTTTGAAGGAGATGTGAGGCATTTTGTGTGTACAGTTTTGAAAACGTGTGTAAGCAGTTGGAAAAAACTAAGAAATAGACCCATAATTACCATTCAATTGAGAAGGGGAGTTTTTTTTTTGTTTTTTTTTGAGAGGAGTAATAACTCACGACTCAAAATGTCCGGTTTGCACTCCTCTCTGCCATGCTAGACCCCCCCTGCTCCTAGTGTTGGGTTATTATAAGATCTCCTCCACTCCATGGGCAAAGATCATGACCAGGCCAGGCTCTAGGATCATCTCCTCTCCCATGTGTTGGTTCTCACAGGCCATCACCACCACCGCCTGTTTCCCAGGGATCCTCTTGGCCACGTAGTTTTCATAGTAGCGCCGGTTCATCTGCCGCGTCTCCAGTGTGGCCAG
Organism: Salmo salar; assembly: GCF_965601325.2. Taxonomy (NCBI): domain Eukaryota; kingdom Metazoa; phylum Chordata; class Actinopteri; order Salmoniformes; family Salmonidae; genus Salmo; species Salmo salar. The sequence goes on from NC_138305.1 coordinate 92,497,604, forward strand.
GCCCTGCGGCCAGTTCCTTTCGTGGGCATTCTCAATCAGGTCGTTAATGATGGACAGAGGACAGCCGCTGTCGATGAGTGAACGCTTGATGACCGCCTGGAGAACTGCATCTGGCGTGGAGATCATCCCGCCCCAGCGCGTCACCCTCACAGGTTGGAGGGAGCTGACCCATCTGTTGGGCAGGTCAGGAACAAGTGAGATGTGGAATAGGATCTTTAGCTCTAAAGCACTGTGACAACACTGCTGATGTTAAAAGGGCTTCTTAAATTTGATTGATTTAATAAGTTTGAATGATTTTTATAGTCAAACAATATCCAGCATAATAGACTTGAGGCTGAAATCAAGTACTGAAACTCCTGAAAATATTCTAGAGGAGAGGGCCAGGGGACAGGGGAGTATACTCACTCCAGGATCTCGTTGTACTCAATGCTCTCCTCCAGGTTCTGCATGTTGGGGTTTGCACTGCGTATTGCTCTCATGTTTGCTTTTAGCAGCTGGATGTCCCGTTTCTGACAGTGGAAGAAACAGACACACACCAGATCCCTGACCATTGAGGAACAGAGCACTAATGGATTTGCATACAAGTATATCACAGGAGGTTGGTGGAGCCTTAATTGGGGAGGATGGGCTCGTGATAATGGTTGGAGCGGACATGGTTTCCATGTGTTTGATGCCATTCCATTCGCGCCGTTCCAGCCATTTATGAGCCGTTTTCCCCTCAGCAGCCTCCATTGAGGTATATGTATGCAACGTGAGTGTGTGTGCTTACTTGTTCCCCCAGCTGGTGTTTGTGCTCTGCAGCATTCTTCTCTAGTTCAGAGATCTTGGTCTGCTGCTGCTGTACCACACCACGTAAGTGCTTGATGCAGTTGTGGTTGCACATCTCATCTTTCGGCATCTCCAGCCTGTGGTGAAATTGTGACATTATGAAATTAAAGCCACTAGGTCACTCTAGAGACCACTAAAATAATAAATAATAAATACAAGACTAGGTAATGGCACATTCTGCAGTGGTGGTGCGGCATGCCCAGCAACTCAAAAGTCACAACCATGTTTTCCCATTCTGTCTGGTCTACTCTGCTGTGTAATGTGCTCTAATGTCACTTACCCACAGCCCTCCTCACAGTTGACAGGTCTTTTGGGGTTGTGCTCGCAGTCCTTCAGGTGAGACTGCAGTTGATCTAGCCGCAGTGTGGCTGTGCAGCCGAAGCCAGCGTTGTCACAAGCGATTTGGAGTTTGGAGAGCATGTTGCGCATGATGCGGGGCACGGGCCGGAGGTGAGCCAGTGTCACCACGCTGCGGTCCACAGGACAGATCTGCTGCTGGTTGAACCACTGGGTGATGCAGGCGTTGCAGAAGGCATGCTCACAGTGTGGGGCCTAGACATAGGAGAAAAAGGAGCGGAGATGGGAAAAGGGAAGATGGGATGGGGAAATAAGTATATTGTTTGAAATCAGTGAAAGGTCTATATTAAGAACTCAGTGATAACCTGTCTAAAGGATAAATAAAATAAGTCCTTGTAATAGATCTGGTCCAGAGGTATAGGAGGGCATTAACCTGGACTGGCTCCTCCAGTACCATGCTGCAGATGGGACACAGCAGGTCTTCATCCACCTCCCCTTGGAACCTGGTGACGTCGTACCCCATGGCACATCACTGATACACACCAATTTCTGCAGAATACAAGGCTAGGTGAGTCAATGCCTGGAGAAAATCCATCTCACACCAATGCAAACCTGTCCAGGAGAGTTTATGGGATATCTGCAGAAGCAATGCAGCAAAATGAACATACCCACTTTATCCTGTGCAATTAACATAACTTCAAGGTCAAGCCTTGTTACCATATTAAAAACCTCAGCTATATCATCATACTAAACCATTTGGAGTGGCTCAAAGCCAGTAGCTTGAGAGAATTAGTGAGTGAACAAAAGAAAAGCAGTAGTGGTACCTCACTCACAAATGGTCCTCATTTCTCCTACTCAGCAGGACTGTTAAAGGTCACATGGAGTGGTTTGGATGGCACACTGTATGGGGAGACAGACTCAATCAGACAAAGTCTAACTGGGAAGCACATTTCCAGGCATTTACTAGAAATAGTACTGGATCTTACTTACTGACTTTATTGTCCCCATGGGGAAATTTTGTTGCAGTGTCATGTACACGTTTAAAGTGGTGTTTAAATACAAAACAAAATTGGCAATACAACTTTCATAACAGTTACATACTAATAAAACATATATTTTTTAAAGACTAGCCTGCTGGCCTTACTGAGTGGATAGGAACATTAGCCCGAGCTATTTAGGAGGGATATCACACCTGGCACAAATGATTGTGTAGTTCTGTTTTTCCTGCTGAGGGGTGCCCTATACCTGCGCCCAGAGGGGAGTAGTTCAAAGTCCAGGTACAGGGGGCGGCTTGGGTCTTATGACAATTACACAGTAATTAGGCCTACACAATATCCTTAGGATTAATCACGACATGCATCTTCATCTTCGCAACAAAGCCTCCTTCACTCACACCGCCAAACTTACCCTAGTACACGTTCCAGCATGTATATCTCACTGGTCATCCCCAAAGCCAACACCTCCTTTGGTCGCCTTTCCTTCCAGTTCTCTGCTGCCAGTGACTGGAACGAATTGCAAAAATCGCTGAAGCTGGAGACTTATATTTCCCTCACTAACTTTAAACATCAGCTATCTGAGCAGCTAACCGATCGCTGCAGCTGTACATAGTCCATCTGTAAATAGCCCACCCAATCTACCTACCTCATCCCCATATTGTTTTTATTTACTTTTCTGCTCTTTTGCACACCAGTATCTCTACTTGCACATCATCATCTGCTCATTTATCACTTGTGTTAATCTGCTAAATTGCAATTATTTCGCTACTATGGCCTATTTATTGCCTACCTCATGCCATTTGCACACACTGTATACTTTCTTTTTTTCTATTGTGTTATTGACTGTACGCTTGTTTATTCCAAGTGTAACTCTGTGTTGTTGTTTGTGTCGCACTGCTTTGCTTTATCTTGGCCAGGTCGCAGTTGTAAATGAGAACTTGTTCTCAACTAGCCTACCTGGTTAAATAATAAAAATATTATGCTTCTCAGCCCAGGCACAGTGCAGGTACACACATCTGTAATAATGTCACCTGAAATGCATGACAATGAAATCAATGATTGGTAGATCAACTGTAAAATAAGTGGGGCACCGCGATAACATCTAGCTAGTATCTACATTTATGGTCTTTCTGGCATACTGAAGATGATGAAACAGCACATCAGTGTAGTTTGATCTGACTATGGTTTATTTTCTCATGTGGTGGTTGAGAGTTGAAAGTATGTGGACACCCCTTCAAATTAGTGGATTTTGCTATTTTAGCCACACCTGTTGCTGACAGGTGTATAAAATCGAGCACACAGCCATGCAATCTCAATAGACAAACATTGGCAGTAGAATGGCCTTACTGAAGAGCTCAGTGACTTTCAACGTGGCACCGTTATAGGATGCCACCTTTCCAACAAGTCAGTTCGTCAAATTTCTGCCCTGCTAGAGCTGCCCCTGTCAACTGTAAGTGCTGTTCTTGTGAAGTGGAAACGTCTAGGAGCAACAACGGCTCAGCCGTGGAGTGGTAGGCCACACAAGCTCACAGAACGGGACCGAGTGCTGATGTAACCGATGTGAAATGGCTAGCTAGTTAGAGGGGTGCGCGGTAATAGCGTTTCAATCGGTGACGTCACTCGCTCTGAGACCTTGAAGTAGTTGTTCCCCTTGCTCTGCAAGGGCCGTGGCTTTTGTGGAGCGATGGGTAATGATGCTTCGAGGGTGGCTGTTGTCGATGTGTGCAGAGGGTCCCTGGTTCGAGCCCAGGTGGGGCGAGGAGAGGGACAGAAGCTATACTGTTACACTGAAGTGCGTAAAAATTGTCTGTCCTCAGTTGCAACACTCATTACCGAGTTCCAAACTGCCTCTGGAAGTAACATCAGCATAATAACTGTTCGTCGGGAGCTTCATGAAATGGGTTTCTATGGCCGAACAGCCGTACACAAGCCTAAGATCACCATGCCAAGCATCGCAATGCCAAGCATCAGCTGGAGTGGTGTAAAGCTCACCGCCAATGGATTTTGGAGCAGTGGAAACCTGTTCTCTGGAGTGATGAATCATGCTTCACCATCTGGTAGTCAGGCGGACAAATCTGGGTTTGGCGGATGCCAGGAGAACGCTACTTGTTTAATGGTTTGGGCTAGGCCCCTTAGTTCCAGTGAAGGGAAATCTTAACGCTACTGCGTTATTTTCAGTAATGTTATGTTCAATGACATCCTAGACAATTCTTTGCTTCCAACTTTGTGGCAACAGTTTAGGGAAGGCCCATTCCTGTTTCAGCATGGCAATGCCACCGTGCACAAAGCGAGGTCCATACAGAAATCCATACAGTCTTTTCTTTCTGCTAACAGTATTCTTAGCACCAATAAATCTGGTTTTAGATCTAAACACAGTACCACATCGGCCACTATGCTTGTTGTAAATGATATTGCAAATGCCTTAGATGATAGAAAGCACTGTGCTGCGTTGTTTGTAGATTTGTCAAAAGCTTTTGACACTGTAGACCATGCTATCCTTTTGAGTAAGCTGTCATCTATAGGAGTGGGCACTGATGCCTGCCGATGGTTTTATGACTATCTTAAAGATAGAACTCAGGCCGTCATGGTCGACGGGGTCAAGTCTGACTCCTTACAGTTACTTAAAGGGGTGCCTCAGGGTTCAATAATTGGCCCACTATTGTTCTCACTTTATATAAACAACATTGGTGATGTCAAATATTGTAAATTCCATTTATATGCAGATGACACAGTGATGTACTCTATTGCTCCAACAGCGGACCAAGCTTTAATGCAGTTGGAGTCTGATTTTAGGATACTACAGGGGTCTCTTTTACAGCTTAAACTTGTTTTAAACGCTAAGAAAACAAATGTCATGTTTTTTTCTAGGTCTAAACTCTCAGTTAGAAACACTTTTGTAATCTCTAGCTTGGATGGTACTCAAATCAAACAGGTCTCTGCATATAAATATTTAGGGGTATGGTTAGATGATAAGCTTTCTTTTAAAAACATGTTACTGAATTGGGAAAAAAGCTCAAATTCAAGATAGGGTTCCTTTACAGAAACAGGGCTTGTCTGTCCTTTGTAAATAGAAAACAAATTGTGCAGGCTACTTATGTCCGTTTTAGATTATGGTGATATTATCTATATGCATGCATCGGCAAACACATTAAAACCACTGGATGCTATTTACCATTGTGCACTCAGGTTTATCACAGGTGATAGTTACAAAACTCATCACTGTATCCTATATCAACTTGTGGGTTGGGCCTCTCTATCTGTGAGACGAGAGCAACATGCTCTCTTGTTTATTTATAAAGCACTTCTTTTAAAACTACCTCCATATATATCATCATTAATTTCCACTAGATATACAAATTTTAAAACCAGATCACAGATGTGGATTACATTAGAGACTCCTGCGGTCTCCACAGAGTTGGGTAGGACTGCCTTTAGTTCCTTTGCGCCTTATTTATGGAACAAACTGCAGATCCAACTTAAGTTAGACACTCTGGTGTCCCTTGCCCATTTTAAAAATGTTATGGAGGATCAATATGATGTCTGTGATTGTTTCTGTTGAATTGTGTCTTTGTTTTGTATGTTTGAAATGTTCTTGTCTGTATGCCTAAAACTGTACATGTCAACATGTTTACACAGGGCACAGCCGTAAAAGAGATCCAGATCTCAGTCTGTTTTCCCTGTTAAAATAAAGATTTAAAAAAAAAAAAAAAAAAAAATGGTTTGTCGAGATTTGTGTGGAAGAACTTGACTGGCCTGCACAGAGCCCTGACCTTAACCCCATGAACACTTTTGTGATGAATTGGTACGCCGACTGCGAGCCAGGCCTAATCGCCCAACATCAGTGCCCAACCTCACTAATGCTCTTGTGGCTGAATGGAAGCAAGTCCCCACAGCAATGTTCTAACATCTGCTGGAAATCCTTCCCAGAAGAGCGGAGGCTGTTACAGCAGCAAAGGGTGGGACCAACTCTATATTAATGACCATGATTTTGGAATGAGATGTTCAACAAACAGGTGTCCACATACTTTTGGTAATGTAGTGTAGCTACTATAGATGATAGACTGTAGTTTAAATCAAATTAGGCTGTTCATTAGGCTATTCTGTTTTCCTAGACAAGTGAAGACTGATCAAGGCATGTGGGGAAAGCTAGAACGACAGAACTATAATATTGGATTGAAAAACTATTTCCTAATGGTAGAATAAAAGGACAATATTTCTGAAATTGAGAATCTGTTTTACACCCTTGCTGTCTAATCTTTATGCCAACTGTCTAGCCTTCCATTATATGAGTGGAAGCTCGTGTTGTTCAAGCTGACCAGTGACCTATTTTCAGTAACGTTATGGCAGGGGGGTGGGGTTGAGGAGTGGTTAAATAAGAGACCCTTTTCGCATATCTAGCTATCTGATATTATAGGGCATTTTACAGACTGTGATTGCCAGCTCAATCTAGCTAGCTAATGTTAGTTGGTTAGCAATCTAACGTCAGCCCCTACTAGATATACAGCTTGCTAGCTACGAATGCACTGCAGCTTAAATACATTTTTGTTTTACTAGCTAGCTGCTAGTTAGTTAGCAAGTGGCTACCAATGAGTCAACATTCGTTTTTTTGTTTAGAAAATAGCTAAACCCAACTAGCTAGTTAATGCTGGCTACCTAGCTAGCACTGCAGCTGACTAGCTAACATTAGCTAGCCAACTGTTGTTGACTTGCTAGCTATATCAAAAAAATTATAATAATCTGTCATCGAATGAAAACTTACGTGTTTGAGGCACAAGCAAAATTGCTGCGACAATTTCAGACCTCTGCTAACTAGGTATAGTAGCTGGTTTAGCAAACATGCCACTCCTACACCTCCTCGCGGTGCTATGCAACCAGAGCTTGGGGGTGTCCGAAATTATTTAAATTAAATGATATTAAAACATTTAGGATACAATGATTTTCTTTCGTTTTTCTATTGACATACTTGGGGGGAAAAAAATCACTAAATCTTCTTTGGAATTCAGCTTTGGATACGGGCTCTCAAGTTTGGGGCCATTCGGGGGGGGGCTACATTTTCCTGTGCAAGTGGCAGACTCCTAGAGTCCTCTGGGAGATTACACACAGGGGGACCACTCACTGTCCTCTTTTTTTCAGGGTGTCACTGCCTCTTGTGGGGTCAAGACAACCATCTTTTGGCTCCCAAAGGCCAGCTAGGAGAGGGACACCCAGCCAGGAGAGGGTGTCTTCTTCTCGAATGAGGTTTAACGGAGGTTGGCATCCAATAAATGTTGCATTACCGCCACCTACCAGACTGGAGTAAAACTCAATTATACTTTGCTTGAAAAAAATAATAAAACAAAATACCCTACTATCGAACACTACAATACTAAAAAATACACATAAAAAAAAAAAAAAATGTATGCCATACTCCACTATTTAAATCGATTTAGTCCTACTTCAGGCCAACAACCTGAAAGGATGGGACACCACCACTTAACACACCCTGTAACTCTTCTGACATCAAATCTCGCACACCCCAATACCTCTCTGCAGCTGCCACCAAAACCTCTATTTTCTGTGACTTACGTTCCATCCCTGCAGTACAGTTGATAACCATTGCTATATATGCCAAAAATCCAATCTTACTGAAACATATATTACTTGTTGTTTTATCCCTCTGTACTGGTTCTACTACTCTATCTACTACTCACACCACTCCTCTCAGGATCCATCCCCCTTGACCCATCTTCCTCTTTTCTTCACTGCCTCAGCATGTGACATCTTCTGCACTACTCTAACCCTGGAAACCTCAACCTACCTCTCTCGCACAGGACATTTTTTGATCCCCAGCCCCATGGGCACTCCTACAATTAACACATACCACTAATTTCCCCAATGCTACACATTCCTTTGTCCTTCTGCACACTTCTCACACCTAGGAACCTCCCTTCTACAGACTGCTGCCACATGCCCATAAGCTTGACACCTGTAACAACGTAATGTATTCGGCACAAAAGATCGTACAGGATAACATATTTCCTAACATCACTTTGTCGGGCAAAGACTCAACATCAAAATGCAAAAGAACAGACAATGACTCTTCTGTTTCACCGGTCACACCACCCTGTCTGCGTCACATCAAATGACGAGCATCACAAACACAGAGAATCTTCCCCTTCACTTGGTCAGCTTTCAGTTGGTACCTTTCTCTCTCTTAGACCTCCTCTGCCTCTCTTTTTCCTTCCATTCCTCCTCCGAATTCCAAGTATACGTCTCCTTGTGATAATACTGCATTTCTCCTGACATACATCTTGTTCTTGCCTTCTCAAGGGACGCCATTTAACCGGCTGTCAATCTCCGTACAATCAGCACAAACCCCTCGGGATGTAGCGCTCAACAGTGCATCCCACTTATAAAGCCCAGGAGAGGGTGTGGTGGCTCTGGGGTTCAAGAGTTCTCCTCTTTGGACTTCTGTTAAAATCAGACTCATAATCTATTATCCTATTAGGCCTACTCATCCCTCTCTTTCATGAATGATTGTGAGATATTACTACTTACCTGTAATGTGTTCTTCAACATTTAAAGGGGCAATCTGTGGTTGAAACAATAAGAAAAGCATCACCCCACCTCTGTTTTGGTAAAAAGCTGAGGGGCGGGCCTGGAGACATGTAACCACTCTCAAATTCATAGACAGAGCAATGGATGCAAGGACTGCCCAGCCAATATATCAAGGTTATAGTTCTAAGTATGTTTTAAGCCTGTGCAGTGTTTGTTTGCATGTACAATGTTTACAAACATTGGAGTAACAAGTGTAGCAACTGCAGCTTGCCCCTTTAAAGTGATAACAATTTGCATAGGGTAGGCCTATCACCAGAAAGGTTGAGATAATTCAGCTAATTATTATTTTTGTGGATATTCATTCAATTCAACCCTTGTTAGGCTACATTGTTAGATCCTCCACCTATTATTAGACTGGTTGAAGATGTTGCAGTAGCCCAGTTATTGCAACAATTCTGTTCCAGGACATGGATATTAAGAACACTTCTCACGTGCCTTGAGCAGGACAAACCATCCTGCTGTATTGGAAAAGGTAGGTCAATTGCCGTGAGCAATGCTTTGTGGCCTCCCTTATCGGTTTCATGACTCAGTTAACGAGTCGTTATAATATTAACACAGAAAAACAAAAGACAATAACCCCAGGGTCTTCAACCAGCAGGGCAAGAGAAGATGTATTTCAGGATTGGGAAAAACAACCCGTGTGAGTAGCCTATAGGCATAATAAAATCCGTACGATTTTATTGGTTCGCGGATTGTATAAAGTTTGGCAATTTTGTAGCGTTTCGCTGCTTGTTACAATTTGGCAGACTAAACGATAAACAAACTGGAAGCATTAAGAAGTTATTGAGACTGTTCACGGTACGTGACTTTTGAATAAACTTGCCTCCATATTGCTTTCTACAGTTAATTTCTAGGATGTCACCTCTACTGACGCTCGCAGTATTTGTCTGTCTGCCTCTGCTGGAGTTTGGGACAAGGGCTCGACCATCTCTCAGTGGCACAGCGGAAACGCCATCGAGTACGACAGACAGGATATCAAATGGAAGCCGACAAGAGGTATCAACAGCCGAACATTTAGACGCGGCTTTTGAGGAGCAGGTGAGAATATTGTGGAAGCCCGTCTATGCCATTACAGCTTTGCAAATTTTTGTAACTTGATCATTCAGAATATTTCGAGAGTGCTCTTCTCGACGATTTGATGGCCTGATAAATCCTACCCCCTCTAACCTATGTGAACTTTCCTCCACATCTAAATGTGATGAGTTTACAGCATATTTCAGAGACAAGATAACCAACATTTGGCTTAGTATCAGACTTGATTAGAAGTTTGATTTGTGCCCTAGCCTGTCAGGTAAAGGCACTATGGATGTATTTTCCCTGGTTGACACAGACAAGCTCAGGAAAGTGATTTCACAATTTCAGTCTTATACTTGCCTTCTCGATCCAAGCCCCCCTTTTTGAAAACAGTTTTTAATTGCATATCTGAAGAAGTGAAAGCTATTGTTAATTACTCCCTGTTCACGGGCACTTTCCCCACTGCACAAACTTATATGGTGAAATGCCTTCTGGAGAAAAGTATTCTAGATTCGTCAGCTTTTAGAATTTTTCAGCCAATCTCCAACCTTCCATTTGTCAGCAAAATTCGGGATAAATTGATTTTCAAACAGTTAAGTGATTTTTTTTATTTTTATTTTTATTTTTTTAATGCCAACTGTATAAAACAAAATCCAATCTTGTTTTCGTGCCCACCACAGCACAGAAACAGTGGTAAATGATCTTAGAGCCAACACAGATGCCAAACAGCTCTGTCCTTGTACTCTTGGATTTAATTGCTGCATTCAGCACTGTTGAACATGATGCCCTTCTGGACAGACTGGAGAGGTGGGTTAGCCAATTTCTAAATTGGTTTAGGACCTATTTAACTGGTCGAGAGTTTTTGTCACCCTTCGTGAACATAACTCAGAGAAAATATATATCACGTGACACGTTCCACAATGTTTGATTTTTGGTCCGGTGCTGTTCAGTTTATATGTGTTACCCCTTGACAGCGTTATTAGAAAGCACAAGACCGAGGTACTTAGTGTTGGAGCCAAAGCACAGAGATATAATCTGGCCGCACTTTTTAATTCACGGGCGATAAAGATAAAACACCAAGTAAAAAACCTAGGTGTTGTTTTTAGATTCTGAACTAAACTTCGATTCACACAATAGGAATGTGACCAAAATAGCTTTTTACCACCTGAGGAACATTGCCAAGGTGCAGCCGTTTCTTTCTCAGGCTGATACAGAGACTCAAACTATCCCAAAGCCTGGGACCAAGAGGCATGGAGAGGCAGCCTTTAGTTATTACGCCCCCAGCCTCTGGAATAACTTGCCAGGGAACCTGAGGGGGGCCGAAACTGTGGACATATTTGAGAGGGGGTGTTTTTTAGTCGTTCAGGTTTTGTCACTTTCTTGTTTTTTTTTATCTTATGTTTGTTGTTTAGTAAATATTTTATTTTCATTGTTAATTTTTTTCCTGTGAAGCACATCGCGTGGTGTTCCATGTTTTACATTTACATTTAAGTCATTTAGCAGACGCTCTTATCCAGAGCGACTTACAAATTGGTGCATTCACCTTATGATATCCAGTGGAACAACCACTTTACAATAGTGCATCTAAATCTTTTAAGGGGGGGGGGGGGTTAGAAGGATTATGGGGTTTCAGGTGTCTCCGGAAGGTGGTGATTGACTCCGCTGTCCATGTCAAATGTGCTGTTAAATAAAGCTTGATTTTTATTTTATATTCTCCAGGCATCTCAAATATCTGAATTTGGCCTCAGTATATCAGTGATACAACTTCATTTCACAGCGATATTATGGAAGTAATAGTTGATAAGGTTACAACTTAAACTTTCAGGAGAGACACTGATGTCAACAAGACACTAAACTTAAATTGCATCAGTAAAAAGGGGTTGTACTAAATTGCATCAGTTGAAAATTAGCCGGCTGGCTAAAACTGTCACTTTTACAGTAATATTCATTAATGTGCGCTATTTCTGTAAAACAAAATTGAATAAAGTACAAATATAAAGTAGCCTAGCTATTATAAGTCTCATAATGGCAGTGTTTTAACACTAATGATTATCCTTCTTGCCGACAATTTCAGCTGACAATTTACTCTTGTCAATACCTTTTTTCCAGGTCTACTACTTGCACCGTCTGTTCCATCAGTATGGAGACAACGGGACCCTGTCCTATAAGGGCCTTCAGATGTTACTGGGCAGCCTGGGACTAGGGCAGGTCAGTGTGTTGGAGATCAGCCACCAAGGGTTGAGGCACAACCATAACACTCTGACACCCCCTCACCCACAATCTCATGACCATGAAGATCAGGAAACGGACACCCCCAGTCCTAGTAGACCTATTCAACCACCCCCCTCTGTAAAAGCATCCAGGTGAGATACAGATATTGCAACTGATTTGATTCCATGATTGTTAGATGTGTGATATACAGTGCCTTCAGAAAGTAGTCACACGCCTTGACTTTTTCCACATTTAAAATTGATTACATTTGATTTCTTTTGTCACAGGCCTACATACTGTACAATACCCCATAATGTCAAAGTGGAATGTTATTTATTTTTTAAACTAATTAATAAAAAATTAAAGCTGAAATGTCTTGAGTCAATAAGTATTCAACCCCTGTGTTGTGGCAAGCCTAAATAAGTTCAGGAGTAAAACATTTGCTGAACGAGACACTTAAGTTGCATGGACTTGTTTGTGCAAAAATTTTGTTTAACATAATTGTATGTGTGGGGTACAAAAATCATCTGTAAGGTCCCTCAGTCGAGCAGTGAAATGAGAACTTGTTCTCAACTAGCCTACCTGGTTAAATAAAGGTGAAAAAAATAAATAAATCGAACACAGATTCAACCACAAAGACCAGGGTGGTTTTCCAATGCCTCACAAAGAAGGGCACCTATTGGTAGATGGGTAAAAAAAACTGACTTTGAATATCCCTTTGAGCATGGTGAAGTTATTAATTACACTTTGGATGGTGTGACAATACACCCAGTCTCTACAAATATACAGGTGTCCTTCCTAACTCATTTTCCGGAGAGGAAGGAAACCGCTCAGGGATTTCACTATATGGTGACTTTAAAACGGTTACAGAGTTTAATTGCTGTGATAGGAGAAAACTGAGGATGGATTAAGGGGTGTGAATACTTTCTGAAGGCACTCTATGTAGCCACTTTTGAAGTACTGAGGTTTTGGCATTCTAGTGTTCATTAAGCTATGAATAGTTACACAATGACACCTGAATAAACTGTGCTGCCTCTTCTTCTCAACCCCCCTCTGAAAGAACCCCACAGCCTGGGATATCAGGGCCTGCTGGATCTGGGTCTGAAGAGGGCAGCGCATTATCCTCTGATCATGTGGTTAAGGAAGAAATTCTTCTGTGGTCATCCCCTATTGCACAATCTATTCCTGTCCAAGGAATGTTTGACTCCCTTGTGTCAAATCACCCCACTATGAGGCATCTTCATGGGAACGTGAGTAGTCAATAAAAAACAGTTGATTTGGCTAATGTTTTCTGACAAATGCACAAAGTTAACAACTGAATTCTGCTTACTGTTCCTGGCTAAATGTCATCCTCTCAGGTGATGGTTTTTATTCAAAAGTGTTAAGATAAGGAGGAAGTTAAAGGAAAAGGGTGTTCTGTTGTACATGCCTGGCCAATGAATTTTTTGGGTCCGTTTTGTCAAAATAAACCACTCTTAGAGTTAATGAGAAAATCCACTATCAAAACATTCCCCATACATAAACAGTTTCTGTGGACAGTGATGACTTTTAACCCTTTCCTTTTCACAGTGTCTGAACGTTACTCAGCTGTTGTGGAATTTCGGTCTGGAAAAGGCATCCCACATCACTCCTGCCCACTTCACCCTCCTGTGCCCAGCTCTGCTGTACCAGATTGAGAGTGGCGTGTGTCTACGCCACCCAGAAACACATAGTGCGGAGTCAGAAAGGAGTGTGACTTTCCTCAAAGGTGCATTAATGAAACTACCAGCTATGACAGGAAATTATTTATCGATATAGTATGTTTTAAAACTCAATGCATCTCTTTATAAGTTGGAGCAAAGGGGCATAACTTTACATTTATGACACACCTAGGCTTAACATAACCCTGGAAACTACAATACCCTATTGACCAAGCAGAATGAATACAATATATTGTTTGTTTTGCAGCTCTGGGATGGAGCTCCTTGGCTCTGGTTGTGATCAGCCTGCCGTCTCTGCTGGCTCTGAGCCTGGTACCCCTCCTGCCACCCTCCCGCCTCCATTCCTTCCTCTGCCCAATGACAGCCCTGGCTGTGGGGACGCTGTGTGGAGATGCCTTGCTGCATCTCCTGCCTCACGTAAGTACCCATCCAAACTGTCAAACACTAAATAAATACCAGTGCTGCTGTCTCTGTTTAGTCATGGAGGGTGAAGTTGTAAAATCTATTAGTAAATGTTGTAAGGTAAAACCTGTTGCTGATAGTGAAAACCGTGTCTTGTTGCATCTGTGTCCTGCAGGCCAAGACTGGGCCACACTCAAACCACTCTGAAGAACAGGACTCTATTCTGAAGGGCCTTTGCGTGCTGGGAGGTTGCTACCTCCTTTTCATCTTTGAGAGCCTTCTAGGACTGAGGACCCATTACAAGGTTAGCTGGATTAAGAGAATAAAGGGGCGAGTTTAATGCTGTTGTCACTGTTTTATAATACACTGTGCATAGTATACTGAACAAAAATATAAATGCAACAATTTTAAAGATTTTGCTGAGTTAGTCAATTGAAATAAATTCATTAGGCCCTAATCTATGGATGGGTGGGCCTGGGAGGGTGTAGGTCCACCCACTGAGGAGCAAGGCCCAGCTGGCGCCTAGCCAAACTCAGCTAAGTGAACCGAACGAATGTGCTCGCATATCCCCTTTAAAAGACATTAGCTAGAAAAGTGGCAATAGTATTGTTTGTCCATCTTGAGATGCCGTAGCCAGTATACACTTCCTCATAAATCAGAATGAATCTGTCATTCATTTTTACGTTTTTGCAGAGATCTTAGTTGTGCAATTTTTTAATCTAACCAAGATGTGTTGTGCAGTATTTTAAGTACATTTTTTGTTGTTGTTGAACGACAACAAACACTTAATTGAAGAATCCCTACTGTTGACCAATCACTGACGAAGGGGTGTAGACTTCGGCTTCTGAACTTCGGCTTACCTCAAGAATGTTTTTGTGTGTGCACAAAAAGCCCCCAAAAAACCCTGCCGAAGACCAAAACAAACAAACACGTCACAAAATATGCCCAAACTGTTTCGGATGGGAAGCATGAGGACGCCTTTAGGCCCTATTCTCACTATGAGATATGAAGACGTCTGAGGAGCAGGGGTGGCGAAAGACAATTCTACTTTTCAATTCACATTACATCCTTGCCTAACATTTTGTTGTAGCTGGCCACATTACATCCTTGCCTAACATTTTGTTGTAGCTGGCCACATTACATCCTTGCCTAACATTTTGTTGTAGCTGGCCACATTACATCCTTGCCTAACATTTTGTTGTAGCTGGCCACATGACATTCTTTGTCCGCAGCTCAAATTGACCTTAAATATTACAGTAGCCAGTATGCACAAACTATTCAACAATGATAGAAACGTTTCTTTTAAAACACAATACATTATTGAATAATGCAACAATTTACAAGCATGTATCTGTAGACAATTAGTGTTTATTTTCTCGTCTGTAGGCTTCACTCATTAAATGTTATCTTCAAGACAAAAGCACAGAGTTGCTATAATAGCATGTCTTCATTAAGTGACATTAGCCTATTGGAAAAAAAATGAATGATTAAACTTCTAATACAAATATGAAGGTACATTAGGCCTACCTTACCTTACAACAAAGCAGGCTTCATCATGCAAATATTACATGTGGTAAAAGCAAATTGCGACAAAATGTGGGTATAAGTGAATTCACTGCAAGGAGCTGTTTTATATGGAAGCCCATAAACGCCACAAAATAAATAAAATAAAATGACTCATGATTTGTCAATTTGTCTGTGCTTCAGTCTGATCAGCAGTAGCCTACTGATAACAACCACAGCTTCAGGTAGCCTAGAGAAGCCTATGCGATCTGATCCCATCTGGGCTTGGCCAGGAGAAAAATAATCATGATTTTTATAGCCTCAGCTTTGTATTTATAGCCTAAAATAGGCCCATTTTATTTGTATTTTATCTGAGAAAATGTGAATTTGATCAAATTTGGGTTATGTTCACACTTCAGGTGGCTAGGATACTTAGGCCTTTTTAATAAAAAATTACTGACTGGAATTAATCAACACAATAGTGATGACATACTTTGAGTATCTTTTTCGTTACAGATGCAAAGGCCTACACGATGCAACCAGCCATACAGCGAACTCGGCACTGTTCTTTTTTTTCTCCAATCGTAGTTGTCTCTGTGTAAAGGGTTTTAAAGTTGTCATCCTCCCTAGGGCCAGAAGTTATATATTTTTAAACCATATGACCAGATTAGAAAATGATCTGGTCCCATTATAGCCCATTACAGCTGATTTATTACTATGTCATACACTACAACTAGGGTCCAGAGTTGGTTAGGTTAGCCTACTACCAGATCAGGAAAAACTCTGGGCCCCAGGAAAACAATCCCCTCTCCCACTCTAGGACGTGTGGTGCTTACTTGTTTTTGATCCCCATTAGCTTTTGCAGAAGCAGCAGCTACTCTTCCTGGCGTCCACACAAAACATGACAAGTAACAAAACACTGATACGCTGAGAGAAGGAAAGTCACACAAACTAAAAATTCAACAATATACAAACAATACAACAAAATGTATACAAACAATACAACAAAATGTATACAAACAATACAACAAAATGTATACAAACAATACAACAAAATGTATACAAACAATACAACAAAGTGTCTGTGTGTGCGCCACCTCTGAAATCACCACACAATGCTACAAATGAAAAAACATATCCTATTTGTACGATCTACATTTCTATATTTATATGATCTTCCATAGTTTTATGTAGCTCAGTGCAACCGGCAGCTACTGCGACAATTTCAGAATTATAACAGGCCGTTACTGCAATTTCAGGTAAAAATCAATAAAAAGTCTCAAATATTAGGAAAATGTATACATTTCAGCTGTTTCAAAAACATTGCTCTGCTGTTACCATTTATACTGTAGGAGTGTTGGTTCAACGAGACAATTGTGTTTACACTGCCATGCTTCAAGGGGGCAACTGTCGGGCGAGTGTTGTGCACTACCTCCGGAGGTAGCGGTCGACACGTAGCAAGTTCACATTTTAATATGTGTAGCCGACGGTATTTTTACAAAAAGTGTTGTAAGTGTGAAGAGGTTCTATATTGTCTTTGTTAGGAAAGCAGGGTGGATTGATTGGTCTTGTAGTTTAGTTTATTAATTCGACCATTTAAAAAAAAACAAGCACACACAACTTGAAAAAGCCATACATGCACATGAGTAAAATCATCGAGGATAACACACAAAGTCTGGGACTTATTTCCATTGTGGTCCTCTTAAGACAAGATGGCTAAACAAGATCGAACACAGTATGGCAGTGAAATAATAAAACTAAAACATCTCATCATTGCAGTTACATCATAGGGGTTATTCATATGGGCACAGAAGACATCAAACATATTTTTACTTTATTTTTAAAGCTTCCCAGAGAGGACGTTGTTTTTATGGGCAGAGGCAACTCATTCCATTCTGAGGCTCCAGTATACAAGAAAGTATCTTTCCCAGCATTACTCCTGAACCTGTATAAGCACACATCAGCAACACCTGATCTGGTGCTGTGATTGTGTGCATCCCTAACACGAGGAAAGTAATCACTTAAATACTCTTGTAAACCAAACCTTGTCTAATCTGGGACACCCTAGGCTCAACAGGCAGCCAGTTTAGTTCCTCAAAGCAGCTCCTGCTTATGTGAGTATGTGGACTCACCTTCAATACTACCCTGATCAACTTATTCCGGGCTATCTGGAGCTTCCCCTTCATCAGTTTAGATAAGCCCCCAAACCAGGAAGTACTAGCGTAGTCAAAATGGCATTGAATGAGGGCAGTAGCTAGCACTTTCATGGAGTCCTTATCAAGCAGCTTGGACTTTCTAGCCAAAAACTTAGTCCTGGCATTAACCTTCCCTAGCACCTTATTGGCCATGCTCACACCTCCCAAGCTTACATCAAGGATTCATCCCAGGTAGCTAACAGGTTTTAGTAGTCAGCACCTCACCCCCTAACTCCTCTGATTTCAGATGACCTGCACAATTTAGGTCTGGATCCCAAAATAATTGCTTCAGATTTCCCTAAGTGTAGAGATGTCTTATCTCCAAGCCATTTGCTAATGTTAGTAAGCTCTGTGCTAAGTATGCTCTCCAACATAGTTTTACTTCTGTGAGACACCAGAAGTGTAGAGTCATCCGCATAAAGAAAGACGGCAAGAACAAGCATCATTAATATACAATAAAAACAGCAGAGGCCCAAGCACGCTCCCCTGCAGAACGCCTCAAATCATTGGTTTTGCCTGAGACAGTGAACCATTAACCTCTACTACATGCTCCCTTCCTGATCAATAGGACTTTACCCAGCCTAGAGGGATACTGCTTAACCCCAGTGCCTCCAGTTTGGACATTAGGAAACAGTGGTTAACTGTATCAAAGACCTTCTGTAGGTCAAGCAGGACCATTCCATACAGATTTCCCTCATCAATCTCTTTCCTGATGAAGTCAGTCAAGTAAAGTAGACATGAATCAGTGGAGTATATTTTTCTAAAACTCGACTGGAAAATCATACATTAGACCCATTAGTATTCAGTTGTGAATGTTTCACTCATATGGACTTTTTTTTTTAATGCTCTTTCTTTTGTCATCAGAAGGCTAAGAGGAAGGAGCAGAACACCAGTATAGAGCTGTATCCAGAGAGGGAGCTTACTGCTCTGCAGAGTGAGACACAATCCTCTGAGCACGGTCATGGTCACGGCCATTCACATGGCCCACCTTCCAAGGAGGAAGCTGGGATGGGAAGCTTGGTGTGGATGGTGGTTATGGGAGACGGGATCCACAACCTTACTGATGGTCTGGCAATTGGTGCAGCTTTTTCTCAGAGTCTGGCTGGAGGTCTCAGCACCACGATAGCGGTGTTCTGTCATGAGCTTCCTCACGAGCTAGGTATACAAGAAAACCTTCCCTTTCAACTGAGTGTACAAAACATTAAAAACAGCTTCTTGATGACAGACTGACCAGGTGAATCCAGGTTAAAGATATGATCACGTGTTAAATCCACTTCAATCAGTGTAGATGAAGGGGAGGAGACAGGTTAAAGAAGGATTTTTAAGCCTTGAGACAATTGAGACATAGATTGTCTATGTGTGCCATTTGAGGGTGAATGGGCAAGACGAGTTATGGTAGTAGGTGCCAGGCGGACCAGTTTGCGTATGTCAAGAACTGCAACACTGCTGGGTTTTTCACTCAACAGTTTCCCATGTGTATCAAGAATGTTTCACCACCCAAAGGACATCTAGCCAACTTGACAACTGTGGGAAGCATTGGAGTCAACATGGGCCAGAATCTCTGTGGAACGCTTTTGACACCTTGTAGATTCCATGCGCCGTTGATTTGAGGCTGTTCTGAGGGCGAAAAGAGGAAGATTCAACTCAATATTAGGTTTGGTGTTCTTAATGTTTTGTACACTCAGTGTATGTACTGTAGGCTAAGGGACAAAGGTACAACGCATCATAAAATCCATGTTCACATTTTCAGGTATACCTCTGCTCTGTAATGTTCCATTGAGTATATGGTTCATTCAATGTGTTGACTGTCTGTGTAGGTGACCTGGCAGTGCTGCTAGGTGCAGGGTGGCCTGTTCGTCGACTAGTTCTCTTCAGTGCTGTTTCAGCCCTGCTGGGCTTCGTGGGACTGCTGACTGGCTCTGTCCTGGGCCACCAGTCCGCTCAGATCTCCCCCTGGATCCTCACCCTCACCGCTGGGGTCTTCCTCTACGTGGCCCTTGCTGACATGGTGAGCCACTAGAGTGGATCGATTTCCACACGTACATTTTCACACTAAACACACTGACAACTGCAGATGTAAATAGGGCTTTATAAGTACCATTGATTTAATGATACTGCCAACCATACTGTGCTGGCTGATATTGTCCTTTCCAGCATGGTGGATGTGTAAACAGGCCAGGGCCCGGTTTCCTTATAGCGATGAAACTTAGGCTTATGAGTGTTTTAACAATGCATTTTTCCTACAATGGCCGACGATGTAATATATTTCCTAAAACGCTGGTTTTTGGTTTTTCCTTTCAATTAAGACCTAGACAACCAGGTGAGGGGAGTTCCTTACTAATTAGTGACCTTAATTCATCAATCAAGTACAAGGGAGGAGCGAAAACCCGCAGACACTCGGCCCTCTTTGAAATGAGTTTGACACATGCCCAATAATAATGCACAAAATCAAGATTTGGCAAATTGACAGTAGCCAAATGGCAAAATAGAACTACATTGAATGAACATGACATTTATTTAAATACAGTATATAGGCCTTTGTAGTCTATACTGTAGGCTATTTATCAGTTTTCATTTGGAACATCTTTTTATCCTTTGGGAATTGATCAGTTGTTAGAGACCGATAAACATCTTAATTCTGTTTAGTGGAGATCGTGACAGTTGGGGGAAAAAACACATCTAACACACTTACCTGTTCTATGAGTGGTCAGTAAGTAACAATGGTTTGGGTTAACAGCTTGGAGATTTAACCTCCTATGAAAGGTTCTAATGATGAAATGAGCCTTAAGATGCTTTTGGGAAACAGGGCCCAGCTCAGTACAACTCAGCTGGGCTCCGTGGTGTGAAAATGTCACATTATCTCCCCTCAATAGTTACCTGAGATGCTTCATGGTGATCCTGGCCTGATGGGACCCTGGACTC
This sequence comes from Salmo salar, assembly GCF_965601325.2. NCBI lineage: Eukaryota > Metazoa > Chordata > Actinopteri > Salmoniformes > Salmonidae > Salmo > Salmo salar. Next base: position 92,518,268 of record NC_138305.1, read on the forward strand.
GCTTCCTGCTACAGAACCTGGGTCTGTTGGCAGGGGGAGCCATCATGTTGTGTATCGCTTTGTTTGAGGACCATATCGCCTTCAACCTGGGTGACGTCTGACTCAATGGGAAGGATATGAGTGGATCAAATTCTAAACCACCTGAGGTTCAGATGGTGATTCTAACCCACTGGATGGCTACTCTTAATTCAAGTTCAAACGGCCAATATCAAGACCTCAAAGTAGACTTCATTTACAGTACTTTAAAGGCCTGAAAAACATGATTCGAGATGACCTCAATTAAGTACCAGCTTCACTTTTAGAGCACTCTGAGGCACGAGATTCCACATTTTTAGTAATTTAGCAGACATTCTTATCCAGAGCGATTTACAGGAGCAAGTGCCTTGCTCGATGGCACAGGACATGTTTTTTTTCTTCATCTAGTCAGCTCAGGGATTCAAACCATCAACCTTTCGGTTACTGGCCCAACCGCTAGTCTACCTGCTGCCCTACTGACACAATTTGACAGTTAATGTAAACAACCCGTGAGCCAATCATCTGGCCCAGCAGGACGAGTATCACATGGCCAAGAGAATGGCACTGTACACAATTTTGCTTTCTTATTACCATGTTCTCTTTTTAAATGTAGTGTGCAACTTGTCTTTTCCTATATCATGAATGTATTTTTATGCGAATGGAAAAAATCTTGAGTCAATTTCAGAATGTTTTGCATGGGTTGAACCACACTGGCAGGAAGTGCAAAACATATGTAGACTTTCAATATCCAACAACATGTCTTTTTTTTTTTTTTTAATCTTGAATAACCATGTCAAATTCACCAATAAAGGTGTCCCTTTTAAATCTGACCATGACTCCAGAGCACTTCTTACTAGTTGTACATCTAGGAATCAAATCATAACACATGATGCAGTGAGTATTTATCAATAGCATTTTATTTAAAACACAACCAACCCTAAGCCACAATACTGAATGACAAGACCAATTGGCTGCAGCAAACATTGTATAAAATAGATTCAATGTTTAAATCATTAACGTAGATTAGTCCGAAATTGTGAATGAATGATCTTACATATCTGTAACAAATTACAATTTACATAGTTCACACAATGGAAAAACAAGGCAAAGTGCTTTTGGGATCAATTGCATTGTTGTCAAATAAAGAAATGGCTTGAGGTTTTGGAGGGACAGTGGATGGGGAGTGAGACGGGGTGTTCCTCTCCTTGTGTGGGAATGAGGGGCAGGGCGAGAGTGTCTGTCTGGTCAGAAACCAGACCTCACCCTGTCCTCTATTGCCATGGAATTAAAGCTAGAATCTTTAGTTCCTACATTCATTTCTGGACTTAAATTAATGTTATATAGCAATTTTATTCTTGAATATAATTTATGACTCAAACTAAGTTCAACGCTCATACTCCATTTAAAACCCCAAATATAAAATGTTTTACAATGTTGGTAAACAAACACTGTATAGCCTCAACATGGTTAACTATATTTATATCATGGGTGGTCAGTCCTTGCATCCATAGCTCTGTCCATGAATTTGAGTGGTTACATTTCTCCAGGCCCATCTGTCAGCTTTTTACCAAAACAGAGGTGGGGTATCCGCTTTTGTTTCAATTAAGGATTCTGCTTTAAAGCTGATACAAAGACAGTGGGAAGGCAAACACCTAGCAAGTGGATTAGTGTTTCTGAAGGCATACGGCTTGAGGGGAACAAGATTCAACCTCGTACAGAATATAATGTGCATATAACCGGTCTCCACTGTTAAAAATATGATATAGTACCAAAACCAGCTGTACGTACATATGCAATAACTAACCCAACCAAAATTCACATTCCAGGAAGCTGTAAACTTTAAGAGACTAGAGCATAACATGAAAGCAGAATAATGGAGAAATGAGGTGTTTTAAGAAGACATCAGCATCAGTCTGGCTTCACATCCCAGTGGTATTTTGTTGTAGAAATGCGTATCATAAATCTCACGACCACACACACAATCAAGCACACTTCATCAAGTTGAGTTATTGTTCATGGTAAAATTCTAAAGTTCCCATAGGCTATTGTGTATATATTTGTTTGTCAAAACAGGTGCAGATTAATTCCAACTGCAATTTATGGGAGGTAGGAAAAATGCTACTATTGAAAAAGACAAATGCAAACAAGTTTATTTACATGGATAATACCATTATATGCGAAAGTGAGAGGCGTTGACTATTCATGTTTTAACTCACAAAATGTTGAACTCGCGCTACGTCATTGGTCCTGTTGCCATTGTCATCACAGGTCTAGAGCACATGCTGGTGATGGCATTTTCTACTCACAGTAGAATAGTATTTGCAGGTTTGTAAATGAGGTAAGAGTTAAATAGGGAATCTTTCCTTTCTCTGACAAACACACAGACTAGGCCTATGTCAAAGTTACTACTATTCAACAGCAAAGCAGTGAAGACTGTTCTGTTACCCAACAGCAAAGCCTGCAAAACTTTTGGAATGTTTAGCTGACAAAAAAACATTTCATTGTAACTAATCATCTGCCCTGATTTAGACGACTCCTTTCCTGGTATGGGGTCCATAGTATTTTCAATAGATAAGCCACGGAGTGAAACGGGCAACTAACCCGTAGTCGGTCTTCATCAGTTCACATTCAGTTAAGATGCTGCAGAATAAACTAAGAAATCAGCAAAGGGACCAACAAGTCACAGGATATGCCAATGAATGCATCCATTCTTCTGTATTGCTCAGGGAGCACATTAGCCACAGTGTACCTCCAACAGATGGTATCAAAATGACAGATTATGTGAATCACCATTGTGGTCCCTTACGGAGTCCAATGATAATATCTGGCCCCAGACTTCATTGTGGGTGACCACACATCTCAAGGCAATTCCCAATAGGAGGCTACACTCTGAGCTAATAATGTGCAATTGGCATTGATCCTGTGCTTATTCTAAGAGTACATCTATGTGCTTTTACAGCAAATTACTGCCAATAGTGGCAAACAATGTTTTTGAACATTTCCTTCCCCTGCTGGTTAAAAAGGTCGTTTCAAGGGGAATGTTATTCTACAACTAATATCACAGGGCTTTCAACAATGGCCATTTTGACATGTACTCCAACATGTCAAAAGGGTGTACAGTAGGTATACACATTACCCTAAGCACTGAGCTGTTCTCATGCTACACCTTTCATTTCCATTGTCATCGATATGTCTGATTTAGACAGGCTTGGTTACTTGCCCAAAGTAACAAAAACATAAAATAAACACTTTTATAGTGTTGCACATGTAAGTAGTTGCTTGTAATGTGTAATAATTCTTAGTTTTCTTAATGTAATCCATGGGTCACCATTTCAACAGACCTCCATTATTGATACTAATAAAACATACATGATCAGTGAAGATCTGAAGCTGTTCACTTAGATGCACAGCTTTTAAGTTTAGTGAGGGGGAATGAATCGGAGGTCTCCCTTAATGTTTCTTCTGAAAACAAGGGATTTCATAATTCCTTTAATTTACGGCCAGACAATATTTCATTTGATACGGAGGAAGATGCATACATACACACCTAGACATGCATTCAAAATATTCACATTCAAGGAGATTGAATCCTAAAAACGCCTCTAACACAATACACACAGTTAATGAATCAGTCAAATTATCTTGTGCATGTTCCCCCTTATGAGAAAGCAGCTTTGATACTCAATCACAGTTCTAAGAATGCAGTTCTTCACATCCTAGTGCCACTTCTCTGGATGCGAAGCAGTGAGGTTACAATCCCACTTGCATTAACCAGCTACAGAAAGTATATATTTTTTTTACATGAGGAAGCAAATGATAAATACGTTTATTGCACTCGTCTTTTTCATCCACTTCAAAAAGGGAGGTCAGCTTAAAAAGCGAGGATGATTCATCACTCCCTAATGCTACTAGAATAGGACGCATGTTATATTAGACCACTTCAACAGAATGATCACATGCTTAACACTGCACACCGCTACTGAGGAACCACTACTTTTAATAATGCAAAAACACCACACGGTTACAACCAAAACATTATCATTATTACTTTTATGTACCCTAATATGACTTCACAACCTGAACTATTCTGTACAGTTAGCACATCTAAGTATAAATACATCTAAATTGATATGCTCAGACTACAGTTACTGGTAATGACTATCCAATCCCATGGTTTCCTTCTTTGTGACCCCCTCGCTCTAATTCTTCTTGGCTCTAACTGCCACAGCATTGAGAGACATATCTTTGCTTGGAGGTATCGTCAAAGAATATGGTTCCATGTTTGGATTTGTGCTTTCAAAAAAATACTCCAATATTGGTGTCCAACATCAGGTACGATAGTACACTTGGATTCACCATATGACGGGACTCACGTGCAGAGATCCACAGCATGCACACGGAATAGGCCAAGAACATAAACAAGAGTTGCTTATTTTAGCAAACATCACAATAGGTTGAGAATGTTCTTTTCAGAGATATGTGCTCTTATTTTACATGGAATTCATAAGGCTTCCGGAAGGTATAAATGGAAGACCATGCCGTAGCTACAACATTAATTTAGAAACACATGAAAAGGCACCATGCCACCTCTGTGCTGGTTATCACACAGGTCCAACTGATGGAGAACAAAATACCAAGCAAGGATGAAGGGGGGGAGACCACAAGCAGGGGGAAAGCTAGTAAAATCCTCCCATATTCACCAAATTGAGGGGGTAAATAATTACTGCATAGTACTCCCCCCCTCACTATAGATTGTTTTCACACTACTTTTCCTCATGACCTTCATTGAAATACACATTTCTGCCCTTCACGTACCAGAACTTAAATCTTTAGAATCAAATTGACAACTGTTTCCATTTATAACAAGGTAGACTTCTATTTTTGTCCTTTCTCTTCTCTCCAACTGATACTGAGGTACTTAAATTAATAGCGTTATTTGGTTTTGGAGATTACAGTCAAACTGAACTGGACCGGTAATAAGTCAAATCCAATTAATGTTTTTCACTCAATGTAGCAAATATGGCAAAATCCCAAAACAATCTCAGGGAAACCTTGAGTTGTTTGCCATCAACATTGGATGTGGGCTCCCAGACACCCAAGGATGTGTGTGTGCATCCAAAATGGCACCCTATTCTCTAAATAGTGCACTGCTTTTGACCAAGGACCATAGGGCTTTGGTCAAAAGTTGTACACTATGTAGAGAATACGGTACCATTTGGGATGCATACCATAATAGCAAAATCAGCAGAGATTTTATCAGTTCCACTGAGAAATGTAACTCCAGAGGGGTCACGTGCTATAACTTAGTAGGTACTGCAAGATACTGGTTCCTTTGCTTTAAAGGTAAGGCTTGGCTGTGAATGAAAATTTTACATTTGCCTTCTATGAAAGATACTTCAAGTAAGAATATGGGCATACATCGAGGTAAATCTATTCCCTGTTAACCACACATCTGCCAACATTAAAAACTGTTCCTATAATAATTACAAAACCAGCTCTTACAAAGAAATTAACATACATTTTGATCATTGCCTACACAAAGACTTATTACATATTTGTCCTTACAAAGTCTGTCCAATTATAAATACTTTAACAAATCTTGCATCCATTCTTTTTTCCAGACTAACATGTCTGTTCTGATCGCTTTCCTCTTCCTAGTTTCCACTCTACGATCAGTAGTAAGTAGTGATGCAAACCATTAGTCCCCACTGACATTAGGACCTGTATCTGTGACAGCAATGCTTCAAATCAGAGCTTAATACAATTTCTCTTTTACCATCTAACCATGGCTATCTGGGTAAATGAGTCCCAACAGACACAACAAAGAAATTAGTTACTGACCAAATATTATGACTATTATGCTTGAAGGCAAATAAAGGTTTCTATGGCACTAAATGGATGTAGCTAGGTGTATTTTCCTTTAAAAAAAAACAGGCTATCAATTAATGCAAAAAAATTAAAGCAACTACAGCATAGTCTAATTTCCTGTTCAAAATATATTGTAAGGCTATCTCAATGGTATTAACAGAGATGAATGTTCAAACTCTCCAACCTGCTGTTTCCATTGTCAATGCATGACAAACACATAGGGATCTACAGCTCGATCACATTCAAGAGACAAGACCCATAACAGGAAGACTAAACTTACATGACAATTATTTCATGCTGCTACTTGTATAATTTCATGAATGTTAGAGCAGTAGTTCAAAAGGTCAGGAGAAAATAATTGTTCCAATTTGACCCCATATTCACATTTGCCAGTGAAGTCATCTCATATTTGGAGTCAGTGTGTACATTCCATGTTCTCGGAATTTATGTTTTTTTACAAATATTTTTTATCCAATGTACTTTGGCAAATAAGGCCTTAACTGTGACCTAAGATTTGCACAATAACTCACGCAAATCTTCAATTGGCATGCATGTCAACTGTAAGTCGCTCTGGATAAGGGCATCTGCTAAATTACTAAAATGCTTTGTTGGATTAGCTTAAATACAGTAGAAGGCAGTGCAATATTTGTGCTGCACACATCATTCACACGCTCTTTATTGCTACAAATGAGAAATGTCCCATTTAATTGTTTCTTTAAAGTCAGAAGTATGATCTCAAGCTCCTTTACAATGAGTTCTGTCTAGCAATGGAACACATATGGACAGAGGTCCAGATGGGACATATGCTGGAGAACTGGTGCCATCTGCTGGACAAGGGCATTGCAAGAAGAAAACTATTTCTGACCTGCTAGCCAGACACACCTGCTGTTGGATTATTGATGTTGCATGTTGCTCAATGTGGAGTCATGGGAGGAGGATGCAAGCATGGTGAAAGCAAGCCTAACTAAATCACTGGACTAACCAGAAGGACTAGTAACATACCCTGGACTGGCATCAATCAAACCACATTGTGATAACTGGATTTTGGACCATGTTGTGCGGACTGACCATTTTAGACCCTGAGAGTTTTGAAGTTAAATCTCTGTCAATGAAGCAACAGTATACATACCTTGCAATCTTTGCCATGGCCTGTTTTGCACCTCTTCTCTCCCACAAAGCAGATTTCTCATGTAGCTACAACACATATGCATGTAAACATACATATGTATGCACGTATTCAGAGTGACAATGCACACAAAGACACTGAACGTGTTAAAGTGCATAACTACCTCAATAAGTGCCTTGGATCAGGGTTGAATGAATAACTATATAACTGTATGCATATCACATACAATGTCAATACGACTTGCATGTTATCAATCCATGTGATATGCTTACTGGCTCCACACAACCTGAGACTATTAACCGTTTACACATGACACCAAAGACTATACACTCCCTTTGTTCCTCCTCTACCCCAGACAACACAGTAGAACACCGACTGTTGGGCACAACATGACGTGTTAGTCCATTATATTAGCTCCTCATCTTTATCATCCAGAAAAAACTAAGGCATGTCATTTAGCCATCATCAAGAGATGTTATGGTGAAGCATTAAATAAATATGTAAATTAGTCCAGGAATCTGTGAAATGTAACTGTCCACTGATGATGCAATAGAAATGGTAGTGTAAAAAGTATTTAAATTAAGTTGAGCAATGAGCTCCAGTGGTCTGATACGATCTACAATGTAGTACCACAATGTAGTACCACCAAACAAGATACACGCGGAACAAAAGGAATACCACATAGCAAAAAGGAATTACACTTTTTTGGCTTTACTAAAAAAACAAGTACTACTGCTGCCCATATGAGTGTAACATTTGTTTTTTCAGTTCATTCCTACAGTAACCCTGCCTACCTACCGGGCTTTCAATTATCTCTAGTCAGTCATGACTTCTGTCCGGCGACATGAACAATCAAGCCCAACCAAGGAATCCTCTTCTTACCAGATTCACAGGTCTGACTAAGTGGGTGAGATCCTAGGGTTCGTCTTATTTTGCCATCCTGCATTCATACTGCCAAGATGTCATATGGTTCTAAATGAGATGCCATGGTGGCAATCAATTGAAATGTTTTCTTGGCACAGAAAAATGCCTTGACAAAGCGACGACAGCCTTTAGTCTAGAACAGATCATGTCCATGTAGCTAGGCCTAGTGTCAGAACTCAATTAAAGTGAACATCAAACAAGATTACCAAGGAAACAAAAGCCCTTGAGACTATGATTGTCTTTTCAATAACGTTCAAATGCCAGAAAGTAAATATTGCTTATATTATACAAAAACGAAAGAGCATTTCAATCTCATACCAGGACTGACCGTTGTACTAGTCAAGATACAAGCGTTGATAGAGAGGAACAGTGGTATTGCTCCATCTCTTAATTTCTGAAGAACACTGAACAAAAATATTAAACGCAACATGTAAAGTGTTGGTCCCATGTTTCATGAGCAGAAAAATGAGATCCCCAAAATGTTCCAATCGCACAAAAAGTGTATTCCTCAAATTTTGTGCGCAAATTTGTTTACATCCCTATTAGTAAGCATTTATCCTTTGCCAACATAATGCATCCAACTGACCGGTGTGGCATATCAAGAAGCTGATTAAACAGCATGATCATTACACATGTGCACCTTGTGTTGGGGACAATAAAAGGCCATGAAAATGTGCAGTTTTGTCACACAACACAATGCCACAGATGTTTTTTCAGGGCGTGTGCAATTGGCATGCTGACTGCAGGAATGTCCACCAGAGCTGTTGCCAGAGAATTTAATGTTAACTTCTCTACCATAGGCCACCAACATTGTTTTAGAGAATTTGGCAGTATGTCCAACCGGCCTCACAACTACAGACCACGTCTAAACATCTCAGCCCAGCACCTCCACATTTGGGTTCTTTACCTGTGGATCGTCTGAGACCACACGCTGATGTCAACGTTGTGAATAGAGTGCCCCATGGTGGTGGTGGGGTTATGGTATGGCAGGCATAAGCTACGGACAACGAACACGATTGCATTTTATCGATGGCAATTTGATTGCACAGAGACACCGTGACAAGATCCTGAGGCCCATTGGGGTGCCATATCTCAAGAATCTGTACACAATTCCTGGAAGCTGCAAATGTCCCAGTTCTTCCATGGCCTGCATACTCACTAGACATGTCACCCATTGAACATGTTTGGGATGCTCTGGATCGACATGTACGACAGCGTGTTCCAGTTCCCGCCAATATCCAGCAACTTCGCACAGCCACTGAAGTGGAGTGGGACAACATTCCACAGGCCACTATGAACAGCCTGATCAACTCTATGCGAAGGAGATGTGTCGCACTGCATGAAGCTAATGGTGGTCACGCCAGATACTGACTAGTTTTCTGATCCACACCCCTACCTTTTTTTAATATTTTATTTTTAAAGTTGTGACAAACACATGCATATCTATACACCCAGTCATGAAATCCACAGGTCAGGGCCTAATGACTTGATTTAAATTGACTGATTTCCTTATATGAACTGTAAAATATGAACTTATATGAACTCAGTAAAATTGTTGCATTTATATTTTTGTTCAGTATAAATTCAATTTCAGATTGACCAAGGCCAAATTTGGGGAAATAATGCCATTCAATGTACCAAAGTCTTTTGAGAATGATAAGATAATTTTTTGGGGAGAAATCAATTGAAATGGCTTGTAAGATTATGACTGAGCAGTAAATCTCAGAATACACCACGAGAAAGTGCTCACAATACAAGAGGCTTCACTGAGGTGCAATGGGGCGAGCCTGCTCCCAAAGAAACTAAATAACCAAGGCCTCATTGCTACTACTCTCCCTGTCTAGTCGTTCAGCAGCTGCAAAATTATTTATCGAGGTATCGATCTATCGTCTTTCTCTATACAGTACATCTCAAATAAATATTTTTGTTTTGCCATAGTAGTGATGATCACCTTTGGTCATAACTGATATGCTTTGAACCACATTCTAGCTTAGTAAACACAAAACTGTGTTTTAGACAATACTTCAGCATTGAGAATAAATTGATGCTAAAATCCCAACCCGAGCACTGTACTCCTTTGCAAGGACACATGCTTACATATACATTTTTCAAACTTTAGCAGCTCTATGAAATTCTCCTCTATGAAAATGACAAACTATTTTAGGCTAAAAGTTTAAATATAGGCTACTACACTACATATTATAATCATTAAAAAAAAAGTCAGAATAGATATATTTTAGCATTGCACTCTTGGGCAGGACTTTCTTCTGTATGGTTCCTTCATCAAGTCCTCTACCCTACTTTAACCCGTTTGATCATTCTCCTTTGGGGAAGGCTGTGCATTCCTATTCAAGGCCACCACTACTAGTCCTAGTTTCTGATATAATATTAAATACTGAATGATAATGAGAAGTGACTAAACAAGAGACTACAAACAAACACAAAAAGGAGAATAAACAGTCCTTTAAGCTGTCAGTAATTTTTCTGTGCTGACAAGTACCTATTTGTGGAACATTTTTTAAAGGGTTTGATTATTTTTGTGGTTGGTTATTAGCAACCGTTTAGGGAACAGCGGTATTCCAGTGACATTACAGAAAGAGAGATCAGTCTCTCTGTGTTAAGCACTAACTACTACAGAGCTGAGATAGATGCTGTGGGCTCTATTTGCATATAGGTTTGACTGCACTTCAGGAGAAGACCACACATACACACATACACATAGGCGTGTAGGTGGGTGTACTCAAGGGAGTCACCCTGTGGTGGTGGTAGTAGTGGTGTCAGATTGTAGGTGTAGGATGACCTCACTCAGAAAGGCACCCGTCCAGGCCGATGGCGGCGCCATGGTGGTCTTTGACTTAGCCGTGGTGATGGTGAAGGCCTCCGTTGGGCAGGGGTGTGCAGGCTGCGGTGATGCCGCAGTGCTTCAGTAGGTTGAGACCGGGGGAGATGGTGGAGGAGACAGAGATGGAGGAGACAGAGATGGAGGTGCAGGGGCAGGAGGAAGAGGAGCAGGAGCACGAGGAAGGGTCCAGAGGTGGGAAAGGTTTCATGGTGGAGAGGATCAGAGCCAGGCAGTCAGCCACGTCCTTGTTGGGGGCGCAGGCCAGGGCTGGAGTGTGGCCTGGTCAACAACAAAAACACCGTCAGACCAGATACACTAGAAAGCTGTTGTCTATGGCCTATGCTCGAGGAGGAGAAAAAGGCCTAAGTAAGTAACAATCAGAAATCAATTAGAAAGCCCATAGCATTAGGCTACACGGTGTAGGACTTTAAGATTTTAAAATGAAGACGAGGTTTTAAGAAAAGGTGGAATAGTGTCTCTCCTTACCCTCCTCATCCACTGCCAGCACTGTGGCTCCTCGACTCAGCAGTGCCTGGACCACGGTGGCCATACCGTTGCGTGCTGCTAGATGCAGGGGCATTTGCAGTGCAGCGTTGGTTGCATTGACAAGGGTAGCGTTATGGATCTCCCCCAGAATCAGCAGGGCACACATCTCATGAGCCTGCAAGACAAATACAGAAACATGCTTACATCAACCATCATCAATACATGCACTTCATTAATCTCCGTTCATCAGAGAGGTGCTGAAAGCTTGAATGCTATGTTATTATGCTCCATTTCTTTCTGAGCTCTGATGATATTTTGAGGGCTGCTTACCTTGCTGCAGGCCAGATGCAGGGCAGTGTTTCCATTGTCGTCCAGCAGTGTCAGGTCAGCCTTGGCACGATGCAGGAGGATGGCTGGGAACACCAGGGGAGAATCAAGAGATAAATGACACAGGATTCCTCTTCACAGATCTACCCAACACATAATGAATTCACTCCAATCAAGTGGTAGTTCATTCTTCTTCAGAGACTGATGAGAGAGAATCTGCTAAACTCTATCCTTTTGCAAAACATCAACAAAAACGTGTTCCGTAGACTTACCCACGGTGCCACTCTGTCCGTTGTCGGCAGCAACCATGAGAGCAGAGCGTCCGGTGTGGTCCACGGCGTTGATCTCAGCTCCGTGGCGTAGGACCAGCTGCAGCCCCGCCACGTCCTCGGCACACGCTGCGGCATGAAGCGGGGTCCTACAGGCAAAGAGAAGCAGCCGACCTTGGTGAGCTCAGTCTCGCATGACAATGAAACAGGAGATAAAATCTGGAGTCCACACTGAGCGCAGAGGTACAGCTCAGAAGACATACCAATGAAACAGGAGATACCCAAGTAAACATCTAGTAAGGTAATGACACCTTGCCCTCAATAGACTTACCTTCCTTTAGTATCCCTGGTGTTAACCATCTGTACACCAGCAGATTCCAACAGCATCTCTGCAGCTCCACTACGGCCATTCATTCTGCAGCATCACACAACATCAAAAGATCACCACATAGACGGGTTGGCTGATAACGTCACGAAAAAGATGCACACGTCGATGTGGCCGGAAGGCGTGCGTTGTTATGATTCTGAAAGGTCAGATAGCTAGCAACAATGACAAGAAGCTGCCATGTGGGGAATGATTGGTGGCTCCTTTCATCATTGATACCATGTCTTGTTTTGAGGCGTTTTGACTGATGTCTATGCTAATATGGCTAAAATTAGCTAGCTAGCTAACCAACAATTGTAACGATGTATTTGAGACAAGTGCTCATTGTGCAAATGTATTTATATTTTCAATGAACACTTGGAGACTAAATATAGTTCACGTTGTCAACAGTCTAATTAACACTTGGAGACTAAATATAGTTCACGTTGTCAACAGTCTAATTAACACTTGGAGACTAAATATAGTTCACGTTGTCAACAGTCTAAGCCAACCCCTTAGTTGAGCTAAACAACCAACCTGTTTATAGAACCCATCATTACTGATCCTTTCCCAAACACTGTTTTACAGACATTGTCCTAATAATGTATTATCATGTTTAAAACATTGATTAGAGAATACTCACAGAGCACAGTGCAATGGGGTAAAGCGGTTTCCCTCCTGGCTACTACATGTTTTGTGTTCAAGTAAAACCTCCAAACAGCCTTCATGCCCTGATTGGAGGAGGAAGAAAAGTGTGTTCATTTGAATTACAAAGACACTACAAAACAAACTGTTTTCCCCACATTTAATTTATACATGTAATATACACCCTTCTTGAAAGAGGGTGTTTTGGGATGTAACCAATAACCACGCAGACCTTGGTAGGCGGCCCAGTGTGATGGCGTGTACTCTTCGTGGTCCAATAGGGAGTCCAGAGGATCGGCGCGCGTGGCAGCACGCAGCAGACTGGCCAGGATGTCAGTGTAGCGGTGGGAGGCAGCGTAGTGCAGGGGGGTACGACCCTGGCCGTCCCGACACAGGGCAGATGCCTCGTGATCCAGCAGGGCTGTCACACAGTCCTCACGGCCCACCACCGCCTATGGGACAGGTTCCAAAGAGTTACACAGCTATATTTCTAACTTTTACAGTGCTTTAATAATTAATTCTAACTAATGTTGCAGCGTTCCTCTGTACCACACAACAACCAGACAGGCTTGGTGTAGCTAAAGATTACGACCTTTTTCTCAGCTGAGTGGTGTGAAAAGCCTATAGGCGTGTAGCTCACCCCTCTGTGCAGGGCAGTGCTGCCCCCCTTGTCCTTGGCATCGGGCCAGGCCCCCTTCTCCAACAGCAGGTGGACACAGTCTGTATGGCCACCTAGCACAGCCAGCATCAGAGGAGTCCTGAGGAGGAAGACAGGCAAGACCACACACACGGTCATTTATATTACAACAATGCTTTCTAGCAGACAGGATGTGTAATTCTGTAAATCTTCAGTGAACAGCCTAAACTGTATTGCTAACACTCTATCTATATGGAGTTACTAAAAGTAAATAACACAATACATTTACATTACAAAAACAAAGTTTCCTGCCAGGCAGCAAGAAGAGAGACCACTCACTGTCCCTGTGCGTCTGTGACGTTGGTAAGGTCTGCCTCCTCCCCGCTTTCCACCAGCATGTGCAGACATTCCGTGTGGCCGTTGGCAGCTGATATGAAACAAATATTTAATCACACATTCAACCCTGATTGCTTTGTTTCTAAGCTATTCCATACTTGCTAATATCGAACAATATACAGGGACACATGCTTGTATTCATTACACATGGCAAATAAACTTTAACTCATTTCAACCCACATCTGAGGGGGGACCGTACCTGCGACGTGTAGAGGGGTCCACATGTGTCTATTCTCGTTGAGGAGGCAGGAGGCCCCCTGGGCTAGCAGGACCTCTACACAGCGGGCGTAACCTCTCTGGGAAGCCAAGTAGAGCACAGAGCGGCCCGAGGCATCTTGCACATCTACGTAGGCAGCAGTCTCCGTCAGCACACTCAGCGCCTGCCAGTGGCCATTATCAGCCTGAGGGGGACAGGAGATGGGATACGACAGGAAGCTGTCATGTTTTTAGCTGCTCTATATGAACATGGCAATTTCTCCATACGAAACACACACTCAGTCTCAAGCTACAAAGTAACAGAGGATTTTAGGAATGAAAAGCACACTTACAGCTAAATGCAACGGACTCACTGGAATACTGCTCTCAATGTCTCCCAGGGCATTAAAGGACATTTCCAGGAGCTAAAGGGACAAGAGTCATGATGTATTACTATCCACAGATACAGCAAAGTCATGATGAAAAACTATTTACCTAAATGGCTGGAGCTATGCAAGTTACTGAACACAAACAGAAGGACTCACCAGTTCCAGGTTCTGCTTGTTGCCGTGAGAAGCAGCATAATGAACAGCACTGTAACCTTTAGAGTTGACCAGGGATGGGTCTGCACCGTTGTCCAACAGATGCTCCAAGCAACTAGTAACAAAAACAGACAAAAGCCACAGTCAAGGAGGGGTCATGAAATAAACATCTTTTGAGTTCTTTAAGCGGATCTTTAAAATCAGTAGAATTTGTTTTTTAAAATTACAAAATAGATAGAAACTAATGGTTGCAGACAGTAAACTAACAAATAGGACTCCTTATCTCCATCCTCCTCGCTCTGAAGAGTCCCAGGGAAATGTCGGTCCATTCTGGAAGTGCACAATGAACACATTTATTCACAAATTCAACACAGCTATGTTTCCTGAAAGCATCTTGGTGTATTTGTCGATGGAGTGCGAGTTCCTACCTGCAGAAGGCCTGGGAGGCAGCAGAGTAGTGCAGGGGAGTGCAGCCTGTACGGTCTGGCTCATTGACCTCAGCGCCAGCACTCACTAGGGTCACAGTGCATTGGTACCTCCCATTAGCAGCTGCATAGTGCAACGGAGCCCTGAGAGACCAAGAGAAGGCCCAACTAATAATCAGTGCATCAATCAAATGTATTCATAAAGCACTTTTTACATTAGCTGGTCACAAAGAGCTTTTACAGTACCCAGGCGATCTGAAATTACTGACTATTCCATATAACATTACTATCTCGTACTCACACCAGCATGAGTACAAACACAGACAAAGAAAAGAATCAGTGGCAAAAACTCACCTTCCCAATTGGTCCCTCTGATTCAAGTCAGTACCACTGCTTAAGAGCAAGTTGAGACATTCAACGTTTCTGTCAGCAGCGAAGAAGTGAGGAATAACATGATGAGAATGACAGACTCATTTGGGTATATTATCCAATAGTTCAGAATAGGTCCAGTTTTGGAGTGTGATTCTGTGTCTTACCCTCCAGAAGCAGCAGCGTGTAGACAGGTCCTTCCAAAGTTGTCTGGAGTGTTTATGTCAAACCCGGCTGATAGTACGTGCTCCTTACTCATAGATGAAACAATACTGTACAGCTGACCTGAGGGGAGAGGAAGAGGCAACCAGGAGTGATCAAACAAATACAGATAACATACAAGACATGACACTATATTCTGACGCTCCTCCAGTGTATAGGCATTGTGAAACAAAATCCAACAGATGCATGTTTGAATGAATGATAGAATGTACGCTACCATTCAAAGGTTTGGGGTCACTTAGAAATGTCCTTGTTTTTGAAAGAAAAGCTACTTTTTTGTCCATTAAAATAACATGAAATTGATCAGAAATACAGTGTAGACATTGTTAATGTTGTGAATGACTATTGTAGCTGGAAACTGCAGTTTTCTAATGGAATATCTACACAAGGGTACAGAGGCCCATTATCAGCAACCATCACTCCTGTGTTCCAATGGCACGTTGTGTTAGCCAATCCAAGTTTATCATTTTAAAAGGCTAATTGATTATTTGAAAACCCTTTTGCAATTGTTAGCACAGCTGAAAAATGTTGTTCTTAAAGAAACAATAAAACTGGCCTTTAGACTAGTTGAGTATCTGGAGCATCAGCATTTGTGGGTTCGATTACAGTCTCATAATGGCCAGAAACAAAGCACTTTCTTCTGAAACTCATCAGTCTATTCTTGTTCTGAGAAATGAAGGCTATTCCATGCTAGCAATTGCCAAGAAACTGAAGATCTCGTACAACGCTGTGTACTACTCCCTTCACAGAACAGCGCAAACTGGTGCTAACCAGAATAGAAAGAGGAGAGGGAGGCCCCGGTGCACAACTGAGCAAGAGGACAAGTACATTAGAGTGTCTAGTTTGAGAAACAAGACACCTCACAAGTCCTTAACTGGCCGCTTCATTAAATACTACCCGCAAAACACCAGTCAACAGTGAAGAGGCGACTCCGGGATGCTGGCCTTCTAGGCAGAGTTCCTCTGTCCAGTGTCTGTGTTCTTTTGCTCATCTTAATCTTTTATTTTTAATTGGCCAGTCTGAGATATGGCTCTGCCTAGAAGGCCAGAATCACCTCTTCACTGTTGACGTGGAGACTGGTGTTTCGCGGGTACTATTTAATGAAGCTGCCAGTTGAGGACTTGTTTCTGTTTCTCAAACTAGACACTAATGTACTTGTCCTCTTTCTCAGTTGTGCACCGGGGCCTCCCACTCCTCTTTCTATTCTGGTTAGAGCCAGTTTGCGCTGTATGAGATCTTCAGTTTCTTGCCAATTTCTCGCATGGAATAGCCTTCATTTCTGAGAACAAGAATAGACTGACGAGTTTCAGAAGAAAGGTCTTTGCTTCTGCCCATTTTGAGCCTGCAATCAAACCCACAAATGCTGATGCTCAACTAGTCTAAAGGCAAGTTTTATTGATTCTTTAATCAGACAACATTTTTCAGCTGTGCTAATAATTGCAAAAGGGGTTTCAAATGATCAATTAGCCTTTTAAAATGATAAACTTGGATTAGCTAACACAACGTGCCATTGGAACACAGGAATGATGGTTGCTGAAAATTGGCCTCTGTACGCCTATGTAGATATTCCTAAACAGCCGTTACCAGCTACAATAGTCATTTACAACATTAATGTCTACACTGTATTTCTGATCAAGTTGATGTAATTTTAAAATGGACCAAAAAAAAAAGTGTTTTTCTTTCAAAAACAAGGACATTTCTAAGTGACCCCAAACTTTTGAACGGTAGTGTAAGTACCAACCTGAGGAGAGTAGCTTGCGACAACAGTCTGAAAACCCATAGAGCACAGCCAGGTGCAGCGGGAACATCCCATGAATCCCTTGTCTGGCTGTATCTGCACCGTTGGTCATCAGAGTGCTGATCAGTAGTTCATGGCCGTACTTAGCAGCAACATGGAGGGGGGTATTGCCATATTTATCCACACTGTCAATCTCTCCACCTAACAACAAACAAGAAACATAGAATCAGAGAACCAGTGGGACAGGACTTGTATAAAGCATCCTAACATGTTATTCAGTCAGAGGGGTTG
The DNA here is from genome assembly GCF_965601325.2 of Salmo salar. Taxonomy (NCBI): domain Eukaryota; kingdom Metazoa; phylum Chordata; class Actinopteri; order Salmoniformes; family Salmonidae; genus Salmo; species Salmo salar. The sequence goes on from NC_138305.1 coordinate 92,535,949, forward strand.
TCATGGTTACCGTTTTGGATGAGGATCTGAGAGCGTGTGAAGCGTCCATGAATGGCTGCCATGTGCAGGGGGCTCTTCCCTGCATTACTCTAGAGAAGAGAGAAGAGAAATATGGCAAACTAATCTGGCAGAGAACAGATAAATCCTCCCATCGCCACCCATTAAACAACATAAGGCTACTGATGGCATTAGTCTCAGAGTAGAGCTGCTGATCTAGGATCAGTTTTTTATTTTAGATCATAATGAATAAGATTACATGGACATAATCCGAGATCAGTATTCCTACTCATTGACGCTTTATGAATACGGGCCCAGACCTGCTGGTTGACGTCAGCCCCATTGTTGACCAGCAGCTCCAGGCAGAGGGCCCCGTTGGTGGACACAGCGGCCAGGTGCAGTGGGGTATAGCCACTCCTGTTGGGCTGGTTGACGTTAGCTCCTTGGTTCACCAGCTCATTGGCCACAGCCTCTTGGCCTGTGTAGCAGGCCACATGCAGAGCAGTGTTCCCAAAGGCATTGGGCTCATCCAGCTGAAAGAGTACAAGATCACACAAGACATGAGGAGCTAGCTAAGCAACAAACAAACAAACAAACACACACACGAAGGCGGAAGTTTACATACACTTAGGTTGGAGTCATTAAAACCCGTTTTTCAACCACTCCACAATTGTCTTGTTAACAAACTATAGTTTTGGCAAGTCGGTTAGGACATCTACTTTGTGCATGACACAAGTAATTTTTCCAAAAAATGTTTACAGACAGATTATTTCACTTATAATTCCCTGTATCACAATTCCAGTCAGTCAGAAGTTTACATACACTAAGTTGACTGTACCTTTAAACAGCTTGGAAAATTCAAGAAAATTATGTAATGTCCTTAGAAGCTTCTGATAGGCTAATTGACATCATTTGAGTCAATTGGAGGTGTACCTGTGGATGTATTTCAAGGCCTACCTTCAAACTCAGTGCCTCTTTGCTTGACATCATGGGAAAATCAAAAGAAATCAGCAAAGACATCAGATTTTTTTTTTTTAGACCTTCACAAGTCTGGTTCATCCTTGAGAGCAATTTCCAAACGCCTGAAGGTCCTACGTTCATTTGTACAAACAATAGTACGCAAGTATAAACACCATGGGAGGACGCAGCCGCCATACCGCTCTGGAAGGAGACACGTTCTGTCTCCTAGAGAGGAACGTACTTTGATGCGAAAAGTGCAAATCAATCCCAGAACAACAGCAAAGGGCCTTGTGAAGATGCTGGAGGAAACAGGTACAAAAGTATCTATATCCACAGTAAAACGATTCCTATATCGACATAACCTGAAAGGCCGCTCAGCAAGGAAGAAGCCACTGCCATAAAAAAGCCAGACTATGGTTTGCAACTGCACATGGGGACAAAGATCGTACTTTTTGGATGAATGTCCTCTGGTCTGATGAAACAAAAATAGAACTGTTTGGCCATAAAGACCATAGTTATGTTTAGAGGAAAAAGGGGGAGGCTTGCAAACCGAAGAACACCATCCCAACTGTGAACCACGGGGGTGGCAGCATCATGTTGTGGGGGTGCTTTGCTGCAGGAGGGGCTGGTGCACTTCACAAAATAGAAGGCATCATGAGGATGGAAAATGATGTGGATATATTGAAGCAACATCTCAAGACATCAGTCAGGAAGTTAAAGCTTGGTCGCAAATGGGTCTTCCAAATGGACAATGACCCCAAGCACACTTCCAAAGTTGTGTCAAAATGGCTTAAGGACAACAAAGTCAAGGTATTGGAGTGGCCATCACAAAGCCCTGACCTCAATCCTATAGGAAATTTGTGGGCAGAACTGAAAAAGTATGTGCGAGCAAGGTGGCCTACAAACCTGACTCAGTTACACCAGCTCTGTCAGGAGGAATGGGCCAAAATTCACCCAACTTATTGTGGGAAGCTTGTGGAAGGCTACCCGAAATGTTTGACCCAAGTTAAACAATTTAAAGGCAATGCTACCATATTCAAATTGAGTGTATGTAAACTTCTGACCCACTGAGAATGTGATGAAAGAAATAAAAGCTGAAATAAATCACTCTACTATTATTCTGACATTTCACATTCTTAAAATAAAGTAGTGATCCTAACTGACCTAAGACAGTGAATTTTTACTAGGATTAAATGTCAGGAATTGTGAAAAACTGAGTTTAAATGTATTTGCCTAAGGTACGTAAACTTCCGACTTCAACTGTATGCATATATATATATATATATATATATGTATGTTTTTTTTTTTTTTAAAGAGAGAAAACAAAATTGAATTGTAATCAAAGATAATCCCGTCTCTTCTGGTAATGGTCAAACTAAAACTCAATTAATATTACTTCCTATGGCTATCTTGAGCATCCGTTTACCCATAAGGCCATATTGAGACAGCTCCCATTTTACCTATGTACGTGCATTGTCCAGCTGACTATTGACAAATATCACCTACGCTCACAGATTTGTATCTCGTTGACAGAGCTACGTAAAAAAGCATTCCAGTACTCTGCCTCCTCTACTTGGAATGAGCTACAAAAGGACTTGAAACTACAGGAGCTCATATCCTTGAATAATTTTAAAGCCAGGGTAAAGTAATTGGTGGAAAATGAATTGGGCGGCAGTCAATGTTTTGACCCCTAGTTGAACCGCTCCTCCCAAAACCAATGTGCCTATTGAAAAGTGTCAGATATTTTTTTTTTATGTAGTACTTTGTGTTGTAAATGTTTGAAACTTTGTGTACTGCTATATTGGCCAGGTTTCTCTTGCAAAAGAGATGTTTAATCTCAATGAGACTAACCTGGTAAAATAAATACAATTTGACCTCAACACTCACCTCAGCCCCGAGCCTCAGTAGGTACTTGACTATGTCAATGTGTCCGCTGGCAGCGGCAGCATGGAGAGGGGTGTAGCCCTGCTTGTCCTTGCAGCCCTTGTCTGCACTCCGAGACACTAGCAGCTTCAACACCTCCAGATGCCCTATAAGTCACATAACAGTGAGTACTGTTTTAATGTCACCCTCTAGTGAGGAGTACATCCATAATGTTCACCCAACTTAAAATTGGGAAACACTGAATATTTATCACCTGCCATTCACACCAGTTTTATGAAATTCTGATTTTTCGGTACTCTAAGAAAATGACGTTAAGAGTTTTCCCAGTGCAGAGCCCAACTCACCTAAGTACGCTGCCCAGTGGATTGGCTGTCTGTCTCTCTTATCATTGGTACTCAAGTTGGCCCCTTTATTCAGCAGCAACTTCACCATCTGAGGACAGACAAGAGGAAAATGACATAAAAATAGTTTCATTATTCACTAAAGCATCTCAGAGTAGGCATGCTGATCTATAACCAGTTTTTCCTTAAACATTATAGTGAACAAGATGGGAGAACTGATCCTAGAGTTGGATGGAAGAGCGAGCTTACTTGAAATGGAAAAGCAACGCGGTAGCTTTTGATTAAGAATAACATGAAGATGAAGCAGCTGCATTATAAGTGGGATGCCGTGTGGAGCGCTACATTCCGAGGGGTTCGTGCTGATTGTACACAACCTAGTCAGTTGTACAACTGAATGCCTTCAACTGAAATGTGTCTTCTGCATTTAACCCAACCCCTCTGAAGTAGTGGTATGTGTTAATTGTAGGGGTGCCCATGGGGCTGGGGATCAGAAATGTCCCGTGCGAGAGGCAGGTTGATGTTTCCAGGGTTAGAGTAGTGCAGAAGTTGTCATATGCTGAGGCAGTGAAGAAAGTAGAGGAAGATGGGTCGGGGGGGGGGGGGGGGGAATCCTGAGAGGAGTGGTTTGAGTAGTGGGGTGGCAGGTAGCCTAGTGGTTAGAGCGTTGGGTCAGTAACCGTAAGGTTGATAGATCAAATCTCTGAGCTGACAACGTAAAAATCTGTCGTTCTGCCCCTGAACAAGGCTGTTCCTAGGCCGTCATTGTAAATAAGAATTTGTTCTTAACTGACTTGCCTAATAAAGGTTTATAAAAAAATTAATAAAAAGAATTGTAGATATGAACCAGTACAGAAGGATAAAACATATGATATGTTTCAGTAAGATTGTATTTTTGCCATTTATAGTAATGGTTATCAACTGTACTGCAGGGATGGAACGTAAGTTGCAGAAAATTGAGATTGTGGTGGCAGCTGCAGAGAGGTATTTGGGTGTGCGAGACTTGACATCAGAAGAGTTACAGGGTGTGTTAAGTGGTGATATCCCATCCTTTCAGGTTGTTGGCCTGAGGTAGGAATAAATCGATTTAAATTGTGGAGCAGGGTGGGTTTTTTGTGTGAGTAGTATTTGTTACATTTTTTCAAGCAAAGTATAAGGGAGTTTTACTCCAGTCTAGTAGGTGGCGGTAATGCAACATATTGGATGCCAACCGCCTTTAAACCTCATCAAAGAACTGATCTTAGATCAACAGTTCCACTCTGAAATGGTTTGTAAAAACAGCCCTGTTCCAAGTGCACACAGTATTTCTAGCAGTCACCTCCATGTATCCGCTCTGAGCAGCGTGGTGCAAGGCGGTTCTGCCAGTACGGTCTGCCATGTTCAGATTGCTCAGCTGGGGGAGCAGGGCCTCTGCACAGCGCGTGGCTCTATTGGCAGCTGCAACATGCAGTGGAGTCTGCCAGAACTTGTCTCGTGCATTGGCCTCTGCTCCCTGCCGCAGAAGTAGCCCCACTGCCCTCTGGAGAGAGAAGGAATCAAACTGGGCTTGAGAAAACACTTGTCAACACCCAAACATTACCAAACATTGATACAGTGCTTTATAATCTTCACATTAGAGAGATGATCAACACTGCTTACTTCATTCCGGGAGGCAGCAGCTCTGTGCAATGGAGTTAACCACACATGGTCCTTAGCATTTACATTTGCACCTATGACAGTGTAAAAAACAAGGAGCAATATTAGAGGGCCATGACAAGTACAGTTGAGTCATTTCTTTCAAGTTTCAGTCAGACTAATGAACAGACACTGCACACTGTTACTACAACTGTACATAAACCAAAACCACCTTTTCATTGCAAATATAGCAGGTCAGACGTGGGCAGTTCTGTTTAGTTAACATAGCTACCTGTGGTTGGTCAATTTTGGTCACAATCACCTGCATTGATGAGGAGGTCCATTATATGAACATCCCCCAAACAGGCAGCAGCATGTAGTGCTGTACGGCGCTCTTGGTCCTGTGGGAAAAGTTAAGACAAATTAACCATCTATATTAATATGCAAAATCCATCTCCCTCTTACACTGGCAGCCACAAATAAGTATATTGATGAGATACTGGGGCAGCAGGTAGCCAAGTGGTTAGAGCGTTAGACTAGTAACCTAAAGGTTGCAAGATCGAATCCCCGAGCTGACAAGGTAACAATCTGTCGTTCTGCCCCTGAAAGGCAGTTAACCCACTGTTCCTAGGCCGTCATTGAAAATAAGAACGTTCTTAAGTGACTTGCATAAAAAAACCAAAAACATTTAGGCCTTCTGTTGACATTCTGTAGATATATAAATTACGTTTTAGGGAAATACAAAGGAATAACCTAATCACTTGAATTGGGAAAATGATCCACCTGGCACCCCTCTAGACTTGCAATAACTGGAGAAATGTTGCGATACAGTCGCTAGCTAACGTTACAATATCAACACGCAATAAACCAAAGCCAGTGCTGTGGCACCACAAACATACCAGTGCATTGACGTCCTCTTTCTTGTTGTGCAATAGTAGTTGAATTTCATCGGCATTTCGATTAAAAACTGCTTGGACCAGTGGAAGCTGGAGATAAGCACAGGAGAACGTCAGACTGTGTGGTTAGCAAGGAATCGCAGCTAGTTAACGTTAACTAAGTAAAGTGAACCGTTGGCAGACAGCATCAATCAGCATCAGGCCGCGCCGAGATGTAACTAACTTGCTAGCAATCCTACGACACATTACTTGCAGATACTTGCATCAGTAACGTTATAGAACTGGTCAACTTCCAGGAAAATGCAATCAAAACATTTGATTAGCTAACTAGCCAGCCAAATAGCCAGGCTTTTCATCTAACGTTAGCTAGTTAGCATGCTAACTACTTGCTAGCTCACCTGGTCTGTAATATTGTGTATTCCCATCTCCAAAAGTCAGCCAGGACGGAGCTCCTTCATTCGAGTGGAACTGCAAGGTATATTAAACGATAGTTAACCCATGTAGATAGTTAGCTATTAATAAGAAAGTCTGTGTTTGCTGTCCGTCTCTGCTTGATGTTTGTTTGTTAGTTAGTTCTGCTATCACGCACATGCGCAGTTCCACGTCCCCGGTTTCCCCTCCCAGACAATGTGAAAGCCTCGAAATGTTTCAGGGGAATTACAATTATGTACTAAATGCATTTCAAAACAATCTCACCATTTTAAAATGGTACTTGTTTATTATATAACAAATCATTGCTTACTCCCAGTAATGTTATTTGGGAGCAGGACGGCTGGGATTGTAATACCTCCGACACAGTTGGTGGCAGCAATGCACAGATAGCACAGTTGCTCTGTTTTAGAACAGGGTGTCCCTGGCCATGAGCCTGACCGATACCGGTGTTTACTTTATTAAACAGACACGGTCGCGATAAAGAGTTGTCGCCGTATGGGGAAAAACTTGAACGCGCATTTTATGCACCTTCAGCGTCCCAGGACATCGAGCTTGGAATAAATAAACGACTGAAATAAACGCGGCCTTTTTGGTTGCGTCTACTTGGATAAGTGAACTGAAGCTTATCTACACGGTGTCTGACTTTGATGGATGCCGTGAAATAGGACTGGGAAAGGCTTCAAATAGCCAATCCGAAGTTGGCTAAAGTCAGTGTTCAACAGAAACCTACAGATCCGGTTTCCGTGAACCGTTATTCTACTTGAGGTTCTGATAAAGTAACCCAAAATACAATGGCAGCAACTGCCCGACGAATGCCGATGGGTGTGCGGACATTCAGTGAGTTTTTGGAGATTGCTGTAGGCTCTGGGCGGTCACCATGTCACACCGCGGGGTCAAGAGAACATATGAGACAGACTATCAGGTGAGATTAATACATTGATAACTTCATGTGACACAATTAACCAATCAGTGCTGTGCATGCGCATATCTTTGAATCCCCTTTGGTGCAGGTTTTTGTTCCAGCCAAGCACTTACACATCTGGTTCAAATAGGTCCACACTGAAGAACATTCTTTTTTTTCAGAGAATATAAATAATTAGTAACTGTTGTGTTTTTCCTATTAATCATCAAATTTGCATTAAGGCCTAAAAAGTTCCCTTTTCAATCCTATCAATGTCACCATTGTTGTATATGCATATTGTGGCTTTCTTCATATTGGTTTCACTTTGTCAGTAGTGCTCTCTGTAATTTTGTCTATGACTGTAATTAAACTTTTTATGACTGTCACACAGTTATTTGTAGTGAGCACATTTAGACCCCAATAGCAAAACATGCCAGCTCTGCAAGCCACCTCACGTAACCTGACTGAGTGGGTCGCGTTACATATAGTTCCATTCATGTGTTTACTCAGAATATAGTAGCTTGTCCTAGACATTGAAGGTTAGGACACTACTGGCAACCTTTTCCCCCTGCTGGCAATATATTATTTCTGCCCTGACTCTAAAGGCAGGAAGCCCGTCTGGAAAAGCGTGTTTGTTAGAGATGTTATACTCCAGTATTTTTAACATGATCCTTTCTCACCCTTTCCCATCAGACACTTGTCATCATGTGGTATTGTAATGACTAGGACACCCAGAGTGCTTTGCCACCAGCAGAATTGGGACACAATGACATCAGTTCCCCACAGCAGAACCTTCATGGGGTTCACAAATAAGAGGAAGGAGTACTCCGAGCGGAGGATACTGGGGTAAGATGCTAGCATACATGAAATAGAATATATTGTAGGACTTGCTATTTCTGTATGTAGTTACAACCATGAACGAGAGCTTGAATGCATAGATAGATTTCATATTAAAGGAAAAAGTAGGGCTTAGCCTATTTGAAACCCGAAGTGGAAGGGATGTAATGTTGTTGTTTTCAAACTCCTTTTGCTATGCTGCCTCAGGTACTCTATGCTGGAGATGTATGATGTGGTAGCCAACGTGGATGACTACAAACTCTTTGTCCCCTGGTGTAAGAAGTCCCAGACCATCATGAAGAGGGCAGGCCACTCCAAAGCTCAGCTAGAGGTGGGATTCCCACCCATCGTAGAGCGATACACATCCATGATCAGCGTGGTGCGACCCCACATGGTCAAAGTAAGTCCCTCCTGTTTAATTAGGGTTTAAAAATTCCAGTAACTTCCAGATTTCCTGCTTATTCCCTCCTGGTTTCAGGAATCTTCCAACCAGGATTTCTGGAAAACCTGGGATTCTTGAGAAAGTTACCAGATTTTTGCAATCCCATTTAGTCACGCTTAATTGAGGATTCATGAATTATGATGATATGTGAGGATCATTGTTGGTTTGGTGATAGATTACTCTAAGTAACCCTTTCTTATTGGATTACATTTTTTAGGCAGTGTGCACAGATGGAACACTTTTTAACCACCTGGAGACGATATGGCGCTTCAGTCCTGGAATCCCTGGTTATCCCCGCACCTGCACTGTGGATGTTTCGGTGAATATGACAGCCCCAGCTTGCAGCCCTTTTGTTTATCTCATGCTGCCAACCTCTCAGTTTCTTCTAATCTTGATCTCTATTTGTGCATAGACCTTGTGCATGTGAATAGTCTGACTAAGTTATATCCTTTACCATCGCTTATCCTCTTTCTCTTTTGTATGTCTTCTCTGACTGACATTCTGCCCTCTCCTTCCTTCCTGCCACACAGATCTCGTTTGAGTTCCGCTCCTTGCTCCACTCCCAGTTAGCAACTGTGTTTTTTGACGAGGTGGTAAAGAAGAATGTGTCTGCTTTCGAGCGCCGGGCCGGCACACTCTACGGCCCACAGACTCGCGTCCCACGGGAGTTAATGTTCCATGAGGTACACCAAACGTGAGGTCCATCTGCCATTGTGTGCCCTTATCCCAAACCAGCCTGCACCTTCACCCTGGCTGTCCCCTGTATCACCTGCATGACACTACACCACCCAGCCTCCACCAACCACCTCCATTGCCACCCAGGTGCCATTAGCCTGGTCCCAGAACTGTTTGTGCTGTCTTGCCAACTCCTATGGTCACACTGGCGTGAGAGACAGCACTTCTGAGATCTTGGACCATCTGGGACCAGGCTAAGATGCCACTAAGTGCATCCTCACATCATAGAGGAAGGACCAAGCAATCAGTGTGGGCATAAGCCCATCTAAACACCCTTCACAACTAGTTGAAAGTCCCATATCTTAGCCTGGATCATGTCTTGTAAAAATCTGCCATCTACCTCTTCACAAGGGTTACTCTTCAGCGCAGGCCCCTTGTTGCATTGGTGCTTGTGCACAATTTAAATAGAAGAATCCTTCTTCCAAATCTAGTTGTAAAACAAAAAAGCCACTACACATATTGGAATAGATTTAATGTATTGCTGTGTAATCGTGAGTGAACAGGACACAATATTGAGTCAACCATTGACATGGACCATTTTGAGTCTGTCATACTTGAGTCTGTTGATGCTTCAGATTGTTGAAGAATGGATGCAGGTGCACTCCACTTACCTGCCACATTAAAGTCATCCATTCATGTCAAATTAATTTATCTTAGAAATATATTTTAAATGTACAGTATTGCTTATACCAAGAAGTGCTTTTTTAAAATGTGTTTGTTTTGAAGTTATTGATTATAAATATACACTGAGTATACAAAACATTAAGAACACCTACGCTTTCCATGAGATAGACTGACCAGGTGAATCCAGGTGACAGCTATGATCCCTTATTGATGGAACCTGTTAAATTCACTTCAATCAGTGTAGATGAAGGGGAGGAGACAGGTTAAAGAAGGATTTTTAAGCCTTGAGACAATAGAGACATGGATTGTGTATGTGTGTCATTCAGAGGGTGAATGGGCAAGACAAAAAAGTGAAGTGCCTTTGAACGGGGTATGGTAGTAGGTGCACCAGTTGGTGTCAAGAACTGCAACGCTGCTGGGTTTTTCACACTCAAGTTTCCCGTGTGTATCAAGAATGGTCCACCAACCCAAGGACATCCAGCCAACTTGACACAACTGTGGGAAGCATCGGAGTCAACATGGGCCAGCATCCCTGTGGAATGCTTTTGACATCTTGTAGAGACCATGCCCCGACAAAAGCCTTTGACACTTATAAAATGCTTGTAATTATACTTCAGTATTCCATAGTAACATCTGACAAAAATATCTAAAGACAATGAAGCAGCAAACTTTGTGGAAATTAATATTTGTGTCATTCTCAAAACTTTTGGCCACGACTGTATGTGGTCACATAGAAATGTCCTTGTTTTTGAAAGAAAAACACTTTGTCCATTTTTAAAATAGCATCAAATTGATCATAAATACAGTGTAGACATTGTTAATGTTGTAACTGACTATTATAGCTGGCCATCTAGGCAGAGTTGCAAAGAAAAAGCCATATCTCAAACTGGCCAATAAAAAGAAAAGATTAAGTTGGGCAGGCAAAAGAACACAGACACTGGACAGAGGAACTCTGCCTAGAAGGCCAGCATCCCGGAGTCACCTCTTCACTGTTGACGTTGAGACTGGTGTTTTGCGGGTACTATTTAATGAAGCTGCCAGTTGAGGTCTTGTGAGGCGTCTGTTTCTCAAACTAGACACTCTCTGATGTACTTGTCCTCTTTTCTCAGCTGTGCACCGGGGCCTCCCACCCCTCTTTCTATTCTGGTTAGAGACAGTTTGCGCTGTTCTGTGAAGGGAGTAGTACCCAGCGTTGTACGAGATCTTCAGTTTCTTGACAATTTCTCGCATGGAATAGCCTTCATTTCTCAGAACAAGAATAGACTGACGAGTTTCAGAAGAAAGTCCTTTGTTTCTGGCCATTTTGAGCCTTTAATTGAACCCACAAATGCTGATGCGCCAGATACTCAACTAGTCTAAAGAAGGCCAGTTTTATTGCTTATTTAATCAGGATGACAGTTTTCAGCTGTGCTAACATAATTGCAAAAGGGTTTTCTAATGATCAATTAGCCTTTTAAAATTATAAACTTGGATTAGCCAACACAATGTGCCATTGGAACACAGGAGTGATGGTTGCTGATAATGGGCCTCTATAGATATCCCATAAAAAAATCTGCCGTTTCCAGCTACAATAGTCATTTACAACATTAACAATGTCTACACTGTATTTCTGATCAATTTGAGGTTATTTTAATTGACAAAACATTTGTTTTTCTTTCAATAACAAGGACATTTCTAAGTGACCCCAAACCTTTCAACGGTTGTGTGTGTGTGTTTGTGTGTATATGTGTGTGTATATACAGTTTAAGTCAGAAGTTTACATACACCTTAGCCAAATACATTTAAGCTCAGTTTTTCAGAATTCCTGACATTTAATCCTAGTAAAAATTCCCTGTCTTAGGACAGTTAGGATCACCACTTTATTTTAAGAATGTGAAATGTCAGAATAATAGTAGAGAAGAATTATTTATTTCAGCTTTTATTTTTTCCATCACATTCCCAGTGGGTCAGAAGTTTACATTCACTCAATTAGTATTTGGTAGCATTGCCTTTAAATTGTTTAATGTGGGTCAAACATTTCAGGTAGCCTTCCACATGCTTCCCACAATAAGTTGGGTGAATTTTGGCCCATTCCTCCTGACAGAGCTGGTGTAACTGAGTCAGGTTTGTAGGCCTCCTTGCTCGCACACGCTTTATCAGTTCTGCCCACAAATGTTCTATAGGATTGAGGTCAGGGCTTTGTGATGGCCACTCCAATTCCTTGACTTTGTTGTCCTTAAGCCATTTTGCCGCAACTTTGGAAGTGTGCTTGGGGGTCATTGTCCATTTGGAAGACCCATTTGCGAGCAAGCTTTAACTTCCTGACTGATGTCTTCGAGATGTTACTTCAATATATCCACATAATTTTCAAACCTCATGATGCCATCTATTTTGTGAAGTGCACCAGCCCTGCAGCAAAGCACCCCCACAACATGATGCTGCCACCCCTGTGCTTCACGGTTGGGATGGTGTTCTTTGGCTTGCAAGGCTCCCCCTTTTTCCTCTAAACATAACGATGGTCATTATGGCCAAACAGTTCTATTTTTGTTTTATAAAAGTAGATGTTCTAACTGACTTGCCAAAACTGTAGTTTGTTAACAAGAAATTTGTGGAGTGGTTGCAAAATGAGTTAATGATTGCAACCTCAGTGTATGTAAACTTCCGACTTCAACTGTATGTGTGTGTGTGTGTACTCATTTGCAAGTTTTTCTTTATTTTTACTAATAGGAAAGACATCAACTATGAAATAACACATATGGAATCATGTAGTAACTAACATTTTTTTAAACCAATCTAAATATATTTTATACTTGAGATTCTTCAAAGTAGCCACCCTTTGCCTTGATGACAGCTTTGCACCTTCTTGGCATTCTCTCAACCAGCTTCACCTGGAATGCTTTTTCAACAGTCCTGAAGGAGTTCCCACATATGGTTAGCACTTCTTGGCTCCTTCTCCTTCACTCTGCCTTCCAACTCATCCCAAACCATCTCAATTGGGTTGAGGTCGGGTGATTGTGGAGGCCAGGTCATCTGATGCAGCACTATCATTCTCCTTCTTGGTCAAATAGCCCTTACACAGCCTGCAGGTGTGTTGGATCATTGTCCTGTTCAAAAACAAATGATAGTCCCACTAACAGCAAACCAGATGGGATGGCGTATCGCTGCAGAATGCTGTGGTAGCCATGCTGGTTAAGTGTGCTTTGAATGCTAAATAAATCACGAACAGTGTCACCAGCAAAGAACCATCACACCTCCTCTATGCTTCGCGGTGGGAACCACACATGCAGAGATCATCCGTTCACCTACTCTGCATCTCACAAAGACACAGCGGTTGGAACCAAAAATCTCAAATTTGGACTCATCAGCCCAAAGGACAGATTTCCTTTGGTCTAATGTCCATTGCTCGTGCTTCTTGGCCCAAGCAAGTCTCTTCTTCTTATTGATGTCCTTTTAGTAGTGGTTTCTTTGCAGAAATTCGACCATTTTGGCCTGATTCACGCAGTCTCCTCTGAACAGTTGATGTTGAGATGTCTGTTTCCTGTGGCTGTCCTCATGAGAGCCAGTTTCATCGTAGCGCTTGATGGGTTTTACGACTGCACTTGAAGAAACTTGAAATATTCCGGATTGACTGACCATCATGTCTTAAAGTAATGATGGACTGTCATGTCTCTTTGCTTATTTGAGCTGTTCTTGCCATTATATGGACTTGGTCTTTTACCAAATAGGGCTATCTTTTGTATACCACCCCTACCTTGTCACAACACAACTGATTGGCTCAAATGCATGAAAAAGGAAAGAAATTCCACATTCACTTTTTACAAGGCACACCTGTTAATTGAAATGCATTCCAGATGACTACCTCATGAAGCTGGTTGAGAGAATGCCAAGAGTGTGCAAAGCTGTCATCAATGCAAAGGGTGGCTACTTTGAAGAAACTCTATTTTAATTTAACACTTTGATTACTACATGATTCCATATGTGTTATTTCATAGTTTTGATGTCTTCACTATTATTCTACAATGTATAAAATAGAAATAAAAAATTAAGAAAACCCCTGGAATGAGTACTTGTGTCCAAACTTTCGACTGGTACTGTAGAGATGTATTTAAAAACAGCTTTCTTTCACTTGTTGTGTGTGTGCAGAGAGAATGTTGTTCAAGTGCTTTATTTTTCGTGGAGAAAAAAACGTATTTAAATGTAGTCTGCGCCTTTGTCTGTTAAATGTTGAGCTTGTATGTAAATATGGAGAAAAGGAGCTTTGTCGATATGCTGTGAAAATTCTATAAAGTGTGTCAAGATGGCTGTGTGTGTCAAGACAGGCTGCCTAGCGCATTCATAAATTAAACAAGACAAAGTTATTTTATTGCAGTATTTATGCATGAAAGATGTGGCTACTTGTGTAGGATGTTTTCTTTTGAATTGTATTTCTGTTGGGTTTGCCTACATTTTAATGGGAAGACATGCACATATTTTAGTTCATGTGTAATGAAGGACTCAGCAAAGTCTAACAAATGTGTAATGTACTGGTATGTATTTGCCCTTTTGCTATGGTGGTGGAATTTACTCTAGGTCATGAAAGGTTAACATAGGAAGCTATTTTAAGTGTGTCTTTTAGATTCAAGACTATTCATTTGTTCTTAAGCAAGACTCCCAAGACACATAACCACTGTCTCAATACTTCAAAGCAACTTCCTTTTTGTATTTTTTTTTATGTTCAAAAGCAACCAATAAGTTGCTAGTGGTCATCCAGTTTGATGTAACAGTATTGCACCTCTAGCCTTCCTAAGAACCGCTGTATTCATTGCTTTTCATTTTCCCTGTCGGGGGTTGATATAGGGCAATTGTATTTGTGTGCATGTGTGTATTGTAAATAAAGATGGAGGTGGAATTGTGAATCATGTTACTGTATTCCTAATTAGGCCTACCTTTTACTTATTCTGCCGATTAGATCTAAGTGAGCAATAATGCACAGACGGGTGTTGAGACCCAGTGTATGAGCATATAATGTTTGAGTTTGGCGTGCTGATCAAATTTAAGTTGTTTTTAGTGTGTTCATTTACACTTCTGTAACCATGGTATCAGTTGGAGAACAAACACTATATTTATGCCCTACTTTTATTTTCAATTAGAATTTCAGCAAAATGTCACATTCTGGTTTTGACCATGAGCAGCTGGTCACTGCTCACTACAAAATCACACATCAATGGAATGGAATATTGGGAATGTGCATCCATACAATGTAGTCCAAATACATATTGTCATAACTCCTTATCGAGTTGTTTCCTTTGCAGTGTCAAGCACAGAAGCTGAAGAGGAAAAAAAAAGAATCGAATCACATTTTGTCACATGCGCCGAATGCAACAGGTGAAGAAGTGTGAATCAGTGTGTTAGTGGTGGTGGTGGGGGTTCCGCTGTGTGTGGATGGGATGCTGCCTTTTCAAAGGGAAACCAGAGCAGGGTGGTGGTATCTGGGCCAGTTATTAATAACAGCAGAGAGAGATGGGTCCTTTAACCATCTGCCAATTATTATTACACATATCTCCCATACACCACCATACCTATACAAATTAAATCGCAACAACGGAAGAAAGACTGCCATGTTGGGTAATACTGTACTTAAACCGAACATAAATTGGTTGTAAGACATTAACTAAACAAAGCCCCACTTCCTTGTGATTCAGCTGTCTAGCCCTGTATACAGAAACAGACATGGTGCAGAGACTTATGAACACAGTGGGGGCTCATGCAACAGCGGCTGAGTGGTTGTTTCAGTGTGTAACATTATCCTCGGTCTGGTCTCATGACTGCAGTTCTCCAGAGCCAGGAACAAGAGAGCCAGAGGTGAGACATGGACTGCTGGGCATATTTGACATAAGGTAAACATGGCTGGTTGTGTATTATCTTTTTACATGCACAAGGGTATTCTCATTCCTTAATTTCAAAACCTGGAAATGCCAGTCCTAATCTGATTATGTACAGTTCATCCAGGACATTGAGACAGGAGGACAATCTGCCAGGACTAGATTACCAGCGACTTTGCAATTTTCCATTTGTTATTGAAATAACCTTGTCAGTTTTCAACCTCTTTTCACACCACGAGTAAACATGAACATGACACCAAGCGTTAATAAAAACATTTATTGGTTTCCCATTTGCTCTAAGCGCCTTTCACCTATTTGACCCATCCCGTTATAGCTTTCGCCAACTGAATCCCATCTACATAGATCTTCCCCTGGTTCCACACGTTCTTTAGACCCTCTATGATCAGAAATAACCACGCTCCACAAGACAAACCAAGAAGAATGAACACAGAAAAACATGAAGCCAAGAGAGAATAGCAAGGCGTAGAAATCGGAAGGGACTGACGTCAGTGAAGTCTGACAGACATTGAATGAGTTGTTCCAGAAAGCAGTGTGAGAAGTGCTACAGCTGCTATATAGCATGTTGTGTTGATAAACATGTAAGCACAGGTAAAGCTGCTATGTGCCTGCAACCAATATCTGCTGCTTGAGAGCAAGCTTGAAAACAGTCAAAGCAAACACCCCCTAAACAGCAGATTATTAGATTTATTTACAAGAGTAACTTTCAAAGCGACACATAAAACAGAAAGATGTGTGAGGTTGGAGTCACATCTGTATGACTGAGCAATACTTTCTGAAAATAGCTCATTCATTCAAGCTATACATAACTATATACAAAGTACAAATAAAACCACAAATTATTATCTTTATACATTAGAGGTTTATCATTCAACACCAAAAAAAGGACAAATCTAACAGGGGTTTTACTATTGCTAAGAATGAAGGATTCTAAACCAACAAGTGCTCATTTTGATCACTGAAGCGCTTTTCTGGGGCATTAGTAACATACCCCCTCAGGCCTTATTGCTTAACTATAGTGTATGCTATATGACCACTATTCTACAGTTCTTAGGTGCAACACAATGCCTATACAACAAACCCCCAAGGTACCTTATTACTATTAAAACTAGTTGCCAACGTAATAATAGCAGTAAAAACAAATGTTTTGTCATACGCGTGATATACCACGGCTGTCAGCCAATCAGCACGCAGAGCTCGAACCACCCAGTTAATAAACAAAATGAAGACAGGACTTCAACAGATAAATAGCCCCCGACTGCACACTTATGTTCAAGCTTGCATTCTTGTACATACTAAAATCAGAAGACCTTGTACTCCCAATCCTTCAAAGATGACAAGTCTATGCTATTATTAAATCAGGCCTTTGGGTACTCCAGGCTTCAATTCAGAGCTCTATCATATACATCCTACCCACACAAATCCCACATTACAAAAGATGCCCAGACAGAATTTGAAAAAGAATGTAAGACACAATTGAATGACAAAAAAACTAAAGGTTATTTTGATCATAGAGGTGTGCTCAAGGTTAAATCCATTGAAGTCAGGGAATCAAGCCAGACGAAAAAAGAAAAAAAAATTATATATATATATTTTTAAAGGGGGCAGTACCCTTTTTTTCCTGATTTGCATCCTTCTTCGGCGAAATTGAACATCTTCCGTGGAAGTTAGATACTTTTACAGAGAAAGACCTTTTTCTTTATTGGAGTGTTCTTGGGAGTGAAATCAGAATGGTTAGAGTGACATTGGGGGAAATGTATAGATAAATGGGGTGCGGGTTTCAGGCAAAAAAAATTATGTTTCCCTGTTTTAGATTAGGCCAGGATTTCCAGACAATCAAAGCTTCAGCAACTAATACCAGCATAATGTGACCGAAATTAGAAGTAACTTGCTTCCTTATTAATTGTGCTTGCTTTTTAAAGGGGTTAATCTTGATGTCAAACTACCACAAGTTAAATCTCAATTGATGACCATTTGGCATTCGTCTGTAACTCCCCACATAATTCTATGTTTATGTAGCCTGGAAATCAACGGATATGCGCCAATTGAAACAATAATAAAACAGTATACGAGTTTGGATTCCATGCTACTTTTTATGCCCCTTCACATCTTCAATCTGTTGATGACCCAGTCCTCCCAGGCACATGGGGAAAGCTGATGAGATGCTACAAGACCCCATTAGCCTACTGTGCTGTAATTGTCTTGAGTCAGGAACAGAGGTAGGTGGGAGCTCTGTAGTAATGAGGTGGAGTGACAGACTGGGCAGCATACCTAGAGGCATGGGGTTAGCAAACACTGGACATAAATTAAACTAGCTGTAATCTCTAGGCAGGTGAATTGTATATACACTGAGTGCACAAAACATTAAGGACACATGCTCTTTCCATGACAGACTGACCAGGTGAAAGCTATTATCCGTTATTGATGTCACTTGTTGAATTCGCTTCAATCAATCAATGTAGATGAAGGAGATGAGACAAGTTAAAGGATTTTTAAGCCTTGAGACAATTGATACATGGATTGTGAATGCGTGCCATTCATAGGGTGCATGGCCAAGACAAAAGATTGAAGTGCCTTTGAACGGGGTATGGTAGTAGGTACCGGGTGCACTGGTTTGAGTGTGTCAAGAACTGCAACACTGACGGATTTTTCTCGCTCAAGTTTCCTGTGTGTATCAAGAATGGGTTGTGGACCAAAGGACATCCAGCCAACTTGACACAACTGTGGGACGCATTGGAGTCTGCATGGGCCAGCCTCCCTGTGGAACGCTTTCGACACCTTGTAGAGTCCATGCCCTGGCAAATTGAGGCTGTTCTGAGGGCAAAAGGGGGCGGGGGGGTGCTACTCAATATTAGGAAGGAGTTCTTGTTTTTTTACACTCAGTGTATGAGTACGTGTTTTGCATCTTCTCTCTTTATCTTCCTAATGTGGAGGCAAAGCGGGGATATATAATATAGCATATCTATGAATACCTAACAGTGTCTCACACCAAACAATGTAAATATCAAAACGCCCTTTTTGGGGATTTTTGATTTATAATAATAAATTAAAAAAGTGTACTGTCTCTTTGAATCTCTTTCATGGGATGGGGGCAAGGTCAGCTTTTATTTGTTATTTCCTCCCTTCTCTCCTCTCCCTCTTCAGCCTGACTTGTTGGCCCCCACCAGGGTCATGAGTCCGTCCGTGCTCATGGACTTGGGGCGTTCCAGGGGGAAGCCCAGGGCTCGGCTCCAGATCAGCTGGGCCAGCACTCCCAGGGCTCGGGACACGCCGAACAACACAGTGTAGTAGTTCATCTCTGTCATCCCATAATACTGTAGTGGAGAGAGGTCAGGGAGAAGGCCAGGGAGAGATCAAATATGTTTTGTTACAGAGGGTCAATAAAAATTGAATGATTATAAGACTAAACTAATACATACAGGTGCTGTGTTTTGTGATGCTTATAATTGAAGTACATCTGGATTGTAATGCTGACTGGTGAAAATACATTTAGAATGCACTTTCAAATTCAACTTCCATCGAGGTTTCAGAATGGATCTGCATTACATTGCAATACGTAACATTACAATAGGACATTGTTGAGCAGAATGCCCGAATAAAGAATATTGCTTACCTGCAGCAGCACTCCACTGTGGGCATCTACGTTGGGCCAGGGGTTCTTGGCCTTACCCTGCTCTAGCAGCACTGGGGGCACGATCTTGTAGAGCTGGTGCACCAGCTTGAACATGGGGTCATTGGGCAGGTGCTTAAAGGCAAACTCCTGCTGGCATTGGTACCTGGGGTCAGTCTTCCTCAGGACAGCATGCCCGTAGCCTGGCACCACCTACGGCAGAGAGAGAGGGTGTGAGGAGTAGGGTTGCAAACTTCCCCCAAATGTCCTGTGTTCTTCAGGATCCCCGTTGGAGGATTCACTCCTTCCTGATTCCCAGAATCCTGGAGAACTAGGGAATTTTTGGTAAGATGCGTCGTAATAGTGAAGCCAGATGTGCTCTTACCCTGCCAGACTTGAGTGTGTTCCAGATGTAATCCCTCATCTTCTCATCAGACACCTCCCCTCCCATCTCCGTCTGCAGGGCCGTCAGCCACACCAGTACCTCCTGCAGGGCACACAGAAACACACATCAATAACATACTGTTATAATCTCAGCAAGTCTAAAACAGGAACACTCTATAAAAGCACTGTTGTGCTGATGTTAAGGAAAAGCCAGTTACGCCAACATGACTATCGTTCTGTCCATCCATCTATCTATCCATCCATGTGACTGTGCAGAGCAAAGGACAGGATTGACACAGACCTGGTTGGCCAGCCCATGCAGAGGTCCAGCCAGCCCGTTCAGAGCAGCACTGAAGGAGAGGTAAGGGTCGGACAGAGCACTGCCCACCAGGTGACTTGTGTGGGCGCTGACGTTGCCTCCCTCATGGTCACTGAAACCCCAAAGGGTCACATTCATTTTAATGTATAGTAATTCATTACAAAATTGTACTTCACATTATTGATTATTACTAACTAAAACATTTATACAGAGCTATATTCAAATACAGCGTTAACCTCCCCAAAACTGTAGAATCATTCTAATGCAACATAAACACTAGGGGGCAGAGAATTTTTATATTTGAGGGTTTCACAATTCTCTATCATGCAATGCCAGAATTTAGTGGCAAAGGAAGGGGAAGGAGGAAACTGGCCCATAGTAAAATACCTGTGGATGGTGAGGTAGAGCCTCATAAGTTCAGTGAACTCAGCAGAGTTGCTGT
Source organism: Salmo salar (assembly GCF_965601325.2). Taxonomy (NCBI): domain Eukaryota; kingdom Metazoa; phylum Chordata; class Actinopteri; order Salmoniformes; family Salmonidae; genus Salmo; species Salmo salar. Next base: position 92,556,222 of record NC_138305.1, read on the forward strand.
AGCCCAGCATGTTGGCGAAGTTAGCGGACCAGTCCTGGTTGGAGTCAATAGCTCCAATGCTACTTCCCTCACGGTACAGGTTACGGTAGATCTTAGCAGCAACACATGGCAACTTGGCAATTAAGTCCATGGAGTCCTCATAGATGAACTGGAATAGAGTAAAAGAACTGAATAGATGAACAGGAATAGAGTAGATCCACAGGAATAGAGTAGATGAACTGAATAGAGAAGGGTAGGTGGTTTAATCAACAGTCAGTAGACTGTCTCCCACAGGTTCTCACTGAAAGATGATAAATCCCACACACGATTACCTCGGTAGGTGATTTCCTGTTGATGTTTTGGTCTGTGAGCTTTTTCAAGTCTGTCTGTCGAACTCTGGGGCTGTAATTCCCTGCTCTACACAATAAACAGTGTGGATGCGTTTCTATTTACTTAAATGTAGCCTAATCTTTAACCAGTAAGTCGAGGAAGAGATGAATATGCTCTTGTTCAAGGGAGACCTGGTGTGCGTGTTAAAATTCACATTTAAAAGAACAGACACTTGAAAATCAGTCAAGGTTTAGTGAAGACTACTCATTGATCTGGCATCACACACTGGTTTAATGCCTTTAGCCAAACCTCTGCCTGTACTGCATTGTATTGTGAGGAATGCAGACCTGGGTTCAAATTATATTTAAAATCTTTCAAATACTTTGAGCGTTGGCTTTAGCCTGCCTGAAGCGCCAGATGTTCATGGTTTACACCTCTATTTGTTCCATTTCACCAGGCACGCTCAATCAAACACAGACAACGCATTTTAAAAAAAATGTTAAATACCATTTGAACCCAGGTCAGTGAAGAATACCTGCTGAGTTCTATCTGTGTGACTTACCTCCCAGTACTTGGCCTTGTTGACGCCCTCGGAGTATGCCCGGGCAAAGCTGCTCTCGCTGTTCAGAGCTGTGATTGCGGCGCTGAACTGGGACATTGGGTGAAGGTTGGTAGGGAAGTTATCTAGCATGGTGACGACGTGGGAGGGGAGTGCTGCCCGCTTAGCCCATTCTTTGGACAACCAGCTCACCTGGAGAGATGAGATGCAAACATGATCGGTGAGTACAAGTAGGGCCAATAAAAAATTTGAGACAGGAAATGTTCTTCAATCCCAAACATTATAAATCCCCATCACTTTGCTATGGTTGTAGAACTTCAATGCCTTCCTCCTAAACCATAAAGTAACTTGCTTCTAGTATGTAATATAGGAATTTCCTCCAGCTGAGCCATATTAGGGTGGAATTAGATCTCATCTCGTGGTGGCTTCAAGAAAGAGCTGCAGCAAACACCAAATGCCAAGGATGTGTGTTGGAGTTGGGTCATTGCTGGGTACAGTAATACCCACAATTTGTGGCCCAAAAACGAGAAGCTAGCTTTGTAGTGGGACCGGTTTGTCCAGTTGAAGCGAGCAGATTGGATGAAGGGAACCACGGGCACGTCTACTGTATGCAGTGCTCATTTAACCACGGAGGACTTTGATAGCTATAACCAGTGGAAGGCAGGATTCGGAATGAGTGACTGAAACCAGGTGCTATGCCGAGCGTGAATGTTAAGCCAGCAACCTCTGTTCCCTACCGGTACATCACAAGAGTCAACAGTAATGAGATAAACCAGGTAAATTCAATGTGGATTTACCTCCCTATATCTCTATTGGATTAGCTGATCCCTCAGGCTGGTGAAAAGGCCTCTTCCTAGGCTCTTCTTTGGTCATTAACTCAGCTGTCAATTGGTAAGTCTCCACGCTCTCTACTTTATATCTGTTAGATTTATATATATTTTTCCTGCGTGTGCTAGAATAGTTGGTGTTGTTCTCTGGCTTACCACTTAGCTATGTCGACCGTGGTGGTTGGCCAACTAGGCTAGTTAGCTGGCTATGCTAGCAAGCAGGCTAAAATAAGTAACCTTAGCTGACTGGCTAAGATAACTGCATATACGGCAACATTATTTGATAATTGTTTAGATGGTGTTATGCATGTTCAAAACTTTGGTTTACTTTAAATGTTTCTGTAAGCTAGGTGTTGATTGCAACTGGCTGACTCATGCAGTGCTAACCTAACGTTAGCAGGCTAGTAGGGCTAACATTAGCAGGCTAGTTGGCTAGCAACTTTGCAAGCTGATTTCTATCAATAAATTCATAAATTAATTTGGTTTTAAGTTAGCTTAACATTTTATTGAAACCAGTAGTTATGAAGGTGCAAACGATTTGGTTTAATTTGAAGTTATACATTAAGTTATTTCTGTTGGAGTTTACATTATAGGGAATATGCTGACTGGCCGGGTCCTCCATATAAAACGCCACAACCCGCAAAAAAACATTTTCCGGCATGACTTCGGCATTCTGATCGGTTTTATGTAATAACTTGAAAAATAAAAGTGAGGTCTAACATGGCATTGAAACTTTTCGTGCATATAATAATGCAAATCCATGTGGTTATGTTTATGCTACCCTTTAACCTCCTTTTTCACTTGACCAGACTAAATCTTCACATTCAGTTTAAATTAGACTTAGCACATCTAGCCCTAGCCCCATCTCACCTGTTCCTCTGTGGGGACCTGTCCTGTGACCAGCAGCCAAAAGAGGCCTTCAGGCAGCGGCTCCTGACCTCCTGGAGCCTTGGGCAACAGCTGCTGACACTCTGGAATGCTGTAGCCACGGAAGCGGATGCCCTAAAGACAAATTTGACACAATTTACATAGTGCCTTCAGAAAGTACTTACACCCCTTTTTCCACATTTTGTTGTCTTACAGCCTGAATTTAAAATGGATTAAATGTAGATGTTTTGTCACTGGCCTCCCACACACACAATACCCTAATATCAAAGTGGAAATATGTTTTTCAAAATTTACACAAAATAATTTAATAAAGAAAAAACAAAAATGTTATAAGTATTCAACCCGTTTGTTATGGCAAGCCTAAATAAGATCAGGAGTAAAAATAATGTGCTTAACAAGTCACATAATAAGTTGGATGGACTCACTCTGTGTGCAATAAGTGTTTAACATGATTTTTGAACGACTACCTCATCTCTGTACCCCACACGTACAATTATCTGTAAGGTCCCTCAGTCAAGCAGTGAATTACAAGCACAGATTCAACCACAAAGACCAGAGAGGTTGTTCAATGCCTTGCAAAGAAAGGCACCTATTGGTAGATGGGTAAAAAAAAAAAATACAAAAATAAAGACCCTTTGAGTATGGTGAAGTTATTGATTACACTTTGGATGGTAACTCAGTTGCCGGAGAGGACAGAAACTGCTCATGGATGTCACCCTGAGGCCATTGGCTGTGATAGGAGAAAACTGAGGGTGGACCAACAAAATTGTAGTTACTCAACAATACTAACCTAATTGACAGGGTGAAAAGAAGGAAGCTGTACAGAATAAAAAGATTCCAAAACATGCACCCTGTTTGCAACAAGGCATTAAAGTAATACTAGAAAAAAATCTGTTAAAGCAATTAACTTTTTGTCCCGAATACAAAGTTATGTTTGGGGCAAACCCAATACAACTAATTACTGAGTACCACTCTCTATATTTTAAAGCATAGTTGTGGCTGCATCATGTTATGGGTGTGCCTGTAATTGTTCATTTTTTATCCTGAAAAACTCCCCAGTCCTTAACGGAATGGAGCTAAGCACAGTCAAAATCCTAAAGGAAAACCTGGTTCAGTCTGCTTTCCAACAGACACTGGGAGATTAATTCACCTTTCAGCAGGACAATGAACTAACAGACAAGGCTAAATCTACACTGGAGTTGCTTTCCAAGAAGACAGTGAATGTTCCTGAGTGGTCGAGTTACAGTTTTGACTTAAATATACATGAAAATCTATGGTAAGACCTGAAAGTGGTTGTCTAGCAATGATCAAAAAAACAATTTGACAGAGCTTGAAGAATTTTTTTTATAATAAAATGGGCAAATGGTCTACAATCCAGGTGTGGAAAGCTCTTAGAGACTTACCCAGAAAGACTGTAATCACTGCCAAATGTGCTTCTACAAAGTATTGACTCGAGTGTGAATACTTATTTCTGTATTTCATTTTCAATAAAATGTGCAAAAATGTCTAAAAACATGTTTTCACTTTGTCATTAAGGGGTATTTTGTGTAGATGGGCGAGAAATTGCTTTCATCAATTTTGAATTCAGGCTGTAACAAAATGTGGAATAAGTCAAGGAGTCTGAATACTTTCTGAAGGCACTCAGATTCACACATTAATTATTCTGTGGGTGTTACTGTTTAGTGGATTATTTGTGTTGTGATGGCAGGGAACACACCTCATCAGGATCCAGCACTGAGGTCTCGTACACCAGACCCTTCATGCCCCTCATCCCACCATAGACCTGTGAAACGGATATTACATTCTGTACAGAAAGCTCAATATAGGCTAGACTAATTCTCTCTGATCAAAGTCCAGAAATAAGTGTCTCAGATCAAAATGTGTAAAGATGACCCTGATCTTAATTCATCTACATTCTTCATAGTCGTAAAAAGGGTGAAGATGTCATGTGAATGATAAATGTGTGGATGACGGTCTCTGTAAGAGCTGAGGTGTGTGTAACCCTGGAGTGAGTCTGCTGTGATTTCTGGTGTGGGAGGCAAGAGCTGTGACTCAGCTTTATATTTGAGGTATTTTTATGCATTAGTCCGCTGTTGGTACAGTCTCAATGTTTTGAATGTCAGCAATCAAGTTTTCAAGAAGCAAAGTGTCATCGGCCACATCATCATGAGGCTGTGCTCAGCTGGCAGGGAGCAGGCTGAGTAGTGGTACATTACATGACCGCTAGTATGCTAAAAGGGGGATGGCTGAGGGGCAACATCAGACCCAATCACGTAGCAGCCGGTTTATAATAAAGTAATATGAATCCATTTGTACATATTGATAAACTAAAGACCCTCACCACACATCATTTTGTTAATGGAATTTTGCTTTTCTGATCTTTGTGGTGTGGTGGTTCATTTCTTTACTATCAAATGAGGAGAGACAACCTTATCACACAAGTCAGAGTTACACTTAAACTAAATCTTTAAATCACTTAATAATAGAGCAGGTCAATACTACACAAACATATAAAGTGAACCGATTGAGTGCTCTACGATAATGATGGCTGGTCGACGAATCACCCTCAGATGATTCGTTGAGAGCCCCGAGACAAAAGTACAAAGGTCTTTTATAGCCAAGATACACCCCTTTCAACCTATATGACAAACAACAGATATATAGAATGGGTCACAAGGTTAAGATTTGTATGAAAGATACTTATAATTCACAGCAGACAGTATCTTCTGTAAAAACTGTTTTCATTGTGTAGAGACCAGTGTCTGGCCCCCCAACTCCATACTGGAGCCATGTCTCACTGGTACCGTATAGAACAGAAACATTAACTCATGCTCTGGAATGCGGTATCCCCAAAGGCATCATAAATCTCCTGTCAGTGTTATCTCCCAGAGGCCCATCCTCAGTAGAACACATAGACGAGCGTTCTAACCACCCCTTATTCTATTGCATAAAACAACCATTTGATGCAATAAAAGTATTTTCCTCTCACAGTGGTTTATTTCTACATTAAAAGCCTTTGATTCTCTTGTATGGTTTTACCAACATTATGTTCTGAGATAATGAATACGGCTCAATTACTTACCATATCAACAGTGATCGATCCAATGTTGGTTTTGCCATACTGCTGTTTGAAGCTCTTGATCCTACTTTGTTCTTTTGGGATGAGGTCTGATAGAACATCCTTTAAATTCTGCAAAAACACAGACATGTCTCTGAAAGCTCAGTTAAAATAAAATGTGTTGAAAACCAGCCTATATAAAAAAAGGTCAACTACAGAGAACCTAGTGAAAACTGTGTGATAACACTGCCAAGTCTGTGTTAGTTAAACAACCATTATATCCAAAACATAGGTTGAAAAACACAGGCTTATAAAGTCAGCATGGTCCATAATGGCAAAGAGAACAAAGAAGGAAATCTCTTCTTGTCAATCCCTATTAATATCATGCTTCACCAACAATAACGTTAATAATGGGCAAACTGACAATGAGTGGCCTTGAAGAGGTGGTCTGAGAGTACTTACTGATGATGAGCTGGCATGTCTGGATGCCACAATGACACATGAGGCATTCTGCAGAGAGGAAAATGCAAGCATCAGAAAACATGAGCCTGAGGGAGGGTCTGTGGTCAAAACAAAGACATGGTTAGCACTGAGTGTATAGGAAGCATTAGAGAAGCTTCAAATTAGCTGCGTAGCACAACTGCACTCTGATTTCCAATACCTGCAGCTAGACTACTAGAAGTAGGCCTAATTTAATCATTGAGCTGATAGTACCATGAAATCCTGATTTCTCGCTGCTTCTCAGCCTAAATATCCAACCCCATAGACTCACAACATCCACAACAGGGTGGGCAGATCAGGTAATTGGTTCTGTATAGATAACTGTTATCTGGTCCGGCAAACCGCAATGTCTGCCTTGACTGCAGATAACAGTGGAGACCATTATACTGTTGTCAGAGGTAAATGGGAGCAGCTAGTATAATGAATGAAAATGAACCTAGAGGGTTTATAGCGAAAAGCTAGCAATATTTCTCAATTTCAATGAACCATAATGTATTTGTTACTCCAGCTATCCAGCTGCATTTGTCTAAGGCTACCACCCATCAATGGCAGATGACCCTAAGGACTCGGTCACTAGAACTAGGAGATTGAGTGGGATTAACAGGAATGTTCTTGAGTGAGTAAATAAATAAAAATAATTTTTAAAAAAAGTTATTTTTAAATCAGCCCAGGCAGGATATGAAAGTTGTTGACTGGCTGCCAGTAATCTTGTAGCTTAGCAGGTGATTACTACCAGTAGTCTGAAACCAGACCAGAGAGGAAGAGGTGAAGCGAGAGGTTTCACTCTCGCAAAAACATGTCCAAAATAAGCCCAATGCGTTTCTATGGGTTTGTTTTTTTATTTAAGCTTGTCACCTGCCTTCGGGACAACGGCTCCCATTGTTAGGGCAAAGACATGAGCATCTCGTCATTATATACAGATCTCTGACCAGACTCATCAGTCAGATTGTCAAAGTCAATGGAAGGGGGGTGGAGCCAGGGGATCAACGCAAGGGACATCTGGCTACAAGATTCCCAAAAAACACACCCCTTCGATACAGCCACAACCGGAAGTAACTTTTTCATAGTAGGTTAGGAGAATTAATGTGGCAGGTTAGGAAAATTAGGTTAAGGTTAGCAAAAAGGGTTAGGAAAAGTGTTAGGTTTAGCAAAAACCTGGGATGAAAAGTCACTTCCGGGTGTAGCTGTATGGAAGTGGCATGTTTTTAGGGAGTCCCATCTGGCTACGTTCCCACTGGGTGGAACTCTACTTTAGGTGTGGGCAGCCTACATCCCATAGCAGCTATAATTCAACATTAAAACAGTGATCAATCATTCGATTTTTAATGGAAGGCCAGCATCCCGGAGTCACCTCTTCACTGTTGACGTTGAGACTGGTGTTTTGCGGGTACCATTTAATTAAGCTGCCAGTTGAGGACTTGTGAGGTGTCTGTTTCTCAAACTAGACACTAATGTACTTGTCCTCTTGCTCAGTTGTGCACCGGGGCCTCCCACTCTTTCTATTCTGGTTAGAGCCAGTTTGCACTGGTCTGTGAAGGGAGTAGTACACAGCGTTGTACGAGATCTTCAGTTTCTTGGCAATTTCTTGCATGGAATAGCCTTCATTTCTCAGAACATGAATAGACTTACGAGTTTCAGAAGAAAGTTATTTGTTTCTGGCCATTTTGAGCCTTTAATCTAACCCACAAATGCTGATGCTCCAGATACTCAACTAGTCTAAAGAAGGCCAGTTTTATTGCTTCTTTAATCAGAACAGTTTTCAGCTGTGCTAACATAATTGCAAAATGGTTTTAATAGTAATTTACAACATTAACAATATCTACACTGTATTTCTGATCTATTTGATGTTATTTTAATGGACAAAAATCTGCTTTTAAAAAAAAAACAAGGACCTTTCTAAGTAACCCCAAACATTTGAACGGTAGTGTGTGTGTGATTAAAAAATATATATATTTTATTGGCACAGGAGACACCCGTCTTATGCACGCCCATCTCAGTGAACTAATCCATTGCGGAGGCCGCGGGGATGGCACAGTCCAAGAAGGGGACTGCACAATGCACATTCGGGGGGCGGCAGGTAGCCTAGTGGTTAGAGCGTTGACCTAGTAACCAAAAGGTAGCAAAGTCAAATCCCCGAGCTGACAAGGTAAAAATCTGTCGTTCTGCCCCTGAACAAGGCAGTTAACCCACTGTTCCTAGGCCATCATTGAAAATAAGAATTTGTTCTTAACTGACTTGCCTAGTTAAATAAAGGTAAAATAAAATGCATTGTTTCATAAATTAAGTGTGTGAATTGTTTGCTATCACCAGTAGTACATTTACCTAGTGGTTAGCGTCGGGCCAGTAACCGAAAGATCGAATCCCCGAGCTGACAAAGTAAAAATGTGTCATTCTGCCCCTGAGCAAGGCAGTTAACCCACTGCTCCCCAGGCGCCGAAGACGTGGATGTCGATTAAGGCAGCCCCCCGCACCTCTCTGATTGAGGGGTTGGGTTAAATACGGAAGACATTTCAGTTGAAGGCGTTAGTTGTACAACTGACTAGGTATCCCCCTTTCTGTTACCATTAATTCCTAGAAAAGCTAAATATACACTAACTGTACACTATTTTAACCGGTTTTATCACATTTGCAGCCGACAGTATTTTCCAGTTACAACACTTTTCTGGCATCCTCCTTCCGATACACACAGTTGTTCGTAGATGCTAGATTGCCATGTTACAGCAGTTCTAATTGGCTATATGGCCGGGTGTGAATCCTAACGCTATAAAAAGGTGTATTCATTTAACCTTTTATTTAATGAAAGGTTTCCAAAACCGTATCGCAAGCAAGCATTAACGTGTAGACAAAGTGCTGGGACTACTGTACACAGTTCCACAACGTCATCAATGCTTCAACTGAGAATCAAAGAGGGAGCCCTCATTGGTGAACGAGAGGTACATCTGTCTGAGGATTGAAAGTGAACAGTCCAAATTAGATGTTGCAAGTTACCGTGATTTGTCAGCTATCTGGGCCATAGAAATAGAATGATCTGAGCAGGAGGGTAATTGGGTGAAGGCAGTACTGTAGGTTACAATCTAGTTACAGCCGGCGTGCCAAGGACACTCAGACAGTTTTTAAGTCTTACTCCTGACCAAGGAGGTAGTTGCTTGAAACCCAATGGGCAGAAATGAGCGTTTGAATCAGGAAAGTTTCCTCTCACAACTTCCACAAGCCAGAATGTCAAATAAAATTATATTTTAACATACTTTACCAGTTGTCCTTGCAGTTGGTCCTTTGGCAGTAGGAGACAATATATCCACAGGAAAGTATAATTACATCAACTTTTGAAAGTGCTGGTAGCGCTCAGACTTCTATCACCTGAAGCATGTGCACAAGAAAAAGAATACATGCACGAGCCTCATGTCTACTTACCAAGCTCCTGCACATGTTTACATGGTTCTGTGCATGCTTCAGGTGATATAAATCTGAACACACTACCAGAGCTTTGAAAAGTTAATGTAATTATACTTTCTTGTGGATATTGCTTCACATTCCTACTGCCAAAAGGACCAACTGCACAGACAACCGGTAAAGTATGTTAAAATATAATTGTATTCAACATTCTGGCTTGTAGAGGTCGTGAAAGGTAACTTTCCTGATTCAAAACACTCATTTCTGCCGGACATAGAATTCAATGCAATTTAACTTTGGGTTTCCAGGCAAGAGGTAGCAGTGGCACCCAGGAATCAATACAGACCTCTGTGGAATGCATGAAATCAAGATAGACAAGACAGAATTCAAATCAATGTGTGTTATTGAAACTTCAGTGTTGCACATGCATAGACCTATTACATAATTGGATAGTTAACTGGCTAGGTATACTGAATAAAGATCAACACAATATGCAACAACTTCAAATATTTTACTGAGTTACAGTTCATAAGGAAATCAGTCCATTAAAAATAAATTAGGCTCTGATTTATGGATAGGGGCGGGTTCCTGTTTAATCAACTTCTTGATATGCCACACCTGTCAGGCGGATGGATTATCTTGGCAAAGGAGAAATGCTCACTAACTGGGATGTAAAAAATAAAAAAAAAAAGTGTCCACAAAATGAGAGAAAAGCTTTGTGCATATGGAACATTTCTAGGATCTTTTCTATAAACTCATGAAACACAGAACCAACACTTTACAAGTCGCGTTTATATATTTTTTTCAGTGTAGATTGCGACATTAATGGAGACTTGGCAACAATACAGCACCCGAAAATGAACAAACCTAGATAGTTGCTGTTGTATTGGCTAATAGTTAGGACATTTACTTATGAATGGAAATGTTAGCACTGAAGGTCAAATGAGGGGAAGTGGAGGAGCAGATTAGCTAGCCAGCCAATTAACTTGCCACTGCTGACAGTAGGTAGCTAACATAAGACTATGCATTATTTGGGGGGATCTAAACAAGCAGTTTAAATTACTTCCATGTGAGATGAGGGATAGCTAACTAGCTGTCAAACGTCGACCTCCTACACAATCAATCTCCTGTTATTTAACGTTATCCGTCACTCAACTGGCTAGCTCGCAGCTAACCTAAAAAGACGAGAAACAGTAGTGCCAACACATTTAAGAGAGGACCACCGTTGGCAAGCTTCAAAACAGTCTGGCGATGTGTAGCCACTAGCATACATGAACAACAACCGACATGTTTCCTGGAGAGCGAGCAAGCCGGCTAGCTAGTTGTTGAAGTTTACTTGTTAGTTTCTAGCAAATTAGCGAACACTGACGCCCACTCTACTTCGAAGAGGCTCTTTGCCTCGCCTTACCTTTGACTGAAGGAGTCTTGGCGCTAGCCTGCTGATACTGGTAGCCAGAAAGGACATGATGTCTGTGGGAAAATATATTTATTCTGAAAGACAGTGCTCAGCGAAGCTAGTTGAAGGTGCCCCTACAGAAAAAGCACTACTGAAGGTTGAAGGGGGATTCGGGCCCGCAAGTAGGCGTATCGTTGATTGGATGGCGGTTGCAGCGAAATGTAACCTGATTGGCCAGTTGAGCCTCGTGTGTCTCTATCAATCGAAACGATTGGCTAAGGCAAACGGAAGACTGGTATGGAACTCATTTCCGTTTCATTCTGTCACACAACTTAAATGAATTGAGTGAGAGAGTAAAACTATAATTGTTTCTGGACATGACCATATAAATGATAGGTGTAGATCTGAAATAATTTGATAAATATCAGCAATATTTTACTTTTGATACTTAGTATATTTTAGCGATTACATTTAGTTTTGATCCTTAACTATATTTAAATCCCAAATACTTTTAGACTTTTACTGAAGTAGTATTTTACTGGCTGACTTGGTTGGCCCTGTCCGGGGGTATCGTCGTACGGGGCCACAGGGTCTCCCGACCCCTCCTGTCTCAGCCTCCAGTATTTATGCTGCAATAGTTCATGTGTCGGGGGCTAGGGTCAGTCTGTTATATCTGGAGTATTTCTCCTGTCTTATCTGGTGTCCTGTGTGAATTTAAGTATGCTCCCTCTAATTCTCTCTCCCTCCCGGAGCACCTGAGCCCTGGGACCATGCCTCAGGACAACCTGGCCTAATGATTCCTTGCTGTCCCTAGTCTACCTGGTTGTGCTGCTGCTCCAGTTTCAACTGTTATGCCTGCGGCGATGGAACCCTGACCTGTTCACCGGACATGCTACCTTGTCCCGGTCCTGCTGTTTTTCGACTCTCTACCACACCTGCTGTCTCTAACTCTGAATGCTCGGCTATGAAAAGCCAACTGACATTTACTCCTGAGGTGCTGTCCTGTTGCACCCTCTACAACCACTGTGATTATTATTATTTGACCCTGCTGGTCATCTATGAACTTTTGAACATCTTGCCTATGTACTGTTATAATCTCCACCCGGCACAGCCAGAAGAGGACTGGCCACCCCTCAGAGCCTGGTTCCGCTCTAGGTTTCTTCCTAGGTTCCTGCCTTTCTAGGGAGTTTTTCCTAGCCACCGTGCTTATACATCTGTATTGCTTGCTGTTTGGCGTTTTAGGCTGGGTTTCTGTATAGTACTATGTGACATCGGCTGATGTAAAAAGGGCTTTATTTGACTAATTGATTGACTTTCACTTGAGTAACTTTCTATTAAAGTATGAGAATTGGGTACTTTTTCCACCACTGGCCATATTGCACTTATCCAATTCTTGCCAAATCTATTGGGTCTGACTGTTGGGGTCTAGGTTAAAAACACCTGGTACCAACGAGACCGGTTCAAGAAATTATACTTGACACAACAGACAGTTATTCATTCACTATTTCAATGCTGATACTTTGGCCGAGGCTCCACTTGTCCTCTCCAAAGCAGCCAGTGATGGAACACACACACAACAATATTTCTGTAAAACAAGGAATTGATTCTTTATCGTAAAGGATTTAGTAAAATAAAAAAAGGAAACATGTCAAGTTGGCTATTCAATTGCAAACAGACTACATGCAGTGCACCATAGATGTTCCACAACTTTGATTGGGAGTCCACGTTACTGGGGGAGATGTATAATTGTCAGTGAGGTGTTAAACTATTGCAGTACACATGAACAAAGTATGCGTGACTATCAAAGGAAATTCATTCAAGAAAACAAACAAAAACATAACTACTGAAATATACTTCTAACAAATGTGCTTCATATTATAGTTTGTTGGGTTTGTTCATTCTGATTGTATCCATCCAAAGTTACCAAATACAACATGGAACTGTTGAAAAGAATCATGCAAAAAGCATGGTAAATACAAAGTCTATAACATCTGCAAGATTGGATACATCTCAGAATTTGCATGGTGAATGAATAGGCTTGTAAACATATCATGTATTTGGCACATTTACAGTGACAGTAGGCCCATTCTGTGTATGCATTACATAACAGCATAACAGGCTGATTTTAACTGTAATACATTGAACCAAATTAGGATCTGCAGGATAACAAAACATAAAAGAATGGTAAACCACTTTACTTCATGCAGCCATTACGACATGCATGTTTAGACTATTTTGTAAACATTATGTAGAATCAACATTAAGACCTGGCCACGGTCACTTCTTTGATAATGGATCAACACAATGTAAACAATCAGCGCAGACTCAATTCAAACAGCACAAACAAAATAAATGCTATATTCCCAAAGTTACTCATAAGTGGTACAGTAGGCTCGGCTGTGATCTGATATTCTTGGTCCATCGCCACTCCGGTGTTCTTGCTGTGGGAAGAGACTAGTGTCTAGTAGTAGTCTGACCTGCGGTAATGCATAGGAGAGTAGTCCTCACTTCTCAGTATGTCTCTTCAGTACCAGAGGTGGGAATACTCAGTCGTCCTCCTCATCCTCATCTGGCTCCTCTATGGAGGCCAGGAGGGGGTTGTGTCTCAGGCAGGTCTGGAGGTAGTGCACCAGGGTCTGTTGAAAATGCTGGATGCTGCGCTGCTCCCTCAGGGTGTGGCCCTCGTCTGGGTACAGCTGCAAGGAGTAGTTTGCCTCTACCTTCACCAGACGGCTCAGGAGCTCCGCACTGTGCTGGAAGTGAACCCGTGCTGCGTCACCCAAAGCCAAAAAAACACACACATAAGACATAAACAAACACATACAAGTTATTATTAATAAGTTCAGCAGTTGAATTGCATATTGATAAAAAAAAGTGGACAAATGTAGCTGTTAAAATCATAGCCAAATCTCACCGTCTGCAGTCCCATGCAGTAAGAGGAAATTCTCGTCTTTAAGCTTGTGAACATCTTCCAATACAGATGCCGTCTGAGGAGACAAAACAGAAAGCCCTTACAATAACCTATTGCCTTATACTTCCTACCATGCATGTAGGAAGGTATGAGGTATGAGGATCCTCACCAGGTAAGTGTGCTCCTCCTTTCCTGGGAGACCTAGATACCTCTCTGAGAAGGCAGCACCTATACATGAAAGCAAAATAGATTACTGTTATTGGTTTCCTTTTCAACATAGGCTCTTGTGTGTTTTTTCACTATTGTATAGTCTTCACTTACTGTAGAGTTTGAAATCTGTTATGGGAGCCACAGCGGCTGCACATTTAAACAGCTGATCAGTCGCAGCTAGCATCTTGAGGGATAAATAACCACCAAATGCCTGTAAGGAAAGACACAAGTGCCATTAAACAGAGAGACTTTATAATATATGCTTTTGCAACATTTTACTTTTGAAACTCATGTGATCACGTGGTCGTGGCCAGAATATAGGTTAATTGTTGCCATAGTAAACATAATAGTAACCTTGCCATACAGGGCAATCCGCCGATCGTCAATGTAAGGCAATTGCATCAACCACCTGTGGAGAAAAAACTAAATAGGTCATACATTTATTTATGGTTAATTTCTACAATATGCCAACAAAATGTCATGGCCAATAATAAAACTGTAGAAAACTAACTCTACGACTCCTAGTTGATCTTTGACTCTGAGGGAGCTGAGCTTGCGGGGATCCACACTGCTGATCTTCTGCCCCCGGCCGACCCCACTCCTTCCATCCACCCAGGCTAACGCCATGTCATGTGTGCTCGCGAGCACCTCAGGCCATCCCATAGTAAACTCCTCCGTCACCGACTGACTGCCTGGAACTCCGTCCCTGCATGACAACAGGAGGAACGGGGTCAGCTGGTTTTGCCTGAAATTTCAACTGGAGGGACTGAGCAAAGGGCAAAAGTTAAACAACTAAGCTGTGGTTCAGCCTGCTGGTAAACTATGGGGAAATCAATGTCTGTTAAAAGTTACGTAACAGGCCGTAAAACTGTAAAAGTGAATCCTTGATATAGGCTCACATTAAGAGGCTTCATACAATGGCATAAACATGTTATAACACCATTGATCAGCTGTGTTTATAACTTACACAATGATGAGTAGAGGGAGAAGGTGGGCCTCATAACCCTGGGGCAGAGACAGCTTCAGGTGTAGATCTAAAGGAAAACGAACAGAGGGCCCACACTCAGTCTCAGATAAGATATACAGAGATATACACTGAACCAGAGCTCATCAGTATTCTCCCCCTGAAACACCTGTGGGCACCAAACTAAAGCACCAGTAAATGAGCTCCCCTGAGTCCTATGGGTGTCACTTAAACAAAGAGTTAACGGTAGCTCATTGAGAATGTGTAGGCCTACAGTTGACACCCACACACACACAAAGCACACATACAAGTGCGCACGCACACACACTTTGTTCTCCTCCCAAAGGGAGAGTATGAATCATGCTCTCGCTACCATGGAGACCTAATCGCTAAATGAAACAATTACTTTCTTGATGGGTATGCTGCTATATTGAGCTTGTTATTTACATGCCTGGCTAAGTGGAACCAGTCTGTTCTGTGTCTGTTTGAACCTAAAGCAGTCTCTGTTTTGTGACTGTTTGAACCTAAAGCAGTCTCTGTTTTGTGACTGTTTGAACCTAAAGCAGTCTCTGTTTTGTGACTGTTTGAACCTAAAGCAGTCTCTGTTTTGTGACTGTTTGAACCTAAAGCAGTCTCTGTTCTGTGTCTGTTTGAACCTAAAGCAGTCTCTGTTCTGTGTCTGTTTGAACCTAAAGCAGTCTCTGTTCTGTGTCTGTTTGAACCTAAAGCAGTCTCTGTTCTGTGTCTGTTTGAACCTAAAGCAGTCTCTGTTCTGTGTCTGTTTGAACCTAAAGCAGTCTCTGTTCTGTGTCTGTTTGAACCTAAAGCAGTCTCTGTTCTGTGTCTGCTTGAACCTAAGGCAGTCTCTGTTCTGTGTCTGTTTGAACCTAAAGCAGTCTCTGTTCTGTGTCTGCTTGAACCTAAAGCAGTCTCTGTTCTGTGTCTGTTTGAACCTAAAGCAGTCTCTGTTCTGTGTCTGTTTGAACCTAAAGCTGTCTCTGTTTTGTGACTGAAGTGAATGTAAAATGATGTCAGTGAATGTTAATTATCATTTTAGACTGCTCTGTGTGTGTGGGCCCAGGGTGGTTTCACACACTTACCATGGTTGTCAGCTGCGAGGGTCTTGAAGACAGTCTCTGGGAGTCTCTTCCCTTCTAGGGTCTCAGAGAGAGGTGTGTTGTCCTCCAGAACTATGTATCCTAAAGGAGATCAAACAAAATACATTTACATAGTCTATTCACGGTCATGCAGCTATCCGCCTCCTTTCCGAATTCCAATAACTGTCTGAAACTGCTCAAAATTCTTCTCAACATTATATTTTCGTTTGCCCATATTGCCCTCTACTGGCCATTGTTGAAAGTGTCTGATGGTAAAAAGTGGAGAAGGTTCGCGATTCAGATTCAGAGATTCAGATTCAGAGTGTTTAATAGATTAGTCAGACAAACCAGACTCACTGGAGGGGTCCTTAGTGCTGTGAACTGTCACCTTGGGGACTCCGGGGCCTAGGAGAAACAAGGGCCAAAGACAAAGAAAAAGGATACATATGTGACATATTGTGAAAATGCCGTTGTAATTCAAGCAGGAGGGAGTGTGCGTGTGGTGTGTGAGCGTGTCTGCGTTTGAGTGCGTGTGTACAGAGCTCCTACCTAGGCAATAAAGTGTGAAATATGTCTGATTGGGGCTGAACACTGCTTTGAAAAAGCTGCAGCCATCTAGAAGGTAGCAGGTCAGACACTGGCGTTGGAAGATCCCTTCGAGGTCCGCACTGAGAGAGAGGAAGACAACAGAGTGACCGAACACACCTTAAAGAACTAGTGGATGAGGAAGGTTTGGGTCTGAAACTATTCGGCTGTCCCAATCAATATCTTATTAAGGTTGTAAATTACACCTTAATTAAACAAATAATACAATGATAGCAATGCTAAAATGACATAACTGAGTTGACTCCTCAAGCACAGAATACGACTGACTTCTCAAACACAGAATACGACTGCTTCTCCAAGGTTGGACGAAAGGGTGAAACGGCAACTTTTTTAATAAAAACTCTATATCAGACCTCTCAATAACTATCTCTCTCCAAGGGTACAAAAAAAGAATGCATACACCTTCCCCAGAAAATCCACTTTAAACCAGACACCTTTCTCTCCCTCTGCTCTATCATCTAGTGAGGCCCAAAGCAGAGTAATAAAAAAACACTATATTATAACATATAAGGCGAATGGACCTGGGGAGCTGAGCACATTAATCACAAGTTGTGGATCAGTCTTTACGGCTGCGTCCCAAATGGCACCCTATTCCCGATACAGCGCACTACTTTTGACCAAGGCCCATAGGACTCTGGTCAAAAGTAGTGCACTATATAGGGAATAAGGAGCCATTTGGGACGCAGTCTTTACATCCTGGTGACGCATTCTCTACCACAGCACCATCCCATCCACTGAGTTGGCTTGGTCCCCTCTCTGATAACATGTGTTAGGTGGGCAGTCTGCCTAAAGTGCACTGCGAGAGGAATGGCTTCAGCTGCTGCACTATATGAACCCTTCAGCTCACACCTCACTTCTCTGATCATCCACCTTCTCATGAAACCCGAAAAGTTGTTGAGCCACCATTGCTTTGACTTGAATTTCATGTAGACTAGTTTTGTTTCGTTGGCTGCTAAACTAATATCTTTGTCTTAAAAAATCGGAAATTACATTCCGTAAAACAAGGGTATGTTTTAATAACTAAAACGTCTTGATTTAGGATATAAAGCCAACTTGACTTTTTGACAGGGGATGGCCTCACCTGTACAGGTGTCTGCTCTGTCTGGATTCTTCTGTGCTGAGGAAGTAGCTGCAAACAGAGAGGACATAGTGATGCAGTCAATAGGAAGACAGTCAATCAACTCCCATCTTCCAGGACCGCTGAATGTGGAGATACACTACATGACCAAAAGTATGTGGACACCTGCTTGTCAAACATCTCATTCCAAAACCATGGTCATTAATATGGAGTTGGTCCCCCTTTGCTGCTATAACAACCTCCACTCTTCTGGGAAGGCTTTCCACTAGCTGGTGGAACATTGCTGATGGGACTTGCTTCCATTCAGCTACAAGAGCATTAGTGAGGTCGGACACTGATGTTGGGCGATTAGGCCTGGCTCGCAGATGGCGTCCCAATTCATCCCAAAGGTGTTCGTTCGGGTTGAGGTCAGGGCTCAGTCAAGTTATTCCACACCGATCTCAACAAACCATTTCTGTATGGACCTTGCTTTGTGCATCGAGGCATTGTCATCCTGAAACAGGAAAGGGCCTTCCCCAAACTGTTGCCACAAAGTTGGAAGCACAGAATCGTCTAGAATGTCATTGTATGCTGTAGTGTTGAGATTTATCTTCACTGGAACTAAGGGGCCTAGGCAGAACCATGAAAAACAGCCTCCGACAATTATTTATCCTCCACCAAACTTTACAGTTGGCACTATGCATTCGGGCAGGTAGCATTCTCCTGGCATCCGCCAAACCCAGATTTGTCTGTCGGATTGCCAGATGGTGAAGCGTGATTAATCACTCCAGAGAACGCGTTTCCACTGTTCCAGAGTCCAGTGGTGGCAAGCTTTACACCACTCCAGCCGATGCTTGGAATTCCGCATGGTGATCTTAGGCTTGTATGCGGCTACTCGGCCATGGAAACCCATTTCATGAAGCTCCCGACGAACAGTTATTGTGGTGACGTTGCTTCCAGAGGCAGTTTGGAACTTGGTAGTGAGTGTTGCAACCGAGGACAGACAATTCTTACGCACTACGCGCTTCAGCACTCGGCAGTCCCGTTCTGTGAGCTTGTGTGGCTCACACAGCTTCACAATAACAGCATTTACAGTTGACCGGGGCAGCTCTAGCAGGGCAGAAATTTGACAAACTGACTTGTTGGAAAGGTAGCATCCTATGACGGTGCCACGTTGAAAGTCACTGAGCTCTTCAGTAAGGCCATTCTACTGCTAATGTGTGTCTATGGAGATTGCATGGCGGTGTGCTAGAGTTTATACACCTGTCAGCAACAGGTGGAGCTGAAAGAACTGAATCCACTAATTTGAAAGGGTGTCCACATACTTTTGTATAAATAGTATATGTTAGTTAGTCCATATAGACACTATGATATCTATGATTTATTTACACACTTCACTCAACACATTCATGGCATTAGTTGATTCTCAGACAATTTCAATAAGGCTGAATTACAGAACTTTTCCAGTGATTTGAGTTTGACTCCATTGTCTATACAGCAACATTTGTATGAAAGCTGTGCTATATGAGCGTCTTGCTTGGAGGCAAACAGCCGTGCCAGCCACCACATGGCAATTGGGACTGTCTGCATCCATCCGGTTCCCGTCATGCTCTGTGACGATGATTCTGCCACACACACACACACACACACACACACACACACACACACACACACACACACACACACACACACACACACACACACACACACACACACACACACACACACACACACACACACACACACACACACACACACACCACACACCACACACCACACAACTCAATTTGTCTAAGAATGAAGGACTTGTGACTGGCCTGCTCAGTCTATGACCATCTAATCATGTCTTGTTCAGTTTCAGCTGACTTGCCCTGAGCAACGTCAGATATTTTTTAAGTGAATACTACATTGCCTCTTTAAGTTAAGGATCAAGGGCTAGTTATTTTAAAAGGCAATAATACCTTTATGTGTTTTTGTGTCTAAATCATCGTTCTACAACAGTAGCCTACTTGTCATTTCTGCTAATCATATCAACACACACAGTTGCTCTCCACATAGCATCACATGCAGAGGCTCTCCACATAGCATCACACACAGAGGCTCTCCACATAGCATCATACACAGAGGCTCTCCACATAGCATCACACACAGAGGCTCTCTATATAGCATCACACACAGAGGCTCTCTATATAGCATCACACACAGAGACTCTCTATATAGCATCACACGCAGAGGCTCTCCACATAGCATCACATGCAGAGGCTCTCCACATAGCATCACATGCAGAGGCTCTCCACATAGCATCACACGCAGAGGCTCTCCACATAGCATCACATGCAGAGGCTCTCCACATAGCATCACATGCAGAGGCTCTCTATATAGCATCACACACAGAGGCTCTCTATATAGCATCACACACAGAGGCTCTCTATATAGCATCACACACAGAGGCTCTCTATATAGCATCACACACAAGAGGCTCTCTATATAGCATCACACACAGAGGCTCTCCACATAGCATCACACACAGAGGCTCTCTATATAGCATCACACACAGAGACTCTCCACAATGCATCACACACAGAGGCTCTCCACATAGCATCACACACAGAGGCTCTCCACATAGCATCACACACAGATGCTATCTATGTAGCATCACACAAAGAGGCTCTCTATATAGCATCACACACAGAGACTCTCCACATAGCATCACACACAGAGGCTCTCTATGTAGCATCACACACAGAGGCTCTCTATGTAGCATCACACAAAGAGGCTCTTTATATAGCATCACACAAAGAGGCTCTTTATATAGCATCACACGCAGAGGCTCTTTATATAGCATCACACGCAGAGGCTCTCTATATAGCATCACACAAAGAGGCTCTTTATATAGCATCACATGCAGAGGCTCTCTATATAGCATCACACACAGAGGCTCTTTATATAGCATCACACACAGAGGCTCTCTATATAGCATCACACACAGAGGCTCTCTATATAGCATCACACACAGAGGCTCTCTATATAGCATCACACACAGAGGCTCTCTATATAGCATCACACGCGGAGGCTCTCTATGTAGCATCACACAAAGAGGCTCTTTATATAGCATCACACACAGAGGCTCTTTATATAGCATCACACAAAGAGGCTCTTTATATAGCATCACACGCAGAGGCTCTCTATATAGCATCACACAAATAGGCTCTTTATATAGCATCACGTGCAGAGGCTCTCTATATAGCATCACACACAGAGGCTCTTTATATAGCATCACACACAGAGGCTCTCTATATAGCATCACACACAGAGGCTCTCTATATAGCATCACACACAGAGGCTCTCTATGTAGCATCACACACAGAGGCTCTCTATATAGCATCACACACAGAGGCTCTCTATATAGCATCACACGCAGAGGCTCTTTATATAGCATCACACACAGAGGCTCTTTATATAGCATCACACAAAGAGGCTCTTTATATAGCATCACACACAGAGGCCCTGCTCCCCGGGCCCTATATAGCATCACACACAGAGGCTCTCTATGTAGCATCACAAGCAGAGGCTCTCTATATAGCATCACACACAGAGGCTCTCTATATAGCATCACATGCAGAGGCTCTCTATATAGCATCACATGCAGAGGCTCTCACATACATTTTCCTATTGTCCTCATCCAGGGCACACAGCACAGTGACATCCCAGTTCCCGGACGTCAGAAAGCGAGGAGGGACAGAGGGGATGGCAGGCTGTGTCACATAGAATGAGAGAGAAAAAGAGGGGGATGAATACAGAAACAGACAGACTGCCAGTGGAATGCAGAGTCATCCAGAGAAAGATGTAATAAGATGTGAAGGGCCTCCCGAGTGGTGCAGAGGTCTAAGGTACTGCATCACAGTGCTAGCTGTGCCACTAGAGATCCTGGTTCGAGTCCAGGCTCTGTCGCAGCCGGCCGCGACCGGGAGACCCATGGGGCGGCGCACAATTGGCCCAGCGTCGTCCGGGTTAGGGAAGGGCTGGCAGGGATGTCCTTGTCGCATCATGTTCTAGCGACTCCTGTGGCGGGCCGGGTTCAATGCACGCTGACAGGGTCACCAGGTGCACTGTGTTTCCTCCGACACATTGGTGTGGCTGGCTTCCGGGTTAATTAAGTGGGCCATGTGTCAAGAAGCAGTGCAGCCTGGCCGGTCGTGTTTCGGAGGATGTATGGCTCTCAACCTTCGCCTCTCCCGAGTCCGTACGGGAGTTGCAGCGATGAGACAAGACTGCAACTACCAATTGGATACCACGAAAAAGGGGTAAAAGCAAAAAAAAAAAAAAGATGTGAAGAGAGTAACCGACAGATACAGAGAGGGAGATGCAGATAAGAACATTGTCACGGAAACAGAGCTATTCAGATACAGTCACAGATACCTAAAATAATCACTGCCAAGACTTCAGCTCTCTGATATTAAGATCTGTATAATCACATATTGTTTTATGCCACCCTGCTCTATGTTCGCTACATACTTCAGTCTGAGACTACCATCGTTGAAGTCATTTGTGGTGACGTCATTTTGACGTCACCACAAACTAATCAGAGTACCAAATCTAATGACGAATTTTCAAAACGCCCACGTGTGTTCTAGCTCTGGCCCAACCCATCGGTTCCTGTGACCAATCAGAAAGGTTAGAATATCTTCCGAGTGACACAGCAGTCTAAGGCACTGCATCGCAGTGCTAGTGGCGTCACTACAGATCCAGGTTTGATCCCAGGCTGTGTCGCAGGCGGCCATGACCGAGAGACTCATGAGGCGGAGCACAATTGGCCCAGCGTTGTCCAGGTTAGCTGGCATGTCCTTGTCCCATCACGCTCTAGCGACTCCTGTGGCGGGCCGGGCACATGCATGCTGACACAGTCGCCAGTTGGACAGTGTTTTCTCCGACACATTGGTGTGGCTGGCTCCCGGGTTAAGCAAGCGGTGTGTCTAGAAGTTGTGCGGCTTGGCAGGGTTGTGTTTCGGAGGACACGTGGCTCTCAACCTTCACCTCTCCCGAGTTGCTTGCGATGGGACTAGACTGTAACTACCAATTGGATATCACGAAATTGGGGAAATAATGGGGTAAAAACTAAAAATATAATATGTTTGTGTTCTAGAAATTGTTAGGGAGGTACTTAGATCCACACTCATTGTAGAGAAGAAACAAACGCCAGTGGGCGTGGCAGAGCAAGGAGTTTGGGTAGCCAGGCAAACCCTGACCCTATTGAAGACTTAACAAGCAGTCTGGCATTAAACCATTGGAGGATGACACAGGGGTATAAAAGTTTGAGTGTCCTCACACTGACCTGGGCTGGCAGACTGGCAATGTGGCGGAACTCCCCACGGGCACCCTGCTTGGCTGGCAACGTCAAATAAAACCAAGAGCCATCAGATGAAAACAATGGCACCTCCTGTTGGACAAATGAGACAGGCATGGTCAACAATACCAATCCAGGAAATATCACAGGCCAATACGACTGGATCAGTATACCAGTTTCAATTAGTAGCAGCTTTTGTGAAATGAGAAATGCCTACCTGTCGTTGGTTTTGCATTAAGTCCATGACCATTGTGTGTTTCTGTGGATTTGATATGGAGATACGAAATAAAGAAAACGTTTCAGCATAATTAAACAGCCAAAGTTAATATTGTAATTAATCCATAAGGACTGGCTGGAGAGAGAGGTGGCAAATAAATGCTGCAGCGGATCATTGGAAATGTATCACAAGCAGTATAATTGACCTTATTTAAGCTGGAAGGGAGAGAATGACATCTTAAAGGAAAAGGTTGGTATTTGTTTCATTAGTCCATTGTTGATTTAGTCCCAAAATGTTCTGCTTGTCAGCAATCTAGTGTTCAAGATATGCAAGTTTCAAAATACAGAAAGCAATTTGCATCATATGATGCTGCGTTTTGCATCATACTGGGATGATTTCTGTATTTTTTTTAAAGTGACATATGTTGAAAACTTGAGTGCTGACAAGCAAAACATTTTGGGACTATGTCAACAATTGACTAATTAAACAAATACCAAAAAATAGTTTTTGGGCGGAGTTTTCCTTTAAGGAAATCAATCCAAACACCCCAGTGTATAGCTTATGGGATGGAAATGCTATAAAAGTAATGCATGGCAGAGAGAAGAGTCAGGACACCCATTGGATTACTGTGGAGTAACCTTTGACCTCTCACCTTTGAGCATGCCCCAGTGGTGGCCTCACACACACAGAGCTCTGATTGGTTCTGGGCCCGGTTCAACCAACGTACCGCCAACTGAGTGCTGCTGATCCATGTCACCATGGAGATGTAGCGGTCTCTAGGGAGACATTTAGGGAAAAAGACAGAAAGTCTCTTGGATGGCACAACACAGATGTAAAGGGGATTTTCTAGGTGAAACAAATAGGAGAGCAGTCGTTGGTAAAGGCAATCAAAAATGAATCTGGTTTAATACAAGTTGCAACAGGGAGACAACCTCCAGCATGGGAGCATAGAAACACAACAAGCCGTCTCTGAGCAGGCCCATATATCCTAATCACATATGTTCTGTAAACACATAACAAAAGACATAACACAAGGTAGTAAACCACACAGTCTCACACAATACAATAATAACCAGTGTATCCTCTGAACTGGCTCCTTTAAAGCCAATGTATGCTTGATCCAAAAATGTGGTGTGGAGGGTGTGACGCAATTGTGGAGCGTCCGGGGGCATGCTGAGGCCAAATCCAGCTCTGTACCGCAT
Organism: Salmo salar; assembly: GCF_965601325.2. Taxonomy (NCBI): domain Eukaryota; kingdom Metazoa; phylum Chordata; class Actinopteri; order Salmoniformes; family Salmonidae; genus Salmo; species Salmo salar. The sequence goes on from NC_138305.1 coordinate 92,580,758, forward strand.
CGCTGTGCGCCTCCCAAATTTTGTAACAATGCGGAGGGCTCTATATAGCTTCGTGTAGCTCTGCATTAATATAATTGGTTGACGGTAGGTGGGGGCAGGAGGTCCTGTATAAACACAAACTCCCTTCCGTGACAACTTCCTTCACAACAGCGCTGCTCTGCTACACGAAGCACAAGAAGCATGAATGCCCTGACTTTAGCAGGGGCCGTATCACCGTAAATGCTGCAGAGCCTTTTAGACTGGCGCCAATATCATCAGCAGATAGGAGTCTATAAGATTCAAATCTAGAATTCAAGTCTAGTGACCATCAACCTTGCACAAACAGAATCATGTGTATTACAGAAAGGAAAAGTATAATACATTGTTTTAATCACTTAACTGAATATTAACTTTATTCATCTTAAATTTCCCATTAGAACAGATAATAACATTAATGACGATGTCAGTTGGTTAAATTTTGGACGTAGTACCTGGCCCTGACAGAGTCTGGAGGGATCATCTCTAGAGTGTGAGCTGGACCATAGAGATTCACCACAAACAGACTGACAGTGGGGATGGTGGAGCCAGCCTGTACACACACACACACACACACACACACACACACACACACACACGCACACACGCACACACGCACACACACACACACACACACACACACACACACGCACACACGCACACACACACACACACACACACACACACACACACACACAGCACACACACACACGCACGCACACGCACACGCACACGCACACGCACACGCACACGCACACGCGATCAGAGTATTAGATTCGTTAGATAACATGACAGGCTGAGAGCTGAGAACATAATCAGAGCTTCATACATTTTATCATATGAGATCAGTGTTGTTTACCTTGGGGTAAGGAAAGAACACATTGGAGGGATAGACTCCACCCAAGAAGTGAGGTATCTCCATTAGCGGTGTGGCAGAGTTGTTGATGGTGAGGTATGCCAAGCGAGCTCCATCTTTCGACCACCAGTTGGCAGGGTAAGTCAAGAGCACTTCCTCTATAAACAATTTTACAGATGAACAAAGCAATCATGTGTCAAAACTATTTCAAATACACATTTGTTACTCATGGAAGTCCAATTGTTACACATTGCAAATAGTGCAAAACATTTATCTAAGCCATATACTATCTGCAATGTCATTACTCTCAGGGAACAGCTTTCAATATGGAAAATCTAATTTTGCAAACAGATTTTTAACCAACCAATCAATGGCTATGTCATCGTGATAGAGGAAGGGTTAGAGTATCTCTTACCCTCGTAAATCCAGTCACTCAGCCCATTGACCACCAGCCCCTCTCTGCCTGTAGCTGTGAGCCGGAGAGGTTTACTGGTCACTTCTGTCTGGTAGTAGATATCTCCTTCAAACACATAGGCCTGGCAGCAACAGAAACAGTACTAATCCATTATCAAAGCAAGGCGCAGAGTGCTCAGTGTTGGCTGGCCCAATCAAATGTCTGATTGGCTCCAAGTGGGAATGCATCAGCCAGCCAAGTCACAAGCCAATACATCTCAACTTGCCACTGAAACAGTTGCATTGTCAGTTGAACACAAACATTGCACTGAAAAACACTTTACATTCAAAACACATAACCCAATATTAATCTAAAACAAACACCGTGAAACAAACACTGTGAAATAAATCACAGAAAAAAATCATTATAACTCAAATATTAACCACCGCGTGAATAAAGGCGTTACAGATTTGTTGTGGGTCTCAAATGCATTTCTAACCCACCAGATATTGTTGAGGTGGAATGCAGGATGAGTGAGTAAAGGTGTGTGTGTCTCTGTGAGTGAATGAGAGCAGCTGCCTTACCAGCTGGTTCCCCTGCAGTCCCCAGGCTGCGTACTGTATCAATGCCTTCTCCCCCGCTGGAGGGTTAAGCTCCAACAGAACCCTGGGACACACACAGACATAGTCCCTCCATAAGGACTCGACTGGCCTCTAAAGCCACTTGTGGATAAAATAATGTAGAGAGAAGATCAGTCCATGCTTGTTTGTAAGCACTTGAGAGATGTCGTAAAAAAGACACGATGCAAATGCTAAAACCAAACAGACTGAGGTCGATCATGCAATAAGACCTCTTTCAATGCATTGAAACAACACTCTTATCCTCCTAAAAACAGGCAGACATATTGCGGCAACACATTCCCAGGCATTTCATATTTTGTTGGAGAGCAGGTCATTCTGAATTCCTTTAATTGGCATTAGTGCTTCTCATACTGTAGACCCAAGGCCCAAGCTTCCATCGACAGACACAGGAGCGCCCTTCCTCACTGGTGGGCCAGCAGATAGGAATCTCTGATAGTAAACCTAGAGTTGATGTTGACCAGCCAGAGAGGACAATTACTGTATAAGAGTAATGGATGTCTGACATAACAGATGAAGTTTATTCAGATGAAAGAAATACACATTTGGTGGTGCTTGGCCAGTCAAGGCCAGGGCCCACTTGCGTCAGCAATGCACATGCCCAGTGCAGCCCATGCATTAGCATTCATGGTTCTACTGTACCTACCCTTTAGCCACATTGTAGATGGCATAAGAGGCTGTGAAGGACTGAGAGAAAATCTGGAAGAGGTAAAGGAGATGATGGGCACATTGGTCCCAGAGTTACACAAACACTCAATCACACACACACACACACACACACAGCCCTGAAAAACCATAATTAAATGTACAGTTAGACCATAAGACAATCTAAATATGCAAATGAACAACAATTGGAAGTCAGTGGCCAGTCCATGAAACCAGGTCAGCAATTCCATCAATCACACACATGCTGGCCTTCTAGGCAGAGTTCCTCTGTCCAGTGTGTGTTCTTTGCTGATCTTAATCTTTTATTTTTATTGGCCAGTCTGAGATATGGCTTTTTCTTTGCAACTCTGCCTAGAAGGCCAGCATCCCGGAGTCACGTCTTCACTGTTGACATTGAGACTGGGTACTATTTAATGAAGCTGCCAGTTGAGGACTTGTGAGGCATTTGTTTCTCAAACTAGACATTCTAATGTACTTGTCCTCTTGCTCAGGTTGTGCACCGGGGCCTCTCACTCCTCTTTCTATTCTGGTTAGAGACAGTTTGCGCTGTTCTATGCCATCATTACTCGACTCCTCTACAGACTGGTATCCCTTTTATCTTTTCAAAATCATTCAGCGTGATGTCTCTGACCAACTCTCTCACTATCTCTCTCAGAACGATCTTCTTGATCAGTCAGGCTTCAAGATGTGTTACTTAACTGAGACTGCTCTTCTCTGTGTCAGAGGCTCTTCACACTGTCAATGCTGACTCTCTCTCCTCTGTTCTCATCCTCCTAGATCTATCCGCTGCCTTTGACACTGAACCATCACATCCTCCTCTCCAGCCTCTCAGAGCTGGGCGTCTCAGGTTCTGCACACTCTTGGATTGTATCCTACCTGGAAGGCCTCTCCTATCAGGTGACGTGGAGAGGGTCTGTGTCTGCACCATGTACTCTCACTACTGGTGTCCCCCAGGGCTTTGTTCTAGGCCCTCTCCTCTTCTCTCTATCCACCAAGTCACTCAGCTCCATCATATCCTCACATGGTCTCTTCTATCATTGCTATGTGGATAACACTCAACTACTTTTCTCCTCTCCCTTCTGACACCCAGGTGGCGACATGCATCTCTGTGTGCCTGGCAGATATCTCAGCTTGAACTTCGGCCACCTCAATCTCAACAAGACGGAGAAGCTCTTCCTCCTGGGGAACGCCTGCCCGCTCCAAGACCTGTCCATCACGGTTGACAACTTCACGAACTTCCCAGAGTGCAAAGAACCTTGGCATGGCCCTGGACAGCATCCCTGTCGTTCTCTGCAAATATCAAAGCAGTGACTCGCTCCTGCAGATACATGCTCTACAACATCCATAGAGTACGACCCAACCTCACACAGGAAGCAGTGCAGGTCCTAATCCAGGCACTTGTCATCTCCTGTCTGGGCTACTGCAACTTGCTGTTGGCTGGGCTCCCCGCTTGTGCCATTAAACCCCTGCAACTTATCCAGAATGATGCAGCCCGCCTGGTGTTCAATCTTGCCAAGTTCTCCCATGTAACCCCGCTGCTCCGCACACTCCACTGGCTTCCGGTCGAAGCTCGAATACACAACAAGACTATGGTACTTGCCTATGGAACATCAAGAGGAACTGCCCCTCCCTACCTTCAGGTTATGCTCATACCATACACCCTGACCCTCGCACTCCGTTATGCCACCTCTGGTCTCTTGCCCCTCCCACTCCTACGGGAGGGCAACTTCCACTCAGCCCAGTCCAAGCTCTTCTCTGTCCTGGCACCCCAGTGGTGGAACCAGCTTCCCCCTGAAGCTAGGACAGCAGAGTCCCTGTCCATCTTCTCACAGCACTCCCCTCAGATGAGGGTCTGAGTCAGAGGAGTTGACTGTTATTTATTTATGTGTGTGTGTGTGTGTGTGTGTGTGTGTGTGTGTGTGTGTGTGTGTGTGTGTGTGTGTGTGTGTGTGTGTGTGTGCGCATGCGTGTGTGTGCATGTGTGAGGGTGTGTGTAGCATACATGCATGTGTGTTACAGTTTGTGTGAGTGGGTGTGTATGAGCGTCTGCATGGCCTTTTAAAACTCAAATACACTGCAAGTTTGCATGTCCTGCTGTGCAGGAAAATTCTCAGCAACAAAAGGGTGATCAAATTAAGATCCTACATCTGCTCAACCTTGTGTGTGTGTCTAAGAGAGAGAGGGAATTAATTCTAATGTGGAGTAATAAATCCTTCCCCATTGTTCCACCAGATTTCTCTGCTTGTCTCCCCCCATTACTATATCCCCAGCTCCAAATGGAGGAGCCATGCTGTAAACAGACCAGAGTGTGTGTGCTCACGTGGGACATGGCGACAATGGGACAGTAATGAGATACAACAGTACTTGTATAAGGTGAGATATTGATAGGTATTGTTGCGCTGCAGTACACACCATAAATAAGGATAATAGAGTTCTTCCCCCAGCCCATTTTTTTGTGCAAAACATACATTTCTCTCTGGTAGTGCCTCAACATGCTGTACAGTCATGGCCAAAAGTTTTGAGAATGACACAAATATTAATTTTCACAAAGTCAGCTGCCTCAGTGTCTTTAGATATTTTTGTCAGACGTTACTATGGAATACTGAAGTATAATTACAAACATTTCATAAGTGTCAAATGCTTTTATTGACAATTACATGAAGTTGATGCAAAGAGTCAATATTTGCAGTGTTGACCCTTCTTTTTCAAGATCTCTGCAATCCGCCCTGACGTGCTGTCAATTAACTTCTGGGCCACATCCTGATTGATGGCAGCCCATTCTTGCATAATCAATGCTTGGAGTTTGTCAGAATTTGTGGGTTTTTGTTTGTCCATCCGCCTCTTGAGGATTGACCACAAGTTCTCAATGGGATTAAGGTCTGGGGAGTTTCCTGGCCATGGACCCAAAATATCGATGTTTTGTTCCCCGAGCCACTTAGTTATCATGCTGGAAAAGGAATTGTTCGTCACCAAACTGTTCCTGGATGTTTGGCAGAAGTTGCTCTCGGAGGATGTGTTGGTACCATTCTTTATTCATGGCTGTGTTCTTAGGCAAAATTGTGAGTGAGCCCACTCCCTTGGCTGAAAAGCAACCCCACACATGAATGGTCTCAGGATGCTTTACTGTTGGCATGACACAGGACTGATGGTAGCGCTCACCTTGTCTTCTCCGGACAAGCTTTTTCCGGATGCCCCAAACAATCGGAAAGGGGATTCATCAGAGAAAATGACTTTATCCCAGGCCTCAGCAGTCCAATCCCTGTACCTTTCGCAGAATATCAGTCTGTCCCTGATGTTTTTCCTGGAGAGAAGTGGCTTCTTTGCTGCCCTTCTTGACACCAGGCCATCCTCCAAAACTCTTCGCCTCACTGTGTGTGCAGATGCACTCACACCTGCCTGCTGCCGTTCCTGAGCAAGCTCTGTACTGGTGGTGCCGCGATCCCGCAGCTGAATCAACTTTAGGAGACGGTCCTGACGCTTGCTGGACTTTCTTGGGCGCCCTGAAGCCTTCTTCACAACATTTGAACCGCTCTCCTTAAAGTTCTTGATGATCCGATAAGTGGTTGATTTAGGTGCAATCTTACTGGCAGCAATATCCTTGCCTGTGAAGCCCTTTTTGTGCAAAGCAATGATGACGGCACGTGTTTCCTTGCAGGTAACCATGTTTGACAGAGGACGAACAATGATTCCAAGCACCACCCTCCTTTTGAAGCTTCCAGTCTGTTATTCGAACTCAATCAGCATGACAGAGTGATCTCCAGCCTTTTCCTCGTCATCACTCACACCTGTGTTAACGAGAGAATCACTGACATGATGTCAGCTGGTCCTTTTGTGGCAGGGCTGAAATGCAGTGGAAATGTTTTTGGGGGATTCAGTTCATTTGCATGGCAAAGAGGGACTTTGCAATTAATTGCAATTCATCTGATCACTCTTCATAACATTCTGTAGTATATGCAAATTGACAACATACAAACTGAGGCAGCAGACTTTGTAAAAATTTATATTTGTGTCATTCTCAAAACTTTTGGCCACGACTGTATGTTATACCAGCACCCAGTTGTCTGTAACTGCAGAGCAGACTCAACTCTGCATTTTCTTTTCCCTTCTCTCTAAATTGCAGTCTTACATTTACAGTACATTTTAGTCATTTAGCAGACACTCTTTTCCAGAGCAACTTACAATTAGTGCATTCATCTTAAGATAGCTAGGTGAGACAACCACATCACATTTTCTCTCTTGGCAGTTTCCACCTGTCTAACTCCTGCTGCATTTCCTCATCTCCATCCATCCTCTCCTTCCCCTCTTTTTGGGTCAAACAAAGGGAATAATTCTCATAAGCACTGACGCACACATACATATGCACACGCCTAATTAGTCTGACTACAGATGTAGGATCTTCATTTGATCATCCTGTTCAGAATTTTAAAACTTGTAGTGTATTTGAGGTTTAAAATGTCTTCTGAAGTTTCCAAATTCACATTTCCTGTTTTTATTTTCCTGCTGTAGCATACTGGATCAAATTAAGAACCTATATCTGTAGTCACACACGAAAACAATTTGTCTGACTATTGAGGATTTTAAGGAGCGATTTAACCCCTCTGCTACATAGGAATTTTGTTTTCTCCCATATGCAGCCCCCACCATCCCTACTCCTAACTATATCCCCCCTTTCAAAATAAATGTATTTCCACCCACTAGGCACAAATCTCCCTCAAAGCCCCACCAGCTACATCTAGCTAATATGAAATCCAGGGGAGAAGCCTTTCAACTTAACAAACAGCCCACTAATCCATTTCCCACCACTGCAGCCCTCTCCTCTAAGCATCCATCCTCCTGATTCTTTTACACCCCTTCTGATTGACTTCCATTGGACAGGATGATCTAAGGGCAACTGGTGCGTATCACATGTTTTTCTCCCCTATCTCTACTGCGGCTCTCTCTCTATTCTCTCTGTCCCTCTCTCTATCTCACTTTGCCATTCTCAGCAGCATACAGATCCTCTCCCCAATAAGAAAGCCGGTGCTTGCTGCATACTGCTTCAGTCAGCAGAAACCCCCCAGAGATAGAGAGAAAAAAGTGAGTTAAAGATAGATAGAAAGACTGAGGGAGTGAGAGAGAAGCAAAGCAGAAAGAGAACAAAAGATAGAGAAAGACTGAAGGTATATCCCCCCACGTCCTCCAGACACCACACTGTTCACAAACATAAAATTGCACATGTAGCCAGGTGACATACAAGTGTGCATATATCTACTCACTCAAACTCTGTGCATATAGATGGGGATAGAACATCCTGCTGATGCAACAGTAAAAATGCAAACAGAGAATTGTAGACAAACCAACACACAGGTACTGTAGAGCTAAAACCTATTGATTCATATATCTGAAGCATGTACTGATGCATGTACTGAAGATCATCAGTTACTAGATCGTTCAATCAGACTGAATGAGCTCTGCTATCTATATCTCTCGAGTGGTGCAGCGGTCTAAGGCACTGCTTCTCAGTGCTAAAGGCGTCACTACAGACCCTTGTTCGATTCCAGGCTGTATCATAACCGGCCATGATTGGGAGTCCCATAAGGCAGCGCACAATTGGCGTAGTCCGGGTTTGGCCGGGGTAGGCCGTCATTGTAAATAAGAATTTGTTCTTAACTGACTTGCCTAGTTAAATAAAGGTAAAATATATACATACACACCATCTAAAAAGCAATATTAATGTGCAAAAAATTATACTTGTGTTTTGGCTTCCCCATTTTACAACAGTGCTAATCTGTTCATCAACTACTAAATGAGGAGAACAGATCCTAGAGGAAAGAGAGAAAGAGAGAGTGAGGGAAAGAGGATAAGAGAGAGGGGAAGAGGGAGAGAGAGGATAAGGGAGAGAGAGGGGAAGAGGGAGAGAGGATAAGGGAGAGAGAGGGGAAGAGGGAGAGAGAGGATAAGGGAGAGAGAGGGGAAGAGGGAGAGAGAGGATAAGGGAGAGAGAGGGGAAGAGGGAGAGAGGATAAGGGAGAGAGAGGGGAAGAGGGAGAGAGAGGATAAGGGAGAGAGAGGGGAAGAGGGAGAGAGAGGATAAGGGAGAGAGAGGGGAAGAGGGAGAGAGAGGATAAGGGAGAGAGAGGGGAAGAGGGAGAGAGAGGATAAGGGAGAGAGAGGGGAAGAGGGAGAGAGAGGATAAGGGAGAGAGAGGGGAAGAGGGAGAGAGAGGATAAGGGAGAGAGAGGGGAAGAGGGAGAGAGGATAAGGGAGAGAGAGGGGAAGAGGGAGAGAGAGGATAAGGAAGAGAGAGGGGAAGAGGGAGAGAGGATAAGGGAGAGAGAGGGGAAGAGGGAGAGAGGATAAGGGAGAGAGAGCAGATTATATACAGTCAGAACAGCCATTTATCTGTGCAGGGCTTTTTAATAAGGCAAAAATTGTGCTGAGGGCTTATTTTTTTCCTAATAATTTTTTTCCTCCGCTCCCATTACCTGTATATTACACCTTTTGCTCACTCCTTTGGGGAAACAGGAAACTATTTATTAAGCGAGCGGTTATTTACAGAAGGAGACAGAGAAAGCTATCACAAGGCAAAGAGAGAAACGGGAAAATGCATGTGTTGTTAGAGTTGCTTGTTATGCTGGGGTTTGTCTCAAACCACCTGCAAGTGTGCATTAGACATTAGACTCTCATATAAGCTTCTCCTTTACATTCCCCGCCGGGCGATTTCATTACCGCATGCAGCTCCAACTTTACCACGCTCTCTCTCCCTCCCCCTGCCCTGCTATCTACATCAAACTCTCTCTCCGCCATTCATACCCTCCATCCTTCTACACCCCTTCCCCCATCATTACCCAGTCTGAAGATTGCCAGTGATTTCACTAGTGGCTGTTGTTTGAATAGCATGTAGAGCAACAGACTGCTGCAGTACTGTAGCGGCATCACTAGTTTCCCTTTCTCTTTCTCTCTCCCTCTCCCTCCCTCAATCTTTCTCTTTCTAACTGTTTCATAAGGGGATTTACTGTAAAGGCTGGATTAGAATGCATGGCATCATTGTACGACAGTAACAATGCAGTTGGGAAATAGACCTGTCATTAGTCGCAAACGGAAACAGATTTGACTCAATTGATTTTCTCTGATGGTCTGGAATCAGTTTGTGGCGTTGCTGTGTAAAGCTAATGTGTTCAATGAAAGCGAGTGGGAAACCCTTGTTGCGATCAAATCATCTTTGTTGTCTTTGGAGAATTGCTTTGACAGTGAGTATGATTATTGATGAAGATTGACACCGTAAAAGAGATGGTTCTTCTGAGCATTTTATTTGGTCATAACCAGAGTCACTCACCGGTTGAATGTTGTATGCCAACAGGACAAACCTCTTGTCTGCAGACACATGGAACTTGGTGTAAGTCAAATCCTGTAAAAAACATGGTGAGATAAACATGTCAACAACATGCCTAGATCTAATATGACACTTAACCTTCAAGAACAACATCCCTGGAGCTAAGTAGTTATAGATAATGTCAGAGATGGGACTGCACTTGGGAAGCCACTTGGGAAGCCATGGCCATAGTTACAGTAGGTCTGCCTATATCCTTGAGCAGAATGCTAATTACTGTTGTAGGTTTACAGCTACAGTGTGGGATTAACATAGTAACAGAGATGATACACCAAGTGAGAATCTGGCAAGAGCCGGAGAGGAGACGACATCTCCCCATCTTGACAACAGAACCCTGCTTAGCTCCTAGGCAATGACCCACATAAGTCTGTCAGTATCGCACAGAGCCAGGCGGTGTTGTTCAAAGTGAGGCTCTTGCTTGAAAAATCTCTTTGAAGCCGTATGTTGAAGGCTTCAATTGAACAGTGAGGGAACCAAATAGACCCAAAAGAGCTTAAACTGTCACGGCCTCTGCATATCTATATAACTGTATAGTTACTACTGCTCTCTACTGTAATAACAGTCGTTCTATAGTTCTTTCTTCATCTGGGAGGACCACTCAGTCTCTATTGAATTTGTCCGGCTGACTCCGTATATGAGCCGATCAATAGTGGAATACAGCTCCTCTCCTGCGTGGCCGTTACGGGCCATTACTCACTAAAGAGCTGTTGTCCAGCAGGGTAGCTGTGATGTTGGAGTGGAGGCTGTAGGACAGGACATGACCCTCTCTGGTTCTGAGAGCAACCTCATTCTCTGGAAGGGACAACACAGGCCGAAGGGAAATGGTTACCTTTTGGTTGGTTCACTCAATATAACATGAATGGGAGCTTGCCTTGGCTTCCCTATACATGTTCTATCTCGTTCCCCCGCTTTAGGGTATCAAGGCTCTTACCATCCAACCAGGTCACACAGGGGTCGTGAACTGTATACTTCTCACTTTCCAGATCCTCCATGGTGAGACGGGATCGCAGAAACAGGTGAGACTCATCTTCCAGAGAAAGAGAGAAAGCGAGAGAAATAAGAAAGTGGGAGAAAACAAATGGGCAAAAACATTCAACTTGTGTTACACCATTTCCACCCGGAATGAACAATAAGCTTCCTCTATCCACACAGAGCCAAGGCACAGCTGGTGCTGAGGCTCAGCTTGTTCTTAGCATAGCAATGGAGTCTCATCTTTTGTCTGAGTCTCTTTTCAATGCAGGGGAATTTTGTATTTGTCAGTGTTGATTTGTTTTGTCAAATTGTGAATGTCATTGTTGATATGTTTATCTGATGGAGAGTCTCTGTACTCACTCCTCCTCCCACTGCATCCTCTCTTCCTTCTCTCCATCCCTCTCTCTCTCTGTTCTTCAAGCCTCCTTCTCACTCACCCCCTTCACCCCCCTTGCCTTTCTCTTTCTCTCACCCTCCTGCATTCTTTTTCTCCATTTCTTTCTCTACATCTTTCTTTCCCTCCTCATTCCTTCTCTTCCCTCCCCCATTCCTTCTCTTCTCTTCCCTCCCCCATTCTGTGTTTCATCTTACCAGGTGTGAGCATGATGACTGAAAGGATGACCAGTGATAGAACACCAACGATCACCATCATGGCGATTGCAATGCCCTTCCAGTTCCGGGGTGGACCGGCTGAAGCATGCATGTCCTGAGAAGCGCACACACACACACACACACACACACACACACACACACACACACACACACACACACACACACACACACACACACACACACACACACACAGATGAGTGTAATGTCCACACACACAGCTGAGGGAGAGAACATTAGTGCCGCTTCATTTCCACAGCCTCACAGTGGGGGTTTCTCTCTCAGACACACAGATCTGCGGTGTAGGCAACAGGGAGTCTCTGGGGAATAAGAGTTTCGTACAGCCTCTCACTATGACAGAAAAATTTGTAATTTAGAGTTATTCTCCTTAAAAGCAGAGCTAAAAAGGTTTGCCAGGGAAAAATGTTTAATTAATTGCAGACTATACATTTCTGTCATGGTTTAATTTCTAAAATCTGTGGGGCACATGGTTGAGGTTGGGAGCGGGAAGGGAATCTGTGGGGCACATGGTAGAGGTTGGGAGCGGGAAGGGAATCTGTGGGGCACATGGTAGAGGTTGGGAGCGGGAAGGGAATCTGTGGGGCACATGGTAGAGGTTGGGAGCGGGAAGGGAATCTGTGGGGCACATGGTAGAGGTTGGGAGCGGGAAGGGAATCTGTGGGGCACATGGTAGAGGTTGGGAGCGGGAAGGGTGCATGTTCCATGAAAGGTGAGTTAGCTACCTAGAAGACCAACATGATGAGGTGTGATGATAGGAATTAATTTAACAAAAAGTTAAAGAACACAAGGTGAAACATAAATAAGATGGAACATTACAGTACAAGAAACAGCTGCTGTAGGAATATTACGTCTGTATATTCTCCTCCAATGCTCCTCAGAGCTCTACTGGAATAAGGGAGCCACAGTTTCAGTCACGATTAAATACAACTGCAGATGATTCCAGAGTCCTCATATATAGTGTGTGGCTGTCTGAGACAAGACACCTGGGCATTATATTCATTGGAGTGTGAGAGCGCAATCACAATGCAGCCATAAACCTCATGGTCTGGCCCTGTCCTCAAAGCCACAGAGCCATGGCCGGCTGCTGTTTTCCATCACCTTCCCGCAGGCCTTGATGGAGGACGGGAACAGCCATGGGGATTGCTGGTTGACAGATTGCTGATCCTCCATCCAGCCCTGTGTTACACCAGCTGTCTCCGAACCACCACTATACAGCCACTGTTGCACTCACACACACATCTCCACTTATGCAATGTACAATCCCCAACCTCACATGCTCGCAACCTATCTGCATACTGAAAAAACTTTAAACTTTAAAGACATAACCACAAGAAAAGGGCCAAGGAGCATATTATTGTTACCAGTAGAACCAGAAAGGGAATGATATCTGTATATAGTTCCACACTTCATAGGCTAATTTTAAGAGAGAATACTCAACACACGTACAGTATATCATGTTTTGTGTGTACCCCAGGAAGAGTAGCTACTGCTTTTGTAACAGCTAATGGGGATCCTAATAAAATACCAAATACCAAATACTACACCGGCTCTGATACTCTTCAGATGTGGCAGGACTTGCAAACTATTACGGATTACAAAGGGAAACCCAGCCGAGAGCTGCCCAGTAACGCAAGCCTACCAAACGAGCTAAATTACTTCTATGCTCGCTTTGATGCAAGCAACACTGAACCATGCATGAGAGCACCGGCTGCTCTGGATGACTGTGTGATCACGATCTCCATTGCCGATGTGAGTAAGACTTTTAAACAGGCCGCAGGCTCAGCGCATGCTCTGACCAGCTGACAAGCGTCTTCACTGACATTTACAACCTCTCCCTGACCCAGTCTGTAATACCTACATGTTTCAAGCAGACCACCATAGTCCTTGTGCCCAAGAACGCCAAGGTAACCTATCTAAATGACTACCGCCCTGTAGCACTCACATCTGTAGCCATGAAATGCTTTAAATGGCTGGGCATGGCTCACATCAACACCCTCATCCCAGAAACCCTGGACCCACACCAATTCGCATACCGCCCGAACAGATCCACAGATGACACTATCTCTATTGCACTCCACACTGCCCTTTCCCACCTGGACAAAAGGAACACCTACGTGAAAATGCTGTTCATGGACCACAGCTCAGAGTTCAACACCATAGTGCCCTCCAAGCTCATCACTAAGCTAAGGTCCCTGGGACTGAACACCTCCCTCTTCAACTGGATCTTAGACTTCTTGATGGGCCACCCCCAGGTGGTGAGGATAGGCAACAACACATCCACCATGCTGACCCTCAACATGGGGGCCCCTCAAGGGTGCGTGCTTAGTCCCCTCCTGTACTCCCTGTTCACCCACGACTGTGTGGCCACACACAACTCCAACACCATCATCAAGTTTGCCGATGAAACAACGGTGGTGGGCCTGATCACCAACAACGATGAGACAGCCTATAGAGAGGTCAGAGACCTGGCAGTGTGGTGCCAGGACAATAACCTCTCCCTCAACATCGGCAAGACACAGGAGCTTATCATGGACTACAGGAAACAGATGGCCGAACACACCCTCATTCATATTGACGGGCTGTAGTGGAGTGGGTAGAGAGCTTCAAGTTCCTCTGTGTCCAAATCGCTAAGGATGTATCATGGTCCAAAGACACCAACACAGTCAAGAAAAGGGCCCAACAACACCTCTTCCCCCTCAGGGGGCTGAAAAGATTTGCCATGGGCCCTCAAAAAGTTCTACAGCTGCACCATTGAGAGCATCTTGACTGGCTGCATCACCGCTAGGTATGGCAACTGCTCGGCATCCGACCACAAGACGCTACAGAGGGTAGTGCGTACGGACCAGTACATCACTGGCGACAAACTCTCTGCCATCCAGGACCACTATACCAGGTGATGTCAAGTCATCGACTGTTGTTTCTGTTCTCTCTGCTACTGCACGGCAAGTGGTACCAGAGCGCTAAGTCTGGGACCAAAAGGCTCCTGAACAGCTTCTAACCCTAAGCTTTAAGACTGCTAAATAGTTAACAAAATAGCTACCTGGACTATCTGCATTGACCCTTTTTGCACTAACTATTTTTTGACTCTATGCACACCCACTGGACACTACCCACACACTCACACCTACTCACAGGCACACTGTCGCCACACACACACTTACTACTCGTCAGATACACTGCTGCTACTGTCTATTAACTCTCCTGCTGCCTAATCCTGAGAAACCTAGATAAAAAAATGTCATTCCAAGGCTGTGTGAGCCAAATATCAGCCTGAAAAGTTGTTTGAAAATGATGAGGGAACGGGGAGTCAGCTCCCATATCTTGACTGGACTCCAGCCTAGGTCTCATCTTTGATAAATTCCCCTGGCTCCGGTTTCATAACGCGTTCAAATTAAAACCACTACCTGTTTCATAACACGTTCAAATTAAAACCACTACCTGTTTCATAACACGTTCAAATTAAAACCACTACCTGTTTCATAACACGTTCAAATTAAAACCACTACCTGTTTCATAACACGTTCAAATTAAAACCACTACCTGTTCCATAACACGTTCAAATTAAAACCACTACCTGTTTCATAACACGTTCAAATTAAAACCACTACCTGTTTCATAACACGTTCAAATTAAAAACACCACTTGTTCGATAACACGTTCAAATTAAAACCACTACCTGTTTCATAACACGTTCAAATTAAAACCACTACCTGCTCCATAACACATTCAAATTAAAACCACTACCTGTTTCATAACACATTCAAATTAAAACCACTACCTGTTTCATAACACATTCAAATTAAAACCACTACCTGTTCCATAACACATTCAAATTAAAACTACTACCTGTTTCATAACACGTTCAAATTAAAACCACTACCTGTTTCATAACACATTCAAATTAAAACCACTACCTGTTTCATAACACATTCAAATTAAAACCACTACCTGTTCCATAACACGTTCAAATTAAAACTACTACCTGTTTCATAACACGTTCAAATTAAAACCACTACCTGTTTCATAACACATTCAAATTAAAACCACTACCTGTTCCATAACACGTTCAAATTAAAACCACTACCTGTTTCATAACACGTTCAAATTAAAACCACTACCTGTTTCATAACACGTTCAAATTAAAACCACTACCTGTTTCATAACACGTTCAAATTAAAACCACTACCTGTTTCATAACACGTTCAAATTAAAACCACTACCTGTTCCATAACACGTTCAAATTAAAACCACTACCTCTTTCATAACACGTTCAAATTAAAACCACTACCTGTTTCATAACACATTCAAATTAAAACCACCACCTGTTCCATAACACGTTCAAATTAAAACCACTACCTGTTTCATAACACGTTCAAATTAAAACCACTACCTGCTGGGCCAGCAGGGACAACAACCACAAAAGTGATGTTTCTACGCTGAGTGTTCTACAGAGAGATATCAAACCAACTGATGTGAAAGCAAGTGTGAAAGCAAGGTTCTCACCACTAAAGTTACTGTTCTTGTCTTGCTTCTTTCTTTGATTGTCTGACTATATTCTATTTTTTATGATCTGTCTGCCTCACAGCACAATCACACAGGTCCAGAGCTCCAGACCAATAAGTCCTCCCCTGATGTGCTCCTTTCTTTGATTGTAGCTGCTCTACTCTATCTCTGTAATTCTTTCTGTTCTCTCAGCACAGTGCACAGTCCTGTACAATAGTGGACCCGATCAACATCATTCCCTCTGATTGGGTGTTATGTAAGATATGGAAGAAAAGAGACCCTAGCAGGCAGACACAAACACACGTGCACACACACACACACACACACACACACACACACACACACACACACACACACACACACACACACACACACACACACACACACACACACACACACACACACACACACACACACACACACACACAGAGGAGAGGAGACCCTAACAGAGAGGCACGGTTAATGTAATTTCCCTTCGCTCTTCTGATTCGACCACAGATAGTGTTTTGATTTCAAAATCCTTCCCTAAATACTACTGCATGCAACACTCTGCTTAACATCCCCTCTAATGGGATGCACCACCACGGGAAGCACATCAGATAGAGCGGGAGAACCCTGTGCATGCTGGCTGGGGGAAGAGGGAGTTATGTCAAAGCTGCAAATGACACACAGATACAGGAGACAGGAAGATAATCCCAAGGGTGGATACACACAGCCACCATATTCTGGGTGGGTTTCAAGGATGGTGACGCTACATCTGAGGAATCGAGGATTCAGCACAGCACTGATTGCCAGAAGAGGTGGACAGATGAGGGGTTAGATTGACATGTGAATATCACCAGTGCACGCTTTTTGGTGACCCGAAAAAGGGAATCATGAAAATAAAACAATTATAATGTATAATACACTGCTCTGTGAGCCATCCAGCCGAGAGAGAGTCGAGAAGAGCCTATGATAAAGCTTTGATGAAGCTGTCAGTCAAACAAACCCACAGGCAGTCTATACTCTAGTCTATAGACTAAATGGAGCTTTGTACTGTATGTGCAACCAACCATGTATCTCTTGGGGAGAGACCTCTGCAAACATTTGCAGTGCTGACTACATTTGTAGCGTCAGTGAGAGTTAACAGAGTTCCCCTCCCACCATGGCCAACAGACAGAGCAGACCAAGGGAATTCCCCTCAACCAAATGAGAACAGGAACGATACAGTGTGCAGCTGAACAAGGTCCAGCGGGAAACAATTCATAGAAAGAGAGCAGTCGGTAAAAGGGACTTTAGATGGGCCACTAGAAAACATCTCTCCCCACAAAATATGACACATCTTTGCGTAATCCCTGGACCGATAACCTGACCCCTTCTTCATTGGGAAACTCAACTAACGGTTACAGATAAAACACATGCTGAAACACATACTGTATGTAGACTGTAATCAAAACACCGTAATTGTATGGTTGGCTACAGACTCAAAAAGGGAAACCACACAAAATAGAATTGCTCAATTTGCTCCCAATGCACCAGAGGTAGTTCATAAATTAGACTCTGGGGATCTCCTTGTCTGTCTGTCTTTGGAACAAGCGGTGAAAAGAACACAATAAATCATCGGGAGCAGAATCACAGCTAATGAAGCTATTGTTGAGACATGCTGACTCTCATCTACATATCCAAATCCCACCAGTTACATAATTCTGCAGCAACCAACCACTAGTAACCATAAAGAAAAACAAGATGTACCAAGACATGATATTTGACATGACATTTGAAGATCAAGCAAGCCAGTCAACCATTACATTTTAAGAGACAAAACTGTAATAGCAAATATTTTTTGGAAGATACAATAAGCCTACCAGCATCTTGTTTTAACGATTCACTGTAATTGATCTCATGGGACAAAAACAGATGAACCATTAACACATAACTTTTATTTGAATGCATTGCCATGTCAATATCTCGTTGGTACCTCAGTTAAATGGTAGCCATTATGAAGCAGTCTCCCACTTTCTGACTGGTTTAAATGGATAAAACTGGGGTGACGGGCAAGGACCTCAACAGCACTTCCAGTGCTCCGCTATAAACTTCAAAGGATTTGAAAGCTGTATCGCCATGATTAAAGTGACCTTTTGGATAATCAAATTTCAATAAACACAGTGCTCTATACCGCCATTTATTTGGCAGAATTACAACAATTTGCCTCTTCTTACTTGCCTCTCACATCCTAAAACGTTGTAGGTGGTAGGCTTTGGATTTGGGTTGAGGAGGCTGACACTTTTGCCTGCCCTAAGGACTAATACCATATACGCAGCAGCACCTGTCACAGTTGCATGGAAAAATCCACTGCTTTAAGCCTCCTCTGCTGTGAGCCCTGCAGCCCTTTTCTCTATTCCCTTTCATGCATCCCACCAAGCAAAAGCAAATGACTGTACAAAAAGACTCTCAGTACACTATATGGCTGCTGAACCTATCCCACTCCTCTACTGTCACGTCCTGACCAGTATAAGGGGTTATTTGTTATTGTAGTTTGGTCAGGGCGTGGCAGGGGTGTGTTTGTTTTGTGCTGTCGGGGTTTTTGGGTATTGTTCTGTTTTGTATTTCTATGGTTTTTCTATGTTGTGTATTTCTTTGTTGGCCTGGTATGGCTCTCAATCAGGAACAGCTGTACATCGTTGTTGCTGATTGGGAGTCATACTTAGGTAGCCCTTTTTTCACCTGTCTTTTGTGGGAAGTTGTTTTTGCATAGCTGTGTTTAGCCTGCAATACTGTGTGTGTGTTTGTTCGTTTTCTTGTTAAGTGTTCAATAAAAGTTCAAATGAGCACTCAACCTGCTGTGCCTTGGTCGAATCCTTACGACGCCCGTTACATCTACATAGCTGTGTCCGCCCTGGGGAGAAGGGAGTGTGATACTGCTGAAAACTATGAGGGAGAGGAAAAGTACATAAAAGGGACGGCAGGTAGTCTAGCGGTTAAGCGCGTTGGGCCAGTAACTGAAAGGTCCCTGGTTTGAATCCCTGAGCTGACGAGGTGAAAAATCTGTTGGTGTGCCCTTGAGCAAGGCACTTAACACCAATTGCTCTGGATAAGAGCGTCTGCTAAATAATTGATATGAGAGAGAGGTGCATGTTCTGATACGGGACTGATACAGTTGAAGTCGGAAGTTTACATACACTTAGGTTGGAGTCATTAAAACTCGTTTTTCAACCACTCCACAAATTTCTTGTTAAACTATAGTTTTGGCAAGTCGGTTAGGACATCTACTTTGTGCATGACAAGTAAATTTTACAACAATTGTTTACAGACAGATTATTTCACTGTATCACAATTCCAGTGGGTCAGAAGTTTCCATACACTGAGTTGACTGTGCCTTCAAACAGCTTGGAAAATTCCAGAAAATGTCATGGCTTTAGAAGCTTCTGATAGGCTAATTGACATCATTTGAGTCAATTGGAGGTGTACCTGTGGATGTATTTCAAGGCCTACCTTCAAACTCAGTGCCTCTTTGCTTGACATCATGGGAAAATCAAAAGAAATCAGCCAAGACATCAGAAAAAAAACTTGTAGACCTCCACAAGTCTGGTTCATCCTTGGGAGCTATTTCCAAACACCTGAAGGTACCACGTTCATCTGTACAAACAATAGTATGCAGGTATAAACACCATGGGACCACACAGCCATCATACAGTTCAGGAAGGAGATGCGTTCTGTCTCCTAGAGATGAACGTACTTTAGTGCGAAAAGTGCAGATCAATCCCAGAACAGCAGCAAAGGACCTTGTGACGATGCTGGAGGAAACAGGTACAAAAGTATCTATATTCACAGGAAAACAAGTCCTATATCGACAAAACCTGAAAGGCCGCTCAGCAAGGAAGAAGCCACTGCTCCAAAACCGCCATAAAAAAGCCAGACTACAGTTTGCAACTGCACATGGGAATAAATATTGTACTTTTTGAAGACATGTCCTCTGGTCTGATGAAACAAAACTAGAGCTGTGTGGCCATAATGACCATCGTTATGTTTGGTGGAAAAAGAGGGATGCTTGCAAGCCGAAGAACACCATCCCAACCGTGACACACGGGGGTGGCAGCATCATGTTGTGGGGGTGCTTTGCTGCAGGAGGGACTGGTGCACCTTACAAAATAGATGGCATCATGAGGCAGGAAAATTATGTGGATATATTGAAGCAACATCTCAAGACATCAGTCAGGAAGTTCAAGTTTGGATGAAAATGGGTCTTCCAAATGGACAATGACCTCAAGCATACTTCCAAAGTTGTGGCAAAATGGCTTAAGGACAACAAATTCAAGGTATAGGAGTGGCCATCACAAAGCCCTGACCTCAATCCTGTAGAAGATTTGTGGGCAGAACTGAAAAAGTGTGTGTGAGCAAGGAGGCCTACAAACCTGACTCAGTTACACCAGCTCTGTCAGCAGGAATGGGCCAAAATTCACCCAATTTATTGTGAGAAGCTTATGGAAGGCTACCTGAAACGTTTGACCCAAGTTAATCAATTTAAAGGCAATGCTACCAAATACTAATTGAGTGTATGTAAACTTCTGACCCACTGGGAATGTGATGAAAGAAATAAAACCTGAAATAAATTATTCTCTCTACTATTCTGACATTTCACATTCGTAAAATAAAGTTGTGATCTTAACTGACCTAAGACAGGGAGTTTTTACTTGGATTAAATGTCAGGAATTGTGAAAAACTGAGTTTAAATGTATTTGGCTAAGGTGTATGTAAACTTCTGACTTCAACTGTAAATGCATCTTTTAAAAGTACACTCTTCTTGTTCAACCACCCCATCACAGATCAAATCTGTGGAAACAGACCCAAGCACGGAGGTGCAGTATATGAATTGCTTGGCTGTGTAAAATAAAAGGACTGTAAAAATAAAAGGACATAATAACACAGAGAAACATTTGCCTGGGAAAGATACACTAACTAGTGTTTTGTGGAGTCCTTGTTTAACCTACAACATGTAATGGATCAATTCTAAATTAATGGGAGACATAAAACATTCCCCACTGGCCACTTCAGACAGGAAATACATTTATCATCTATTTTCAATTATTCACAATGTTGCACAGTATAAAAAAATACCAATGCAACCTAACACAGCACTGCTTAAAAACAATGTCGTTGACAGTCTGACACATGATTTGTAAACCAAATGAATAGTGCAGCTCTGAACTGAAAATGCTGTCACGGCTGAATTGTTGCTGTCGCTGAGAAGGTGATGGGTAATCTTAATTAGACTTGGCAAGGCTATAAAGTACTGCTGTACTGGAGATGGAAAGCATATCGCAACACTAACTAATATCCAGGAGCATGTATGCAGCTATCAGCAACTGTCCACCAAGAAGCAACCAACTACAGTCACTTTTACATTTCTGGACATTTCTGGAGCATCAGCAATTCTGCAACCTATTGACAGCCTGCAAGTAGAGCTAGCTACATGCAAAAACTGTTGCAACTTCTCTTTTTGAATGGGCTCACAGAGCTGCTGAATGACCATGCAGTGGACATAATTCAGTACAAGGGGGGAAATTAATATGACATTGAAAACAGTGGCAAAAATGGTGAAATGAAAATGCTGGTAAAATAAGGTCTGGTGTTAAATAAGTCAACTTCGCTATTCAGATTTTAAATCAACTTAATTGAGACTATACACTTTATATAATTACAGAATACATTTGATTGTCCATCACCTGCTGCAAGTTGTGTGCCTCATACACACTTTGATTGCAGATCTCTCTTTATCCACATGCTGTGGGCTATAAATGAATGAATAAAGTAGACCTATATGCCCTTTGGCATGGGTAAGCCATGACTACAGCATTTTAATTGCTATAACCGCAACCGACACGTAGTATGATGTGTTTGAAAATATAGCCTACATAATTTAACTGAATCAGTTTACCAACAAACAAAAAATCACTACATCAAATCAGTTTGCGATAGAAGAGGGGAATACCGGTATTGGGGTTACAACTGCGACCACTGCAGTGCACACAGAAGCTTGTTCAAGAGATGCCTGTATTGAGTAGATATATTAAGTACGAATAAAAGACCACAATGGAAAGCCAGATACTAATTGATAATCACATCATGTTGATTTAAATGTAAAAACAATTTCTGACTGGTCACAAGAGAGCTATAAAAATAAAAAAAACAGGCGCATTTAGACTATCCTTCAAGCGCATACGCTCACATGTAGACACACGCACACACAGACCTCTGCGACTGTAATGTTATAGCCATGCTCATCAGAGAACTTTATGCAATGAGATTAACGCAGATCCTTCTGTATGATCAAATAAAAAAAATCTTGGGAACATCTAAAAAAAAAAAAAATACGAAACAGTATTGAGTAGAGCCATTTACCAGGTCCGTGCCCATGTTCTGTTGAGTGGTGGCAATCATCTTTGCTGTTTTCAACAAGCTTCTTCCTAGAATTGAATCGTGCTGATTTCAGCACTTGACCTGGATGAATGCACTTGCGATGTTCACAAGTTGTCCAAGTAAAAATGCTCGCTCGCTCGCTCGCTCTCTCTCTCTCTCTCTCTCTCTCTCTCTCTCTCTGTATCGCTCTCTGACTCTTCTTCTACAGTATCTCCGCGGGGGGGGAGAGTTTGTGTGTGTGTATGTGTGTGTGTTGTTCTGTTTATGTCCCTTTGCTTGCTTCCTCACTGATTTCCAACCCATACCATTGATTAGAAGGGTTGGGGAGTAACATGTAATCTGATTACCCCCCAAAATGTAACTAATCAGTTATGTTACCAGCAAAAACGATGTAATCAGATTACAGATACTAGAGTATTACTTAATTGATTACTTTTAAATTCAGAAAGGATGTTTGTGAAAAATATATTATGACACCTTTCTGTTTTCTCAGTGGCATTCAATTCAGAATCAGCATTGAACAAAAGGGCTAGATTAAGTTTGTTCCACCTGAGCCGAGTCTGACCACAAGTCAGAGACCACTATGATGACATGACACACCAAATGTTGTCTTCTTCTGATTCCACTAAATGGGATAGTAATTCAAAAGTAACAAAGATTATGTTACTGAGTTTGGCTAATCCAAAAGTTACGTTATTGATTACAATTTTGGACAGGTAACTGTGACGGGTTACAGTTGGAAAGTAACCTACCCAACCCAGTTGATAAACTCTGAAATTAATCAAGACACAGTCGTAACCTCTGGCTCAGCAACATTCTATGGCTGTAAGTAGTCATATTGGGGCAACACATATGCCATGTAAATCACGGTTCTGACTAGATGGAGTACCGCTACGACCGGAAGTGACTTTTCGTAGCAGGTTAGGAGAGCATTTTAACTAACCATTATCCTAACCTTAACCTAATTCTCCTAACCTGCCACGTTAATTCTCCTAACCTGCTACAAAAAAGTAACTTCTAGTCAAAACCGTAAATCACAGCTACTGAGTTCAAATAGCCTAATAATGATAGAAATATCAATGTGTTAATATGATATCAATCAATATGATATAACAATAATAAGACTTCATGTTAATTAATACTAATGCTCAATAATTATTGTCATCATAATATTCACCATTATAACGTAATATGGATTAGATTTTCCCATATGTTCATAAATATTTCACCCATTTTATTCACTCTTGTATGCTGCATTTGGAGCTGATTTGAGTTTAGCGGTTTCCCACGAGAGAGACGCTAATTGACTGCTCTGTGGGGAGTGAACACTGGACTGCGGATACTGGATCAGAGCTAACATCAGTCGTCACTAGTTACCATAACCACAAGGCATAAACGCCACCTATTTAAAAATGTATCTTCAAAAAATCTGACTTTGAACCCAACCACACTGTTAACCTTATGCCTGACCCTAACCTTAAATTAAGACCAATCTTTTTTTACAATATAGCCAATTTTGATTTTGTGGCTGTGGTAACCG
Source organism: Salmo salar (assembly GCF_965601325.2). Taxonomy (NCBI): domain Eukaryota; kingdom Metazoa; phylum Chordata; class Actinopteri; order Salmoniformes; family Salmonidae; genus Salmo; species Salmo salar. Next base: position 92,604,737 of record NC_138305.1, read on the forward strand.
CCATCTGCGCGTTGATTTACAGCTAGGTGCAGAACGTCAGTTGATATTCATTGGTTAGTGGGTACATTTTAAATGCAACGCGCCTGCCTTGCTTCTTTTACACACTTCCAGGAGTTTAGCGTGAGATAACCCAAACAAAAGAATAACAAACTTGATCATACAGTGCAAAAAAAGAGGTCAAAACACTTGGCTATGCAAAGATTTTTCTGTTTTGTCTGCCTTTTTTCATTAGTGTGGTGGACTCAAACGGTATGTAGTGGCAGTGCTAGTCGCTAACTGTTAGCTGTACAGTAGTTTTTTTTAATTACACATCACCAGCAATGTTGGCTAGCTACTGTAGCCAGCTAACGTTAGCGTCTGAGCTAAGTCTACTGTTGCTTTCCTTCCATCTAAATTGTATGTGCAAGTTTTAGCTAATTTGGGTGACTTATGTGGCAAATTTGGTTCGCTAATGTCGGGAAATTGCGTTTAAAATTGTTTTATTGTGTGCTATTTTTTGGATTAGGAAAAGACAGTTGATTTGTTCATCATAGTTGGCTATGATGAATGATCAGCCAGGGTTCACCACCACCAGACACTTTCGCCCATTAGCCTGGGGACGTGGTTATTCACCTATTGACATTTAGCAAACTTATTTTCAGAGGTTTCTTTATGCCCTTATTTTTCTCAGAAGATGGACGCTCCTGTGTTAAACCTACACAGCTTGTTTGACAATCTGCAGTCTCATGTTGACATACTCAATGAGAGCATTGAACCCCGTAAGTAATTGTATTTGATTTGACATGGAGATTAATAATATAGACAATGCTGGACAATAAATATTCAAAACTACCACAACTTTATTGTGCATCTTGTATCAGCGTTCATCCAGATGGCCCTCAACTTTGAGGACTGTCGTTGTAGATGGCTCAAGTTTGAGCAGGACCTGGGGTCCTGCAAGGAAGTGCTTGCCAAAGCAGAAACTGAGAGGGGTGCCCTGGAAGTCAAACTCAAGCATGCTCGCAATCAAGTCACCGTGGAGATCCGCAGGCGCCAGAAGGCAGAGGCTGACTGAGAAGTTGGTGTGTATTCACAGCAAGTATAATTCATATTTTATTCTCTTCACTGGTACCCTCAGGCTGGTTCACTCTTCTCTGAAGAAACTGTTGAATGGCTTTATACAACTCCTCTCACCTTCCTTCTCCCTGGGTTCTGTTGTGTTACAGGACCGTCAGATCCAGCTGATTCGGGAGCTTCTGATCACTGAGGGCTCCAGCAACAGCATCCAGCTGAATGAAGAGCAGCGTTCTGCTCTGGCTTTCCTCAAAGCTCGATCTCAGGCAGCACGAGCCAACCTTAACACCAGCAGAAGTTACAGTGAGGGAAAAAAAGTATTTGATCCGCTGCTGATTTTGTACGTTTGCCCACTGACAAAGAAATGTTCAGTCTATAATTTTAATGGTAGGTTTATTTGAACAGTGAGAGACAGAATAACAAAAAAATCCAGAAAAACGCATGTCAAAAATGTTATAAATTGATTTAGATTTTAATGAGGGAAATAAGTATTTGACCCCCTCTCAATCAGAAAGATTTCTGGCTCCCAGGTGTACAGGTAACAAGCTGAGATTAGGAGCACACTCTTAAAGGGAGTGCTCCTAATCTCAGTTTGTTACCTGGAAAAAAGACACCTGTCCACAGAAGCAATCAATCAATCAGATTCCAAACTCTCCACCATGGCCAAGACCAAAGAGCTCTCCAAGCATGTCAGGGACGAGATTGTAGACCTACACAAGGCTGGAATGGGCTACAAGACCATCGCCAAGCAGCTTGGTGAGAAGGTGACAACAGTTGGTGCGATTATTCGCAAATGGAAGAAACACAAAAGAACTGTCAATCTCCCTCGGCCTGGGGCTCCATGCAAGATCTCACCTCGTGGAGTGGCAATGATCATGAGAACGGTGAGGAATCAGCCCAGAACTACACGGGAGGATCTTGTCAATGATCTCAAGGCAGCTGGGACCATAGTCACCAAGAAAACAATTGGTAACACACTACGCCGTGAAGGACTGAAATCCAGCAGCGCCCGCAAGGTCCCCCTGCTCAAGAATACATATACATGCCCGTCTGAAGTTTGCCAATGAACATCTGAATGATTCAGAGGACAACTGGGTGAAAGTGTTGTGGTCAGATGAGACCAGAATGGAGCTCTTTGGCATCAACTCAACTCGCCGTGTTTGGAGGAGGAGGAATGCTGCCTATGACCCCAAGAACACCATCCCCACCGTCAACCATGGAGGTGGAAACATTATGCTTTGGGGGTGTTTTTCTGCAAAGGGGACAGGACAACTTCACAGCATCAAAGGGACGATGGACGGGGCCATGTACCATCAAATCCTGGGTGAGAACCTCCTTCCCTCAGCCACGGCATTGAAAATGGGTCGTGGATGGGTATTTCAGCATAGAGGTCGACCGATTAATCGGAATAGCCGATTAATTAGGGCCGATTTCAAGTTTTCGTAACAATCGGTATTTTTGGTCACCGATTTGCCGATTTTGTTTAAATAAAATAAAATATTTTAACATTTTTTTTATTTAATAAATATTTTTTAACTAGGCAAGTCAGTTAATGACGGCCTAGGAACGGTGGGTTAACTGCCTTGTTCAGGGGCAGAACGACAGATTTTTACCTTGTCAGCTCGGGGATTCAATCTTGCAACCTTTCGGTTAACTAGTCCAACGCTCTAACCACCTGCTTTACATTGCACTCCACGAGGAGCCTGCCTGTTACGTGAATGCAGTAAGAAGCCAAGGTAAGTTGCTAGCTAGCAATAAACTTATCTTATAGAAAACAATCAATCAATCATAATCACTAGTTAACTACACATGGTTGATGATATTACTAGTTTATCTAGCCTGTCCTGCGTTGCATATAATCGATGCGGTGCGCATTCGCGAAAAAGGACTGTCGTTGCTCCAACTTGTACCTAACCATAAACATCAATGTCTTTCTTAAAATCAATACACAGAAGTATATAATTTTAAACCTGCATATTTAGCTAAAAGAAATCCAGTTTAGCAGGCAATATTAACCAGGTGAAATTGTGTCACTTCTCTTCCGTTCATTGCACGTAGAGTCGGTATATGCAACAGTTTGGGCCGCCTGGCTCGTTGCGAACTAATTTGCCAGAATGTTACGTAATTATTACATACATTGAAGGTTGTGCAATGTAACAGGAATATTTAGACTTATGGATGCCACCAGTTAGATAAAATACGGAACGGTTCCGTATTTCACTGAAAGAATAAACGTGATAGTTTCTGGATTCGACCATATTAATGACCTAAGGCTCGTGTTTCTGTGTGTTATAATTAAGTCTATGATTTGATAGAGCAGTCTGACTGAGCGATGGTAGGCACCAGCAGGCTCGTAAGCATTCATTCAAACAGCACTTCGCAATGCATTGCGCTGTTTATGACTTCAAGCCTGTCAACTCCCAAGTTAGGCTGGTGTAACCGATATGAAATGGCTAGCTAGTTAGCGGGTGCGTGCTAATAGCGTTTCAAACGTCACTCGCTCTGAGACTTGGAGTAGTTGTTCCCCTTGCTCTGCATGGGTAACGATGCTTCGAGAGTGGCTGTTGTCGATGTGTTACAGGTTTGAGCCCAGGTAGGAGCGAGGAGAGGGACGGAAGCTATACTGTTACACTGGCAATACTAAAGTGCCTATAAGAACATCCAATAGTCAAAGGTATATGAAATACAAATCGTATAGAGAGAAATAGTCCTATAATTCCTATAATAACTACAACCTAAAACTTCTTACCTGGGAATATTGAAGACTCATGTTAAAAGAAACCACCAGCTTTCATATGTTCTCATGTTCTGATCAAGGAACTTAAACGTTAGCTTTCTTACATGGCACATAATGCACTTTTACTTTCTTCTCCAACACTTTGTTTTTGCATTATTTAAACCAAATTGACCATGTTTCATTATTTATTTGAGACTAAATTGATTTTATTTATGTATTATATTAAGTTAAAATAAGTGTTCATTCAGTATTGTTGTAATTGTCATTATTACTAAAAAAACAAAAAAGTCGGCCGATTTAATCGATTTTTGCTTTTTTGGCCCTCCAATAATTGGTATCGGTATTGAAAAATCATAATCGGTCGACCTCTATTCCAGCATGACAATGACCCAAAACACACGGCCAAGGCAACAAAGGAGTAGCTCAAGAAGAAGCACATTAAGGTCCTGGAGTGGCCTAGCCAGTCTCCAGACCTTAATCCTCTAGAAAATCTGTGGAGGGAGCTGAAGGTTCGAGTTGCCAAACGTCAGCCTCGAAACCTTAATGACTTGGAGAAGATCTGCAAAGAGGAGTGGGGCAAAATCCCTCCTGAGATGTGTGTAAACCTGGTGGCCAACTACAAGAAACGTCTGACCTCTGTGATTGCCACCAAATACTAAGTCATGTTTTGCAGAGGTGTCAAATACTTATTTCCCTCATTAAAATGCAAATCATTTTATAACATTTTTGACATGTGTTTTTCTGGATTTTTTGTTGTTGGTATTCTGTCTCTCACTGTTCAAATAAACCTACCATTAAAATTATAGACTGATCATTTCTTTGTCAGTGGGCAAATGTACAAAATCAGCAGGGGATCAAATACTTTTTTCCCCTCACTGTAAGGATCCCCTGCTAGTGTCTTGCTCCTCTTCCAGAGTTTGAAAGCTTATCAAAGCCTTTTCTGTTAACATCTCAACACCTGAAGTGTAAAAGTATTTCATTTTGTTTTCCATAGATTGCAGACCATAGATGAGTCTGCCTCCATTTTATCAGACATCAGCTATGATAAAACAGATGACTCTCTGGTAAGCTTGTATCTTTGTCTTGTCTAAATTCTTGAGCCTCTGAATCATCAATTATGTTACTCATAGCCAAACCATTAGCAGGGAGAAGGGCTAAGACAACCAGTACATTATGTAATTGAGATAATAATGTGCTATATACGCTACATGACCAAAACAATGTGGACACCTGCTCATCGATCCGCTCATCCCAAAATCATGGGCATTAATATGGAGTTGGTCCATCCCTTTGCTGCTATAACAGCCTCCACACTTCTGGGAAGGCTTTCCACTAGATATTGGAACATTGCTGTGGGGACTTGTTTCCATTCAGCCACAAGAGCATTAGTGAGGTCTGGCACTGATGTTGGGTGATTAGGCCTGGCTTGTAGTTGGCATTCCAATTCATCCCAAAGGTGTTCAATGGGGTTGAGGTCAGGGCTCTGTGTAGGCCGGTCAAGTTTTTCCACACCGATCTCAACAAACCATTTCTGTATGGACCTTGCTTTCCCAAACTGTTGCCACAAAGTTGGAAGCACAGAATGTCGTGTGCTTTAGTGTTAAGATTTCCTTTCACTGGAACTAAGGGGCCTAGCCCAAATCATGAAAAACAGCCCCAGACCATTATTCCTCCTTCACCAAACTTTACATTTGGCACTATGCATTTAGGCAGGTGGCGTTCTCCTGGCATCCGCCAAACCCCGATTAGTCCGTCCGACTGCCAGATGGTGAAGGGTGATTCATCACTGCGTTTCCACTGCTCCAGAGTCCAATGGCGGCAAGCTTTACACCACTCCAGCCAACACTTGGCATTGCGCATGGTGATCTTAGGCTTGTGTGCGGCTGCTCGGCCATGGAAACCCATTTCTTGATGCGCCCGACAAACAGTTATTGTGCTGATGTTGCTTCCAGAGGCCGTTTGGAATTTGGCAGTGAGTGTTGCAACCGAGGACAGACTATTTTTACGCGTTATGCACTAGGTGGTCCCGTTCTGTGAGCTTGTGTGCCTACCACCTCGCGGCGGAGCCGTTGTTACTTCTAGACGTTTCCACTTCACAATAACTGGGGCAGCTCTAGCAGGGCAGAAATTTGACGAACGGACTTGTTGGAAAGGTAGCATCCTATGACGGTGCCACATTAAGTCACTGAGCTCTTCAGTAAGGCCATTCTACTGCAAATGTTTGTGTATGGAGATTGCATGGCTATGTTTTCAATTTTTTACACCTGTCAGCAACGGGTGTGGCAGAAATAGCCGAATCCACTAATTTGAAGGGTTGTCCACATACTTTTGTGTATATATAGTGTATTTGCAATAATGAACCCGGTCCCTTCGTTTGATTAACCATTCCAGGACTGGGACTCGTGAGAACTGTGCGACTGAAGAAACATGAAAACGTGTGTGTGGGGTTTTTAAGATGTTAGACCTCTTCATTACAGCGCTCTACCTCCAGAAATTTCACTGATGGCCCCCCAAGTGCTTCCAAAAAGTCTCGATCGACAGGCAGAACGTCTGAGACAGTAAAGATTTTAGTTTAATTTCTATAGATAACTGAGTGCTGTTACTCGATATACTGTTGAAGTTTACAGTGACTTGACTGATGTTATGTTTAATGGTCATAGGGAAATGAGTCTCTTGTGGCCAAGACCACAGTGACCGTGCCTGCTGACGGAGGACCCATCGACGCCGTCTCTACTATTGAGGCTGTTCCCTACTGGACTCGGAGCAGGAGAAAGACTGGTAAGAACTTTTACTCATTTACTGTGGATTTGATCAACTTTAAAATGGAAGACAGTATTTTACTCTGAGTTAGTTTTGTATGTTGAAGCATGATAGGATATTCAGTTGGATAGATGCATGCAGCTAGACTATATTAGTTTATCCTTGACAATGTGACAAATGTATGTTCATAACTCATCAGAACTGCATTGTCAGACTCTGATCCGTATTTGACCTTTGTCTGTCTGTCTGTCTGTCTGTCTGTCTGTCTGTCTGTCTGTCTGTCTGTCTGTCTGGTCTGGTCTGGTCTGGTCTGGTCTGGTCTGGTCTGGTCTGGTCTGGTCTGGTCTGGTCTGGTCTGGTCTGGTCTGGTCTGGTCTGGTCTGGTCTGGTCTGGTCTGGTCTGGTCTGGTCTGGTCTGGTCTGGTCTGGTCTGGTCTGGTCTGGTCTGGTCTGGTCTGGTCTGGTCTGGTCTGGTCTGGTCTGGTCTGGTCTGGTCTGGTCTGGTCTGGTCTGGTCTGGTCTGGTCTGGTCTGGTCTGGTCTGGTCTGGTCTGGTCTGGTCTGGTCTGGTCTGGTCTGGTCTGGTCTGGTCTGGTCTGGTCTGGTCTGGTCTGGTCTGGTCTGGTCTGGTCTGGTCTGGTCTGGTCTGGTCTGGTCTGGTCTGGTCTGGTCTGGTCTGGTCTGGTCTGGTCTGGTCTGGTCTGGTCTGGTCTGGTCTGGTCTGGTCTGGTCTGGTCTGGTCTGGTCTGGTCTGGTCTGGTCTGGTCTGGTCTGGTCTGGTCTGGTCTGGTCTGGTCTGGTCTGGTCTGGTCTGGTCTGTCCTGTCCTGGTCCTGGTCCTGTCCTGTCTTGTCCTGTCCTGTCCTGTCCTGTCCTGTCCTGTCCTGTCTTGTCCTGTCCTGTCCTGTCCTGTCCTGTCCTGTCCTGTCCTGTCCTGTCCTGTCTTGTCCTGTCCTGTCCTGTCCTGTCCTGTCCTGTCTTGTCTTGTCCTGTCCTGTCCTGTCCTGTCCTGTCCTGTCCTGTCCTGTCCTGTCTTGCTACACTGGAGTGAGACTCTGAGTCAGTCAAGTCTGAGGAATGTCATGCCCAACCGTCCAGAGAGCGACAGCAGGCCTCAGGAACCCAGCACACCCCAGGGCAACGGGAGTGTCCGTAATCATGAATTTGTCTCCAAAACAGTAGGAATGTAATTTGTTTTCAGACAGAGATGGTTAATGCATGGGTGACTTGAGATTCATTTAGCAAGGCAGAACATTTTGCTTTGGTTCTTTTTTTTTTAGTTAAAAGCTTTATTCTACCGCATGCACAGGTAATCAAGCCTGAGTCCTGTGTGCCTTGTGGCCAGAGGATCAAGTTTGGGAAGATCTCCCTGAAGTGTCGTGACTACAGAGTGGTCACCCACCCAGTGTCGTGAACGCTGTCCCCTGCCATGCATCCCCATCCTGGGTGGCACTCCTGTCAAAATTGGAGAGGTAAGGGGAAAATTCCATTGTACTTCTCTGCTTGTATTCCAATACTTTCATTCTGATGTAAATCTGTTTTCCTTCAAGTATCTCATGAGTTTAGTTCAATGGGATAAACATTCTCATTTACTTTTATTTCCTTCCCAGGGCACACTTGCAGACTATGTCTCCCATGTCCAATCACCCACGATTCCCTATTTGTTGGTGCACTGTGTCAATGAGATTGAGCAGAGGGGCCTACATGAGGTGAGTGTTTTTGTTTCAATCTCACACTGGTCTGAATCATTACTGCCTTTTATGGCTTAGTTTGGGCGGCAGGTAGCCTAGAGGTTAGAGCGTTGGGCCAGTAACCGAAGGTTGCTAGATTGAATCCCCGAGCTGACAAGGTAAAAAATCTGTCGTTCTGCCCCTGAACAAGGTAGTTAACCCACTGTTCCTAGGCCGTCATTGTAAATAAGAATTTGTTCTTAAGTGACTTGCCTAGTTAAATAAAGGTTAAGAAAATATAATATAATAGGCTTTAAGACTCTATAAATGAGCACAGTTTCACCATGCTCTTTCTTTTCACTCCCAGACCGGCCTCGATCGGCTGTCTCGTTCTGACCGCACAGTGAAGGAACTGAAGGATAAGTTCTTGCGAGGGAAGACTGTCCCGCTGCTCAGCAAGGTGGAAGATATCCACTGCATCACTGGCCTCCTCAAGGACTTCCTCAGGAACCTCAAAGAGCCCCTCCTTACTTTCCGCCTCAACCGCACCTTCATGGAGGCTGCAGGTAGGTGTTGGCTCTATAGCGATAAAACAACTTTATCAATCTCTGTGGTTTGTTTGGCCAGTGGTTGACTGAATAAAGGTGTCTTTTGGTTGCTTTGAATAGCCATTTTGTGTTGGGGCACGCTGAATGTTTTGGTTAGTAATAGTTAATGTGGTATACTTCAGTGTTCCTTCATGGTGTTCTTGGTCACCAGTAACTATAGTTACTAAGTCTATGCAATGTTACATTCTTCCTCTGCAGTAAAACTTTTTTTTTCCTGCGACTCAACTTCTGTGATCTCTACTGACATTGCACTCTTTGTCCTCAGAGCTTGTGGATGAGGATAACAGCATTGCCCTGATGTACCAGACCATCAGTGACCTGCCACAGGTCAACAGAGACACTCTGGCCTTCATGGCCATTCATCTCCAGAGGTGAGTGTCTGCTGTGCATTTAACTATGAGCTCTGCTTACTCACTTAATACTTTCATTCTGATGTAAATCTGTTTTTCTTCAAATATCTCATGAGTTTAGTTCAATGGGATAAACATTCTCTTTTACTTTTATTTCCTTCCCAGGGCACACTTGCAGACTACGTCTTGTAGAAAGAGGCCATGCTTGTTGCATTCTGTGACACAGGTATTTTTCCATACATGGGCTCCTTATTGACCACCATAAACTCTTTCAGGGTCGCCCAAAGCCTGGACACTAAGATGGACATTACCAATCTGGCACGGGTGTTTGGGCCTACTATCGTTGGCCATGCAGTGCCTGACCCAGAGCCCATGACAATCATACAGGACACCAAACGCCAGCCCAAGGTAAGACTCATTACAACAACACAGCTCTTGTTTTAAGTGGCAGTATTTCTTCACAAAACACATGGGCTGCAAAAATGACATGATTGCCATTTTTATATAAAAACAATATGTCTTAGTCTTGCAAGTTGTTTGATCTGTTTTGCCTGCTTGGAAGAGGATGACGCAATAGGCTGTAATTCGTTTCAATTCAATACAACTGTATTTTTCCCCCCATGAGTAATTTATAGTAGTTAATGTTTTTCTATTGTTACCCAGGTTATTGAATGTCTGCTGGGCCTGCCGGTGGAGTACTGGAGCCAGTTCATGATGGTGGACCTTGACCAGCCGCACCCTGATCACATGATCATCGAGAATGCTAACTGTTATACCCCTGACCAGAAAGGTGAGCGAGTGCATGAGTAGCAAAGCGTTATCTCGGCAACCCAAAACCAAATCTCTAGTGATGCACTGATATTACATTTTTGGCCGATACCGATATCCGATATTTTCCTTGCCAAAAAACCTGATACCGATAACCGCAATTTAAAATTTTTGCGGTGTTATAAACATTTTAGTACAGTTAAATAGTTAGACCACTGCATCCATGTGAGTGTGTTAAGGCACTGCATCTCAGTGCAAGAGGTGTCACAACAGTCCCTGGTTTGAATCCAGGCTGTATCACATCCGGCCATGATTGGGAGTCCCATAGGGCGGCGCACAATTGGCCCAGCGTCTCCGGGTTTGGCCGGGGTAGGCCGTCATTGTAAATAAGAATTTGTTCTTAACTGACTTGCCTAGTTAAATAAAGGTTCCCCGCACACCCACACCCACACTGACCAAAAAGTTATATTGTTGGCGTTTACATATGTCCCCATTACCAGTAAAACATAATCAAAACCTATTTATTTCACTTACTTGCTGTTTCGTTGTTCATTTGTTCAGTTGTTTCATTCTCAACCAGGATTTGTATGGAACGCCGTCTGGGTCTTCACGTGTCAAAAAGGATGCATGTCAAATAACCTTGTTGACCAATCAGGACCTGAATATGACTGCACGTCACATAATAACTTAACGCGTTCATTCATTTTTAAGTAGTTATTACACATTGATTACACTATCACTCATATTTCATATGTCACAACGATTCATCGATGCGTATTTTATGATGCTGGTAAAGTTGTCTCGCGCACCTACAGTGCTGGTCAGAAAAAAAAGCTAGCTAGTTCATGGATGCAAACAATGTTCTTCCCCAAAAACATAGCAACACGACATCTGTTTTAGTAGCTATAGTTAAAGTCAGAAGTTTACATACACTTAGGTTGGAGATTTTCAACCACTCCACAAATTTCTTGTTAACAAACTATAGTTTGGGCAAGTCGGTTAGGACATCTACTTTGTGCATGACACAAGTCATTTTTCCAACAATTGTTTACAGACTGATTATTTCACTTATAATTCACTGTATCACAATTCCAGAGGGTGAGAAGTTTACATGCACTAAGTGCCTGGCTGTGCCTTGAAACATCTTGGAGAATTCCAGAAAATTATGTCATGGCTTAAGAAGCATCTGATAGGCTAATTGACATTATTTGAGTCAACTGGAGGTGTACCTGTGGATGTATTTCAAGGCCTACCTTCAAACTCAGTGCCTCTTTGCTTGACATCATGGCAAGATCAAAATAAATCAGCCAAGACCTCAGAAAACAAATTGTAGACCTCCACAAGTCTGGTTCATCCTTGAGAGCAATTTCCAAACACCTGAAGGCACGACGTTCATCTGTACAAACAATAGTATGCAAGTATGAACACCATGGGACCACACAGCAGTCATACCGCTCAGGAAGGAGACACGTTCTGTCTCCTAGAGATGAAGGTACTTTGGTGCGAAAAGTGCAAATCAGTCCCAGAACAACAGCAAAGGACTTTGTGAAGATGCTGGAGGAAACGGGTACAAAAGCATCTATATCAAAGTAAAACGGGTCCTACATCGACATACCCTGAAAGGCCGCTCTGCAAGGAAGAAGCCAGTTTACAACTGCACATGGGGACAAATATTGTACTTTTTGGAGAAATGTCCTCTGGTCTGATGAAACAAAAATAGAACTGTTTGGTCATAATGACCATCGTTGTGTTATTAGGAAAAGGGGGGAGGCTTGCAAGCCGAAGAACACCATCCCAACCGTGAAGCACGAGGGTGGCAGCATCATGTTGTGGGGGTACTTTGCTGCAGGAGGGACTGGTGCACTTCACAAAATAGATGGCATCATGAGGTTTGAAAATTAAGTGTATATATTCAAGCAACATCTCAAAACATCAGTCAGGAAGTTAAAGCTTGGTCGCAAATGGGTCTTCCAAATGGACAATGACCCAAGCATACTTCCAAAGTTGTGGCAAAATGGCTTAAGGACAACAAAGTCAAGGTATTGGAGTGGCCATCACAAAGCCCTGACCTCAATCCTATAGAACATTTCTGGGCAGAACTGAAAGAGCGTGTACGAGCAAGGAGGCCTATAAACCTGACTCAGTTACACCAGCTCTGTCAGGAGGAATGGGCCAAAATTCACCCAACTTATTATGGGAAGCTTGTGGAAGGCTACCTGAAACATTTGACCCAAGTTAAACAATGTAAAGGCAATGCTACCAAATACTAATTGAATGTATGTAAACTTCTGACCCACTGGGAATGTGATGAAAGAAATAAAAGCTGAAATAAATCACTCTACTATTATTCTGACATTTCACATTCTTAAATAGTGGTGATCCTAACTGACCTAATACAGGGAATTGTTACTTGGATTAAATGTCAGGAATTGTGAAAAACTGAGTTTAAATGTATTTGGTTAAGGTGTATGTAAACTTCTGACTTCAACAATTTTTAGCTAGGTGTCATCTAAAATAACCCATATATATATCTATATGACCGTTCTTTTTGATTTAATGGTGGTCGGACCCATCTATGTGAAGCTAGCCACAATAGTGGACTTTGATTAGCCTTCAAAATAAAAGTATATCATTGACAGTGATGCAAATTAATACAAATAGTAGAATTATGCCATAATTGAATAGATCATGCTAAACGAGGTTGCAATGTTGTTATATAAAATAAACAAAAGACAATTTGTTAATTTGACAAATCTGTTGAAATCACACTATGTATAGTACTTTAGAATTGCATTGGGGGCATACTTATTTTACTGTACAGCCTTACCTATGGATTGTGGATCAATGACATGGGGTATCAGTCAGCTCTTGTTGAAGGACTCTGAAACAACTGTGAATTGTGCCACATGTATTGTCATTCTATGTGTATTGAACACTGTTTCAGAAGAAAAACAATACTGCATAGATGTTTGGAGTCTGATAACTCTGAGGAGGACGTTTGGGGAAAAAATATCTTGGGTATTGAGTAGACTGATACTTAGGATTGGGGATCATTGAGGTAAAGCTGTACAGTGCAATATAAAGGTCAATACACACAATAGGCTGACTGGGGAGGTGATTTCATACAGTCCCGCGATAAGAGCTACAATGCTAATATTTGTGATGAAGCTAGCTGGCTGCTTATAACGTTAGCTTTGGGCAACAGGGTTAAGTAGCTGGCTAGCTATGTATTTTCATGAACTGAAGTTCAATTTCAATAGGTCGAACAACAAGTGGCTACCTAGCTAATACTTACTCACGAGGATTCCTAAATCATTGCTAAGAATAATGAAAATGACTGCAGTTTCTACTGGTCATTGTTTTCAGGCTGGTTGTATTAGTGCTAGCTAGGTACCCAGAAGTTGCTGTCGAACAAATAATGCTTTACCACCAACGCGGTATTGTAAACACATCGTTCGTGGCTGGTGTTTGCTTGTTCGCAGACTTTTTTTGTACAGCTTTGACAGTGCTACTGATAGTAGTGGTGGCGCTTGGCTTGCACGTGCAAATTCAGAACATACAACATTCTATAATAGAACTGTTATTTGACGTGTCAAATTAAAAGCTTATTTAATGTGTCATATAGTGTTATTTGACATGTATCTTTTTCGACACAAAGACCCAAACGGCGTTCCATAGTCAGTCGTGACGCTATTACTGTGTAACTCTGGTAGGGAAACATCTGAAAAATAGCACACTTGCTAGTGTGTACTGGTGCTTGACCAGTCGCGAAAGCCAACATCCCCCACGACAGAGAACGGTTGATTGTCAAGGGCAACGAATTCCATTATCTTGGCTTTAATGGATTTCGCCTTTGAGTTGTCTCGCTGAAATTTTCTTACTCTTTCAAATGACTGCTATATCCACCAGCAGACATTGTGGGCTAGGTTAGAAATGCTGTCTAGCACAAAATTTTACGTGGCGTCATGTACCTACGTTTTATATAGGTATGCATGTCAGCTTTGACATCGGTTTTGCACATCATTGTTAAACTAGACATCGGGGCGATACCAATGTTGGCATTTTTAGCTAATATCGACCGATTCAATTTTGCACCCAAGTCTTAATTCACTTCCTTATAACCTTGGTTTCTGTTGACTAATGCTAATACTGCCTGACTAATATGTGTGTGGTGTTGTAACTTTCAGATTTGGGAGTAAGAGTAAGTCTGCTGTGGTAGTGGGATTCCCCAGTCGCCCAGGAAACTTCTTTGCCTCTCCGCTCCTCAAGTAATCCAAAGCAGCCGCAGGGCAGCCGCAGGGCAGCCGCAGGGCAGGGCAGGGCAGCCGCAGGGCAGGGCGCCGCAGGGCAGGGCAGGGCAGGGCAGCCGCAGGGCAGCTCTGTTCACCTAATGGGAAATAAATGCAATACCTAGCAATAGATTGATTCACTTTTTTATTTTATACAATTTTACACAAGACTGAGACTAATGCTTCCACAGATGCTGTAAACACTTGTGTTTTTATGTGAGTAATAGGATCTTTTGGAACTCTGATAAAAAAAGATGAAATGTTATGTTAAATCAAGATTTAACATAACCTCAGGCAATGAAACCTACTAGGTTTGTAGATACAATGAGGTTTTCAGTATCTTTCTGTGATTTATTTACAAAGAATGTTGAACATTGGTTGAGAATGTGCATGTCTGAATTTAGGCAGGTGATTGTCTTATATCTAACATGCAATTTAACTTGCACATTACCAGTTAGAAAACATCATTGCATAGAGCTTTTTATGCCGAACTTGAATGGAGTTATTGCATGTGGCATAATTGTTTGTATATTTTCCTGTTTATATAATCACCTTTTGTAATGTCTACATGCTTAAGAAGTTTGCTTGTACATGTTTAACTCAATTTGTCTTTTACATACTCAAGACTAGCCACAGTATTGTAATTAATTCGGCACATTTGATAAATGTCTGCAGCATTCTTTAGCGATAATCAACTAACTTTAAGGTAACCATGTAGCTGTATGCTTGGTGACTTGATGATACATTTGAAAGAAATTCACCTTCCCTTGTTTCCTTTCCTGAGTGTTCTAAAAATATAACTTACAGTATTGGCCAATATGACTCTGGTCTTCAGTTTGACGTTCTCTTTATGACCATCTTTGTTTGCACAATGGGAGGTTGGTTCTGACTAATGTTCTGCACCTCTAACTGCTGCATCAGAGAACCAGAGTGTAGAAATGGTGGCATTTCAACAAGAATGTCAAATTTGGTTTGATCAAAGCTTGTTGTGGACCAGTTATTTTGTATGATCTGTAAATACGGTATTTAAAATTGTCTTGGTTTTATTATTGCATTTTCTGGTATTGCTGAAAAACACATGATGGTATACAAATCATTTTCAAGGCAGCAGGGGCCTGTCAGATCTCTGCTCTACAATGCCAATGCCAATGTTGACACTAGCTCCCAGGAAGGGAAAATATCATCCTACGGTGTTAGGAATGAAATGGTCCTAGATGACATGCACAGTAACACTATACAAGTAGTTCTACTGCATGAACTGCCTTTTTACATGCCTGGAAAGGTAGCGTTGAGACATTTTAAAGAGCATATGAATTTGCCTGTGAACATAACAGTAAGCTATTGCACAGCAATTGCATGAACAGGAGTTTATATCAAAGCATTTGTTCCACATTTAGAATGTCTGTCAGACTGGGTGTTTTCTGAATGATTTGTTTCATACAATAAAGTTAAAACCTTGAAGTGTGTGTGTGTGTGTGTGTGTGTGTGGGTGTGTGTGTGTGTGTGTGTGTGTGTGTGTGTGTGTGTGTGTGTGCTTCGAATGAAAGACTGTTGGAGAGAACCAGCACACTGGGTGCTTGATGATTACAGTGGTCCTGTTCAGAAAGTTTCCCCTTGTGCCAGAACATCCTATTAGAAAGTGTGTAACATCAGAAATTGGGAATTGGCCAGGGTGTTCTTGACATAGTTCTGGAAGGCAGAGTCTGAACCCCACTGATGAGACGCAGCAGGAACCAGACAAACAGAGGAGGTGGCATACTGGGGACCCTTCATCACAGACGAAGCAAAGTCCAGACCACTGCAGTATCTCCCCGAGGTAGTTAGGGTGCTGGCTGTCACCCCACAGCCCGCTCTGGATGAACTTTCCCTGGGAGAAAGGGGAGGTTGACCTTTTTATAATCCTCATGGGTGCAGTGGGGTAGTTGGAAAGTATTCTCACTACAAAATGCTGTAAACACGAGTCACGATCACTCTCAAAACACTGAAAATAAACTTCCTGTATGTTCATTTTATAGTATATTAATTTATCCCAGGGAATAGCCTCAATCCAGCCTTTCCAAAGGATGCCCACCAAGCTGACTCACAGCATTATCTGGGTTCCCTTTGAAGAGCCACTTCTGCTGGTCAGTGATGGCCTCTGTGACAAAGCCAAAGCTCCATATCCCCCAGCCCAGGTAGTCCCTCAGGCCCAAGGGCTCATCTCGCTGCTCACTGTTCAGCATGAGGATGGGCAAGAGCGTCAAACACCCAGACAACTGAAAGGTAGAGGAATTAATAATTGACTGAATCATTGGTAGAATAGATCAAAGATGTCTAAATTATATTACACGTTGTCAAGATTATGCACCTACTCAACAAGACATTCACATGGGACCAAAATTGAAGAAAACATTTGCAAAAGAGTACCGTATACTGTCTGAGTGTCCAATGGTAACACTCATTTATGTTCTCTCCCATTTGGTCACAATGCACACAACCCTGATATCAGTGGCTATTCTAATCTCATACATTTATAAGGAGCAAATAAGACTGAGCAGTGAGTGGATTCCCTAATGGGCTACAGGGTTGTTTAAGGATGATGGAAATCACTGCTGTGGTAGCTGAGTGAGAAAAAGTAAAGCCGGTGACCATAATGATTCAAAGTACCTTGAACATTCCAGTACACAAAGAATGTCCCTGGGCTGTCTCTGACATTGTTAAACCTGCGATCCTTGCCGTCCTTCACGATCCGCATGAAAAGGAATGTTCCAAGCCTGCAGAGGTTAGAACATGAGTACCGTTGTCACATTATCACCAGCAGTATTCATTAACCCAACCATAATGACTCACAACCATAAAGGGTTCTGCAACACTGCTGGCCCAAGCCTTAGCCTTGGCTAAGACTGCTGAACTGATACACGACTTTGTTGAATGAAAAGCAAATGAGCAGAGAACACTAAACCTCTGCAGGTGTTTAACTTTTGTTGTTCTTCTCCACTGATGGGATTGGATATTAGATCACAGGAGGCTGCTGAGGGGAGGACGGCTCATAATAATGGCTGTAATAGAGTGAATGGAATGGTATCAAACACATGGAAACCATGTCTTTGAAAGTGTTCGATATCATTCCATTAATTCCGTTCCAGCCATTACTATGAGCCTCTCCTCCCCAATTAAGGTGCCACTGGCCGCCTGTGCACTAGATTGGAAACCCTTTCACCCCGGCTCTGTCAAGCTTACCTTACTCCCCATGCTGTCACCAATTCAGTCTGCACATTTTGCCTCAAATGACGAGTCCCTCCCCAATAGCGACTCAGGTGGTAAAGTAATAGAAATGTGCCAGACCCTAAAAAATACAAGTTTCCCAGTAAGGCGTGTTCAATTAATATTTTACCCAGTAGGCTACAGACAGAGACAATTAGCTCCAAAGTTCAAGGGTAAAACTTTCGACGAGCACATACAGAGCAGAGGAGCAGCACAAGAAGACAAGTTAAAGAAGCTTGTCAAGAAATGCAATTAATTTGTTGCATTGACAAGGAATGCCCATCCATCAGTGTCTACAGGTAAGTTGCAGTGTTTTACATAACTAACGGTAAAGTAAATTCTGTTAATTCAGAATGGCACATACTGTCCTATCAGTTTTAACTTGCATTTTGACAGTTCATATGTAGACCGATCTGTTGGAACATATTATACTATAATAACGCAAAAGCCAACAATTGTCACATTCAATACTTCAAAATGCATGGGCCTACATGACTGTTGTTTTAAAGTTGTGACTGCTGTTTTTTGGTTTAAGGCAATTCCATGGTAACAGAGTGGTACAATATATTACAATATTTCTACGCCATTTTTGTCGGTCAAACATCTGCTATGGTAATGGCCAATTCCACGATAACAGAGTGATGCTGATACACCCCGATTTTTCACTTTAAAATGTATACCAAACAAAAAAACTATGATTGCAAAGTTAAACAACTATGCATAAGGATTACTTTTAACAATTTCAACTGAACCTCTTGCAGAAACACATTTACTTGAAGAACAGTGCAGATTCAAAGTTTGGTAACAGAATGACAGTTTGTGGTTTGTGTAATCATTGGGTTACCAAACTTTGCATCAAAACAAAAATAATAACACATTGCAATAATAACTCAGTTCAAGCATATCATAAGAAGTTATGACAGAATGATGGCACAAACTGTCATTATTACCAAACGTTGCATTTGTAAACGTGTTTTTACAAATATTTCCCTGGAAATTGTTAAAAGTAGTCATTGTGTGCATAGTTGTTTAGTTTGTTTAACTTTGCAATTATTCTTTTTTGTTTGGTATACATTTTAAAGTAAACAAATCTGAGTTTCAGCATCACTCTTATCGTGGAAATTCCCTTTACCATAGCAAATGTTTGATGATCGACAAAGGGCGTAACAATATTGCATTGGTAACATTGATCTACTGTACAAATTTAAGTCGGGCGAGCTACAGAGTAACAATTTGTGGTAAATATATCACGATACAAATTAACCAATCTCGCGCTACAATGTGACAATTTGTAGCCAATCATCTTGGAGTTTGGATCATTTTGGATGATTGCTTTAGCGTTCTTATTTATAGAGGCTTGCAAGGGTGACTAAATCAGTTTGGTGGTAATGTTGAAGTAAACTGGGGTGTATTCATTACCTCTTGCAACGGAAACCGTTTAAATAACAGTGGTTTTGTAACATTGATATTCATCAGAAACAAAATGCTATACTTTCATTAAGGGGAAAGAAAGCCTAGTTCCATTGCATACATTTTGTTTGACCGCATTATTGTTTATTTAGAATAGGCTCATGCCCAAACCTAATAGATTCGATTACTTATTCAACCAATGGTTGAAATCGTAGCGATTTACTGCAAACACGCCTCGGTTTTGAGAGCTCCTGATATGGCCCATCCAGTCCACTGGATTCTCAGGTCTGTAGCTGCACATTTTGCTATCGTACTCCCTTTATCAGGTCCAGTAAATTCTATAACATCAAATGGTATTCTAACATCGTACCAGCCCCAATATCTTAAAAACAGTCCTGTGTAAAGTTCACATCCATAGTAGTTAGGCGTGGCCAACGACAATTTGATAAGACATAGGCGGCGGCGTCTTCTTCTTCGGTGAGGTTTAACAGCGGTTGGCATCCAATATGTTGCATTACGCCCCCAACTGAACTATAGTATAGATCAATTACACTTTGTGATACAAAATTCTAAAGGGGAAGTGGGAGAAAATTAAAAATATATTTTAATTACCCTACCAACTAACCCTATACTCATTAAAACCCATCACCTTTACTTTAACCCTATCTTATCCTACCCCGGACCAACGGCCTGAGAGGATTGGACATTATCACTTAACACATGCTGAAACTCTTCTGAGAGGATGGGACACTACCACTCAACACATGCTGAAACTCTTCTGAGAGGATGGGACACTACCACTCAACACATGCTGTAACTCTTCTGAGAGGATGGGACACTACCACTCAACACATGCTGTAACTCTTCTGAGAAGATGGGACACTACCACTCAACACATGCTGTAACTCTTCTGAGAGGATGGGACACTACCACTCAACACATGCTCTAACTCTTCTGAGAGGATGGGACACTACCACTCAACACATGCTCTAACTCTTCTGAGAGGATGGGACACTACCACTCAACACATGCTGTAACTCTTCTGAAGTAAAATCTCATACTCCCAAATACTTTTCTGCAGCTGCCACCACAACATACTTTTTCTGTGATTTATGTTCAATTTCTGCAGTACGGTTGATAACCATTGCTATGAACGCTAAGAAGCCAACCTTACTGAAGCATACTGTATATCACTCATTGGTCTATCCCTCTGTGCTAGCACAGATATCCTCTCAGAATCCCTCACCCTTGACCCATCCTCTTCTACTTTCTTCACTGCCTCAGCATACGACATGTTCTGCACTAAACTTCCGATCCACAGCAACATGTGCACCCCTACAGTTGACACAACTTTATCCACCAAAACGACACAATCCTCTATCCCATGCCCTCCTGCACACTTCCCAGATCCTGGAATCTCCCTCATACACACTGCTCTGACATGACCATAAACGTTGCACCTGAAACAGTGCAGTGGATTCGCCACAAAAGCTTTAACAGGATAACTGATATATCCTAACATGACCTTGTTGGGTAAAGATTCTGACTCAAAACTGAAAAGGACTGACAGTGACTCCTCTGTTTCACCACGCTCACCACCAGGTCTGTGTCGTACCACACGGTGGGCTTCACAAACACCAGGAATCTTCAACTTCACCTCCACACTAAACACTACACCAGAAATAGCTCATTTTAATGGTGCCCTGTTCCTAAGAGCAAAGCAAGAAACAGATCTTGACCCAAGTTGTGTGACACGGAGCGCCCGCTAGTTCTGGTCAGAAGAAACACGAACACATATAACAAGTCCACTACAGTTTACCTTCACTGATTCAACTGCACCCAACTCTTTTCCCACCAACCCTGAAACCACAAATGGATCCACCAAAAGGCAAGGATCCAGTTTATCCAAAAATATCACTCCTACTGGACCAAATGTATCTTTATCATAACCATGTGCATCAATGCAAGGCTCGGGCTCCTCACAACACCTTCTAACCCTTCCATTTCACCTCCAGAACTCAAACTGCTGTCCAGCTCAACCTGTTTCAACTTGACACCAATCTTCCTTGACAACCTCTCACTTGTTATTTCTAGCTCAACAGATTCAAACCCATCCTCTGCCTCCCTCAATCTCCTCTCTCTTTCTCTCCAATCCTCTGCCCTTAACCAATTACCCGACTCCTTCTGCAAATATTCAACTTTTCCAAGCCAAAATCTATTTTTAGCCTCGAGAGAGAGACATGCTAAGCCCTGTACTCCCTCCACTTCAAACTCAAGCCATCGCCAGTTCACCGTCCTTCCTCCCGGGCTAATAATGCAATACATTCATCAGACATAGGTGTGCTAAGAACACTGGGAACACAGGGGGACTCCCGAGTGGCGCTGCGGTCCAAGGCACTGCATCTCAGTGCTAGAGGCATCACTACAGACCCTGGTTCAATTCCAGGCTGTATCACAACCAGCCATGATTGGGAGTCCCATAGGGCGGCACACAATTGGCCCAGCGTCGTCCGGGTTTGGCTGGGGTAGGCTGTCATTGTAAATAAGAATTTGTTCTTAACTGACTTGCCTAGTTAAATAAAGGTGAAATAAAAAAATGTAGTCATTAAAACTGCCATACACTTTAGACGTTTGATGCACTTTTGATCTTGAGCTTAATAGGCATCCATCCCGACTAATGTCTTAACTTGTCGTTCCTCAACCTCTACATTTCCAGGGATAAAAAGCTCAACGTCAGGGAAAAGGAGAAATTATGGCAGAGGGCAATGGTCCAAAAGGAGGCACTGGGGTCTTTGCTAAAAGATTCCAAAGGCAGCTGAGCAGGGGCAAAGAGAAGGTATACAGTACTTTAACTTTCTCAATATAATGCACACTATTATTATCAAGTTGTTTGAGGTTTGACATAGTATTCCCTACTTTTTAGGTCTTGCAGAAGTTTGGAAAGACAGTGGAGACCAAAGATGAAATATTTGAACAATGCCTCCTAAATCTGAATGACCAACAGGTAGTCATCATGACAGTACAGTACTACACAGAGATCAGACCATACCATGTGTATGAACCTGTAACAATAACTTTAAACGGATATGTGATTTATATTCTATAGAAAAGGCCTGGAAATCTGCCCCAGTAAATCCCATAGATGTATGTATAGCCTACAGACAAGATGAGTCACTCTATAATCTCTGTTTGCAGATTGTTGGGAACCGGTTATACAAGGACCTGAAGATTTACCTTAGTTCTGTCAAAGGTAAACATTTGTTCAGTCCGTCTGTGTTGTAAATTAAATGTGATCTGTATGATGCTGTCCATAAATTGCATGGTTTTCTATAGCTTTAGCACCATCAGTAGTGCCCCGGTCTGATAACATGTGATCCATGCTGTCGACTTTCCACAGGAATGCGGGAAGCTTCAAAACATCTTTCCCAGTCTCTGTATGGT
This sequence comes from Salmo salar, assembly GCF_965601325.2. NCBI lineage: Eukaryota > Metazoa > Chordata > Actinopteri > Salmoniformes > Salmonidae > Salmo > Salmo salar. Next base: position 92,627,064 of record NC_138305.1, read on the forward strand.
GTCTATGAGCCGGACTGGGATGGAAAAGAGGACCTGGGGACCATTGTAGAGGTCAGTCATAGCACTGCTGTATTATTATGAATGGCATGCATGACTGTTGGCTATTATTATGCAAATGTCTGTATAACAAAAAACATACATTTTCTCCATATGCCAAAAGGGTGAAGACGACCTGTGGAATGATTATGAGGCAAATCTGATAGATAAGGCACTTTGCACCATGGAGTCTTACATAAGCCAGTTCCCAGATGTCAGGGTAAGGATGGAAACACACACACACACACTCCCAAAATATTTGATCTCACACGTGCGTTATTCCTTTACTCCAACCCCCCAGGAGAGGGTGGCCAAACGAGGCAGGAAGTTAGTCGACTACGATTCCTCCCGTCACCACTTGGAGGCGATGCAGAATGCTAAAAAGAAAGATGATGTCAAAATAGCCAAGGTCAGACAGACAAGATACCCCTGTCTACTTAATTTGCACAACAATGATCATTTAAACAAAACTACAAACTCACCTCATCATGGTGCTTCTCTCGGTACAGGCAGCTGAGGAGGTAAACAGAACCCAGATTGTCTTTGAGGACATCAACAGAGAGCTGAGGGATGAGCTCCCTACTCTCTATGACAGGTAAGGAGTCAGAAGTCCGCACATAGCCAGATAGACATTACATTTACATTTAAGTCATTTAGCAGACGCTCTTATCCAGAGCGACTTACAAATTGGTGCATTCACCTTATAATATCCAGTGGAACAACCACTTTACAATAGTGCATCTAAATCTTTTAAGGGGGGGGTTAGAAGGATTACTTTATCCTATCCCAGGTATTCCTTGAAGAGGTGGGGTTTCAGGTGTCTCCGGAAGGTGGTGATTGACTCCGCTGTCCTGGCGTCGTGAGGGAGCTTGTTCCACCATTGGGGTGCCAGAGCAGCGAACAGTTTTGACTGGGCTGAGCGGGAACTGTGCTTCCTCAGAGGTAGGGAGGCGAGCAGGCCAGAGGTGGATGAACGGAGTGCCCTTGTTTGGGTGTAGGGCCTGATCAGAGCCTGAAGGTACGGAGGTGCCGTTCCCCTCACAGCTCCGTAGGCAAGCACCATGGTCTTGTAGCGGATGCGAGCTTCGACTGGAAGCCAGTGGAGAGAGCGGAGGAGCGGGGTGACGTGAGAGAACTTGGGAAGGTTGAACACCAGACGGGCTGCGGCGTTCTGGATGAGTTGTAGGGGTTTAATGGCACAGGCAGGGAGCCCAGCCAACAGCGAGTTGCAATAATCCAGACGGGAGATGACAAGTGCCTGGATTAGGACCTGCGCCGCTTCCTGTGTGAGGCAGGGTCGTACTCTGCGAATGTTGTAGAGCATGAACCTACAGGATCGGGTCACCGCCTTGATGTTGGTGGAGAACGACAGGGTGTTGTCCAGGGTCACGCCAAGGCTCTTAGCACTCTGGGAGGAGGACACAAGGGAGTTGTCAACCGTGATGGCGAGATCATGGAACGGGCAGTCCTTCCCCGGGAGGAAGAGCAGCTCCGTCTTGCCGAGGTTCAGCTTGAGGTGGTGATCCGTCATCCACACTGATATGTCTGCCAGACATGCAGAGATGCGATTCGCCACCTGGTTGTCAGAAAGGGGAAAGGAGAAGATTAATTGTGTGTCATCAGCATAGCAATGATATGAGAGACCATGTGAGGATATGACAGAGCCAAGTGACTTGGTGTATAGCGAGAATAGGAGTGGGCCAAGAACAGAGCCCTGGGGGACACCAGTGGTGAGAGCACGTGGTGCCGAGACAGATTCTCGCCACGCCACCTGGTAGGAGCGACCTGTCAGGTAGGACGCAATCCAAGCGTGGGCGGCGCCGGAGATGCCCAGCTCGGAGAGGGTGGAGAGGAGGATCTGATGGTTCACGGTATCAAAGGCAGCAGATAGGTCTAGAAGGATGATAGCAGAATGACAAATACATCATCAGGTCAAGTGTGTCAACAAAGAAAAAGTAGCAGACAATTTATATGAATAATGTTTTTTCTTCTCTTCATTTTGTTGCTGAAGTCGAATTGGATGCTATGTGTCAGTCTTCACAGCCATCTCAAATTTACGGGACACCTTCTTCAAGGAAATTATTACGGTATGTGCAGGTCATATTCTTCTCAAAAACTGGGGTGGGAACACAGAAAAAGCAGTTATGTGGGGCTTTGCTTTGGTTTATAAAAAACTGAACTGTTTTGTCAGCATTTAGGTAAGAAAAGTCCTAGCTCTTTCAGTTTATATCTATTCTTAAAATGGTGTAATATCCTCTCTTTCAGTTCAATGGTGATTTGCAGAATGTGATGAAGGGCCTGAAGGATCAGTATCCAGACAAGGTGTTTGTCGTCAAAGGGTTGAATCAGTAAGTTGGCTAGGATTTTACATCTCTCACCAGCCCTGTTTTTTTTTTATTAACTTTCCTCCCATTTTGAGTCTATCGATGAGCTGTGGTCTGGGATGAACAAAATAGTGAGTGTTACATAAAACATAACGGTAATTAAAGCAAAGTAAGCGTATCAACATGTCGTCATCCTATCCCTCCTCTCACATATCTTTCAGGACTGGCTCTCTGAAGAGGCGATCTTTCATGTCCCCCAGGTCGTGGAGCGCTAGCTTCTCTGACTTCCATCAGAGTTATAGTCCGGGCAAGTCCAGCACCCTCACTAGAGACAGGTCCAGCTTCAGATCCCTTAGTAGTCCTCGCTATGATGAGTCACTCACCAGCACCCCTGCAGTCTCCCCACGGTCCCCACCTACTAAAGAGCCCTCTTCAGAGGCCCAAGACCTGGATGCAGACTCGACCCGCAGTGAAGGCCCCACTGCAGAGAAGAAACCGGAATCTGAAAGCAGGGATAACACCACCACAAAAGGGGCCTCTGGCAGCGGCCAGAAGTCAGAAGAGAAACTGACGGAGGAAGAAAAGGATGTGAAAGAGGGAGAGCCTCCTTCAGACCAGTACTCCACCACCTCAGATAAGAAAGGAGAAGAAGAAAGCTCTTCTGCGTTGACAGCAAGTACTTCCGATGTGACCAACTCCCATAACTCAGAGAACGTTGAGCTCCAGTCCTCGGCCATAGACACCCCCCAGCTGACCATAGAGAGCCCTGTGGCCCCTGAGGACTCTGGGGCCCACGGTGTGCAGAACGGAGCGGCTTCTGATGGCTCCGATGCTAACATAGAGACCACCGTGCTTGTCCAAAAGGTGAGACACACACACAACCTTTAATGACCTCTCGTATGTAGTACATTTGATTTACATGCCGGTCTACTCTAATCAAGACAGGCAGTATAATAATGGGATTCCATCGACTGCTGCTAGACCGTTTGGATCTACTGGTATATAATTTTTCTTTTCTTTTACTTTTAGGCAGCAAAATTACATATCCAGGAGCAAGAGGGTGCGAAAAACACTGTGGTTTAATGAAGGATCTCTGAGGAAAAGGTTGTTACTGTCTAAAGTAACTGTAATTGAGTTATTATATTGAGTTTCTTATTTCCTGAGTTGTTAACTGTCAAAATGTTATGCATTTGTTCACAGAACGAGTTATAGTAATAAGGGAGAGTGGATAAATACTGCACAAGGGAAAATAGGATCAATATGAAAAGCCTTCTCAATATTACTGGAGGGATATAAGAATATCTCCTGTTTCCACCTGCTGTCTAAGATCTGGAAGCTCTTGCTTGTGGACAATATACTTTCAATACAAACGTTTCGTTTTTTAATTAATAAAATCAATGGTATGCCAATTTGTGCTTTGTTTAGGGTTGTGCCAGTATACACCCAATAACTTTATACACCCAATAACTGTGAATTGTATTTTAATTTAATTGTAGAGAAACTGCAAGTTCACAAAATTATACTTGACTCAATTTGACATTCAGCTTTGCAAAACTGTATCTCATTTCATAGAGCCCCACAGTGGAGGTGTCATAACCATAAAACCTAGCGGTCAAACAGGGAAATGGTTCCAATAATTTTTCCGCCATACATTTTTTAGAAACACTTCAAATAAGGGCTGTGTTTCGTGTAGACTTACCCTGGTGTGACGTGGAAAAACTATTGGAACCATTTCCCTGTTTGACCGCTAAGCTTTATGGGTATTATGACTCATACTGTTACTCTATATAAGTTTGCTAAATTGTACCTGAAAAACTTGATTATTGATTAAACAAATAGCTTTTTATAATGTCTTGTTTAGTGACACTGCCGTTAATTGAAAAACCAAAATCAAATGACTAAATCAAACAGTGGTGTAAAGTACTTAAGTAAAAATACTTTAAAGTACTACTTAAGTCATTTTTTTGTGTATCTGTACTTTACTATTTATATTTTTGACAACTTCTACTTTCACTTTATCACATTCCTAAAGAAAATGTATTTTTTACTCCATACATTTTCCTTGACACCCAAAAGGTACTTGTTACATTTTGAATGCTTAGCAGGATAGGAAAATGGGCCAATTCACACACTTCTCAAGAGAACATCCCTGGTCATCTCTACTGCCTCTGATCTGGCAAACTCACTAAACACAAATGCATCACTTGTAAATTATGTCTGAGTGTAGGAGTGTGCCCCTGGCTATCCATAAATAAAATAAAAACACACATTGTGCCATCTGGTTTGTTTAATATTTGAAATTATTTATATTTTTACTTTTGAAACTTAAATATACATTTGCTTTTGATTCTTAAGTATATTTAAAGCCAAATACTTTTAGACTTTTACTCAAGTAGAATTTTACTGGGTGACTTTCACTTGAGTCATTTTCTATTAAGGTATCTTTACTTTTACTTTAGTATGACAATTGGGTACTTTTTCCACCACTGAAATCAAAGGTGTCTTTTGATTAATTTTGTTTTTATATAAAATGTCTCAAACATCTTTGTCCCGATATAGTGTCTTTATTTATTTGTCTTTAACTAGGTTTATGTCCATTGGCACAGAAAACAGATTTTCATGCGAATATTCTCAACAGCAACAAAAAATATATATATGCATTTTCCCACCAGAGATGTTTTCATCAAATTGACTTAATTTTTGTTTTGTTTTTTATATTATTTTTTACCCCTTTTTTCTTAACAAATCAATACAAAAAGTACATGGGGGAACACATGTTTATATATAGAATATACAAAGGACAATTGGGCTAGGGGGTACAATATCACATTACACAAGAACCTTAAGGGACATACACACAGCTATAATTCTAACAGCTTTTTTGTTGGTAGAACAAAATATAGTTACATTTCTTTTTGCAAGGTAAGAGTGTGGTGTTTTGTTTGTTAATTCTGATACATAAAAATGTTCTATTTATTTACATGACCCTATGATCAATTGGCTACACAGAAGACGCTCTCCGGGTCTGCACTGGACATCATATGTGAATTGATTGCCCCCCCATCTAGCATCAGAGTTCGTACTGCTAGGTGACCTAAATTGGGATATGCTTAACACCCCGGCCATCCTGCAATCTAAGCTAGATGCCATCAATCTCACACAAATGATCAAAGAACCTACCAGGTACAACCGCAAATCCGTAAACATGGGCACCCTCATAGTCATCCTGACCAACTTGCCCTCCAAATACACCTCTGCTGTTTTCAACCAGGATCTCAGTGATCACTGCCTCATTGCCTGTGTCCTTTGAGTCTGCGGTCAAACGACCACCCCTCATCACTGTCAAATGGTCCGTAAAACACTTCTGCGAGCAGGCCTTTCCAATTGACCTGGCCCGGGTATCCTGGTAGAATATTGACCTCATCCCGTCAGTAGAGGATGCCTGGTTATTGTTTAAAAGTGCTTTCCTCACCATCTCAAATAGGCATGCCCCTTTCAAAAAATATAGAACTAAGAACAGATATAGTCCTTGGTTCACTCCAGACCTGACTGCCCTTGACCAACACAAAAACACCCTGTGGCGTACTGCACTAGCATCAAATAGTCCCTGCGATATGCAACTTTTCAGGGAAGTCGGGAACCAAAACACACAGTCAGTTAGGAAAGCAAAGGCTAGCTTTTTCAAACAGAAATGTGCATCCCGCAGCACTAATTCCAAAAAGTTTTGGGACACTGTAAAGTCCATGGAGAATAAGAGTACCTCCTCCCAGCTGCCCACTGCACTGAGACTAGGAAACACTGTCACCGCTGATAAATCCACGATAATCGAGAATTTCTATAAGCATTTCTCTACGGCTGGCTATGCTTTCTACCTGGCTACCCCAACCCCGGCCAACAGCTCTGCACAGCAACTGGCCCAAGCCCTCCCTTGCTTCTCCTTCACCCAAATCCAGACAGCTGATGTTCTGAAAGAGCGGCAAAATCTGGATCCCTACAAATCAGCTGGGCTAGACAATCTGGACCCTCTCTTCCTAAAATTATCCGCCGCCATTGTTGCAACCCCTATTACTAGTCTGTTCAACCTCTCTTTCGTATTGTCTGAGATCCCCAAAGATTGGAAAGCGGCCGCGGTCATCCCCCTCTTCAAAGGGGAGACACTCTAGACCCAAACTGTTACAGACCTATATCCATCCTGCCCTGCCTTTCTAAAGTCTTCGAAAGCCGACTGAACAAACAGATCACTGACCATTTCAAATCCCACCGTACCTTCTCCGCTACGCAATCTGGTTTCCGAACGGGTCATGGGTGCACCTCAGCCACTCTCAAGGTCCTAAACGATATCATAACCACCATCGATAAAAGACAGTACTGTGCAGCCGTCTTCATCGACCTGGCCAAGGCTTTCGACTCTGTCAATCACTGCATTCTTATCGGCAGACTGGCTTCAACGCCATACAACACCCCTTCCGTGGCCTCCAACTGCTCTTAAATGCTAGTAAAACGAAATGCATGCTCTTCAACCGATCGCTGCTCGCACCCGCTCGCCCGACTAGCGTCACTACACTGGACGGTTCTGACTTAGAATATGTGGACAGCTATAAATACCTAGGTGTCTGGCTAGATTGTAAACTCTTCTTCCAGACTCACATTAAGCACCTCCAATCCAAAGTTAAATCTAGAATCGGCTTCCTATTTCGCAACAAAGCCTCCTTCGCTCATGCTGCCAAATTTACCCTCGTAAAACTGACTATCTTACCGATCCTTGACTTCGGTGATGTCATTTACAAATTAGCCTCCAACACTCTACTCAGCAAATTGTATGCAGTCTATCACAGTGCCATCCGTTTTGTCACCAAAGCCCCATATACTACCCACCACTGCAACCTGTATGCTCTCGTTGGCTGGTCCTCGCTACATATTCGTCGCCAAACCCACTGGCTCCAGGTCATCTATAAGTCTATGCTAGGTATAGCTCTGCCTTAGCTCACTGGTCACCATAGCAACACCCACCCGTAGCACGCGCTCCAGCAGGTATATTTCACTGGTCATCCCCAAAGCCAACACCTGCTTTGGCCGCCTTTCCTTCCAGTTCTCTGCTGCCAATGACTGGAACGAATTGCAAAAATCACTGAAGTTGGAGACTTATCTCCCTCACTAACTTTAAGCGTCAACTGTCAGAGCAGCTTACCGATCGCTGCAGCTGTACACAGCCCATCTGTAAATAGCCCATCCACCCAACTACCTACCTCATTCCCATATTTGTTTTTCTGTTTTTTTGCACACCATTATTTCTACTTGCACATCCTCATCTCTACATATATCACTCCAGTGTAAATTGCTAAATTGTAATTACTTCGCCACTATTGGCCTATTTATTGCCTTACCTCCTTACTTCATTTGCACACACTGTACACAGATTTTTTTATTGTGTTATTGACTGTATGTTTGTTTATCCCATGTGTAAGTCTGTGTTGTTGTTTTTGTCACACTGCTTTGCTTTATCTTGGCCAGGTCGCAGTTGTAAATGAGAACTTGTTCTCAACTGGCCTACCTGGTTAAATAAAGGTGAAATAAAATAAAATGTAAATAAAAAATATCGTAGGTAAAGAATCCAAGCAGTACATCTCTCCATAATAGTGTAAAATAGTCATAAATGTTCTTCTGATGTCTTACCACAGATTCCTTCCATTTTTAGAGGGGAGAGAGACACAACTGCATGTGAGCTCCTGCATTTTTCAGCATGTTTTTAACAAAAAGATAGATTTGGAGTTAGATAAACTTTGATTTTTTCGGCAGGGACATATACAGGATGCTACCCTCCACAGCATAACCTTCACTCCAGATCAAAACTCCAAACCTACAACCTGATTTTGGAAAAAATTACCTGGAAGGATTCGTACTACCAAGGATTCCTTTTTCCAAGCTGTACAGCAGAAGCTCAGGAAAACAAACATCAGAGACCTGAGGACACCGTCCAACCTGGAACTGAGTGAGTAATGTTTGGTCTGATGCCATTTTGAAAGCCAAGAAGAAAAATAAAAAATAAAGTATATTACAATTATATATTTTACTTGAGGACTGAATGCTAGGCTGCCAAGCTTGCTAGGACAGAACAGATACAACTTAAATTAGTACTGAGGTGTGAAGTGAGAGGTGTCAAAGCCTTTGAGGCCAACAATGGCAGGAGTCGCACAGCCTACCCACCAAATCCAGAGCCCTTTACCACTTTTCAGAGACCATCCACTGGCATGTTCTACAAGAAATCTGCCTCCAGAAAAAATCTTCTACCAAGTGGGTGTGACACCTACTCCCGTTGCCTGCTGCACTGCTGCTTGGATTCTATCTGGCGATCTGTTCACCGTCTTCCCTGGCCTGGCTCCCCTGACTCTGAACTTACAATGGCTAGCCCCAAGTTGTTATATATTATTCTTGTGCTTTATGCTATTTTCCTCATGGCTCCTGCATGCTTTGTTGACTATGAACTTTCTTGTTTACCCAACTGTGGGACATACTATGTTTGTTCCCACACTCGGGACTCTGACTCTCTATTGGTTACATGGACTCTTGGCCTCCCATCCTTTTCTAACCACCTCTCTCTCGCCCGCTTTATATTCATGTTACCTGATGTAATTGCTGTACAATATGATCTTGTTGTCATCTAATGAACATTCAAATGTCATAAATCAACACTGCAAAGCTCTCCTTGTCCTCTGCCGTGCACCTGATTGTATTACTGCTGATGATATCTGGAAATGTGTATGTACACCCTGGCCCATCTGCTGTTCCTAGCCCCAATTCTGACTTGTGCTCTGATATCTGCTTCACTGATTTCTGCTCTCGTAAAAACCTGGGGTTTCTGCACATTAACACAAGAAGTTTATTACCAAAAATTGATAAATGAAAGTGTGGTGTCGTGTCTTTGGGCACCATTAAACTGAAGACGTTTATCAAAACAACTCCCTGTTATTATTATTACGCGATTAAACTGATTAATTGTTTAACTGTAATTAACTAGGAGATCGGGGCACCAAGGAAAATATTCAGATTACAAAGTTATAATTTTCCTAATATAACTTTCCTATATTATATTATAGGCCGATTATCTTCTGGTTTATATGGTGTATTTTACCTCGTCCAGTCTCATTCCAAACGTCGTAAATTGTTGTATCTGCACGAATCCAGCCTTTACTAAAAGTCATCCATACATCAATTGTATTAAAATCATTTATTTACTAAACTAAGTAATTCACAGAAAGCATACAAACAGTAATTATCGTCACAAAGAATTGGTAGAGTAATGTGCCCTAGTGGGCTAAACAGGCATGGCTGGTGTCTTGTTAAAACAAAGGGTCATAAAGGGCAGCTGAGAAGACACTACAGAGTTGATCAATATTAACAATTGATATGCTAATCCTTTGCACATGAACGCTCACTCATTCGGGAACAATTGCAATCAATATATATTTACGCTCAGTGTGTCGTCGGGATCCTTGTTGGAGAGTTTTTGTCCTGTTGGAGAGTTTTGTCCGCGTTCTCTCTCTCTCTCGGTTAGAATGGATCTTTCAAAGCGACATTCATTAATGTCGTTATAGAATGGATGTTTCGTCGGTCTTCGCGTTCGATGATATTGAGTACTTAGCTGCAGACTAATAATTAATATCAAAGACTTGTTCTTATTCTGTCGGTATCGATAGTCTAAAAGTTAACCACGTGGTGTAGTTAACTTTCAGTAGAGGAATTGGATGGTCAAACCTATTGGCCAACTCGTGATGGAGTGGAGGCCTGGTCTGATGAAAGAAAATCAGGGTGGGGGTTTTATGCGTGAACATAGAACAGGCTTGTCACATGACGCCTGGTCCTGTCTGTGTCCCTGGGGGGTGTGCCAATGACTGATTTAAGCTTTGAACAGAAATACATTCTATCACATTAACATCAGTACATAGCATCTCAACGTATTCCAAATAGCTTTATCCTTATTAATACATTTTATACAACCATTTAGATGCAAGTCCCATAGCTGAGGCTATTATATAAACCTTAGTATGGTAATATGGTACTATTGTCTCCAATGGGTATCACAAAATTGTACCAAGCGGACCAGTTCGTAGCTGGATTCTTCACCGATCTTTTATACCTTCTCCAGAACATAAATGTCGTTCGCTTCCCCAATTCTGTAAGTTGGAAGAATTTCCTTTGTCTCTCTATGAAACCCCTCTCTGTCTCAACTGGGCCATGCGGCAGGACATTCTCCTTTAGAATTTTACGACCGCCTTCACAGGGCCTGGGTAGGGAGAGGTAGGTAGGGGGATGGTGCAAGGGGGAGGGGGTCAACTGTGCTCCCTGTTCCCAGAGAGAGGGCAACGTCATGACAGTGGGTTCACAGCTCCAATGCAAATGTGTTGGTCATTACTGAGACGTGGTTAAGGAAGAGTGTATTGAATACTGATGTTAAACTTTCTGGTTATAATATTTTTCGGAAAGACAGATCTTCCAAAGGTGGTGGAGTGGCAATCTTTACCAAGGATCACCTTCAGTGCTCAGTTGTCTCCACCAAGTCTCTCCCCAAACAATTTGATTTGCTGGTTTTAAGCATTAAACTTTCAAATAGCTCTTCGTTGACTGTTGCTGGGTGTTATCGTCCTCCATCAGCACCGGTCTGTACCCTACCTGCCCTAAGCTCTCACCTGGCCTCTTACACCAAGTCTGAATTTGTCTTGCTAGGTGACCTAAACTGGGACATGCTTAAACCACCAGACCAAGTCCTAAAGCAATGGGACTCCCTAAATCATTCTCAGATTATTACCAATCCCACAAGGTATGACTCCAAACACCCAGAAAAGGCTACTATCCTCGATGTTATCCTCACAAATAATCCTGTTAGGTATCAGTCTGGTGTTTTCTGTAATGACCATAGCGATCACTGTTTTACAGCCTTTGTTCGTAATGGCTGCTCAGTGAAAAGACCTGTCCGGATTTGCCATAGACGCTTGCTAAAAAACTTTAATGAGCAATGGCCTCTGTAAATTGGTATAGAATCAGCTTGATCCCCGCTGTCGAAGACGCTTGGACTTTCTTTTTTTTATATTTTCAGTGGTATTGTTAACAAACACGGCCCCATAAAGAAAATGAGAATTAAAAACAGGTTCAGCCCCTGGTTAGACCGTGATCTTGCAGTTACTCCACCTCAAAAATTCCATTTGGCGAAAGGCTCTGCACACGCATACTCAGGCTGACTGGCTCTTGTTCAAGCAATGAGAAATAAGTGCACTCAGGCTATCCGGAAGGCCAGAGTTAGTTACTTTAAGGAGCAGTTCTCTCTCTGTGGGTCTAATCCCAAGTTCTGGAAAATGGTTAAAGACCTGGAGAATAAACCCTCCTCCTCACAGCTGCCCATGTCCCATAATGTTGATGATGTGATTGATACTGACAAGGAGCACATGGCTGAGCTCTTTAATCACTACTTCATTAAGTCAGGATTCCTATTTGACTCAGCCATGCCTCCTTGTCCGTCCAACATTTCCTCATCTCCCACCCCTTCTAATGCGACTGGCACCGATGCTCATCCCTCTTTTTCCTCTGCCCCGCTACAAGGTTTCTCCCTGCAGACAGTCACTGAGTCCGAGGTGCTAAAGGAGCTCCTTAAACTTGACCCCAAAAAAACATCTGAGTCAGATGGTTTAGACCCTTTCTTCTTTCTTCTCCAAGCCCGTCTCTCCTCTCTGGGGAGGTTCCCATTGCATGGAAGGCAGGCTAGGTGCATCCTTTATTTAAAGGGGGAGATCAAGCTGATCCTAACTGTTATAGGCCAATTTCTATTTTGCCCTGTTTATCAAAAGTGTTGGAAAAACTGACTGGCTTTCCTGATGTCTATGGTATTTTCTCTGGTATGCAATCTGGTTTCCGCTCAGGTTATGGATTTGTCACTGCAACCTTAAAGGTCCTCAATAATGTCACCATTGCCCCTGACTCTAAGCAATGTTGTGCTGCTATTTTTATTGACTTGGCCAAAGCTTTTGATAGGAGACCATTCCATTCTTGTGGGCCAGATAAGGAGTATTGGTGTCCCTGAGGGGTCTTTGGCCTGGTTTGATAACTACCTCTCTCAAATAGTGCAGTGTATAAAGTCAGAACATCTGCTGTTTTAGCCACTGCCTGTCACCAAGGGAGTACCCCAAGGCTCAATCCTAGGCCCCACGGGCTTCTCAATTTACATCAACACCATAACTCAGGCAGTAGGAAGCTCTCTCATCCATTTATATGCAGATGATACAGTCTTATACTCAGCTGGCCCCTCCCCATATTGTGTTAAACGCTCTACAACAAAGCTTTACTAGTGTCCAACAAGCTTTTTATGCCCGTAACCTTGTTCTGAACACCTCCAAAACAAAGGACATGTGGTTCAGTAAGAAGAATGCCCATCTCCCCACAGGTGTGATTATTACCTCTGAGGGTTTAGAGTTTGAGGTACTGTAGTCACCTCATACAAGTATTTGGGAGTATGGCTAGACGGTACACTGTCCTTCTCTCAGCACATATCAAAGCTGAAGGCTTAAGTTAAATCTAGACTTGGTTTTGTCTATCGTAATCGTGCCTCTTTCACCCCAGCTGCCAAATTAACCCGAATTCAGATGACCATTCTATCCATGCTAGATTACGGAGATGCAATTTATAGATCGGCAGGTAAGGGTGCTCTTGAGCGGCTAAATGTTCTTTACCATTCGGCCATCACATTCTATTAAAGGTCCCCAAAGCACACACATCCCTGGGTCGCTCCTATTTTCAATTCACTGCAGCTAGCGACTGGAACGAGCTGCAACAAACACTCAAACTGGACAGTTTTATCTCAATCTCTTCATTCAAAGACTCAATCATGGACACTCTTACTGACAGTTGTGGCTGCTTTGCGTGATGTATTGTTGTCTCTACCTTCTTGCTGTTGTCTGTGCCCAATAATGTTTGTACCATGTTCTGTGCTGCTACCATGTGCTGCTGCCATGTTGTGTTGCTACCATGTTGTTGTCATGTTGTGTTGCTACCATGCGGTGTTGTCATGTGTTGCTGCCATGCTATGATGTCTTAAACAACACTACATAAAAGGAGACCTCTCTTATCATGATTTGTGTTTTGTCCTAAATTTAAAAAAATGTATCCCAGCCTCCGTCCCCGCAGGAAGCCTTTTGCCTTTTGGTAGGTCGTCATTGTAAATAAGAATTTGTTCTTAACTTACTTGCCTAGTTAAATAAAAGGTTAAATAAAATACAAATAAAAAATAAATGAATACAATGCCAAAAAAGATGCAACACCGCTTCATTGCAAAAGGTACAATTTGAATTTATGTTCCTAAACTTCTTCATATCGTGGTTGGCAGGATAATATTTATGAACAATTTTAAAATAAACTTTTGTAATTTTGTTAATAAGTAGGTATGTGTGGCAACATCCAAACTTTTTTCCAACAGATATTATCAATAAAACCGTTCCAATAACGCATGACATATGGTACAGATACAACATCCTGCTGAAACAATGCTCGAATAGCTCTATTGTTGTAGAATTGACTAAAAGAAAAACAAATATTTTATACTGATGAGGCAACAGGGTTAATCATAGGTATCTTCTGAGGATCAGGTCTTGACACATTCCTGAATAATAAAGAAACACCTGGGAGAATGGCATCTAAAGCAATTAGAAAATCTTTAGGTGTTATAGGGATTTTGTAAAGTGATAAGAATTCCTTATAATTAAGTAAAATACCCTCTACATTTACATGTTGGCTCACCAAAAGGATATTTTTATCAAATTGTTTTGTTGCAGATACAAGCCTGTGCGTGATGCACATAAACATACCTTTTGCGGTAAAAATTTCAAGTACCGAATAAAAAGTACAAGTTAAATGGGTTTCCATGGCATTTTCAACTCTACTGATGGTTTTCTGACAACAAAAAAATTTGTGTCATAGAGCGAGTGACTGGTATTGGCACGTGCGGTCTCGCCAGCGCACATATAGCCGACATCAGTGGTTTCCAATTCAAACCTGTTCCTGGAGAGTTACACTGCTGTTGGTTTTCACTCCAACCCCAGTTGTAACTAACCTGGTTCAGTTTATCAACCAGATAATTATTAGAATAAAGTGTGCTAGATTAGGGTTATGTTAATACCTAGAGGGCCGAACTCTCCAGAAACAGGGTTAGAGTCCTGGCCTACATTATGTGATTATTATAAAAGACCAACAAGTGAGATTGTTTGTATTTCTCAAACGGCAGCCAAACACCGATTATCATGTCACCAGAAGACCCTCGATATTCATCTCCCTGTGAAATTAATCATAATGTACTTAATTTGTAGCCTAACAAACTACATGATTCCCCGACGAGTCGTAGTGGGAGGACTGCAAAACATGTCACGTGACTCCAAATTTACTTCGATAAAATGGTTATATCAATATTTGTGCATAAAAGCGTTTCCGCCGACATTTCTCCCATAATACATTTTAACGACACAAAAAGGTTCCACCTTGTCTAGCGTATTTAGTTTAGTTTACATTTGGACAGTTTACCGAAACTTCCTGTTTCCATCACAGCTCTCGTGAATGTGTTTTTATACCGTATGGCGTCAGAAAAAGAATCGCGATGGGAACCTGGTTTGTGTTGCAATTTCACGGGGGCGAGCACACATGAGTCTCACGAACGCGCAGGGGATTACAGGAAAGTTTGAGTTGTGCGGATACACGTCATTTTTTTTTTGTTCGTTGTTGGTTTACTAAAGATAGTTTGCTTTATCGACTGTATTTTTGTACTTGTTGTTATTTTTGTAAGGAGAAAAGTGGTGTGCCTGAAGGTGACCAGCAAGCAAATATTTCTCAGCAGATCCAGCTAGCTAATCTACTTCCTCAGGTAAAATTTGCGTACACAACTGTGTGATGAACAATGGCAGCATTAAACGTGTGATGTAGCCAGTAAACAGGCTATGCCAGGCAACACCCCGATTTAATACATCAATGCTTAATATGTAGAAATGATGAGAATATTCTAGCCTTTCCTGCTTTTTATTACCCGGATACGGCGGTAACGAAGTCAATTGACCCTAGAGACTATTTAGCATAGATTCAAGGGAAACCGGTTAGTCCATTACTGGGCGTTAGGAAAGCCCCATACATATGGGAGCATTTAGCTACCAAAACTCAATTGGAAATGCAAATAGTAATTTTAAATGTTATATCATGTTTGCAACTCCTTTTCCTTAAATGGGTATGTATTTGTTTAAAAAAAAAAATGGAATTGTAAAAAAAGATTGCATATCATTTATGATGACTGCCAATTTGAAAAATAAATAGCAAAGTGTGTTTGATTATTACTTTCCATAGTACTATCCAGTACAACACTGACACTTCCAAAAATCTAATTTAAATGATAAATAATTTCTCATGTTTGCCATTTAATTTCCTTGTGATAGCATGAATTGTGACAAAGAAATATTTTTCAATTGACAATGCTTTTTCCATATTCTGTGGTTTAAGACTGATCATTTGAATTATGACAATCAAATTCGATAAATCAATCGCAATGCTTAATTTTGCTATTTCGTTTCCTCATTTGCATTATCGTTTTTTTGACTTGTGTTGATTGTCAGCCAAACACTGGTTGGTGTTTCGCTAACGTGAAGCAGAAGAGGTTTCCTGTGCTTGCTGGCGATGGTCATGTTCGGTTGTTGTTGTATCGATTGTGGTGTGTTTTTAGCCCATCCCGGCAACAACAACCAGTGTAAAACCCCACAGAAGAACAGCGTGTTTGCAGGAGGGGACAGTGAGCTACTAGTAGTTAGCTAATTGGCTATTATATGTAGCTAGCTACCGATAGGTTAGATACATGACACGTGATTGTCACGATACCACCTTTCCAACAAGTCAGTTAGTCAAATTTCTGCCCTGCCAGAGCTGCCCCGGTCAACTGTAAGTGCTGTTATTGTGAAGTGGAAACGTCTAGGAGCAACAACGGCTCAGCCATGAAGTGGTAGGCTACACAAGCACACAGAACGGTACCGCTGAAGCGCACACCGCGTAAAAATCATCTGTCCTCGGTTGCAACACATACTACTGAGTTTCAAACCGCCTATGGAAGCAACGTCAGCACAATAACTGTTAATTGGGAGCATCCTTAAATGGGTTTCCATGGCCAAGCAGCCACACACAAGCCTAAGATCACCATGCGCAATGCCAAGCTGGAGTGGTGTAAAGCTCGCCGCCATTGGACTCTGGAGCAGTGTAAACGCGTTCTCTGGAGGGATGAATCACGCTTCATCTGGCAGTCCGACAGACAAATCTGGGTTTGGCGTATGACAGGAGAACGCTACCTGCCCGACTGCAGAGTGCCAACTGTAAAGTTTGGTGGAGGAGGAATAATGGTCTGGGGCTGTTTTTCATGGTTCAGGCTAGGCCCATCAGTTCTAGTGAAAGGGAATCTTAACACAACAGAATACAATAACATTCTAGACAATTCTGTGGTTCCATCTTTGTGGCAACAGTTTAGGAACAGCCCTTTCCTGTTTCATCATGACAATGCCCCCGTGCACAAAGTGAGGTCCATACAGAAATGGTTTGTCAAGATCGGTGTGGAAGAACTTGACTGGCCTGCACAGAGCCCTGACCTCAACACCATCAACCACCTTTGGGATGAATTGGAACTCCAACTGTGAGCCAGGCCTAATCGGCCAACATCAGTACCCGACCATGCTAATGCTCTTGTGGCTGAATGGAAGCAAGTCCCCACAGCAATGTTCCAACATCTCGTTTAAAAACTTTCCAGAAGAGTGGAGACTGTTATAGCAGCAAAGGGGGACCAACTCCATATTAATGCTCGTTAGAGGTCGACCGATTAATCGGCATGGCCGATTTTAATTAGGGCCGATTTTCAAGTTTTCGTAACAATAGGTGATCTGCATTTTTTGATGCCGATTACATTGCACTCCACGAGGAGGCTGCGTGGCAGGCTGACCACCTGTTATGCGACTGCAGCAAGGAGCCAAGGTAAGTTGCTTGCTAGCAATAAACTTATCTTCTAAAAAAACTATGAATCTTAACATAATCACTAGTTAACTACACATGGTTGATATTACTAGTTTAACTAGCTTGTCCTGCGTTGCATATAATCAATGCGGTGCCTGTTAATTTATCATCGAATCACAGCCTACTTCTCCAAACGGGTGATGATTTAACAAAAGCGTATTCGCGAAAAAAAGGCACTATCGTTGCACCAATGTACCTAACCATAAACGTCAATGCCTTTATTAAAATCAATACACAAGTATATATTTTTTTAATCTGCATATTTAGTTAAAAGAAATGCATGTTAGTAGGCAATATTAACTAGGGAAATTGTGTCACTTCTCTTGCGTTCTGTGCAAGCAGAGTCAGGGTATATGCAGCAGTTTGGGCCGTCTGGCTCGTTGCGAACTGTGTGAGGACCATTTCTTCCTAACAAAGACCGTAATTAATTTGCCAGAATTGTACATAATTATGACATAACATTGAAGGTTATGCAATGTAATAGCAATATTTAGACTTATGGATGCCACCGTTCGATAAAATACAGAACGGTTCCGTATTTCACTGAAAGAATAAACGTTTTGTTTTCGAAATTATAGTTTCCAGATTTGACCATATTAATGACCTAAGGCTCATATTTATGTGTTTATTATATTATAGTTAAGTCTATGATTTGATAGAGCAGTCTGACTGAGCGGTGGTAGGCAGCAGCAGGCTCGTAAGCATTCATTCAAACAGCACTTTCCTGCGTTTGCCAGCAGCTCTTCGCAATGCTTGAAACACAGCGCTGTTTATGACTTCAAGCCTATCAACTCCCGAGATTAGGCTGGTAATACTATAGTGCCTATAAGAACATCCAATAGTCAAAGGTATATGAAATACAAATGGTATAGAGAGAAATAGTCCTATAACTACAACCTAAAACGTCTTAACTGGGAATATTGAAGACTCATGTTAAAAGGAACCACCAGCTTTCATATGTTCTGAGCAAGGAACTTAAACATTAGCTTCTTTACATGGCACATAATGCACTTTTACTTTATTCTCCAACACTTGCATTATTAAAACCAAATTGAACATGTTTCATTATTTATTTGAGACTAAATTGATTTTATCTATGTATTAGATTAAGTTAAAATAAGTGTTCATTCAGTATTGTTGTAATTGTCATTTTACAAATAAATGAGAAATCGTCCGATTTTGAATCGGTATCGGCTTTTTTGGTCCTCCAATAATCGTTTATCGGCATTGAAAAATAATAATCGGCCTACCTCTAATGCTCATCATTTTGGAATAAGATGTTTGACTTTTGTTCCTGTACTGTAACTAGCTGGCTATGATGCACTACTGGCTAACGTTACTGGTTTGTGTTAGCTAGCTAGCCCACTGGCTAGTCTAGCGAGCTAGCTACCTTCACAACAAGACATCGTGGAACACTTTTAGGTAAGTGGATATTTTTTGTCTTGTCATTTCAGAGGAAGGTGCATTGAGGGCTACAGCGATATTACAATGAGGGTATTTGATTAAGCAGGCCGGGTTGGCGGAAATTGCAACGGATGAAAAGTAATTGTTTTGAAAACCGGCTGCGCCTCGGGTGTGAGCCGGGATTGCCGTTCACTTGCTCACTGCGAAGTCTGCTCAAATAAAAGTGTAGTATGTCAAGAACGTTGAAAATCTAATGTTTTTTTTGTCACATGTGTCAAATACAAGTGTAGACCTTACCGTGAAATGCTTACTTACAAGCCCTGTACACATGCAAAGTGTTTTCTCTTGGTTAAAACTAATATGTTATCTGCCTTCACAAGTAAACTTAGTTTGAAAATTTTAACATGTACTTTGATGGAAAATGTATGTCTCTGAACGATGAACCATGCTGTCTTGGTGCAGATTACTTTTCGATTTGAGCAGGGCGCTCCTCCCTCACCACTTTTGCCCATTCACGTCACGGGCCATAGCCCGGCGCACCCCAGTCCAGCTTAATTAAACTCCCTCAATTTTAAGCGCAATACAGATTCTATTAATATTGTAGTCCTATTATTCTCCCCCACTGAGTTTGTCATTTTGTTTATTGCAAGTAAAGCTTGTGTTTGAATGCAAGTAAATAATGTCAACGTTGCAGTATTTCATTATTATAGCCCACATGGGACAGTACCAGAGATTCTAAGTGGGCAGATGATCTTATATGGACTGGAATCAGTGATTCTTAAGAGTTCCTGTTGTCTGATTTAAAAAATAAAGCCTTTTCTATATTAGCTAATTTGCTCCAGACATGACAGTGTGCCTTTCAACTAATATATTTTGTGTTCCAACCCTAAGGAAACTGATGTCATTGCTTTGTACGGGACACCCCAGCAGGTCCTCCAGCAGACGCTGCCCCTTCTGTCTTCCAGATGCTGCTGCCCACCATCAGACAAGTTAGAAAGCAAGGGCTGGAGGGGCACCAAAATGGCTGAAAGATGCCCCACACCACCCGTGCTATAACACCTCATTGAACTGTAAATTGAGTGAATGATTGGTTATGACATGCACTAAACCGGAGCATACAGTTGTACTATAAAAAACAGTAGGATATGTGAATTTAATTGTGACTAGTGCACTTATCATGAGTTGTACATTGATCATCTGTGTTTTAGATTTCCATCCATTCTAATCTTTTAGCATAATTTGCGCTCCTTTTTTCATAGGCAGTTCTGGCTGATGACCTGTCTCCATAGCTGATAGAAACTAAGAAGGAATATCGTCCCCAATGATACCAATATTTCTAACTGTACTGATGAGGAAGAGGGCAGACTTATGTTGTCGCTGAATTGCTTGAAGTGTTCAGTCAAAATTACAGTGCCACTTTGATGTTTTCAAAAATAACAATCCAGAAATGTTCTTGCTCTTCAATGAGGTTCTGCCAATCATATGTTGGAAACCTACAGTAGTAACTTTTTTGTTGAACACCAGTGATTCTAAGAATAACTGTTACTTGTAGGACAATGTCTCCATCACAGGTCACCAAGGGTACAGTACGGTGTATATCCTTAATAAAACAATTTGATGGTTAATTTTGCATGCCTCATTTTCCAGTCGACATGGAACAAATCAATCTGAAATATAGTTTTACCTACAGTATGACTTGCATAACCAACTCAGTGCCCTCGCTGAGATTAAAAGGTTGGACAGCTCTATCCCTGGCCTAGTCATACTAAAGACTAAAAATGGGACCCGATGCATCTCTGCTTGGCACTCTAGATGGATAGATAAATAGATTGGGGATAAGGCCATGCGAAAGACTAGCATCTTGTCCAGGGGATGTACCCCTAGTCGTAGACTGTTCTCTATGCTACAGCATGGCAAGCGGTACCGGAGTGCCAAGTCTATGTCCAAGAGGATTCTAAACAGCTTCTACCCCCAAGCCATAAGACTACTGAACATCTAATCAAATGGCTACCCAGACTACTTGCATTGCCTCCCCCCCCCCCCCCCCCCCCCCCCTTATGCTGCTGTTACTCTGTTATTATCGATGCATAAGTTACTTTAACTCTACCCTCGTATAGATTATCTCAACTAACTGGTGTCCCCACTCATTGACTCTGTACCGGTACCACCTGTATATAGCCTCACTATTGTTATTTTGCTGCTGCTCTTTAATTATTTGTTACTTTATTTCTTATTTTTGTAGGTCTTTTTCTTAACTGCATTGTTGGTTAGGGGCTTGTAAGTACGCATTTCTCTGTAAGGTCGACACCTGTTGTATTCGGTGCATGTGACAAATACATTTTGATTTGATGGTGCCTTGACATATGACAACCGCAGTTTTTGTGAATACTGTCCCACCAAGGACTAACTCAAAGACTAACGTTAATGGCCAAAGGGGCCGTTCTCCCTCGCTCTCTGTCACTGTCAAATATATATATTTTATTTGTTTAGACCAGAATAATTCTTAGTAGGTTATGTCTCTGTTCATCTCTTAAATGTGTTGACTTGCCTCACCATGGCCAGCTAGCTAGCTAGCTATTACCACAAGCCTGTCCTCCCCAATTAAGGTGCCACCTGTGGTAACTACATATACTAGCCATCATATTGCTTGTAGCAAGCACCATGCCTGAGCTGTCTCCTCATGAATTTCTTGCTCACCGGCTGTCCTAGCCAGCATAGCAAAGATTATCTACACTGAGTGTACAAACTATTTGGAACACCTTCCTAATATTGAGTTGCACCCACTTTTGCCCTCAGAACGGCCTCAAATCGTCAGGGCATGGACGACAAGGAGTCGAAAGTGTACTACAAGGATGCTGGCCCATGTTGACTCCAATGCTTCCCACAGTTGTCAAGTTGGCTGAATATACACTGCTCCAAAAAATAAAGGGAACACTTAAACGACACAATGTAACTCCAAGTCAATCACACTTCTGTGAAATCAAACTGTCCACTTAGGAAGCAACACTGATTGACAATACATTTCACATGCTGTTGTGCAAATGGAATAGACAACAGGTGGAAATTATAGGCAATTAGCAAGACACCCCCAATAAAGGAGTGGTTCTGCAGGTACGGACCACAGACCACTTCTCAGTTCCTATGCTTCCTGGCTGATGTTTTGGTCACTTTTGAATGCTGGCGGTGCTTTCACTCTAGTGGTAGCATGAGACGGAGTCTACAACCCACACAAGTGGCTCAGGTAGTGCAGCTCATCCAGGATGGCACATCAATGCGAGCTGTGGCAAGAAGGTTTGCTGTGTCTGTCAGCGTAGTGTCCAGAACATGGAGGCGCTACCAGGAGACAGGCCAGTACATCAGGAGATGTGGAGGAGGCCGTAGGAGGTCAACAACCCAGCAGCAGGACCGCTACCTCCGCCTTTGTGCAAGGAGGAGCAGGAGGAGCACTGCCAGAGCCCTGCAAAATGACCTCCAGCAGGCCACAAATGTGCATGTGTCTGCTCAAACGGTCAGAAACAGACTCCTTGAGGGTGGTATGAGGGCCCGACGTCCACAGGTGGGGGTTGTGCTTACAGCCCATCACCGTGCAGGACGTTTGGCATTTGCCAGAGAACACCAAGATTGGCAAATTCGCCACTGGCGCCCTGTGCTCTTCACAGATGAAAGCAGGTTCACACTGAGCATGTGACAGAGTCTGGAGACGCCGTGGAGAACGTTCTGCTGCCTGCAACATCCTCCAGCATGACCGGTTTGGCGGTGGGTCAGTCATGGTGTGGGGTGGCATTTCTTTGGGGGGCCGCACAGCCCTCCATGTGCTCGCCAGAGGTAGCCTGACTGCCATTAGGTACCGAGATGAGATCCTCAGACCCCTTGTGAGACCATATGCTGGTGCGGTTGGCCCTGGGTTCCTCCTAATGCAAGACAATGCTAGACCTCATGTGGCTGGAGTGTGTCTGCAGTTCCTGCAAGAGGAAGGCATTGATGCTATGGACTGGCCCGCCCGTTCCCCAGACCTGAATCCAATTGAGCACATCTGGGACATCATGTCTCGCTCCATCCACCAACGCCACGTTGCACCACAGACTGTCCAGGAGTTGGCGGATGCTTTAGTCCAGGTCTGGGAGGAGATTCCTCAGGAGACCCTCCGCCACCTCATCAGGAGCATGCCCAGGCGTTGTAGGGAGGTCATACAGGCACGTGGAGGCCACACACACTACTGAGCCTCATTTTGACTTGTTTTAAGGACATTACATCAAAGTTGGATCAGCCTGTAGTGTGGTTTTCCACTTTAATTTTCAGTGTGACTCCAAATCCAGACCTCCATGGATTGATAAATTGGATTTCCATTGATTATTTTTGTGTGATTTTGTTGTCAGCACATTCAACTATGTAAAGAAAAAAGTATTTAATAAGATTATTTTCATTCATTCAGATCTAGGATGTGTTATTTTAGTGTTCCCTTTATTTTTTTGAGCAGTATATTTTGGGTGGTGGACCATTCTTGATACACAAGGGAAACTGTTGAGTGTGAAAAACCGGGCAGCGTTGCAGTTCTTGGCACGCTCAAACCTGGCACCTACTACCATACCCCGTTCAAAGGCACTTAAATATTTTGTCTTGCCCATTCACCCTCTGAATGGCAAGCATACACAATCCATGTCTCAAGTCTTAAAAATCCTTCTTTAACCTGTCTCCTCCTCTTCATCTACAGTGATTTGAAGTGGATTTAACAGGTGACATCAATAAGGGATCATAGATTCACCTGGTCTGTATGCCATGGAAAGAGGTGTTCCTAATGTTTTGCACACTCTGTGTGTGTGTGTGTGTGTGTGTGTGTGTGTGTATGTATATATATATATACACACAGAGTTATTCAGTATATAGTATAGCTTCGCTTCTTCCTCTCTGATCCAGAAATACTTGAAGAAATTAACAGTATTTCTGTCTGAGCATAGCTAGCAAGCCCAGGCAACCACTTCCGCCTCACATTACCAAAGCACCTCCCACCGTGTTTGACAGGTCTAACACACATTGAAAATGCAAAGGAGCCATGAGGAAACTAAATAGCAAAATTAAGCATTGATTGATTTATAGAATTTGATTGATCATTTGAATTTTGTCACAATTAATGTAGTCACAAAGAAATTACATGAGAAATGATTGGTAATTTACGCTTTTACATTTCATTTTTAAACGTGTCAGTGTTGTACTGGATAGTACTGTGGAAATTAAATATGAAACACTGCTATTTCTTTTTCAAATCAGCAGGCATTATGCATACTCAATCATGAAAATGATAATGCATAGAATTTTGTCATAAATGCAAACCCATTTAGGAAAAGGAATTAGCAACACATGGATTTATAATATGCCAATTTATAATTTTTTATATTGAATAAAGCCATTAATAAACTTCCATACAAACTAACTGCCGCCATAGATTTTTCAACTAACCTGTTCTTGGCGGTACTTTCATCGTTCTCGATTCAGTGAAAAAACGTTTCTTAGAAATGTCAGTTTCAAGTTGCAGATGGTTCTACAAAAAAATGTATATTAAATCCATGTTTTGTACCCTGTCATCTTAGCTGCCGCACATCTAGCATTTCCCAGCAGCTTTGCAGGAACTACTAGTTTTTATGCGGCATGGCCAGGTGTAGAATTTAGATGACAGTTCGTCACACAGTGCAACCAAAACAAAGATCTACACACATGCAAGAGGCATATCTCACTCGATACAAAACATAGATTTAATAGCTTTCTGAATTTTCTATGGTTTTTGTAGAACCACCTGCAGCTGGAAACGGACATTTCTAAGATACTTTTTTTTCACCGACTCGAGTTTGAAGATTAGTTGAAAAATCTGTGGTTTGTATAGGGCTTTCCTGCAAAGCCCAGTAATGCACACCAAAAATCTTTGGCTGTACGCCAGATAATGTGATATATGTAACTACAGAATTTAGTACTGTGTTGGTTAGAATACAGTGCCTTTTATTTCTGAGTTTGTGTGTTGTGTAAACAATGACTGTACTAAGTACTGTACTTTTCATTTGTTCCATAGCTTGTGAAACTGACATCAATCACCATGACTTCTATTCCCATGACAGGTAAGTGGGACGTCCTTTTTTTGTGTTAGAGAAATGCCATTTTATATGGCACTTATTTCACAAAGACTAAATACATTTATTTGAATTTTGATGTCCGTGTGTCAATGAAATACTGTAACCATATTTTCCTCTATAGAGTTGATGACACCCAACCCTTTTTCATGATGGCTCTGTCTTTACTTCTAATTAAGGCACTGCGTTGTCAAATAGATTTCAAAAATTAAACATGGGCTGGACCTGAGTTTAGCTGTTTTGTAAGCAGATTACTGTGTAATAAAATACAGTTCAGATTTCCCTGTATTGAGAAAATGATGCAGTTTCTCATGTTTATACTATCACAGCCTACAGTATGAAACAGATTGTTTGTCATGTTTTATGTCTTCAGCAACAGAGATGAGACCTACATCGCTTCCCAGTCATACAGACTCCTCTGTCATTGGAAGTAGGCCTGATTTTATTTTAACTTTTCTTTTCACTTCATTATGATAAAACAGAAATGTGCAAAACCCTATGTTTTAAAAGTAGACGCCACAAAACTATGTTGCCACGAGTAACACCGCAGATATTGAGATAATAGAGATGGAAGACTTCACTCTCACACAGAGTATATGCGCATGTGCGGTTTACGTTCTGCATCTACGTCATATTACTGAGTCTACCTTTTTAAAGCGTATGCATCTATCCTTAGCTGAACTTCTGTCCCTATTCTAAAAGCATTTGACTCTCTCTCTCCCCAGTTGTCATCGTACTTGTTCTACTGACGCTAGCTGGCCTGGGTTTCCTTCTGTACCGGTACTTGTGCCACAACAAGGGTGCCTACAGAACCACAGGAGAACCCGCCCCGGGTGAGGACTGTGATCTGGCCCACGGTGACATTGTAACTGATGAAAAGAAGGAGTACTTCATTTAAACTTGATAACAAGGAGGAATGTGAGGAGAACTGTGGGTGGGTGTTTAACAAAATGTTCTCTGCCAAACTGACAGGAAATAGGAAAATGACAATCTTTGATGGACATCTACCATATGTCTGTGGAATTGAAGACCTACATAGATTTTACCCAAGAGAACACACTATCACGTATAGGCACATAAGCTGGGCAAGCGATGAGATTAATTAGTAAAAATGTGTGTGCACACTGATGGTTTCACAATTTAACAGTTGTGTGCAAGGCACGAGAACTGTTTAACACTAGTGGATGGAGGACTTCATGAGATTCTTGTGGGGGAAATGTCTAAGATGGCATCAAAAATATGCTTTCTTTTGTGTCATATAATTGTTATCAATCTGCTCCCCAGGTGTCAACTCTGAAGGCTTTTCATTTTCTGATTTGTATTGGTAAAAATAATAATATTGTCCTGGGGTGGGGGGCTAAATGGGAAATTGTATTTGTTGATCAGTAGAAGGCACTGATGATTTTTTTTGTCTTCTCTTATGCCATTATACGTAATTTACCAGTTCAAAACTGGGCAGCTAAATGGGAAATGTTTTGTATCTGTTACTATTACCAAATACACCATCTTGTTTGTATGATCTTACTGAAGTATCTGCCAAAGGCAGTAAGTGGCATGACAGACCTCAATTTGAGACTGCAGGTCTGACATGGCAATAAAGCTTGTTAGTATTTAATCACTTGGTGTTCAATGTCCTTAATCCAGCTAGCTATAAGATGTGCATTTCATTTATCACAGAGGTGTTTATGCATTAAACATTTCTTCACCTCTTACGATTCATACAGGGCTGCTTGAGTCCTAATGCATGACACAAATCTGAAATTATAAATGATGGAAAAGCACTCGGAACAGGTAGCATTTCAAATGTCCAAAATATCCTTTATTCTAAATTTTTCACCTTAAATGTTATGTTTAGTATAAAAAGTTAACTGCACCAGAGTTTTTTTCTTCCAGACGCATGTCTCAATAAACCAAAGTGACACTTAGTAATCTTAAAAGAAAGTACTGTAGTCCATCAAATCACTTTAATACATATCCATATTATAAAAATGTTAAAGAGAATCCCTGAACTATAAATGTCCATAAATCCTTCAACAGAAACTTTTACTCCACACTGGCTGTGGTTGGCATGGCATCTACTGGTAAGCATTACGGTACATCATATTGCTAGGTCTAAGCTGCGTTACAAACATGAGTCAGGTCTGGGACAGAAAGAAACTAAACAAAATTGTATGAGCCTTTTTTGTTTACATTTTGAAAGCTGTGACCCCTTTTTAAACCGTATGATGCATCAGTGTGGGTTTTTTGGAATGGGATACACATTTACAGCTGTGCAAAATGAGTGACATGACAACCATGTTTGGAATGGTAGTTAGTCATGTGATCAGTGTAACCAAGAGAAGATGCAGTCTGATACATAATGTCCAAACAGGTTGCATGCTAGGCTAGCAGGTTTCCAGACAGCTGATCAACTGACCAAAGTAACCTGGAATTCACATTTCAGTGAGGACTACTTGTTTTAATGAGGGCCACAACTATCAAATCTAGGCTATTAAGTCGGATACCCAGTGACACATGAATTTATCATAACATACAAAGACATGAGTTGCATTACATAAGGAAAAATAAAGAAATTGCACTGAATGTTAATGTTAAAACCAAAATATCAAATTCTTGAATCTAGGCGTTTTCACAAACTGGATCAAACCTAGTGTTAGATATTTGACTTAAGTTATACGGTAGTTTAATTAGCAGCGCACATAAGTGTATTGGAAAATAAAAAGTTGTAAGCACGACTGATAATGCATATTTATTAATAATAAAATGTATTCATAAATAATGGTGTGGCTTAACACTACAATTAACAAATCGGGCAAGGGGAACCATATGCAAGTGATTTGCTGCAGTCCTAAAACATTTAGGAACCTCACCCTTTTGGAGTGAAAAGACACTTCAATGAAATTCCTTCAATAAGTTGTACAGGAAAGAGTAGCCTTTGCCTAGCGCTGTATTTGCAGGTTATTAGTATTTGTACTAAAAACAAGTAGCAAAATCTATCATTTCCAGAAGTATACATAAATTAAATTGTGGCATTTCTATAAAAATTAGCAATGATACATCTTCACAAAATTCAAAGTTGTACAGAGCAAAAGTGCAAAAAGGCATGCAGAACCACCTAGTCACAATTACATTAAACATTTAAATCACCCCATTACAAAATACAGCAACAAATGCCAGATCGAAGGTCTTAAGTACCTTCAAACCCATCATCACTGTTTGATATGTTTCCTTTTAAAATGTGCCATATTTGAATTATTATAATTAAGTCACAACCAAACATTTTGTAGTGCAATCTAGACCATATCTTTGGTACAACCATCTCCGTGGTTATACTTACAAAGTAAGTAACTAGTAATTGATTCAAACAAATCACTTGAAGATGAGACAGAAAATAAACAAACTGGTTATATTTTAATTGAACACTCAAAGGCTTCATAACACTGCAGCCCTTATAATGAAGGGTTAAAGTTTTAAGTGTTAAACTTTTACAACCTACTGATCTTAATAGGTTATTCTACCTTACTTGACAGTACTTTGTTTTAAGAACAGGTCTTGGGTGTCATTATTTTACTTAACGAAACACTGGGATGATGTTCAACTCTGGGTATCCGACTTTAGGGGAAGAAATGTAACTGCAAAAATATAAAGCCAACCAACCCTTTCGATGATCCAAATCTCAATTTGGAAAATCACACTGAATTTCTTTAAGTATTTTAAGTTAATTCGCTTTTATTTAAGTCACGGTGCTGTTTGGCACCCGATTATGTTCATCTACAGTTGCCCAAGAAGGTACAGTAAACCACCATGGCATGTAATAGTCTGGTTAGAATTTTGCAATCTGTTCTTGTTTATTTTGGTTCTTGTTTAACATACCAGCATTCTATTATACTACAATCTGGTGGCCGGAGAAACTGATTTTTAGATAGGCCTACTGGGCATATTCAACATGCCATGCAAAAAGAAAAAAAAGAAAGTATATGTGATGCACTGCTTGGATCATTAGCACTCTTTGTGAGGAAGACATGAGGCCGAATCCAAATAAACATGAAAAACTGAAATAATAAAGTACAAAAATTGTGACAGTTAAAGAGTTTAGATCGATGTCATTCACTCAAAAAGAAAATATAGCCAGTAACATATGAAATGTGTTTTGACTGAAGACAGCAGCACTATCCTTGTAAGGTCAGGGAACCGGTTCAGCAGCCCAAATTATGAATAAGTAATTAAGACTTTTGATTCTGGATCGAAAGTGGAGTACTGTACCTTTTATCAGGGCTCTAAAGTATTACATTCCATTAAGTGATATCAGTATTGTGGCATGGCCAAGCAGCCCGAAAGGGGTTGGCGGATGGGACAGGAAAGGGAATCATCATTTTGAATGAGGGAGAGGAGTATGGGGAGAAGTTGTGGCAAATGCTGGCTGTTACCAGATGGTGTACCCACCATTGGAACCACCCATGAAGAAGTTGTTCTTGCGCTGTGTCATCATGACGTTGGCACCCTGCATGGCGGCCAGCTGAGCTGCATTAGGCATGTGGCCAGGAGGTGGGGGCTGTGATGTGAGGGAGAAAGAAATAGTCACATGCATGAGTAACTTTAGCAATATCTGTTAATCAACAACACAGGCAGGAAACTTGGCTCCTCCCTTGTACTTATTATGGTTATCGATGACTTTCCCTCACGTGGTTGTCTAGGTCTTAATTAGACACAAATTGAAAGGAAACAAGAAAAACCAGCAAACACGCCACCCACCAGGAATTGAGCTTGACACCCCTGATATAGCCTAGGTGTTTTGCGGATACTCACAGGGATAGAAGCACTGTTGCTTTGACCAAATCGAGCACCAGCATCATATCCTCCCTCCACTAGCACAGTGGAGCCAGGGGGATACATGGCTCCCATGGGGTAGTATGCCATGGGGACGTTGTGGCCCATTGGTCCAACAGCCATGGACTGGGGCAGTTGCATGTACATCTGAGTGCCAGGGTACTGGGCCATTTGCTGTAGCTGGCCAGCCTGAGATGGGTGCACATACCTGGGCTGATAAATCTTTGGAGTAATGGAAAGAGGATGAAAGGGGGAGTGTTAGAGACAGTCTGTCAGTGTGTTTGTATTGATATGATTGTGAATACTCTTCACAAAAGTAGATAACACGTTTATTCCAATTACAAATGGTTACCTCAGAGTATGCAGGTGGTGCGTCTGTGTAAGGGGGTGCCTGAGGAGACACTTGCATAGCAGGGGGGTAGATGGGTGCACTGCTCTGCTGTGGGTACACAGTTTGCTGGGGATAGGAACCTGTGATACACAAAATAATATTATGCTATTATCACTACCAACACTTTGTTTTACTCAAACGTCACACAATTGCAAAACATTATTGAATGCTAGATTGTTAATCTACGACCACTCTTTGTGGGGTCGTAATAAAGCTGATTTTTCCAGTTCAGGGATACAATATGGACGTCACTAGTTAACACAGCCACAGTCATAAACACCGTTTATTTCTACAATTTATCTTCTTTAAAATCAGATTTAAAACATAACCCATACACCTAACCTTAAATTAATTTAAAAAAAATTATATGAAATTGTACGATGGCCAATTTTGACTTTGTGGCTGTGTTGTCTAATGGGAACAATACAGTATTTTCAACCAAACTTCCGTTTCCAGTGAAACGGATGTGGGAACTCCGCTCAGGCGTCTTTTTACGCCTGCTACATTAGGTTAATCTATTACAGACCGTTCTAACAAAAGAAATGTACCTATGACTGGCTAACAGAACAGAAAAATACTTCCTTCATCAATATAATGATTACTGTTGGCTAGTTAGCCACGTTAATATAGTCAGAACAATACAGTTAGTCAATTCACATAAGTGACTATGACAGGTCCTACTGTTAACTCGCTAACACGTTAGCAGAATAGTGTTGTATTCATGGTTGAGGTCAGTGTACGCGGCTACTTGCTAATTAGCCTGTAACTAACGCTAGCTAGCTAACGTTACGTATTTGGCAACATAGATATAAAGCTAGCTGACTACTTACCGGTCGACTCTTACAATTTAAACAACTGTAGCTATTTATCTAAATCATAATGAAAACACTAACGACGTCGGCCAAGTAGACCGCACAGTCTAGCTTTTAGCTAACTTACGTTAGCCGCTGTTAGCTAGCTTATACAACAATGATTTTGGACGTTAGCTAAATTACCTTTGTTGTTCATTGTTCTGAATTGCTGTGTGGTTTTCTGAGTCGAAGACGATGATTCTGAAGTTGTTTGTATTTTTCTATCAGGACCGTTTTAATACTAAAAACGGAGATAACAGTTCAGAGTTACGTGACCGTTCACTTCCTTGTTTTTCTCTGGATTTTCTGATTGTTGTGATGTGGATGCAGTTAGCTACGTAATGTAGGCTCCCTTCAATGGGGGGATTCGATTATCTGTCCCGGATTACCCAGTTTGGAGGTGTTTGTTTTGGGTGAACGTAATTGTATTCGTGTTGGGGCCGGGATGACTCCCGGGCGTGAGCGGTGAGCCAGGTGTGCCCCGTACAAAGCCCACGGTGAAATCGGCTCAAAACAAAAGTGACATAGCCAAGGCTAGATTAAGCATGTGGAGTAATGAGTAGGATTCCTTGTTTTCACATGCAAAAGGTGATTGCTTCTGATTAAAACGCTTTATCTGCTTTCCCAATGAAGAACTCTAGTTTAAAAATTCAGACATATATTTTATGGAAAAGAGATGTTGTATGTTTCTGGACGATGCACCATGCCGCCTTTTTGACAACATGACCGAGCGACGCACATTCCTGTTTGATTTTACCCGTTTACGTCACAGGCCATAGACCGGTACACCCCGGCTCAGGTCAATAGAACTCCCTCAATGGCTCCGCTACTCCCATTCAATTGGTGAAAGTGTGTGAGCTGATGTAAATTGTTTTTACATTATTTAACTGGCTCAATTTTGTTGGTAGTGTTCTGTATATTTACTACATGTTCCGTGGTATGAGAAACATGGGCACCTTTACCAGACCTAGATAAACGGTTCGATAACATTAATGAGAATGAAAAACAAATATTTGCAATAGTCAGCAAGGAGCTAATCGTGAACACAGTCGTGAAGATGCCTTCTTCTCACACACACCAACACATTAATGAAGATGCCTTCTTCACGTCTGTGTTGTTGTGAGTGGACCATGATAGTTCATTAGTGATGTGGACCAGAGGAACTTGAAGCTCTCGATCCGCTCCACAACCCCGTCGATGTGGTTGGGGCGTGCTCGGCCTTCCGTTTCCTGAAGTCCACGATGTCGTGTCTTGCTGAATCATAGTGGAAACAGTAAGAAAACATTAACGGCGTTGCGTTGGTCAAGTAGAACTCACAGTTTAGCTTCTTAGCTAGCTAACTTACGTTAGCAGCTGTTAGCTAGCTAGAGAGCTCTTTTGTCTTGCTCCAAATAATGACAACGCCTCTTCCCCCTCAGGAGATTGAAAATATTCGGCATGGGCCCTCATATCCTTAATTCATTTTTTTATTTAACCTTTATTTAACTAGGCAAGTCAGTTAATAAAAAAATATTATTTATAATGATGGCCTACACCTGCCAAACCCGGACGACGCTGGGCCAATTGTGCGCGCCCTATGGGACTCCCAATCCCGGCCGGTTGTGATACAGCCTGGAATCGAATTAGGGTGTCTGTAGTGACGCCTCAAGCACTGATATGCAGTGCGCCCTCCTCCCCACAAAAAAAGTTATACCGCTGCACCATAGAGAGCATCTTGACTGTCTACCTCACTGCTTGGTATGGCAACTGATTGGCATCCGACCGCAAAAGCTGATGCTCCTGTTTATAATCAACCCTGCCACTTTATCCCTAAAAAACAATTTGAAATTGATAATTTATCAACATAATTTATCAATTGGCAAGATCTCACCACATCAACACTAATGGGTGATGATATGGATGACATAGCATATTTATTGAAAATATTTTTTATACATTATTCTGATCATTAGGTGACCGGTAGTCAATTCTTGGCAGGAATATTTCAGCTTTAATGATAGAGGACATTGTGATTGAACAGACAATAGAGAGCACTGGCTATGGGTTTAATGAAAGATTTAAAAAAATCTTGGCTCTCCCTTTGAGCTCCAGTGCACTACAAATTCAAGGAATTCATAACAGACTTTTGCTTGCACAATACAGGTTCAGTGGACCCACTTATTGTATGGGATGCCTTTAAATGTGCCTTTAAAGGCTTTTCAATTACATTTTCATTCCAAAAAATGGTCTCGTCAACGGAGAATAGAACATCTAACATTAGACATAAATGGTGTAGATAGGCTAAATGTAATACAGAAGCACTGAATAATTTAGACGCAAAACAAAAAGAGTTTGAGGAAAGATCTGGTTTCATTTATCTAAAAAACAGACTAAATTGGATGGGGAATGGTAAAAATTCACCAAGTTTTTCCCTAAACCTTCAATATAGAAAAGCGACCAAAAAGAACCTACAAAAAATATTAAATAATGGAGAAATTCTTCTCACCAACAGAGATTTTGTTCTCTTGTCAAATTCATACAACCTCACTTGACGATGAGTTTTGTGACATCCTTCTCCCCACAACAACAAACAATCTTCTGCAGGCCTAATTAATTGCACATGACAAACTATTGTTAGAAATTGATTCATTTCAGATGGGGAAAACCCCTGGTTTCTACGGCATTCCAATAAAGATATATCAAACTTTGTATGAACTACTGAAATATCCATTACTATCATGTGTTAATTACTCATAAATGGCAAACTGTCAGACATCCAAAAGGAGGGACTGGTTTATCTCCTACTAAAGCAGGAGCCAGGGAAGCAATACAAAGACCCAGTCTCTTTTAAAAAAATGTGGAGGCTCCTCACCTTTCAATGTTGTGATGCAAATAAATATTGGCAAAATCTATTGCTCATAGAATAAAAGACATCTAATTCGTCATGATCAGACATATTGACATATTGGAGACATTAGAAAACTACTTGAAATAATGGAAAACTATTTTATTAGAATGCAGGGAAGCCAGGTATAATCTTTATAGCATATTTTTAGAAAGCTGTGTCTAGGATCTGTTTACAGTGCATTCGGAAAGTATTCAAACCTCTTAACTACAGCCTTAATCTAAAATTGATTAAATAGTTTTTTCCCCTCATCAATCTACATACAATATCCCATAATGACAAAGCAAAAACAGTTTTTTAGAAATGTTTGCAAATGTATTCAAAATAAAAAACTGCTATCACATTTACATACAGTTGAAGTCGGAAGTTTACATACACCTTAGCCAAATACATTTAAACTCAATTTTTCACAATTCCTGACATTTAATCCTAGTAAAATTCCCTGTATTATGTCAGTTAGGATCACCGCTTTATTTTAAGAATGTGAAATGTCAGAATAATAGTAGAGAGAATTATTTATTTAGGCTTTTATTTCTTTCATCACATTCCCAGTCGGTCAGAAGTTTACATAGTATTTGGTAGCATTGCCTTTAAATTGATTAACTTGGGTCAAACGTTGGGAGTAGCCTTCTAGAAACTTCCCACAATAAGTTGGGTGAATTTTAGCCCATTCCTCCTGACTGAGCCGGTGTAACTGAGTCAGGTTTGTAGCCCTCCTTGCTCGCACACACCTTTTCAGTTCTGCAACATGATGCTGCCACCCCCGTGCTTCATGGTTGGGATGGTGTTTTCGGTTTGCAAGCCTCCCCCTTTTTCCTCCAAACATAACGATGGTCATTATGGCCAAACAGTTCTATTTTTGTTTCATCAGACCAGAGGACATTTCTCCAAAAAGTACGATCTTTGTCCCCATGTGCAGTTGCAAACAGTAGTCTGACTTTTTTATGGCGGTTTTGTAGCAGTGGCTTCTTCCTTGTTGAGCGGCCTTTCAGGTTATGTCGATATAGGACTTGTTTTACTGTGTATATAAATACTTTTGAACCCGTTTCCTCCAGCATCTTCACAAGGTCCTTTGCTGTTGTTCTGGGATTGATTTGCACTTTTCTCACCAAAGTACATTAATCTCTAGGAGACAGAACGCGTCTCCTTCCTGAGCGGGATGACGGCTGTGTTTGAGTTTATTTTATTTTTACAGGGACAGTGCACATTAATCAACGTTTCAGTAAAAGTGCCG
The DNA here is from genome assembly GCF_965601325.2 of Salmo salar. NCBI lineage: Eukaryota > Metazoa > Chordata > Actinopteri > Salmoniformes > Salmonidae > Salmo > Salmo salar. Next base: position 92,662,191 of record NC_138305.1, read on the forward strand.
GTTTTAGCCAGCCGGCTAATTTTCAACCGCAGTCCCTGGGCAGGTTATAGTGTGGTCTCATGGTGTTTATACTTGCGTACTATTGTTTGTACAGATGAACGTGGTACCTTCAGGCATTTGGAAATTGCTCCCCAGGATGAACCAGACTTGTGGAAGTCTACAATGTTTCTTCTGGGGTCTTGGCTGATTTCTTTTGATTTTCCCATGATGTCAAGCAAAGAGGCATTGAGTTTGAAGGTAGGCCTTGAAATACATCCACAGGTACACCTCCAATTGACTCAAATGGTGTCAATTAGCCTATCAGAAGCTTTTAAAGCCATGACATCATTTTCTGGAATTTTCCAAGCTGTTTAAAGGCACAGTCAACTTAAATCTGACTTTTCCCCAATTTGAGCATATTTGTTTCAAATGTTAAACCTACAATACCTTATACATCCAGTTGTTTCTCCGTTTGTAAGTCACCCACCAAAAATCTGCTGTTTTGCCTGTGTTATTTGTGCTGGTCTAATTCCTAAAATGGAAAAGCAGAAGAATCTGTGTGCTCTATAGTGATAATAGTTTACATGCTGCTCTTCGATATCCCAGGTTTGTGGCATCGATGAACAAATAATTAAATCTTTACTTCAAAGTCAGATGTTATTATGTTATGTATAAAAGGCATTGTTAACTATTTATTCTTCTTTAAATTGTTGTGGTTCAGGTATTTGACATGATACATTTTTTTGTTTATTGTTTTTACCCCCTTTTCTCCCCAATTTCGTTATATCCAATTGGTAGTTACAGTCTTGTCCCATCTCTGCAACATCCATAAGGACTCGGGAGAGGCAAAGGTAGAGAGGCATGCAGCCTCCGAAGCACGACCCCGCCAAGCCGCACTGCTTCTTGACAAGCTGCTCGCTTAACCCGGAAGCCAGCCTCATCAAGGTGTTGGAGGAAACACGTACAGCTGGTGACCAAAGTCAGCGTGCATGAGCCTGGCCGCCACAAGGAGCCAGCCAAACCCTCCACTAACCCTGACAATGCTGGGCCAATTGTGCACTGCCTCGTGGGTCTCACGGTCACGACCGGCTTCTACACAGCCCGGGATCGAGCCTGGATCTGTAGTGACGCCTCTAGACCGCTGAGCCACTCGGGAGGCTTACGTGATTGATGGGTGACTAGGTGCATTGTTGTCAAGTAAATATGCTTATTCATTCATGATATGGATACATTCTGCAACGAGTTAGCTGGCTTTGAATCTGCAACAGAACATGTCAACAAGTTAGTTCTGAATTGCTTTAATACAGCAGTGCATTCGGACACCATTAATTTAAATAGATTTCACCTCGTTCATATACTGCACATAATTTTTAAGATGCACTGTCCCTTTAAGGCAGCCATGGCTCCTCTCGAGTCGAGGCCGACATTTTTCAATGCAAGAAATTTCCTTGCATAAATTATGTTCATGACGTAGCGCTAAAGGCCACATTTTTAGTAATTTTGGTGGATTTTACAGAAGTCGCTTTTAGGAGACATATGGAGGAATATGTGGGTAATCTGAATTGCAGTACCAAAGGACCGTCATTAAATATTGAGAAAGAAAGGATCCTGACGTTGCCAACCCTCCTTATCAATGCAAAAATATATTTTGTGTGCAGCCATAGCGCCTGACTGGTGCTGTGAGATGCATTTTTAATTATGTGTGACTAAAACAAACTGTGGCAAAGCTTTTTAAAAGGGGAGAACCACAGAAATAAGACATTTTTTTACGGTAAGTTGTTCGCTAAGATAGGATGCGTAAGATTGCCATTGGCTATATAGCGCGACGAAATGGCGAGAGGAAATGAGTTTTTTTCGTTAATATGCAATGCTCTTAATTAGCATAATTTATATATTTATGATAAATAGAGGGAAATACATAAAATGCAGTCCCCAAGCATGGAATTGCGGGCAATTTTTTTTGTCGCGCATATTTTATGGGTAACATCGTGTCCTCAAATAGGTTACACTGCGAGATTTATTGTGGCTAGATTAGGAGTGGCCAGAGTACGGGGATCAACACCTGCCGAAGTTTTGACAGATCAATCATTTCTGTGTTGTGGTGTGCTTCGCGCGACTGATCTTTTTGATATTACGTCAAAATATAAACATTTCCAATAGTCATTTGTCAGCTATAATCATTCTAGAAGGCTAGATTTGTTGGGGACATAGGCGGGCCTGTATCTTCTAGGCCGCTTATGATCAAGAAGCTGCCAATTCTTGGTGCATTATATGTTTAATTTGTCATGAAGACATAAATAAAGTAATACAGTCTATTATTATCACTGTGTGTGCACCCCAGTAGCCCCCAGTATACAAGTACACTGGACTTAATATCCTAGGTGTGACTTCTATTTATATTGCTGTCACTTATGTGGCATCATATGATTTGTTAATTTTATACCCCAAGACTACAGCTAGAAACCAAATTGTCACAGTATTAGATAGGCCCATAAGACACTATTGTGGGAGCGCTATTTAAGCGGTTTGCTATTGAACAGTCATTCGTAGCTATAATAATAATAATAATAGTTTCATCTGGAGTAGCACAAATGTCTCCAACCATTAGGCCTAATTCATAGATTTAATAGAAAAAGTATCAGCACACCACATAGATGGGGAAAAAACTATTCACATAGGCAAGCCTAATACCTGGTAGTTTTGATGTTACATTATTATCTTTCCTTACTTAGAATGTCAAGACAATGACTGCTTGGTGGTGAGAACACTAAACCATGGACCCTCAGGATCTCCCTGCTGCTGATGCACCCCTCACTGTCAATGAACAGGTACCACTAACTGCTTTGTAAACACTACATGATTTCACGTCAGTTATACACCCCTGCCCAAATTTCCTAACTCTCTGTGTTGCCTCTGCCTCATAGTCCTCTGTCATAAGCTATTGCCACATCCATGTCACCATGTATTTGGAATGATTAACCCCACACAGTAATATTGAGGTTGATATAGTAGCTATCCAAATGTCATCAATTAATACCGATTCGGTAACACTCCTATGGTTTCTGCTATACTCTGTCATGCTTATTGATTAATTGTGTATGTCTACTCCATCTGTGTCCTTTACACGCATAGTCAGCTAACTAAAGCAATGTCTTTTTTGAATTATGAGCGGGGCTCTCAGAAAGTATTGTTTGAGCTGCTTGTTGGCTGATCTTTGTTGTTTTGTTGTAGTCATGTTTTTTTTCTCCCATTTGTGTGTGTTTATTTTGGTTCATTGTGCCCTAACGTGTGTGCTTGGGCTCTCTGTTCTCCTTAGCCATTCACTGTCTGACTGCAGAAGTATTTTTTTCAGCCATTAGGTTCCTGCACTTTGAAATACCCTGCCAAAGACAACCAGGTATGCATCCCTTCTTTCCTGCATTGCACTCTCTCTGTCTGCACCTTTCTCTCCAGCTCAGGTTTTCTCCCTGCCTCTCCTTCACATCTTTCATGGCTGGATCCGTTCATACATCATGTGTTTGCTTTGTTATATTTACTAATAATATACAAATTGGATAATTAGGATAGGATACAGATAGGGAAGCTGTCTACATCTGTTGACAAGAACTATGACAGGTCATACTCCTATGGAATGGTTTGCTCATGTGTAAACTCATGTTCTGTTCCACATGTAACCAATACACATGGTCCTCTACCTGAGTTGTCTCAGTAGGTTGAGAGTGAACGGTACTAAATTTAACTCAATACATCAGTGGAACGATACTGAGCCTAGTTAGATATTTATACCATATCATTGTATTATTACTACATGATTACCTCTCGGCCCTCCTCCTCATCATGACTCGGAACAAAAACATCCACGCTGCTGTGAATAGATGATGATGAGTCATTTATTGTGTATAGTTGCGTGACTTCTATTCATAAAGCGTCTCAGGAGTGCAGATCTGGGATCAGGTCCCTTCTGTCCATCTTATCCGTTATGATCTGAGACACTTTATGAATACGGACCCTGGTCTTGTGTTGTGCTCTCCAATGCTGTGCAGGTGATAGTGATGTCTGGTCACGAGACGATCCGAGTCCTGGAAGTGGAGGTAGATCAAGCCTCTCTTCCATCCTCAGTGCCTGATGGGAGGACTGATTCGGGGGGTGAAGATGGGGGTAATCAGGCCACGGAGCAACCTGAGGCAGGCATGCAGGACAGCCCGAGACCACCCCACAACGCTGGGGGAGTAGGTGAGCCCTTTGTAGGATACCGATATGGTAGGTTAGACTCCATGCAATACAGATTATACTGCATTTTGTTTACCGTTTCAGCGTGAAAATATTTCAGTTTTAAAAACCGAATTTAAGAGTGAGGTGTGGTGTGTGCTGATGGTAGAATAGCAGTGTGTTCTCTCTCTGCTGTCAGTGCTGGAGGACCAGGTGGCGTCTGTGGAGTCTGCAGACTCGGGTGTCCAGACTCTAGCACAGACTGCAGTTCCCATCAGCGTCTCCCTGTCGCAGTCACAGACCACCATGCCCATGACTGTGCAGAGCTTACAGGGCTTGCAGGGCTGTCAACAGGTGAGAACAATTAAACAAAAATAACTTTTCAACTACTTTTAGTGTAGTCATCGGTCATCCTGTTTATTTTTTTCCCCCACCCTCTTCTCCTTTTCCTCTCCCATGCATCACACTTTACCTGTCTGGATCTCACCTCTTCCTCCCTCATAACTGACAGAAATGCACGGGGTGGCTAAAAACAGACCTCCATCTTCTGCTAGCTTGCTACCCATGGCTCGGCTAGCTGTCTGAATCGCCGTGACCCCAACCAACCTCACTACTCACTGGACCCTTATGATCACTCGGCTAAGCATGTCTCTCCTTAATGTCAATATGCCTTGTCCATTGCTGTTCTGGTCAGTGTTTATTGGCTTATTTCACTGTAGAGCCTCTAGCCCTGCTCGTTATACCTTATCCAACCCTTCAGTTACACCACCCACACATGCGATGACATCACCTGGTTTCAGGGATGTTTCTAGAGACAATATCTCTTTCATCATCACTCAATGCCTAGGTTTAACTCCACTGTATTCACATCCTACCATACCTTTGTCTGTACACTATACCTTGAATCTATTTTATCGCCCCCAGAAACCTGCTCCTTTTACTCTCTGTTCTGGACGTCCTAGATGTCCAATTCTCATGGCTTTTAGCCGTACCCTTATCCTATTCCTCTGTTCCTCTGGCGATGTAGAGGTGAATCCAGGCCCTGCAGTGCCTAGCTCCACTCCTATTCCCCAGGCGCTCTCTTTTGTTGACTTCTGTAATCGTAAAAGCCTTGGTTTCATGCATGTTAACATTAGAAGCCTCCTCCCTAAGTTTGTTTTATTCACTGCTTTAGCACACTCTGCCAACCCGGATGTCTTAGCCGTGTCTGAATCCTGGCTTAGGAAGACCATCAATAACTCTGAAATCTCCATCCCTAACTACAACATTTTCAGACAAGATAGAATGGCCAAAGGGGGCGGTGTAGCCTGCAGAGTTCTGTCCTACAATCCAGGTCTGCACCCAAACAGTTTGAACTTCTACTTTTAAAAATCCACCTCTCTAAAAACAAGTCTCTCAATGTTGCCGCCTACTAAAGACAACCCTCTGCCCCCAGCTGTGCTCTGGATACCATATGTGAACTGATTGCCCCCCATCTATCTTCAGAGCTCGTGTTGCTAGGTGACCTAAACTGTGACATACTTAACACCCCGGCCATCCTACAATCTAAGCTTGATGCCCTCAATCTCACACAAATTATCAATGAACCGACCAGGTACAACACAAATGCCGTAAACATGGGCACCCTCATAGATATCATCCTAACCAACTTGCCCTCTAAATACACCTCTGCTGTTTTCAACCAAGATCTCAGCGATCACTGACTCATCCTGCATCCGTAATGGGTCTGCGGTCAAACGACCTCCACTCATCACTATCAAACGCTCCCTGAAACACTTCAGCGAGCAGGCCTTTCTTATCGACCTGGCCCGGGTATCCTGGATGGATATCGACCTCATCCCGTCAGTAGAGGATGCCTGGTTATTTTTTTTAAATGCCTTCCTCACCATCTTAAATAAGCATGCCCCATTCAAGAAATTTAGAACCAGGAACAGATATAGCCCTTGGTTCTCTCCAGACCTGACTGCCCTTAACCAACACCAAAACATCCTGTGGCGTTCTGCATTAGCATCGAACAGCCCCCGTGAACCTTTTTAGGGAAGTTAGAAACCAATATACACAGGCAGTTAGAAAAGCCAAGGCTAGCTTTTTCAAGCAGAAATTTGCTTCCTGCAACACAAACTAAAAAATGTTCTGGGACATTGTAAAGTCCATGGAGAATAAGAGCACCTCCTCCCAGCTGCCCACTGCACTGAGGATAGGAAACTCTGTTACCACTGATAAATCCACTATAATTGAGAATTTCAATAAGCATTTTACTACGGCTGGCCATGCTTTCCACCTGGCCACCCCTACCCCGGTCAACAGCACTGCACCCCCCACAGCAACTTGCCCAAGCCTTCCCCATTTCTCCTTCTCCCAAATCCAGTCAGCTGATGTTCTGAAAGAGCTGCAAAATCTGGACCCCCACAAATCAGCCGGGCTAGACAATCTGGACCCTTTCTTTCTAAAATGATCTGCCGAAATTGTTGCAACCCCTATTACTAGCCTGTTCAACCTCTCTTTCGTGTCGTCTGAGATTCCCAAAGATTGGAAAGCAGCTGCGGTCATCCCCCTCTTCAAAGGGGGGGACACTCTTGACCCAAACTGCTACAGACCTATATCTATCCTACCCTGCCTTTCTAAGGTCTTCGAAAGCCAAGTTAACAAACAGATCACCGACCATTTCAAATCCCACCGTACCTTCTCCGCTATGCAATCTGGTTTCAGAGCTGGTCATGGGTGCACCTCAGCCACGCTCAAGGTCCTAAACGATATCTTAACCGCCATCGATAAGAAACAGTACTGTGCAGCCGTATTCATTGATTTCGACTCTGTCAATCACCACATCCTCATCGGCAGACTCAACAGCCTTGGTTTCTCAAATGATTGCCTCGACTGGTTCACCAACTACTTCTCCAACAGTTCAGTGTGTCAAATCTGAGGGCCTGTTGTCCAGGCCTCTGGCAGTCTCTATGGGGGTGCCACAGGGTTCAATTCTTGGGCCGACTCTCTTCTCTGTATATATCAATGATGTCGCTCTTACTGCTGGTGAGTCTCTGATCCACCTCTACGCAGACGACACCATTCTGTATACTTCTGGCCCCTCTTTGGACACTGTGTTAACAACCCTCCAGACGAGCTTCAATGCCATACAACTCTCCTTCCGTGGCCTCCAACTGCTCTTAAATACAAGTAAAACTAAATGCATGCTCTTCAACCGATCGCTGCCTGCACCTGCCCGCCCGTCCAGCATCACTACTCTGGACGGTTCTGACTTAGAATATGTGGACACCTATAAATAACCTAGGTGTCTGGTTAGACTGTAAACTCTCCTTCCAGACTCACATAAAACATCTCCAATCCAAAGTTAAATCTAGAATTGGCTTCCTATTTCGCAACAAAGCATCCTTCACTCATGCTGCCAAACATACCCTCGTAAAACTGACCATCTTACCGATCCTCGACTTTGGCGATGTCATTTACAAAATAGCCTCCAACACCCTACTCAACAAATTGGATGCAGTCTATCACAGTGCCATCCGTTTTGTCACCAAAGCCCCATATACTACCCACCACTGCGACCTGTACGCTCTCGTTGGCTGGCCCTCGCTTCATACTCGTCGCCAAACCCACTGGCTCCAGGTCATCTACAAGACCCTGCTAGGTAAAGTCCCGCCTTATCTCTGCTGGATGGTCACCATAGCTGCACCCACCCGTAGCACGCGTTCCAGCATGTATATCTCACTTGTCACCCCCAAAGCCAATTCCTCCTTTGGCCGCCTCTCCTTCCAGTTATCTGCTGCCAATGACTGGAACGAACTACAAAAATCTCTGAAACTGGAAACACTTATCTCCCTCACTAGCTTTAAGCACCAGCTGTCAGAGCAGCTCACAGATCACTGCATCTGTACATAGCCCATCTATAAATAGCCCAAACAACTACCTCTTCCCCTACTGTATTTATTTATTTATTTTGCTCCTTTGCACCCCAGTATTTCTACCTTGAACACTCATCTACTGTCAAATCTACCATTCCAGTGTTTTAATTGCTATATTGTATTTACTTTGCCACCATGACCTATTTATTGCCTTTACCTCCCTTATCTCACCTCATTTGCTCACATTGTATATAGACTTATTAATCTACTGTATTATTGAATGTATGTTTGTTTTACTCCATGTGTAACTCTGTGTTGTTATGTGTCGAACTGCTTTGCTTTATCTTGGCCAAGTCGCAGTTGTAAATGAGAACTTGTTCTCAACTTGCCTACCTGGTTATATAAAGGTGGAATAAAATTAAAATAAAATAAAAGTAACCCTCTTACTCCTCCTCCTACCACCTCATACGCCTCCTTCCACCTCATACCCATCCTGCTCCCACTCCTCCCACCTCTCACCCCTCCTCCCACCTCTCACCCCTCTTCATCCTCCCTCCTCTTGTAGGTTCTGACCCAGGAGGGTCTGGCCACTCTGATGACGGGGATGATGGCCCAGACAGGCTCCCTTGCCCAGCCCCTGCTCATCCCCATCAGCATGGCAGGGTCCATGGGGGGCCAAGGAGGCCTGGCTGTCCTCACCTTCCCCACCAGCAACGTAGCCACACTCCCTGGCATTTCAGGTGCCAGCCAGGCCGGAAGCCTCCTCAAACTACCCTTTGCTGGCTTGCAAGGCTTACAAGGATTGCAAAGCTTACAAGGGCTGCAAAGTAAGACATGGCAGAGATGCACTTCTCAGAATGCAAAGCATTAATCATCATCATTGAATCAACAGTCAAGATTTATTTGGCTACCACATGGAGCTTTACCTGTATGTTTGTTCTCTTCTTTCCCAGCAGCCACTGTGCTAAACTCTGTCCAGCCCCAGCAGACAGTCTTCCAGCCTCAGACAGCATCGCTACAGCAGGTCCAGGCAGCTATGCAGCAGGCTCAGCAGAACTCGCAGGTGACTGCAGCCCAACTAGGCCAGGCCATGCCAGCCGTCTCTCAGCCCAACGTGTCTGTGGCAACACTCCAGTCTGCAGGCCTCTCCATCAACCCTGCCATTGTAAGAATGTGTTTCTCTATTGTTATTGTGATGTGTGTGTGTATTTGATTTTCTGTCCTAGACGTGTGTGTTTGGATTCATAGTCAGCAAGCCATGTTTTTTACTTCAAAGTTTGGACATGTCTGTGGATAACTTGAGCAAAGAACCTAATCCACGTGAATATACTTTGTATTCAAAATGATCACATTATCGACAGTAGAATAATCTGGATGCCTCTGTTTCTTTCCCCAGATCAGTGCTGCGTCTTTAGGGGCTCAGCCTCAGTTCATCAGCGCCCTTACTTCCACTCCCATCTTCACCAGTGCCATGTCCGGAATCACCAGCCAGATCATCACCAACGCACAGGGACAGGTGTGCAAACATTTAACAAACTCACTATTTAGCAAGCACCAAATTAAGAATCACACTATTTCAACCAAGAGGTTTTAACGGTCTATTACAGTTGTATAAACTGTCTATAAACTGATCATTAAGTTTATAAAGAACTTATAAACCCTCTTTAAATCCTTATATCCTATAACTTGTACAGTGTTACTGACAAATACATACCCTAATTCTCTTCAATGTGGCCTCCAGGTGATTGGAACCATCCCCCTGATGCTGAACCCTGCATCACTGACTGGAGGGGCTGCTACTCAGACTCTTAATCTCCAGGGTCTGCAAGGCCTGCAGGTGCAGACAGTCCAGCCACAGCTGGTTCTGAACACCCAGGGCCAGATCATTGCCACCATAGGGAATGGACCTGCTACAGTCCCCACATCTGCAGCTGTAATGCCTAAGCCTACTGCTCCTGTGACATTCTCCAAGCCCAGCACTCAGGTACTGTAGGCTCTCCCCCCTCCATTAATTTGTCCCTATGAGTGCTTTTGAGTGGTTTTGAGTGGTTATATTTTGTGTGAACATTTGGTTAAACTGGAAATGGTTGGTCTTTATTGGATGTAACCATTAACCCATTGCTGACATTGACATTTCCCCTCGGGCTCAGGTAACAACAGTTACGCAGTCACCTGTGGTCATCGCCCCACAACCGTCTGGAATGAAGACAGTCACTCCAATCTCCTCCTCAGTCCCTATAACCTGTGGAGACACACCCACTGTCAGCCAGCTCGTCAGCAGTGCGTGGTTTCACTTTTTAATTTTCCTTTTATTTAACAAAGGAAATTCACATTGAGATTGAACATCTTTTTCAAGCGAACCCTGGCCAAGAAAAAGCACATGTTCTCTCCAAACATTGATCTTCTTTTACAAGTAGTTTGATATTTATTCTGGTTTGTCTCTTCCCATCTTAAGAGCCACAGCAAGGGGGCACAGATGAGGAGGGCATTAATCTGGAAGAGATTCGAGAATTTGCCAAGAACTTCAAGATCCGCCGGCTATCCCTGGGGCTGACGCAGACACAAGTGGGACAGGCCCTCACGGCTACAGAGGGTCCGGCCTACAGTCAGTCTGCCATCTGCAGGTAAACTCCTCTGACCTACTGGGTGGTGGCATCCCACAGTAGATAGGTTTCTGAAATTCATTCTATCAAATATGCTAAATAGTGTATGTTGGTATGCTACGGACAATGTAGTTCAAAGGCTACATTTTGAAAGTCTTCGTACTCGTAGGAAAATCACAGGATGGTAGCTCTCACAAAAAATACTTAGAGACCAGTGCCCAGATTCCCAAAACCTTAAGAAGAAACGTCTTCTTAACTGACATTTTTCCCTTAACTATAGACTTAAGAAGCAAGTTAATCAAAGTTGCTATTCCTCAAAGGTTCTTGCAAATCTTATTGCTCTATTTCTTATGTTTCTTCTTAAGCAAAAAGTTAAGAAGAAATTAGATTCTTGAAAATAATTAGAGACCAGATGAAATGGGGTTAGGTGTTATTTTGAAGAGTAGATGTTGGGTACAATCTGGTTGATCAGCGGCTACTGTGTAATTAGTTTAAAAGTTGTTGCTCCTCTGTTTCCTCTTGCAGGTTTGAGAAGCTGGACATTACACCTAAGAGTGCTCAGAAGCTGAAGCCTGTGTTGGAGCGATGGCTGGCCGAAGCTGAGTTGTGGAACCAGAAGGGTCAGCAGAATCTAATGGAGTTTGTGGGTGGTGAGCCGTCCAAGAAACGCAAGCGTCGCACCAGCTTCACCCCGCAGGCTATCGAAGTGCTCAACACCTACTTTGAGAAGAATGCCCTGCCCACGGGACAGGAGATTACGGAAATCGCTAAGGAGCTCAACTACGACCGTGAGGTTGTCCGCGTATGGTTCTGCAACAGGCGGCAGACACTGAAGAACACCAGCAAGATCAATGCGTTTCAGGTTCAGCTGTAAGCCTGTGCAGTAAGTAGGCGTGGACTAGTGGGGAAGTTGGCAGAACAGGATAATCAGCTAAAGAAGAACGTTTTGTAAAGACAGTAAAACAGTAAACCCGAGTAAGTTTCAAATTATATGGACTTTGGGAAGAAAATGAAAGACACTGAATGACTCTTGAACTGAGTCTTACTATATGGGACATAGAATACTCACTTATCTCCATATTTTTTGTGTGTGTGGGAGAGAGAAAAAAAGACATTGCATGTGAAACGTGATGGGGTTTAATGTTCACAAATCCTCTATCAGTTTGACAACCTCTTGTTTCATTTATTGTTATACCATGTTATTATGTAAAACAATGGATGAAATTTGATGTGGTTTTATACACTTAAAATAACGTTTTTGTGAATTGTGTGGCAAATGCCCCCAAAAATATTTGGTTACATTACATTGTTACAGTTGTACAATGTCAAATTACAGATATTATGCTGGTGCCACCAAAATAGTTTTGGAATTTGTATCTCTTTATTAAGTTTGTGTGATTCTGTATGTGTAATGTGTGAATGTAGTCCGAATACTTTAAGAAAGTATTCTGAGTCGGAAAAAGTTTACCATGGTAAAGGTTGTCATTTAGATGAGTTAATCTGTAAAAGCCACTTACAAATCTATTGTTTTAAATAGTTAACAGATGACTAGAGAGTGAAAAGAGTTGAAAACATTCCCTGTCTCAAATGAGTCAGGCACCAGTGCTGTTTAATGTGTACTGTGTATTGAAAATACTTACATAACATAAACAAATCATCAAATTAATCAAATTGATTGAATAAGACAACTTGACTATGTGAATTAATTGATTCATATATTGTAGTTTTGATCCATAGAAAATACGGTTTCTCCACTGAAAGGAATGGTCAATTAGGGACAAACAAAATGTAAGGACTTATGGCTTCCCATCCCTTTTTTATAACCTTGTAATTCTTTGCACTTTAGTGACTTTAAAGTTATCTGTAGCAAATACCAACTGGTTACCCATCATATTTAAGTGGTCGATAAGTAAATGTTTTGCATGGCATACAGATTTCTAAATGTTTTAACGATCAAACTTCTGTGCGCCATGAGCATTAATTTTGTAAGGTGATATTTACTTTAGGCAGTGGTACATCAAAGAAAGAGAATAAAGTACAATACTTTATTCTGGCCCAACTGCATATAATTTGTCTATGTCTGTGATATGCCATGCTGAGCAGTGTAAGAATTAATTTGTTCCTCATAATTGCCTTTTAAGACTGACAATATTTCCTTTCTCTCTGAAAACATAACTGTTATATGAATCCTGTGTTATGTTATCCATACACAACTGCCATTACAGAAGTAGCTATAACCAACAACTTGTAAAAATTTTCACCAGTGAATTGTCTGTCTGAATAGTTTTGAGATGACAGAATGCAAATGCAAATCGTAGGTGAACACATTTTAATAGTGTAGTTCTAAGAATTAAACTAATTCTACTAATCATTTTGTTCATGTTGGGCATAGGAAAATGTGTGCAGTATAAAACCAGCGATACATCTGAATTACTGAATACAGCTGAATTACTGCACTGTTGGAGCTAGAAACACAAGCATTTCACTGCACCTGTGATAACATCTGCAAAATATGTGTATGCGACCAATTACATTTAATTTTTATTTCAATAGAATCTGTGTGAAATCATTAAAGTGATTAAACTGTTGGATAATTTTGGATCATGGCATTCTCTGCCTAATATTAATAAATGCTTACTGAAAACCTCCCACGTGTTATTGTATTGTGTACCACTATGACTCTTGACTTAATTATGTTTTTGTTCCACTGGATATCATAAGGTGAATGCACCAATTTGTAAGTCGCTCTGGATAAGAGCGTCTGCTAAATGACTTAAATGTAAATGTACACCATATGCCTTTGCGTAAGCGTTATGGTTCTGTCCAGGCTTCCAAAGATCTAAAATCCTGGATATATGGAGCTTCTGTCTTATTTCACACCTATCCCGTCTCTTCAGATCTACAAATACGGGTAGTTTCGGACGAGGCAACCGTAAATTATTTTCCACTCAAATACAGTAGGTGGAGATCGTGTACTTGTGCCACCTAAACTAGTATGGTTAGAACACCATAGAATCCAGTAAATATTTTAAGTGAACATGTAACAACACATTACTATGCTTTCTTGAATATATTCACTGATGAATCTAAGGACCATAAAATAGGGAGGACAGGTGCAGATTTTTAGAGTTCCTGAGTTTAAGGTGGCAGTGACAAATTGAGTTGAGTTGCTGGCCATAGTCTTGGCTGCAGAATGGATGGAGGACGTGATGAGCACTGATGAGCTTAAATTAATTTGTGTCACAGAGCAGACACAATGTATTGTATGAGATTTTGCAGTGCCTGTTTAGGGTGAGATAGATGGGGGTATTTGCGAGGTTCCTCTGGGTACCAGCTCATGTGGGAGTAGAGGGGAATGAGATGGATGTTCTCACCAGGCAGGCACTCAAACATCCTAATTTTGACATGGAAATGTCAATTAGTAAAGCAGAAGCCAAGGGGTTAATAAGAACAGTGGTTAAAAACAATTGGCAAGAGTTGTGGAACAGGGAGGGAAAGGGAAGACAAGTATAAGATCCAGGAAAATTTGGGGGCTGAGAGGTCTCAACTAGTAAGAGCTAAACAACCAACATGTGTGTTCATGAGAGTCTCTCCTTTCCATAGTGTGTAGCCCAAACCGTTCAGACGCTACAGCCGTTTTCGCTAGAAGACCGATTTTCAGGATGTCTCATGGTCTGACAAACACTGCTGTAGCTCTGTCACCTTTCACCACAGATGCGGAACTCCAGCATAGGCAGATGTCATGAATTGAGACGCAGCCCATGGAAAAAGTTATCTCTAGTTTAAACAGACGGATTTCTATGGGGATTTTTTTATTGTGCTAATTGGATTTCCACGGGGCACAGACATCGACTCTTGGGGGTTTAAAGGGTAGGGTTTAGAGTAGACCTTCCCTGTCTCTTTTCCACACTACAGTCCAGTTGACGGCGGTAATGCACCTTTAAAGTTGGTTGCCAACCACCATTTAAAATCTACAGAACAAGAAGAAGAAATTGTGATAGAAGACACCTCCATTCCGCCAGCAAGAATAAGCAAGACCTTGCAAGAATAAGGAAGTGACCTCGGTGATTTCCATTCAAAATAAAGGTCCGCATTGAAAATGTAAAAAAAATTAAAAATGGTTGAAATGTTTAACATTTTATGAGGAAATGTTAGCAGACCTAGAATTTTGTTTAACATTATGAAAAAGGAAAAAAGTGAATCACCTTTATAGCACAAATAATATAGGATTGACATTATTGTTAGCAGCATTAAAAGTAATGATTTCTAGGTAGTTATCATGGTAACAACAGTAATAAAATAACAAATAATGCTGCTATTAATAATATTATTATAATTATAATAACAAATATTAGAAAACACGTTTAAATCCCATTGTTAATTAGCCCATTCGTATTGCACAATGTTCAATACGTTTTTCATTTTGGACACAATGCTTGACTTGGGCAGGAGCTCACCGAAGCTGAGTACCGGCACCTCAAATGTTCTACTGCTTGAACTCCTGTTTCTCTTGTAGAATATTAGCTCAAAAGTATTGTGGAGCTCCTGCACCTAAGTATACACAGGTCCAGTACCCAAAATGAGTTATGGCACCTATTTCAGTCCAAGTCAAGTACTGATTGGACTTACATATTGCACCATACACAATTTCCTGTACATTGTATCGCAGTAAAAGGGGAGTCCATTCTAGTCAGGAGCAGCTCTTGTTTCTAAATCCACAAAGTTTACAACCCAAGGAGTATTGCTGCTCATTCTGCAGCTCTTAAAGTGTGGCCTGTCATCTTAAATCCAATCCTTTTTTTTTTGTTTTACATTAGACACACATATTACATCGAACACAATTTCCTGTATGTTGAGTCGCAGTAAAACAGGGTCCGTTATACTCAGAATCACTTCTACTTCCCAAATCCAAAGAGTTTACACCCCTCTGTGCTTACACACAGAGGAGCATCACTGCTGATTTTTCTGCCCTTGAAGAGCGGCCAATCAGCTTAAATCCACATTTATTTTCATATTGGACACACATATTGCAACGTACACAATGTTCTTTATGTTGTGTCGCAATAAAAGAGGGATCCATTCCTGTGTCGATTTTAGCAGCATGCCAGCAAAGCCACTACACCACACAACAATACACAATACATTAATTGTACTATAACGGCAATAAGCAGTGCCCACAAACTGTTAGGGCCTACATAACGCTGTCCCAATAGCAGAGCTTTCTTGCCAGCACAATGGAGTGAATCCTTCCCACTGCTACACCTGACTATCAGGAGCCTTGTCTGGCAGCCAAACAATTCATTCAGCCTCATTTACTGCCTTTTTAAAAAACATATTTTTTTTATTCTAATAAAAATAAAAATAAATTATAAAAATATGGCTGACCATATCTCCCTGGCATATTACATCATTTATGCAGCAGCATATAAGACATTTTTGGACTCACATTGTTGTGCGCGGCGGTCCTACGTTGGCAAATTTTGTCATTAAAGAAAAAGATTTACAATTCCGAGTTGGATGACCATTCAAAACATATGTTCCCAGTCTGACTTCCCAGTTGCAATGCTTGCGGTTAGCCACTGTCACTGATTCCTTCCAAACAACTCATTGTTGAATTTACAATTTCCAACTTGTTGTGTAATGTTTATGTCCAATGGCCGATGAGCACCGATACGTTTTATCTATAATTTATCTTCCTTATTTCTCTTCATATGACAAGGATTAAAAAGGATTTACCAGTAGATTGTCTACTTGATTTCTGATGATGACTGTTAGCTAAGATTTTGAAAATAAGATGTTGACATGATCAGTCCAATCAAAGCTACTGTAGATATAACGTGATTTGACGTCCGTTTATCTGTGGCCAATTACCTTGAGCCTCCTTGGAAGGGCTCACATTCTTGATGTCTACCCTTACTAAAGGCGGGGATGTAGTATCCCCATGAGTGACAGAACACTGAGCCAATCACAGTACAATGCTGAGCCAATCACGGTGCAATGCTCCTATTTTCTGCTGGTCTGCCACACCCCCACAGAAAGCACTGAGCTAGGATGAAACGCCTGCATTTTGGAGCTGCCTGTTTGTATGCGGCTTTATTAACTCAATGATATATATATTTTTTTACATTGTTTGCAAACTGATATGTGACACATATTAATGCCAAAATAACATGCAAAACAGGCAAGCCCCCGCCCCACCTGCCCTGAATGACTGGTCGCCAATGATCCATTCTAATCAGGAGCACTTCTAATTTCCATATCCACAGAGTTCCTCGAGGAGTGTCGCTGCTCATTTTGCGGCCCTTAAAGTGTATGGTGCAATATGTATGTTCAATATGCGGCCCTTACAATTCTTAAAAGTCTAAGAAGGAGGGGGGTACCCCTCTAGGTATAAAAAATGTATTTGATAAAATATTACATTTGGCCTTTACTACTATAGCCCATAGAAACGCATTGAATAACACATTCACAAAAGGCAAAAAAGACAGTCAAAAATGAAATCATAACAAATAAGGATTTGAAGTGTCTATCCTATATCTGGGAGATACAGTTGAAGTCGGAAGTTACATACACTTAGGTTGGCGTCATTAAAACTCGTTTTTCAACCACTCCACAAATGTCTTGTTAACAAACTATAGTTTTGGCAAGTCGATTAACACATCTACTTTGTGCATGACACAAGTAATTTTTCCAACAATTGTTTACAGACAGATTATTTCACTTATAATGCAATGTATCACAATTCCAGTGGGTCAGAAGTTGACTGTGCCTTTAAACAGCTTGGAAAATTCCAGAAAATGATGTCATGGCTTTAGAAGCATCTGATAGGCTAATTGACATAATTTGAGTCAATTGGAGGTGTACCTGTGGATGTATTTCAAGGCCTACCTTCAAACTCAGTGCCTCTTTGCTTGACATCATGGGAAAATCAAAAGAAATCAGCCAAGACCTCAGAAAAAAATGGTAGACCTCCACAAGTCTGGTTCATCCTTGGGAGCAATTTCCAAATGCCTGAAGGTACCACGTTCATCTGTACAAACAATAGTACGCAAGTATAAACACCATGAGACCACGCAGCCGTCATACCGCTCAGGAAGGAGACACGTTCTGTCTCCTAGAGATGAACGTACTTTGGTGAGAAAAGTGCAAATCAATCCCAGAACAACAGCAAAGGACCTTGTGAAGATGCTGGAGGAAACAGGTACAAAAGTATCTATATCCACAGGAAAACGAGTCCTATATTGACATAACCTGAAAGGCCGCTCAGCAAGGAAGAAGCCACTGCTCCAAAACCGCCATAAAAAAGCCAGACTACGGTTTGCAACTGCACATGGGGACAAAGATCAAACTTTTTGGAGAAATGTCCTCTGGTCTGATGAAACAAAAATAGAACTGTTTGGCCATAATGACCATCGTTATGTTTGGAGGAAAAAGGAGGAGGCTTGCAAGCCGAAAAAACCCATCCCAACCGTGAAGCAAGGGGGTGGCAGCATCATGTTGTGGGGGTGCTTTCCTGCAGGAGGGATTGGTGCACTTCACAAAATGGATGGCATCATGAGGCAGGAAAATTATGTGGATATATTGAAGCAACATCTCAAGACATCAGTCAGGAAGTTAAAGCTTGGTCGCAAATGGGTCTTCCAATGGACAATGACCCCAAGCATACTTTCAAAGTTGTGTCAAAATGGCTTAAGAACAACAAAGTAAAGGTATTGGAGTGGCCATCACAAAGCCCTGACCTCAATCCTATAGAAAATATCTGGGCAGAACTGAAAAAGTGTGTGCGAGCAAGGAGGCCTATAAACCTGACTCAGTTACACCAGCTCTGTCAGGAGGAATGGCCAAAATTCACCCAACTTGTTGTGGGAAGCTTATGGAAGGCTACCTGAAACGTTTGACCCAAGTTAAACAATTTAAAGGCAATGCTACCAAATACTAGTTGAGTGTATATAAACTTCTGACCCACTGTGAATGTGATGAAAGTAATAAAAGCTGAAATAAATTATTCTCTCTACTATTATTCTGACATTTCACATTTTTAAATTAAGTGGTGATCCTAACTAATCTAAGACAGGGAATTTTTCTCTGATTAAATGTCAGGAATTGTGAAAAACTGAGTTTAAATGTTTTTACTATTTTCTACATGAAATAACATATATGGAATCATGTATTAACCAAAAAAGTGTTTGAGGTATTATTAACCAAAAAATCAAAAGGTATTTTACTTTGAGAATCTTCAAAGTAGCCACCCATTGCCTTGATGACAGCTTTGCACACACTTGGCATTCTCTCAACCAGCTTCATGAGGTAGTCATCTGGAATGCATTTCAATTAACAGGTGTGCCTTGTTAAAAGTTAATTTGTGGAATTTCTTTCCTTCTTAATGCGTTTGAGCCAATCGGTTGTGCTGTGACATGGTAGGGGTGGTGTACAGAAGATGACCCTATTTGGTGGAAGACCAAGTCCATATTATGGTAAGAACAGCTCAACTAAACAAAGAGAAATGACAGTCCATCATCACTTTAAGACCTTTGAAAGTTTCTTCAAGAGCAGTCGCAAAAAACATCGAGCTCTATGATGAAACTGGCTCTCATGAGGACCGCCACAGGAAAGGAAGACCCAGAGTTACCTCTGCTGCAGAGGATAAATGTATTAGAGTTACCAGCCTCAGAAATTGCAGCCTAAATAAATGCTTCACAGTCTTCAAGTAACAGACACATCTCAACATCAACTGTTCAGAGGAGACTGTGTGAATCAGGCCTTCATGGTCAAATTGCTGCAAGAAACCACTACTCAAGGACACCAATAAGAAGAAGAGACTTGCTTGGGCCAAGAAACACGAGCAATGGACTTTTAACAGGTGCAAATCTGTCCTTTGGTCTGATGAGTCCAAATTTGAGATTTTTCATTCCAACCGCCGTGTATTTATGAGACCCAGAGTATGTGAACGGATGCATCAATCAATCAATCAATCAATCAATCAAATGTATTTATAAATCCTTTTTTACATAAACCGATGTCACAAAGTGCTATACAGAAACCCAGCCTGAAACCCCAAACAGCAGGCAATGCAGATGTAGAAGCACGGTGGCTTGGAAAAATTCCATAGAAAGGCAGGAACCTAGGAAGAAACCTCGAGAGGAACCAGGCTATGAGGGGTGGCCAGTCCTCTTCTGGCTGTGCCGGGTGGAGATTATAACAGTACATGGCCAAGATGTTCAAAAGTTCATAGATGACCAGCAGGGTCAAATAATAATAATCAAAGTGGTTGTAGAGGGTGCAACAGGTCAGCACCTCAGGGGTAAATGTCAGTTGGCTTTTCATAGCCAATCATTCAGAGTTAGAGACAGCAGGTGCGTTAGAGAGAGAGTCGAAAAACAGCAGGTCCGGGACAAGGTAGCATGTCTGGTGAACAGGTCAGAGTTCCATTGCCGCAGGCATAACAGTTGAAACTGGAGCAGCAGCAGGTGGGGTGGACTGGGGACAGCAGGTGGACTGAGGACTGCAAGGAGTCATCAGGCTAGGTAGTCCTGAGACATGGTCCTAGGGCTCAGGTCCTCCGAGTGAAGAGACAAAAGAGAGAAAGAGAGAGAGAGATAGAGGGAGCACACTTAAATTCACACAGGACACCAGATAAGACAGGGCAAATACTCCAGATATAACAGACTGATCCTAGCCCCCGACACAAACTATTGCAGCATAAATACTGGAGGCTGAGACAGGAGGGATCGTGAGACACTGTGGCCCCATCCGATGATACCCCTGGACGGGGGCCAACCAGGCAGGATATAACCCCACCCTCTTTGAGAAAGCACAGCCCCCTCACCACTAGAGGGGTATCTTCAAACCACCAACTTACTATCCTGAGACAAAGCCTACTACCCTGAGACAAAGCCAAGTATAGCCCCCACAGCACGAACCCGAGGGGGGCGCCAATCTGGACAGGAAGATCATGTCAGTGACTCAACCCACTCAAGTGACGCACCCCTCCTAGGGACGGCATGGAAGAGCACCAGTAAGCCAGTGACTCAGTATGTATCCCTCTAGGTTGGGTAAAGTCCTATTTATCAGGAAGGGAGCAAGTAGTAGAGGTTAATGGTTCACTGTCTCAGGCAAAACCAATGAGTTGTGACGTTCCACAGGGGAGCATGCTTGGGCCTCTGCTGTTTTTATTGTATATTAACGATATGAAAGATGCTTGTTCTTGCCATCTTTTTCTTTATGTGGATGACTCTACACTTCTGGTGTCTCACAAAAGTAAAACTATGTTGGAGAGCATACTTAGCATAGAGCTTACTAATGTTAGCAAATGGCTTGGAGATAATAAGCTATCTCTGCACTTAGGGAAAACAGAGGCAATTATTTTTGGATCCAGACCTAAATTGAGTAGGTCGTCTGAAATCAGAGTGGAGTTAGAGGGTGAGGTGCTGACTACTAAACCTCTGTTAGCTACCTGGGATGAATCCTTGATGTAAGCTTGGGAGGTGTGAGCATGGCCAATAAAGTGCTAGGGAAGGTTAATGCCAGGACTAAGTTCTAGGCTGGAAAGTCCAAGCTGCTTGATAAGGACTCCATGAAAGTGCTAGCTACTGCCCTCATTCAATGCCATTTTGACTACGCTAGTACTTCCTGGTTTGGGGGCTTATCTAAACTGATGAAGGGGAAGCTCCAGATAGCCCGGAATAAGCTGATCAGGGTAGTATTGAAGGTGAGTCCACGTACTCACATAGGCAGGAGCTGCTTTCAGGAACTAAACTGGTTGCCTTTTGAGGCTAGGGTGTCCCAGATTAGACTAGGTTTGGTTTACAAGAGTATTTATGATCCTGCCCCCAGATATTTAAGTGATTACTTTCCTCATGTTAGGGATGCACACAATCACAGCACCAGATCAGGTGTTGCTGATGTGTGCTTATACAGGTTCAGGAGTAATGCTGGGAAAGATACTTTCTTGTATACTGGAGCCTCAGAATGGAATGAGTTGCCTCTGCCCATAAAAACAACGTCCTCTCTGGGAAGCTTTAAAAATAAAGTAAAAATATGTTTGATGTCTTCTGTGCCCATATGAATAACCCCTATGATGTAACTGCAATGATGAGATAGATGTCATTCTTCTCTGTTTTTGTTTTATTATTTCACTGCCATACTGTGTTTAACTGTGTTCGATCTTGTCTAGCCATCTTGTCTCAAGAGGACCACAATGGAAGTCCCATCCCGTTATCCTCGATGGTTTTACTCATGTGCATGTATGGCTTTTTACATTTACATTTACATTTACATTTAAGTCATTTAGCAGACGCTCTTATCCAGAGCGACTTACAAATTGGTGCATTCACCTTATGATATCCAGTGGAACAACCACTTTACAATAGTGCATCTAAATCTTTTAAGGGGGGGGGGGTTAGAAGGATTACTTTATCCTATCCTAGGTATTCCTTAAAGAGGTGGGGTTTCAGGTGTCTCCGGAAGGTGGTGATTGACTCCGCTGTCCTGGCGTCATGAGGGAGCTTGTTCCACCATTGGGGTGTCAGAGCAGCGAACAGTTTTGACTGGGCTGAGCGGGAACTGTGCTTCCTCAGAGGTAGGGGGGCCAGCAGGCCAGAGGTGGATGAACGCAGTGCCCTTGTTTGGGTGTAGGGCCTGATCAGAGCCTGAAGGTATGGAGGTGCCGTTGACTTCACAGCTCCGTAGGCAATCACCATGGTCTTGTAGCGGATGCGAGCTTCAACTGGAAGCCAGTGGAGAGAGCGGAGGAGCGGGGTGACGTGAGAGAACTTGGGAAGGTTGAACACCAGACGGGCTGCGGCGTTCTGGATGAGTTGTAGGGGTTTAATGGCACAGGCAGGGAGCCCAGCCAACAGCGAGTTGCAGTAATCCAGACGGGAGATGACAAGTGCCTGGATTAGGACCTGCGCCGCTTCCTGTGTGAGGCAGGGTCGTACTCTGCGAATGTTGTAGAGCATGAACCTACAGGATCGGGTCACCGCCTTGATGTTAGTGGAGAACGACAGGGTATTGTCCAGGATCACGCCAAGGTTCTTAGCACTCTGGGAGGAGGACACAAGGGAGTTGTCAACCGTGATGGCGAGATCATGGAACGGGCAGTCCTTCCCCGGGAGGAAGAGCAGCTCCGTCTTGCCGAGGTTCAGCTTGAGGTGGTGATCCGTCATCCACACTGATATGTCTGACAGACATGCAGAGATGCGATTCGCCGCCTGGTTATCAGAAGGGGGAAAGGAGAAGATTAATTGTGTGTCGTCTGCATAGCAATGATAGGAGAGACCATGTGAGGATATGACAGAGCCAAGTGACTTGGTGTATAGCGAGAATAGGAGAGGGCCTAGAACAGAGCCCTGGGGGACACCAGTGGTGAGAGCGCATGGTGCGGAGACAGATTCTCGCCACACCACCTGGTAGGAGCGACCTGTCAGGTAGGACGCAATCCAAGCGTGGGCCGTGCCGGAGATGCCCAACTCGGAGAGGGTGGAGAGGAGGATCTGATGGTTCACAGTATCAAAGGCAGCAGATAGGTCTAGAAGGATGAGAGCAGAGGAGAGAGAGTTAGCTTTAGCAGTGCGGAGAGCCTCCGTGACACAGAGAAGAGCAGTCTCAGTTGAATGCCCTGTCTTGAAACCTGGCTGATTAGGATCAAGAAGGTCATTCTGAGAGAGATAGCAGGAGAGCTGGCCAAGGACGGCACGTTCAAGAGTTTTGGAGAGAAAAGAAAGAAAGGATACTGGTCTGTAGTTGTTGACATCGGAGGGATCGAGTGTAGGTTTTTTCAGAAGGGGTGCAACTCTCGCTCTCTTGAAGACGGAAGGGACGTAGCCAGCGGTCAAGGATGAGTTGATGAGCGAGGTGTGGAAGGGGAGAAGGTCTCCGGAAATGGTCTGGAGAAGAGAGGAGGGTTAGGGTCAAGTGGGCAGGTTGTTGGGCGGCCAGCCGTGACAAGACGCGAGATTTCATCTGGAGAGAGAGGGGAGAAAGAGGTCAAAGCACAGGGTAGGGCAGTGTGAGCAGGATCAGCGGTGTCGTTTGACTTAGCAAACGAGGATCGGATATCGTCAACCTTCTTTTCAAAATGGTTGACGAAGTCATCCGCAGAAAGGGAGGAGGGGGGGGGGAGGGGGAGGAGGATTCAGGAGGGAGGAGAAGGTAGCAAAGAGCTTCCTAGGGTTAGAGGCAGATGCTTGGAATTTAGAGTGGTAGAAAGTGGCTTTAGCAGCAGAGACAGAAGAGGAGAATGTAGAGAGGAGGGAGTGAAAGGATGCCAGGTCCGCAGGGAGGCGAGTTTTCCTCCATTTCCGCTCGGCTGCCCGGAGCCCTGTTCTGTGAGCTCGTAGTGAGTCGTCGAGCCACGGAGCAGGAGGGGAGGACCGAGCCGGCCTGGAGGATAGGGGACAGAGAAAATCAAAGGATGCAGAAAGGGAGGAGAGGAGGGTTGAGGAGGCAGAATCAGGAGATAGGTTGGAGAAGGTTTGAGCAGAGGGAAGAGATGATAGGATGGAAGAGGAGAGAGTAGCGGGAGAGAGAGAGCGAAGGTTGGGACGGCGCAATACCATCCGAGTAGGGGCAGAGTGAGAAGTGTTGGATGAGAGCAAGAGGGAAAAGGATACAAGTTAGTGGTCGGAGATTTGGAGGGGAGTTGCAATGAGATTAGTGGAAGAACAGCATCTAGTAAAGATGAGGTCAAGCGTATTGCCTGCCTTGTGAGTAGGGGGGGGAAGGTGAGAGGGTGAGGTCAAAAGAGGAGAGGAGTGGAAAGAAGGAGGCAGAGAGGAATGAGTCAAAGGTAGACGTGGGGAGGTTAAAGTCACCCAGAACTAAGTAACTAATTTTTCAAGTTTTATGTGTGCTTGTTTTTTAAAATGGTCGAATTAATAAACTAAACTAAACTAAACAGCCCCCGTAATAGGGTTAGAGGCAGAAAATCCCAATGGAGACAGGGGAACCGGCCAGGCAGAGACAGCAAGGGTGGTTTGTCGCTCAAGTGCCTTTCCATTCACCTTCGCACCCCTGGGCCAGACTACACTCAGTCATAGGACCTACTGAAGAGATGAGTCTTCAATAAAGACTTAAAGGTCGAAAACCGAGTCTGCGTCTCTCACATGGATAGGCAGACCATTCCATAAAAATTGAGCTCTATATGAGAAAGCCCAGCCTCCAGCTGTTTGCTTAGAAATTCCAGGACAATAAGGAGGCCTGCGTCTTGTGACCGTAGCGTACGTGTAGGTATGTACGGGCGGACCAAATTGGAAAGATAGGTAGGAGCAAGCCCATGTAATGGTTTGCAGGTTAACAGTAAAACCTTGAAATCAGCCCTAGCCATAACAGGAAGCCAGTGTAGAGAGGCTAGCACTGGAGTAATATGATCACATTTTTTGGTTCTAGTCAAGATTCTAGCAGCCGTGTTTAGCACTAACTGAAGTTTATTTAGTGCTTTATCCGGGTAGCCGGAAATTTTAGCATTGCAGTAATCTAATCTAGAAGTGGCAAAAGCATGGATACATTTTCTGCATAATTTTTGGACAGAAGGTTTCTGATTTTTGCAATGTTATGTAGATGGAAAAAATCTGTCCTTGATATGTTCGTCAAAAGATCAGGGTCCAGAGTAACGCGGAGGTCCGTCACAGTTTAATTTGAGACAACTGTACAACCATCAAGATTAATTGTCAGATCCAAAAGAAGATCTCTTTGTTTCTTGGGACCAGGAACTAGCATTTCTGTTTTGTTTGTGTTTAAAAGTTTTAAAAAATGCCACCATCCACTTCCTTATGTCTGAAACACAGGCTTCCAGGGAGGGCAATTTTGGGGCTTCACCATGTTTCATCGAAATGTACAGCTGTGTATCGTCCACATAGCAGTGAAAGTTAACATTATGTTTCCGAATGACATCACCAAGAGGTCAAATATACAGTGAAAACAATAGTGGTCCTAAAACGGAACCTTGAGGAACACCGAAATTGACAGTTGATTTGTCAGAGGACAAACCATCCACAGAGACAAACTGATATATTTCTGACAGATAAGATCTAAACCAGGCCAGAACTTGTCCGTGTAGACCAATTTGGGTTTCCAATCTCTCCAAAAGAATGTGGTGATCGATGGTATCAAAAGCAGCATTAAGGTCTAGGAGCACGAGGACAGATGCAAAGCCTTGGTCTGACACCATTAAAAGGTAATTTACCACCTTCACGAGTGCAGTCTCAGTGCTATGATGGGGTCTAAAACCAGACAGAAGAATTTCATATACATTGTTTGTCTTCAGGAAGGCAGTGAGTTTTTTCAAAAAATGTTTAGAGGAATGGGAGATTCGATATAGGCCGATAGTTTTTTATATTTTCTGGGTCAAGGTTTGGCTTTTTCAAGAGAGTCTTTATTACTGCCACTTTTAGTGAGTTTGGTACACATCCGGTGGATAGGGAGGCGTTTACTATGTTCAACATAGGAGGGCCAAGCACAGGAAGCAGCTCTTTCAGTAGTTTAGTTGGAATAGGGTCCAGTATGCAACTTGAAGGTTTAGAGTCCATGACTATTTTCATCAATGTGTCAAGTTATAGTATTAAAAAACTTGAATGTCTTCCTTGATCGTAGGTCCTTGCAGTGTTGTGCAGACTCAGGACAACTGAGCTTTGGAGAAATACGCAGATTTAAAGAGAAGTCCGTAATTTGCTTTCTAATGATCATGATCTTTTCGTCAAAAGAAGTTCATAAATTTATCACTGCTGAAGTGAAAGCCATCCTCTCTTGGGGAGTGCTGCTTTTTAGTTAGCTTTGCGACAGTATAAAAAATAATTTTTGAATTGTTCTTATTCTCCTTAATTAAGTGTGGAAAAATAGGATGATCGAGCATCAGTGAGGACTCTTCGATACTGCACGGTACTGTCTTTCCAAGCTAATAGAAAGACTTCCAGTTTGGTGTAGCACCATTTCCGTTCCAATTTTCTGGAAGCTTGATTCAGGGCTCGGGTATTTTCTGTATACCAGGGAGCTAGTTTCTTATGACAATTTTTGTTTTGTTTTTAGGGATGCAACTGCATCTAGGGTATTACGCAAGGTTAAATTTAGTTCCTCAGTTAGGTGGTTAACTGATTTTTGTACTCTGACGTCCTTGGGTAGAGGTGGTGGGAGTCTGGAAGGGCATCTAAGAATCTTTGGGTTGTCTGAGAATTTATAGCATGGCTTTTGATGATCCTTGGTTGGGACCTGAGCAGATTATTTGTTGCGATTGCAAACGTAATAAAATGGTGGTCCGATAGCCCAGGATTATGAGGAAAAACATTTAGATCCACAATATTTACATCCACGGGACAAAACTAGGTCCACAGTTTGACTGAGGCAGTGAGTAAGTTTGGAGACATGTTGGACAAAACCCACTGAGTCAATGATGGCTCCGAAAGCCTTTTGGAGTGGGTCTGTGGACTTTTCCATGTGAAAATTAAAGTCACCAAAAATGTGAATATTATCTGCCATGACAACAAGGTCCGAAAGGAATTCAGGGAACTCAGTTAGGAATGCTGTATACGACCCAGGAGGCCTGTAAACAGTAGCTTTAAAAAGTGATTAAGTAGGCTGCATAGATTTCATGACTAGAAGCTCAAAAGACAAAAATGCAGTCTTTTTTTTGTTGGAAAATTGAAATTTGTAATCGGAAATGTTAGCAACACCTCCGTCTTTGCGGAATGCGCGGGGGATATGGTCACTAGTGTAACCAGGAGGAGAGGCCTCATTTAACACAGTAAATTCATCAGGCTTAAGCCATGTTTCAGTCAGGCCAATCACATCAAGATTATGATCAGTGATTAGTTAATTGACTATAACTGCCTTGGAAGTGATCGATCTAACATTGAGTAGCCCTATTTTGAGATGTGAGATATCACAATCTCTTTCAATAATGACATGAATGGAGGAGGTCTTTATTCCAGTGAGATTGCTAGAGCGAACAGTTTTGCCCAACCTTGATCGAGGCACAGACACGGTCTCAATGGGGATAGCTAAGCTGACTACACTGACTGTGCTAGTGGCAGACTCCACTAAGCTGGCAGGCTGGCTAACAGCCTGCTGCCTGGCCTGCACCCTATCTCATTGTGGAGCTAGAGGAGTTAGAACCCTGTCAATGTTCATAGATAAGATGAGAGCATCCCTCCAGCTAGGATGGAGTCCGTCACTCCTCAGTAGGCCAGGCTTGGTCCTGTTTGTGGGTGAATCCCAGAAAGAGGGCCAATTATCTACAAATTCTATCTTTTGGGAGGGGCTGAAAATAGTTTTCAACCAGCGATTGAATTGTGAGACTCTGCTCAATGCTGACACATCTTTCTAGCTGATTTACCACGCTGAAGCTATGTTGCACTTGGTGACCTCTGACTGTTTCATCCTAACATCGTTGGTGCCGACGTGGATAACAATATCCCTATACTCTCTACACTCGCCAGTTTTAGCCTTAGCCAGCACCATCTTCAGATTAGCCTTAACGTCGGTAAACAGTGTATGATCGCTGGATGATTCTTTTTAAGTCTAATACTGTGGGTAATGGAGTCGCCAATGACTAGGGTTTTCAATTTGGCAGAGCTAAATGGTGGGAGGCTTCGGTGTCTCAGACCCCATAACGGGTGGAGGAGAGACCAGAGAAGACTCCGTCTCTGATTCTAACTAGTTGCTTAATGGGGAAAACCGGTTTAATGCTTCTGTCGGCTGAATGAGCGAGACCGGTTGAGCATTCCTACAGCATTTCCTTCCAGAAGCCATGAGAAAATTGTCCGGCTGCGGGGACTGTGCGAGGAGATTTATACTACTATCTGTACTTATTGGGGCACAGACGCCGTTTCATCCTTTCCTACACTTAAATTACCCTTGACTAACGATTGCGTCTGAAGCTGGGCTTGCAGCACGGCTATCCTCTGTCACGAGAATTTTAAATCCCAATGATAATAACTAACAATCAATTAAGCTTTGACCAATCCCAGAAGTTTGTAAGACCCTGGGTTTAAGAATAATTAGGCAAAGACTCAGCTTATGCAAAGGTCCGTACAGTTTATTCAGAGAACATTCTAAAGTCATATAATGCGCACAGCCTATTATATAACTCCTACAAGTGCCTACTAGTGCATCTGTTCCTCCCTGAGTGGAGGAACTTTATCTCCTGTCCTTGGTCTCACAGTACCAAAACATGTCTGTTGTCAGTTCCTCTTTATCACACAGAAACACAATGTTACCACTGTCTCACAATATTCTAGTATTATGTCTAAACACATTGTCTAAGCTTCTGTAACTATTAGGGTGAACTACTTTAGTCATTACTCTTAATGTCGTTCAGATTCTCTTATCATTACTTTAAACATATAAATTCCCTTATCATCCTCACCATAAGGCGATCGTTCTCCTGTGTATTATGAGTACAGCGACTGCAGTTAGAAGGCATAATGTTAATGTTACTATTTAGCTTCGGCTGGTGGAGGTCGTGTAGAACCATGTCCAGATAAAGCGTCCGGGGTGAAAAAGTTGAATGAAAAAAGTTGAGCGAAGGAAAAAAAAAATGCAATGGTAATTAAAAAGTAAAACTGTAAAGTTGGGCAGGTATCAAAGTAACGTTAGCAACAAACCGCACAGCAGCACGTAAACAAGTCCACAAGTTGGTCTCCGCATGTGTGGTTCCCACCGTGAAGCATAGAGGAGATGGTGTGATGATGTGGGGATGCTTTGTTGGTGACACTCAGTGATTTATTTAGAATTCAAGGCACACTTAACCAGCATGGCTACCACAGCATTCTGCAGCAATACCCCATCCCATCTGGTTTGCGCTTAGTGGTACTCTCATTTGTTTTTCAACAGGACAATGACCCAACACACCTCCAGGATGTGTAAGGGGACTATTTGACCAAGAAGGAGAGTAATGGAGTGCTGCATCAGATGACCTGGCCTCCACAATCACCCGACCTCAACCCAATTGAGATGGTTTGGGATGAGTTGGACTGCAGAGTGAAGGAGAAGCAGCCAACAAGTGCTCAGCATATGTGGGAACTCCTTCACGACTGTTGGAAAAGCATTCCAGGTGAAGCTGGTTGAGAGAATGCCAAGAGTTTGCAAGACTGTCATCAAGGCAAAGGGTGGCTACTTTGAAGAATCTCAAATCTTAAATATATTTTGATTTGTTTAACACTTTTTTGGTTACTACATAATTCCATGTGTTATTTCATAGTTTTGATGTCTTCACTATTATTCTACAATGTAGAAAATAGTAAAAAATAAAGACTCTTGAATGAGTAGGTGTGTCCAAACTTTTGATTGGTATTGTAAATATATGTATTATTGTTATTATAGTATTTTTTTTCTTCTTCACATATTTAACCCCTTATTTTTGTTGGCACAAAACTACCTCTATACTTCAATTCATTTGTATGGGTTAACTTTAGACGAATCCTGTGACACGTGGGGGTCACAGAGTAAAACTGAGAACACCATCCATGTTTGTGAGTCTCCCCTTTCCACATAGTGGTCATATTAGTTAGTAGTTCTATATAAACAAATACATCACATAATATCTTATATAAATACTTTTGATATTTTTTTGTACAATAACTAGCATAAAATGTATCGATAATTGTGCACGTTTCCATAATTTCTCCCCTAATTATTAATTTACAAAGTGTTCAGGACGGGACTCTTATTCTGAAGGATTCCAAAAATCCGTGACCCGGAAGTACTCAGTTATTCCTGACTGCTTTGCAGCTATGATATGGTTTGCGAAAATTAGCTATTTGTCTAGCTAGCTAGCTAGCTGACTAGCTAGATGAACAAGCATATTTGATTTTTTTCTCGTGACTTGTGTTTGTATAATGATACATTTTAATGTAGATTTAATTAACTACCATATACGACTTAATTAGTGCTCGTTATATTGAAATAATTGGTGTCCACAGGGCTCTTTGCCCGAAGAGTAGCTAGCTGGCTAGGTAGCTATCTTATGTTGTTTATAGTGCGAGAACGAGGGAGCAACTGAGACATGGAATGCAACGGTCGCAGAGTTAGCTACAGTAGCTAGCCAATTTGGTTTCCAAGGTAAGTTCGATGGCTAACGTAATCTAATTACTAGAAGTGCTATCATAATCGAACTTCATATTTAACACAAACTTATTGTGCTTTGTTGACCTGTTTAGTAGTTGTTAACGGTTAGCTAGCTAACATTCATTCACAGTCAAATTCCCCAATAGCGGACTAAACGCCACGGTGGGGTGGAGTTTAGTCCGATAGGTCCTCAGCTGCTGAGCTAGCCAGCTTGTATGCGTATGCCCCATTTTCATGGCTAGCAATGTTACATTCACCATATACGTTATCAGTCATTCTAGCTTCAATATCTTCAATGTGGGACTGTCAGCCATAGTTAAGTACCTGTCTGCTGTGATTCCTTTTTGTTGTCCACACAATCTGGAATCCTCAACTATCTATGATCTGTCAGTTAATTTGTAAGGCCTATATTAAAACAAACAGTCTTTACACTCTCCTTGCTAAACTGACATATAATGGTACCAAACGGTGTATCTATCATGGCTTTTCTCTTCCAGCTTGGTAGCAGCAGACATCCTGCCAGGCTTTAAGAAATTAGCAGATTGGAATTTTGAGGCCAGGGATTAGAATTTGAGACAAATTCGACTGGAATCAGATTCACGTATCATCGCCATGGCTTGGGCTCTGAAGTTGCCGCTCACTGATGAGGTGATTGAATCAGGTCTGGTCCAGGACTTTGATGCCAGTCTCTCTGGCATTGGACAGGAGCTTGGAGCTGGGGCATACAGTATGAGGTATGAATCATCATTGGATGTCTATTGAAAATGCACTGATATGTTAGAATTTAAATAAATATGTTTTGTAACTAACCCAAGATAGACCAGAGCCTTTCGTTTCCAATGGGAGCAAATGAATCAGTGGACAGAACAAGCAAGGAGGTGGGCAGGGCCATGCACCATTGTCGCGTTGTAGCATTTATTTGCATATTTCAGTTAGGAAACGCATACTGTGTGAAGTGCACATGTGTAATAACTACATTTGCCCTTGCACTCCTAAACAAGTTTTTTATTTTTTTATTTTGGCAAAGGCTAAAGTCTATAAAACACAGTCCACTCTGTTTGTTACATATTCTAGTTTTGCAAACAGAAAACTGTATTGGGATCAAATGTTTCATCAATGAGAAAATTAGCATAATGTCTGCCAAAAGTATGCACTGATCATGCATAGGCCTAACCTTCCATCAGTTCTCTCTTGAGGGTTGTTCTTATGCCAGAAAAGAGGAGGCCTTATTCTCAGTCAGACTTGAGATTTTGCAGAGTCAGGAACAGTTTGTGTAAGGGATATGGCTCTCTCTTTCAGACTGCTCTTTTTGTTAGTTTTGTAAGTGTTCTGTTTCATGATACTGAAGTGCCTTATTGTCAGTGAAATTCTTATGTTGAGAGGGGATGAGATACCCAGGCTGGATACCATGGTAGTTGATTTGTTTTTCACAAGTTTTTACCATCATAACTAATTAACTGTAAAGAAAGAAAATGTTATAAATCACTTCTCCTTTTTCCAGTGTCTCCTAGTGATATATTTATCTATGCCTACATTTATTGTATGGGTAACAGAATTTACAAAGGAGGTTATTTTAAGAAATGAGTCTCATACTGGGGAGATTCAAGGCCTGTGGAGTTGTTTCAGACATGTTGATACTATGTCAATATCATGTGCTTGTAAAAGACATTGGCTTGCCAGTTCATTGACCATGTTGTCTTGCGTCTCTTTCTCCAGCGATGTGCTGGCCCTACCCATCTTTAAGCAGGAGGAGTCCAACCTGCCGCCTGACAGTGAGAACAAGATTCTTCCTTTCCAGTATGTTCTGTGTGCAGCGACCTCGCCTGCCATCAAACTGCACGATGAAACACTTACCTACCTCAACCAAGGTTAGCATCTGTCTGTGTTCCATTTTCATCATTGTGCTTTTCTTGTGAATTTGTTGCTAATTTAAAGAAATGGTAAGACAATGGTGTGGTATGTTTATGAACTTATGCCTTTTGATTTCAGGACAGTCTTATGAAATACGAATGCTTGACAATCGGAAAATGGGTGAACTCCCAGAAATCACTGGAAAAATGGTGAAGGTAAGATGAACAAGAACACAATGAGTCATGACCATAGGCATGAGAGTGAGCGTTTGTTTGTCTGGGCCTATTCCAATGCCATAATTTCCTGTGTCTTCTAACAGTAGTGCAGGTACTTCCTGGTTCCTCAGTGATGTTTCTGTGTGTCCTCAGAGCATCATCCGAGTGGTCTTCCATGACCGGCGTCTTCAGTACACAGAGCACCAGCAGCTGGAGGGCTGGCGCTGGAACAGGCCTGGAGACCGCATCCTCGACCTGGGTGAGCTCTCTGCCTCTGTCTGGGAAGGGTATTGGACTACTCTGGGTGAAGAAGGACTGAAGGGGCTGTTTTTAAGACTGTGGAACTGGAATTGCTTTAAATAACACAAAGCTGTATCTTCACTGAATGAAATGATGATTGACAGCAGGCTGCATAACATGTAGTTAGTTTGCTCACACAATCCTTCTGATAACTTGTCTCGTGTTGCTCCATTGCAGATATCCCCATGTCAGTTGGCATGGTCGACCCCAGGGCTAACCCTACTCAGCTTAACACGGTGGAGTTCCTGTGGGACCCATCAAAAAGAACCTCTGTTTTTATCCAGGTAGAATGATAAACACCCACATAGTTGTTTTCATAAGGCTGGTCGTAGCTTATCGTCTAAAATCAGTCCAAGGCTGTCTGAATGGAATGGAAACAAGTGGTTTTCAAAACAAATAGAGCTCTCTCTCTCTTTTATTGAATAAAACAACATCCACCAGTTTTCGAATAGTCATGACAATTCCTTGTTTTAGGTTCACTGCATCAGCACTGAGTTCACCATGCGGAAGCATGGGGGAGAAAAGGGCGTGCCTTTTCGCATTCAGATCGACACTTTCAAAGAGAATGATGGCGAAGAGTATACAGAGCACCAGCATTCTGCCAGCTGTCAGGTCAAAGTCTTCAAGGTGAGAAGAAAGTCTGAGCAAAAACAATGAAAATGGGTTAACGTTTGTCATTCAAAGGTACATAAGATGTTAGCTTCATTTCATCCCCGTCATGGTGCTATCCATAATAAACACAACGACTTTACCTCACCTGTGGCAGCCTAAAGGTGCAGACAGGAAGCAGAAGACGGACAGAGAGAAGATGGAGAAGAGGGCGCCTCAGGAGAAGGAGAAATACCAGCCATCCTATGAAACCACCATCCTAACAGAGGTTGGAGTCAGTGTGTTGAGTGAATGGGAAAAGGGGTGGAGGGATTTGGAGAGGAAGGGGTGTGGCAGTAGTCAGTATGTCTAAGAGATGAAGAAACATGAACAAAATTATACATTTAATTTTTGTATCAATAATTTCATCATAATGTATAGAAATGATGTACAAAACAGGATTTCTTTCTGAAATCAAGAACTAACATCTGGAGAGCTGGATTAAGTAAAGAGCCTAGGTCCCTCTCTACTAGAATAACAGAAATGTTCTCTTGCAGTGCTCTCCCTGGCCAGAGGTCACCTATGTCAATAACTCCCCATCGCCTGGCTTCAACAGCACACACAACAGTTTTCCAGTGGCAGAAGGGTAGGGATCAGGACATAAACATGCAGCCTGTTCTGAACCACACGGCCAATGTATAAAATGTTATGGGGATGCAATGCCTAATACAACCGTTTTTTTTTTTTTTTTCGATTTGGGAATTTCTGTTTGTTTTCCATCTCTTCCCAGAATGTCCCTCCCAACATTTTCAAGTAATTTTTCTCTGTCCTTCCCAGAAATGGATCCCCCGGTCACCAGCCAGAGCCAGTTGTTCAGGTGGCAGATGTAAGTACGTCCCCTTGTGTGTCCTAAACCCACCCAAGGCTCATCTCCTGCTCCATCCCTTCTCACTAACCCCCACATCTACATGTTTCAAGTCCAGCTTCTTTCACATAACTGAAGTTGACACATTGTGGTCATGCTTTTGCTTTTGCTGTTGGCAGCAGGACTAGTGAAATACTGTAGAAATATGTCTGTAGTGGGAGATTAAACTAAACTGAAAGACTGAGGCTGAAAATGACTTTGCAATCATTACACGTTGTTTTAATTTCAAAGCAGCACATACTTTAACATGACATCATCATTATGTTTTCGCATGAGAGAGCTGTCCATTTGTGTACCCATTTTCCATTGATCACATTTGCATGTAGTCAAACATATTTAACAAAATAATGAATATATATGGCAATACTGTTTTGGTTTTCTGTCGGAAATTCTTTGGGGAAAGGAAAGGGGATGCATGGATAAGTCTCGTCAGATTTGGGTTAGAATACCAGGCTACTTTATAAGAACCTGCAGAATGAGAAATGTCATAAAAGTTGGATAGGTCCATCTGCTTTGAACAGTTATATTATTTTTGACTAGTGCAAGAATTGTGATTTTTTTTATTTATTTATTTATTTTATTATTTTTATTTTTTTCCCCATTCATGTGTTCCTAGATCCCAGTTACTAATACATGGGTAAAACATGCCCTTTGTTTTTCGGTCCATCAAAGCAACCATTTAACTAATGCAGTAGACTGTCGTCCTCCATAAAGAATCTATTGTATGACGCACATCCCAAATGATGAATACGGTTGATAGATGGAAACAGACCTTGAAATAAGCCTATACATCCATGTCTATGCACCTATCAGTTGAGTTTTATAAAGGGTATGTACACACCTTTTCTCCCTTCTTTCTCCCACATTATTATCCAATATAGATTGAAAGCTGTCTGACTGATACGATTGTAAGTTTCCAACATTTTCTAAATGTCTGACTTTGATTAAAGATGCAGACTTCATGGTTTAGACAGACTCAAACAGAATGTGGGAGTGTGCGATATTCACTGATGTATAATATATAATCTTTTAATTATTGATTGCACTTATTAACCCTATTGCTTGCTGTCTGATAATGCTGATAAGTACAGTACCAGTCAAAAGTTTGGACACACCTACTCATTCAAGGGATTTTCTTTATTTGTACTATTTTCTACCAAAAAAGTGTTAAACAAATCAAAACATATTTGTGATTCTTCGAAGTAGCCACCCTTTGCCTTGATGACAGCTTTGCACACTCTTGGCATTCTCTCAACCAGCTTTACCTGGAATGCTTTTCCAACTGTCTTGAAGGCGTTCCCACATATGCTGAGCAATTGTTGGCTGCTTTTCCTTCACTCTGCAGTCCAACTCATCCCAAACCATCTTAATTGGGTTGAGGTCAGGTGATTGTGGAGGCCAGGTCATCTGATGCAGCACTCATCACTCTCCTTCTTGGTCAAATAGCCCTTACACAGCCTGGGGGTGTGTTGGGTCATTGTATTGTTGAAAAACAAATGATAGTCCCACTAAGCGCAAACCAGATGGGATGGCGTGTCGCTGCAGAAGGCTGTGGTAGCCATGTTGGTTAAGTGTGCCTTGAATTTTAAATAAATCAGACTGTGCACTTGAAGAAACTTTAAAGTTCTTGAAATGTTCCGCATTGACTGATCTTCATGTCTTAAAGTGATGATGGACTATCATTTCTCTTTGCTTATTTGAGCTGTTCTTGCCATAATATGGACTTGGTATTTTACTGAATAGGGCTATCTTCTGTATACCACCCCTACCATGTCACAACACAACTGATTGGCTCAAACGCATTAGAAGGAAAGAAATTCCACATTAACAAGGCACACCTGTTCATTGAAATGCATTCCAGGTGACTACCTCATGAAGCTGGTTGAGAGAATGCCAAGAGTGTGCAAAGCTGTCAAGGCAAAGGGTGGCTACTTTGAGGAATCTGAAATATAAAAAACATTTAACACTTTTTTTGGCTACTACATGATTCCATTTGTGTTATTTCGTTATTTTGTGTCTTCACTATTATTCTACAATGTAGAACGTAGTAAAATTAAAGAAAAACCCTTGAATGAGTAGGTGTGTCCAAACTTTTGACCGGTACTGTATGTATCCAGTTGTTTTGGGTAGTTTGTAATACGTTTTAGGCAGCAACATCTACCTTAACTCTCCCTAAGGCCCACTTGAATTTTTGACATCACAAATAAGTGGCGTTTGTGTCAAAGAAGACTGTGATTTTAGCCTGAGTGCCAATCTGTTTGTGCTATCATGCAAACCCCTTGTCACTCATTGTCATGCCAAACATTGGCAATTGAGTTGGCAAGAGCTAAAATAGTTCTGGGACCAGGCTACTTTAATACTCCGAATACTTGTGCCAGTATTTATAACAACACTTCTCCATGATGTACGTAATAGTCATGTAAACTAATTTTGAAATAAATGCAGCGCTGAGTGTTGATAGTGATAGGATGTGTTTTAACA
Source organism: Salmo salar (assembly GCF_965601325.2). Lineage (NCBI taxonomy): Eukaryota > Metazoa > Chordata > Actinopteri > Salmoniformes > Salmonidae > Salmo > Salmo salar. The sequence continues at coordinate 92,699,260 of NC_138305.1, forward strand.
TTAGCCTCACTGTTTGCACTGTCAAAATATCACCCCTTGTGTTTTACCCCCATTTTAGACAGAAATACATAAGCGGGGGGGGGGGGGGGGGGGTTGATACATGATGATAAAATACAATATAAAAATTGACAGACATTCTGCCTTACAGTTGTCGTCCCATCTGCTTACAAGAGACAGTGAAAGTGTCCATCAGGTATATATTAATTTATTTTATGATTTTTCTAGTTTGAATGTTGAATCGTTTTGCCTTTTTAAAGCAAAGGTGGGATATGTATTACACACACTTCTTCTCTGACCAGGCTCCAAGCATATCTTTTTACGTGTATCTGTAGAACAATTGAACAAGATGACAAACAATTTTTATTTGATTCATTCTTTGTGTGTTTCTGTGCAGAAGTGGATAACTGCTACAGTGAAATTCTATCTACTCTGACATTGTAATGGGTCTTTATTCCTCCTTTTAGCATGTTGTGGGATGGGTTAGCCCAGAGAAACTACTTATACCTGGCTGTATATATCTGACCTTACAGTGGAATTGATTGTACACTTTTAAAACCAATCCAAAGTTTAACAAGGTAATTTGATGGCTTTTGCGCTGCCTGTCTGCGTCTCTTTTGGAACAAATAGAACCTGTTACCTGCAGCAACACCACAGGATGCTCAGCAGTGGCTACATAGAAACCGCTTTTCACCGTTCTGTCGGCTCTTCACTAATTTCTCAGGTAAGAAGGTCAATATATAATTTCTTGCGGTGAATTTATATTCTCAACTTTGTTGTCATGTTGTGGAAGTCAGTGTGAAATAATATCTATATTCTTTGAGTATTAGGCTGATTGTTCTATGTTCCAGGGGCAGATCTGTTGAAGCTGACCAGGGAAGATGTCATTCAGATCTGTGGGCCAGCAGATGGTATTAGGCTCTTCAACGCACTGAAAGGCCGGTAGGTATACTTCCTTACCACTCTACTTCCATATTGCACCATTCATACTGCAATATGGAAATGCCTATTGAATTTAATCAATTATTGAGAGTGAGAAGTTTCTCGTGTCAGCTTATTTCTGTGTGTGCGCGCAGAGTGGTACGTCCCAGGCTGACGGTGTATGTGTGCCAGGAGTCCCAGCAGGCTCGGGAACAGCAGCAGAAACATGAGAACGGAGACACAGCTAGCAGCACTTTTTTCGGTGTGTGTGTGTGTTCTATATATATATATATATAAAGCATTCATAACACATGCTTACTTACTTGCTGATGGCGGCGCAATGTGCCAAATGATGGCATAATGATAGCTCTGATGTTACGGCATAATACACTGTTAGCTACATAGGGTGTTATGAAAATGATTGACAATATATATCCTTGTACACGTCTGTCTTCTTTTGCAGTGTACCATGCCATCTACCTGGAGGACTTGACAGCAGTTGAGCTGACAGAGAAGATCGCTCAGCTATTCAACATCTCACCCAGACAGATCAGTCAGATCTTTAAACAGGGACCCACTGGTATACATGTCCTGGTCAGTGACGAGGTATGGCTCGTCTCAGAAGTGGTGCACTACTGAATAGGGTCTGATTTTTAGACAGCCTTTTGTTTCTGGATCAGTCTGCCTTAAGTCTGAGTCCTAATGTGTACACTGTTCCTGGCCTCTAAGATGGAATCTCTCATTTCTCACAGATGATTCAAAACTTCCAGGATGAAGTATGTTTTGTTTTGGACACAATGAAAGGTATGAGAGTCATTCAATCCATTTTCTTTTACCACAAATATTGGGGAGTGGAGAAATGTTTTCGGTATCACCCTTCATGACTTTGGCTCCGTTTCTTTATCAACAGCCGAGACGAATGACGGCTACCACATCATCCTGAAATGAAGACTGTCTGGGGGATTGCCTAACCCCTGCTCTGTCCTTTAGACTCAACCCTGCAAGCCCCTCTACAGGCTCTGCCCCTGATATTCCTGGACTGTGCTGAAGATGACCTGTTCGATTCTCTAGAGGCCCCTGCTATGGGAATGTTTGACTGAAGCAGCATGCCCATCCTTGATACCTTATTGTCTTATTTTAAAGGAGTGACTGACTCTATTTGAGCTGCCATATTGAAGCAACACGCTTCAGTTTCCTCCCTTGCTAGAAACCCTTTTAAAACGGTTGCATTTTCCTGCTTCGCTGCTCATGTGTTTGAAAAAGAGAATGGAACGAAAATACCCTGCCACTGTTAGGGTATCATGATGAGCAGCTGGTGTGCCATAGTTCTGTGCTTCAGAATCAAGGAGTTTGCTGTCACATGAAACGGGATCCACAACAAGCGATACAGAGTTCTTATACATTGGTCTCCATCTCCTACTGCTTGGCTGCCTGGCTTCACACCAAGGATCCAGTTTGTGAGGACCGTGGCCATGGTTACGTAGCTACGACACGGGAAAGAGAACCTTAACAGGAAGTGGTGTCATAATAGGTAATGAAAGGGACACCAGCAGCCTATGTCCTTTTCTCGTTTGGGCATAAGTCTGTCCTCTGTTTTCTCTCTCTCTCTCTCTCTCCTCTGTGACCCGGAAACTGATAAGTGGTCGAGGAGTGTGTCAAATCCTTAGTAGGCAAACGGAAGATGATCCTACCCTCCTCAGTAGCCTCCTTTTGGCGAGGAAGCACAAGTGTATTCTACCACGGAAGAGTTTTGATATTTGCCACACCCCCTTTGAATCAGCTGTTGTATTGTCAGAGGAGAAAAGTATGCACACATTTAAAAGTGATATGCTACTTATCCTTTTATCTATAAAATGTCTTGCACAACATTTATTTTGGGATTCACCCCTGTAAACGTAATTTGCCTGATGACGTGCGAGTGGAGAAGGAGCTTCTTATTTCAAACAAGTAGTTTCATCCACGTTCAATCTCCTCGCCACCTCTCCTCGATTCCCTTTTTCAAAAGGAGGCAAGAGAGGATGCAGGAGTTGAGCAAATCTAATTGAGAAAAGGCCCATGAGAACCCCTCTCTGTCCTCTTCCAGTGAGTGCTGTGCTCCTGTGAAAGCCCACAGTCCTGTTTTCCTGTGACCTCCTCTTTTACTTGTGAGAGAACATCTGTGCAGCTTTTGAACACTGTCAAGACCGTGTCAGGATACTGGTCTGTTCATCATGATATGGCCCCCACATCCCTGAGCCGACTAGGTAAAAAAATGCTAAATGGCTCAAATGTAAATGTATACATTAATTTGATTGACACACTGTCTTTCTTTGTTAGTGACACCACACAGTGGCAACTTACCAGTCTCTGTCTTGCCTGCTATCCCTACTTACCATCATACTGTATTTATCACTTTACAGTCTCATTACAAAGGTTTTGGACAATTCTCCAACCTTTATTTTAAGTAGATCATTGTTTAAAATATATGAATCATGTCTTACTTTTAGCTGTTTTATAACCTTTCTAACAGATGTGTTCCTTCCTTGTTTAGAGAACCACTCTTTGCATTGTTTTTGGATATTGCCACTAGTACATAGCAGTGGGTTGTATAGGGCTTGATAAACCTGCATATGTAAAGCTAGAGTTGGTTTCCATTCAATCAAGTTCAACTGAACGCTTCCAGAATATCGATTGTGTGATATTTAGATGTTGTCCAGCTTTGCCCCTCGCTCAAGTCATCAGAATGATTAAACTAGTTACCCATTCATTGCCTGTTAATTTTTTTGTAATGCCTAGCTTTGTGTGGACACATTGAGAAAACAATGTTTTTTAATGTTTTTTTTATTGTATTATTCCTATATTCCTCAAGCTTTTGACTTCTGTATAAGCAGGTATTTTAAGCCTGAAAATAATTCCAGAGTTAACTTTGAATGTCCTAATATTGGCCAAACATATAATGTAGTTTTTTAAATATTTTTTTTTATACATTGAATGTGTTTGGTCTGTCCTTGGACTCCTTGTTCGGCACAATAGCTGTATAAGTATAACCCCATGCCAGAAATACTCCTATTCATACGTTGTTTTATGTACATTTGGTAACCATGTTGGTTGCTATGGCCTTTTTGGTACGAGGGAACACCTAGAGAGGAATGTGTGAAATATAAGGCGTATGTTTCTAACTCCAAAACAATGATTTAAAATATAACCAAGTCTTTCGTGTAATCTAAAATTGTTTTATTGTTTATCATTATTACTACAATAATTATTTAAAACCTTGTTATGCAACGCATGATCGCAAAGAATGGACAAAGGGATCATTAGGACTACACCTCCCAGGATACGTGGTGCATGGTATGTTTGTGATGTCACAATGAGTATATATGGCTCCACGGTGGCGTTCTTTATTCTATTGTTACATTGTAACAGACCGGGGCAGAGGCGAGGAAAAGGAGGACGTCAATCGGTTAAAATTCTGTAACATTTTGACATTTCTGTACTAAATAAGGCGAGGGGGGGGGGGGGTAACGGCCATTATACTTGAAGAAAAACGACGTTGGGCCAATTGAAACCGCCCTTGAAAAGAAAGGATAAACGAATACAGATGTCAGCGGATGCTCTTCCAATGCAAGCATTTAAAGGCTCCTATCTGGAAGATAACTGCCGGATGCCTTATCTCCCATTTTTTACAATTTAGCAGAAAAGAATGTCAATAGCCTAATAAATGTTTACTAAACTTGACGTCCTTCTTTCCCACCGTCTGCCCCGGCTATACAGGATTGCTACGTCAAAGTTAAATGGAACATACACTCCTGGAAGCGACCATAAAATAAATTTCCTTTATGTAGTCCAATATCTGCTTGAAGCCGGTGTAGCCTACAAATGCAGAAATAAGCATTCATACTGAACAAATTGACAACAGTTTTACTTAAAAACAATCGTTAGCCTAACGTTACATCTCGAAAGAGAGAAGCTAAAACTGTCAGGAAAAAATATTAGGAAAAAAATCTAAAAGGGCGTTACGAGATCCATGAACAATCCTCCGCGAATAAAAGCAACGTTCAGCAGTTGATCGGGAGAAGAGGGGATCCTTTTTCTGCTTAAGGTAAGGAAGGCGCTTGGGTTTAACGTTTCATCAGCCTGGGCAGTTTGCCATTGTATGTTAGTGATGGGGGTGAGATGGTATGTTGGAGAGACGTGGTCTTTAGAGCCTCCTATGTCTGACTTAGATTTAGCTACATTATTTCCTACTGCACCCAGTCTGTCCAGCGTCAGTCAATTTACAAAATATAGATTGTTATCGTTTTCGGCACTCAGACGTTTTTAAGGTTTATTATCAGCACGTAGTAGACTGTGCGTAGCTTTTGGACGCTCCTACAAATTATATTGCACGCAGTCAGGAATTTTGGAAACAAGGCACAGTTTCACAGTTTCTGTAGTAGCCTAGAAAACAATATGCCTATAGGCTAGTCTTCTTTTACCCTTATATTTGTAGAAGATTGAGTCTAGCCTATGCACATTATTGTCATTCCCGATACTAGAATAGTCTATGCTACTATAATTTGGTTAAATTGGATTAGGTCAACATCATGAGATGTATGTCATTTAGTTTTTTCTGATAGCCATTACTGCAACCTGGTGGTTTAATGCCAGGCTAAATGATGTACAGATGTATCGAACAGCTTTTTGTTTTATTAGGCCTACCAGCTCACAGTATGAAAACCAAGGCCTGATACGTTGTCCTCTGTATGTAATAGGCTAGCCATTAACTGATGTTGGCTGTCTGGCCACCCTCTTGGTTGTGATTAACCTGCATGGTTGTAATTGTATCAGTCAATTTTTTTGTGACATTTAGGGGAGGGGGGATTACAACTTTTTGCAATAACCACAGTATGTTTTGTATAGGAGATTGGTGCTGCCTCCTGTAAGGTAATTTTGTGACAGGTAATATGTAACGTGTAATATGCATATAACAACTTTCCACTGTAAAAGACAAATGGAGACACATTTACTTGCAATGCAATCTCTATATGTAGTAATGAATAGGCTAGCTTCCACAGAAACTTCAACAGAGAAGCGATTCGTTGCAGTCCCACATTTTCCATAGGGCCATAAAATCACATTTTAATTCTAACGGTTGGTTTTAACCTCATGGGATGCTATTTATATGATAGTGAAGATCATTGAAACTATGAAAGGGTCACAAAGATGTATAGAGGGAGTCTGTTCAAATGTCTCAGCATGGCCTTATTTGACTCTCTGGTGTTGCCAGAGCCGCCTCCTGTCCCTGGCATCCAAATCCTCTGCTGTTGAAGGGGCCCGCTATGTTTTATAGGAAAAGCTAAAGGGACATAAGGCTGCCTATCTAGAGAACGGCTAGTTTGTCTTTCTGTTCATGTAAACCTCTAGCTAGCTGTTTTCCTAGTTGCCATGGTGATATTTTCCAGACTCAATGATTTGGAAGCAGGATTTTCATGAGAGAGAGAGTGATGGGGTAAGAATACAGATAAAAGGAGAGTGAGACCACACCAAGAAGCTGATGTCACTCCGTTGTGGTATGAGGAATCGGCCCACGGCCCAGAGACGTGCTCCGGGAATTCTTCTTAATCTACTGTAGGCTATTTAGAATGTACTTACAATCTTGCAGATCCAGATTTGATTTAATGAACATGTTTATAAACAGTTACAGTGAGATTTATATCATATTTTGTTATTCAGATAGCCCCATAGGATGTACAGTTGAAGTCGGAAGTTTACATACACCTTAGCCAAATACATTGACACTCAGTTTTTCACAATTCCTGACATTTAATCCTAGTCAAAATCTCCTGATTTAGGTCAGCTAGGATCACCACTTTATTTTAAGAATGTGAAATGTCAGAATAATACTAGAGAGAATGATTTATTTCAGGTTTTATTTCTTTCATCACATTCCCAGTGGGTCAGACGTTTACATACACTTCATTAGTATTTGGTCGCATTGCCTTTAAATTGTTTAACTTGGGTCAAACGTTTCGTGTAGCCTTCCACAAGCTTCCCACAATAAGTTGGGTGAATTTTGGCCCATTCCTCCTAACCGAGCTGAGTCAAGTTTGTAGGCCTCCTTGCTCGCACACGCTTTTTCAGTTCTGCCCAGAAATGTTCTATAGGATTGAGGTCAGGGCTTTGTGATGGCCACTCCAATACCTTGACTTTGTTGTCCTTAAGCCATTTTGCCACAACGTTGGAAGTATGCTTGGGGTCATTGTCCATTGGAAGACCCATTTGCGACCAAGCTTTAACTTCCTGACTGATGTCTTGAGATGTTGCTTCAATATATCCACATAATTTTCCTGCCTCATGATGCCATTTATTTTGTGAAGTGCACCATTCCCTCCTGCAGCAAAGCATCACGTTTTGGATGGTGTTGCAAACCTCCCCCTTTTTCCTCCAAAACATAAGGATGGTCATTATGGCCAAACAGTTCTACTTTTGTTTCATCAGACCAGAGGACATTTCTCCAAAAAGTACGATCTTTGTCCCCATGTGCAGTTGCAAACCGTAGTCTGTCTCTTTTATGGTGATTTTGGAGCAGTGGCTTCTTCCTTGCTGAGCGGCCTTTCAGGTTATGTCGATATAGGACTCGTTTTCCTGTGGATATAGATACTTTTGTACCTGTTTCCTCCAGCATCTTCACAAGGTCCTTTGCTGTTGTTCTGGGATTGATTTGCACCTTTCGCACCAAAGTACGTTCATCTCTAGGAGACAGAACGCATCTCCTTCCTGAGCTGTATGACGGCTGCGTGGTCCCATGGTGTTTATACTTGTGTACTATTGTTTGTACAGATGAACGTGGTACCTTCAGGCGTTTGGAAATTGCTCCCAAGGAGGAACCAGACTTGTGGAGGTCTACAATTTATTTTCTTCTGAGGTCTTGGCTGATTTTCTTTTGATTTTCCCATGATGTCAAGCAAAAAGGCACTGAGTTTGAAGGTAGGCCTTGAAATACATCTACAGGTACACCTCCAATTGACTCAAATGATGTCAATTAGCCTAACAGAAGGTTCTAAAGCCATGACCCACTGGAATTGTGATACAGTGAATTCTAAGTGAAATAATCTGTCTGTAAACAATTGTTGGAAAAACTACTTGTGTCATGCACAAAGTAGATGTCCTAACTGACTTGCCCAAACTATAGTTTATTAAAACTAAATTTGTGGAGTGGTTGAAAAACACTTAGGTTGGAGTCATTAAAACTCGTATGTAAACTTCCGACTTCAACTGTATGTATTATTACCATGCCTACTGTCTAATTCTCAAATGCCTTGGCTTGATGAAAGGCTTATTTGTTATATGCCTCACTGACCTTCGCTATTGTATTCATGAAGTCTTTCCAATGGTGTACCTACGCATGTGCCAGACTGATGCTCTCTCTCTCTCTCTTTCTCTCTTTGTGATGACTGCCAACCGCCTGTCTCTGACCATAAGTTTGTCTGTCTCTCCACCTTCAGACGCCAAGTTTCCATGGAGGCAGTTTCATCTCTCAGCCTCAAGCGAAGATTCGAGGAGGTGGACAGTGGCTCTCCATACTCTACGCCCAAGGACTCGGACGATGACATCTCCAGCAGTGACAGCGCTGACAGCTGTGATAGCCTCAACCCCCCCTCCAGTACTGCACTCATACGTAAGGGCTAGGCTACGGTAAAACCGGCATTACTTGTTGGCTAAGTTACTCGCCAAAGACTGATGTATGTAGGCCTACTGACTGCACTAGGCTTGGTGTTAAAGTGTATGATGGAATATTGCTCTATAATAACCCTTATACTATCTGTGGTTATAACCAGTTTATGGAAACTGGTCATCCACCATTACTCTTTTCTCTTCCTCCTTCCCTACCCAGCGACCTCCATCCTAAGACGTCACAAGCCCTCTCCAGGCCGGAAGCGGGTGCGGTTTGATGTGGTGACTGTGTACTACTTCCCCAGGCGGCAGGGCTTCACCAGCGTGCCCAGTCAGGGAGGCAGTTCCCTGGGCATGGCTCGCCACCACTGCTCCATCCGCAGCTACACCCTGGGAGAGTTTGCCTGCGAGCAGGAGACCAGTCACCGCCACGCCCTGCGCCAACACCTCCGCCAGGAGAAGCTCAACGCTCGCAAGATGAAGGTGAGGTCAAACATTGATATTTAGTTACATTTTTAAGGACCTCCCTGGGTTTAAATGAGAAATCCCTGTTCAGATTAGAATCATAATTGGGATGCAGGCACATTTCATTTGACAATTGCATAAATCATGTGTTGATATCAATGGAAGATTTGCAGTAAAACTTGAGTTATGTGCATGCATCCCCAGTCAGAATTCCACCCTTAGTAAGCTTTGTATGTGTGATTGTTTGTCTTAATGTTCTGTATGTCTATTTCACCCCATCACCTCCAGCTGACGCATAATGGTACGGTGGAGTGTGCCCAGGCTGACCTGCTGACCCTCGACAATGTATCAGACGATGACCTTGATGTGGAGGGGGTGGAGGTGGATGACTGCTTCTTCCTGCAGCCGCTGCCCACCAAGCGGCGCCGCGCTCTCCTCAGGGCTTCTGGTAACGCCCGCATAGATGCCCGGGAGAAGGCTGAGCTACGGACCATCAGGCTGTCCAGGGAGGAGTGTGGCTGTGACTGTCGCTTCTACTGTGACCCCCGCCACTGTGGCTGCAGCCAGGCTGGCATCAAGTGCCAGGTGTGTGTTTGTGCGTGAGATGTATCTGTACAGCACTCAGTACAGATTAGGATTGAATATTTTCCCAGTATTTGTCATATGTTCCATCCCGAAAATAAATCTATTTTCTCCTGGGTAACCTGGTATTTTCCTGCCCAAACCGGAAGTGTAATTTTAAAGCATATAAATATGTCTGGGTTTGATTAAAGCTTTGATCGGCATAAAAATTCAAGCCTGTTGCTACCGCAGCCTGAGGAGACATATATTAAAGACATTTTATAAGCCCAAGCCCAAAAATGCCCAAATGATTGTGCCGTTATCCAATACATAGCCTATGATATACCCTATAGGCTACCGCACATTACGCACGTGTCATAAAAACATTAAAGCCCATAGATGTAGTGATGCTCTCTTGGGTAAATACATGAAACATGCTCCAGTAGGCTAATCTTTTTGAGTGTGGACTGTATTACACTATATTGTATTATATGGACTGGAATTAAACACTTCCTTCAAACCATGAAGCTGGGAGAGAACATGCCATGCTGGTGCAGGACATGTGCGCCTACAAAGTTACAATTGTAGACTAGCAATTTAGATTTTCATTTGGAAATATAATAGGACAAATTTACATTTTTGCAATTAGTAGGCTGACGCATATATACCTTTCATAATATTTCCCCCAGTGTTGTGCGACGTGCGTAAAGGTGAGCGCAGGTGCGTTTTGCGCAAGAGACAGATGTTATAAGTTAGAAGCTTATGCATAACCCGTCATTCATTAGCTAAATATAAGGCTAATACGGCCTGAAAGAGGAAGGTTAGGACATCTATCTATCTATCTATCTATCTATCTATCTATCTATCTATCTATCTATCTATCTATCTATCTATCTATCTATCTATCTATCTATCTATCTATCTATCTATCTATCTATCTATCTATCTATCTATCTATCTATCTATCTATCTATCTATCTAAAGTATACAAAACATTAAGATTACCTACCTAATATTGATTTGCAGCCCCCCTTTTGCTCTCAGAACAGCCTCAATTCGTCGAGGCATGGACTCTACAAGGTGTCGAAGTGGTCCTCAGGGATGCTGGCCCATGTTGACTTCAATGCTTCCCACGGTTGTCAAGCTGGCTGGATATCTTTTGGGTAGTGGCCAATTTTTGATACACATGGGAAACTGTTTAGCATGAAAAACCCAGCAGTGTTGCAGTTCTTGACACAAGCCGGTGCGCCTGGCACCTACTACCATAACCCATTCAAAGGCACTTAAATATTTTGTCTTGCCTATTCACCTTCTGAATGGCACACATACACAATCCATGTCTCAAGACTTGAAAATCCTTCTTTAACTTGTCGCCTCCCCTTCATCTACACTGATTGAAGTGAATTTAACAAGTGACATCAATAGGGGATCATTGCTTTAACCTGGATTCAGCTGGTCAGTCAATGTCATGGAAAGACCAGGTGTTCTTAATTTTTTTGTACAGTGCATTCGGAAAGTATTCAGACCCCTTGACTTTTTCCACATTTTGTTACGTTATAGCCTTATTCTAAAATGTATGAAATAGTTTAAATTGTTTTCCCTCATCAATAATGACAAAGCAAAAACAGGGCTCTGGCTGGGCCACTCAAGGACATTCAGAGACTTGTCCTGAAGCCATTCCTGCAATGTCTTGGCTGTGTGCTTAGGGTTGTTGTCCTGTTGGAAGGTGAACCTTCACCCCAGTCTGAGGTCCTGGCGCTCTGGAGCAGGTTTTCATCAAGGATCTCTCTGTACTTTGCTCCGTTCATCTTTCCCTCGATCCTGACTTGTCTACCAGTCCCTGCTGCTGAAAAACATCCCCACAGCATGATGCTGCCACCACCATGCTTCACTGTAGGAATGGTGCCAGGTTTCCTCCAGACGTGATATTCAGGCCAAAGAGTTCAATCTTGGTTTCATCATACCAGAGAATCTTATTTCTCATGGTCTGAGTCCTTTAGGTGCCTTTTGGCAAACTCCAAGCGGGCTGTCATGTGCCTTTTACTGAGGAGTGACTATACCATAAAGGCCTGATTAGTTGAGTTCTGCAGAGATGGATGGTTGTCCTTCTGGAAGGTTCTCCTATCTCCACAGAGGAACTCTGGAGCTCTTTCAGAGTGACCATCGGGTTCTTGGGCACCTCCCTGACCAAGGCCCTTCTCCCCCAATTGCTCAGTCTGTACAGGCAGCCAGCTCTAGGAAGAGTCTTGGTGGTTCCAAACTAATTCCATTTAAGAATGATGAAGGCCACTGTGTTCTTGGGGAACTTAAATGCTGCAGAAATGTTTTACCAAATAGGGCTATCTTCTGTATACCACCCCTACCTTGTCACAACACAACTAATTGGCTCAAATGCATTAATAAGGAAAGAAATTCCACAATTAGTTAGTTGAAATGCATTCCAAGTGACTACCTCATGAAGCTGGTTGAGAGATTGCCAAGAGTGTGCAAAGCTATCATCAAGGCAAAGGGTGGCTACTTTGAAGAATGTAAAACTTAAAATATATTTTGATTTGTTTAACACTTTTTTGGTTACTACATGACTATACAATGTAGAAAATCTTAACATTTAAGAAAAACCCTTAAATGAGTAGGTGTGTCCAAACTTTTGACTGGTACTGTATATACATGTCAATCTTGAACATGATGATCGGTTTTGGATACAATTTGAATGGAATTGATGGAGAGAGACTGCGAAAGAGTGCTCGCAACGATATTCGTGTGATAGGCTGTTTTAAAACTCTGCAGCTGCAATTTAAAAAAAATAATCTTTACAATAAAAAAAATAAGGTGATACCGAATGCTAGATGGAGATGTGTAAATTAGACACGCATTCTGTTGTTATATTTCTGTAGGATAGGCTATGCTGCAGCAAATGTAGGCCTACCTGTCACAATATTGTTTTTACCATGATGAGATAGATGATACATGCATTGTGAACTGCGCTCCATACTGAGATGCGTTGTCTGTCCCCACCCTGAGCGTTGATGATTGATCATGCAGAATACAGAGAGAAGGCCGTAGAGAAGCCATATTTAGACATTGCATAGAATTTAACAGTTCCATTTCACGTCATGCTGTTGCTAGAAATAATGTATTATAATTTACCGGTTTCTCACAGTTATTTATCCTGGGAAAAGGGAGTAGGTTTGGGCGGGAAATCTTGGTATGCTGGTTCCTGCTTTTCAACCTAGTACAGATGGCAGCATTAGTATTAAGATGACCAGGAAATCAATACCTTACAGACATACTGTCTTTTACTGAATATTATATAACTGTATATTCTCTCTATTTCCACATATGTTCTCTTCCCAGGTGGACAGGATGTCTTTCCCCTGTGGCTGCTCTCGGGATGGCTGTAGGAACTCGGCGGGCCGCATCCAATTCAATCCTCTGCGTGTGCGAACACACTACCTGCACACCATCATGAAGCTGGACCTGGAGAAGAGGAGGCTGCTGGGGCAGAGGTCAGGTGTCGGGGAGCAGTATGAAGAGTCTCACCTGCTCTCCTCCCCCTCCTCCACCAGGCCTCCCTCCCCAGACCTTGACCTGTCCACAGGGGGCCATGGCCTGGAGTTAGAGGCAGAGGAGAGAGAGGTCCAGATGGTCCTAGAGGCTCAGGACCTCCTGACTGAGCAGGCCTGCCTGGAGCGGGAGAATGAGATCGCCGTGCTCCACCTGCAAAGTGCCGAGGAGCAGGAGAGGATGAGGGAGGAAGAGGAAGAGGAGGAGGCGCAGAGGGGCAGGGGGGGAGCAGGTAGCCTGGGGGAGCAGGCTCTGTGCCTCCTGCCTGGGGCCCTGCAGGGGGAGCTGTCTGGGGAGCCTGGGGTGGGGGTCGGGGTGGAGGGGGTCCCTATCTCCCTCCTCCAGGGCCCATTCCCCAATGGGGCTACCCTGCTCTGCATCACAGAGAACCAGGAGGGAAATTGGGAGGGGGAAGGGGACAACCCCCGTGGTGGCCTCAAAGACCCGGCCTCCTCCCTGCTATACTACCAGTTAGGTCCCATGGAGAACGAGCCGTTTGAGGAGTCTCAGCCTGGGGAGGAGGAGGAGTGTGTAGATAAAGAACCAGGGGGAGGAGAGGAGCAAGAGAGGGTGGAGCATAGAGGTATTACCTGCGGGCAGGATGAGGGTGAGTTTTCGCCCCCGGTGGTTCTGTGCTCAGAGAATGGAGTGGGGGCTGAAGAGGCTAAGGAGGTACCATTCAGCCCCCAGCAGAGCTCCTCAGAAGGGCAGTGTCAGGAAGTGGCCTGCCTGGCCACAGGAGATATGTACCCATCACTGCCCCCTGAGGTTTAGTACTAGCACCTCTGCAGATGTTTTGCACAATAGCTTTATTTTGAGCTGAATAAAGCCTACACTACATGGATAGACAGTGTAGTTATCAAAAATGAGTATGATGTTACAGGTTAGAATTCATAATAATAACCATCCTTACTACAATAATCTATTTGAAAAAAAATTGCAGTTCCGTTCAAATAAAGTAAAGGAGGGAAAGTCATCCTGAAAGCACACACAGATCTTTCCCCTGCAGCAGTACTGTCAGTTCAGTTATATGTCAATGAAATGCTCTTATTTTAATGGGGTGGAGATCATGGGACCTGTCCCAAATGGCACCCTTTTCCCTTTTATAGTGCACTACTTTAGACCGGGCTCTGTTCAAAAGTAGTGCACTATGTAAGGAATATGGTGCCATTTGGCAGCCATGTTGGCCTTAACGAAAGAAATTACATGTTTGTGTGGGAGGTGTAATTGAGTCATTGAGAACTAAGTTGTGTTGTTTTTAGTTCCCGGCACCACAAAGAGACAATGTGGTGGTGTGATCATTAAGTAGTGTTGTTTTTAGTTCCCGGCACCACAAAGAGACAATGTGGTGGTGTGATCATTAAGTAGTGTTGTTTTTAGTTCCCGGCACCACAAAGAGACAATGTGGTGGTGTGATCATTAAGTAGTGTTGTTTTTAGTTCCCGGCACCACAAAGAGACAATGTGGTGGTGTGTCATTAACATTGGCTCTGGGCCTTTTCGTTACATTTTTTTTTTTTTTTACCTTTATTTAACTAGGCAAGTCAGTTAAGAACAAATTCTTATTTACAATGACGGCCTACCGGGGAACAGTGGGTCAGGGGCAGACCTTGTCAACTCGGGGATTCGATCCAGCAACCTTTTGGTTACTGGCCCAACGCTCTAACCACTTGGCTACCTGCCGCCCCTCAAGGGAGCATTTCAGAATCATTCAGTGGATTCGAGTGGCTTGATTAAACAAGGGAAAGGGGGATACCTAGTCAGTTGTACAACTGAAAGGAGGTGGGGTTAAGAAGAATATGTGCCCTTTTCTATACTGTAGACCGATACAATAAACAACAGTTGTGTTGAAAAAAAGTGAGTAGTTAGTGAGCATTGTAAACGTCACGCTAGTCTGGTACACTTCTAACAGCTGTTCAGCTGTACATTTTGAAGCCAAATTAGGGCCACTGGTAGTATCTATTTCCCACCTCCCCCTCTGACTGAGAATAGACCTAACAAACAATCCTGGATATACTTGTTTTTGGTGTACTGTATAAGAGTTTGCAATGGGCAAGGCAGAGCTGAAAGAGCTGCTTATATGATCTATATGCACTTTGTGGTCAATTAGCATAGGGTGATATGGGCCCCTTTCTGCATTGGGGCAAAATGGTAAAACATTTGTTAAAATCAGAAGGTTTGCACCGGCTTCTCTTTCTAAATAGCGTCTCTCCGGGTATACCTACCTTAGACCTCTCACGCAAGCACAGTTTATTTATTAAAAGACAGTTGACCTATAATAGTAACCATTACAATGTTATAATGATAGATTACACTTTGTCTTTGTAAAATTCTGATGCTGTTGATATTGAGCGCAAGAAGTCTTTGTGATCTCTGTTTTATGCACAACTGAAAGAAACCTGTCTTTGTTTTTAGTTAGCATGTCAGATCATCGTACAAGTGGTCAGAGTCCATGTGAAGATGAGACAGAATAGACCTCATATAATGAGTCTATAGGGGCAAAGCTCTACACTGTAAAAACAAATCTAGTTCTTTCAACTAATTATTATTATTAAGTAACTGGTTCCACAGCTGGGCCAACAATTCTTTTTAGTTCAGGTAACACTTGGACCAAAAAGTTGAGTAAACAAAAAAATGGCTATGGAACCAGTTACAGTTGAAAACAGAAGTTCACATACACTTAGGTTGGAGTCATTAAAACTCGTTTTTCAACCACTCCACAAATTTCTTGTAAACAAACTATAGTTTTGGCAAGTCGGTTAGGACATCTACTTTGTGCATGACACAAGTAATTTTTCCAACAATTGTTTACAGACAGATTATTTCACCTATAATTCACTGTATCACAACTCCAGTGGGTCAGAACTTTACATACACTAAGTTGACTGTGCCTTTAAACAGCTTGGAAAATTCCAGAAAATTATGTCATGGCTTTAGAAGCTTCTGATAGGCTAATTGACATCATTTGAGTCAATTGGAGGTGTACCCGTGGATGTATTTCAAGACCTACCTTCAAACTCAGTGCCTCTTTGCTTAACATCATGGGAAAATCAAAAGAAATCAGACCTCAGAAAAAATCTTGTAGACCTCCACAAGTCTGGTTCATCCTTGGGAGCTATTTCCAAATGCCTGAAGGTACCACGTTCATCTGTACAAACAATAGTACGCAAGTATAAACACCATGGGACCACACAGCCATCATACAGTTCAGGAAGGAGATGCGTTCTGTCTCCTAGAGATGAACGTACTTTAGTGCGAAAGGTGCAAATCAATCCCAGAACAACAGCAAAGGACCTTGTGAAGATGCTGGAGGAAACGGGTACAAAAGTATCTATATCCACAGGAAAACGAGTCCTATATCGACAACCTGAAAGGCCGCTCAGCAAGGAAGAAGCCACTGCTCCAAAACCGCCATAAAAAAGCCAGACTACGGTTTGCAACTGCATATGGGGACAAAGGTCGTACTTTTTGGAGAAATGTCCTCTGGTCTGATGAAACAAAAGTGGAACTGTTTGGCCATAATGACCATCGTTATGTTTTGGAGGAAAAAGGGGGATGTTTACAAGCCGAAGAACACCATCCCAACCGTGAAGCACGGGGGTGGCAGCATCATGTTGTGGGGGTGCTTTGCTGCAGGAGGGACTGGTGCACTTCACAAAATAGATGGCATCATGAGGCAGGAAAATTATGTGGATATATTGAAGCAACATCTCAAGACATCAGTCAGGAAGTTAAAGCTTGGTCGCAAATGGGTCTTCCAAATGGACAATGACCCCAAGCATACTTCCAAAGTTGTGTCAAAAAGGACAACAAAGTAAAGGTATTGGAGTGGCCATCACAAAGCCCTGACCTCAATCCTATAGAACATTTCTGGGCAGAACTGAAAAAGCGTGTGTGGGCAAGGAGGCCTACAAACCTGACTGAGTTACACCAGCTCTGTCAGGAGGAATGGGCCAAAATTCACCCAACTTATTGTGGGAAGCTTGTAGAAGGCTACTCCAAACGTTTGACCCAAGTTAAACAATTTAAAGGCAATGCTACCAAATACTAATTGAGTGTATGTAAACTTCTGGCCCACTGGGAATGTGATGAAAGAAATAGAAGCTGAAATAAATAATTATCTCTACTATTATTCTGACATTTCACATTCTTAAAATAAAAGTGGTGATCCTAACTGACCTAAGACAGGGACTTTTTACTAAGATTAAATGTCAGGAATTGTGAAAAACTGAGTTTAAATGTATTTGGCTAAGGTGTATGTAAACGTCTTACTTCAACCCTACTTAGTAATAATTAGTTGAAACAACTAGATATTTTTTTTACAGAGTTGGATTCTCTATGAAATACTGCTATTTTACGTTATAAGATGTCATTTAAAAATATATAATTTAAAGAGTCAAAAGAAAAGGAAAGCCTGAGGTGTTTGAAGTATTATTACAGAATAATGATGTAAAGAGGATATGACAAAACCCGAATTGTAGAAGTTTTGTTGAGTGTGTATGTGTGTTTGTTTGAGTGTGTGTTGGGGGCCTGGGAGTGGGGCATGCATATGAGTAGTCATATTATTTCCTAAAAGGTGCTGTTCTTATAGGTTTACAATAATTTTTACAAATCCTGCCATTACACAAAATATTACTTTGAGGACTAAGTGTATCTTGATGGACATTGAATCATGGACGTTTCTGATCGAAGTTTGAAATCCACAGAAAATGCATTTTAATCAACCATTTCTGTGGTGAGGGAAGCATTACGTTAAGGCGTCTGAGAGAATTATGGAATGACATACTGTACATGTTGTTAGTATATGTAATTGCAATCCTATAACTTTTTATTTTAAATGTATTTTTATGGTGTCTGTTTGTACTGACCTGTGTATGTGAGTGTGCCGACACATCATGCACATTGTCTTCATCCTTTCCTGATGTTGTGCTCCTTTAACTGATGATCTATTTTAAAGCTTGTTGCCATCTTGCCCAGTGTATCATGTACACTCAGAAAAATAGGTGCTATCTAGAACCTGAAAGTGTTCTTCAGCTGTCCCATAGGAGAACCCTTTGAATAACCATTTTTGGTTCCATGTAGGGTCCTTTCCACAGAGGGTTCTACAAAAGTGTTCTCCCTGGAACAAAAAGTGTTCTCCTATGGGGACAGCTGAAGATCCCTTTGGAACCCTTTTTTCTGTACAGTATATGGGCCTAACTAACACAGGATGAGATGCTGTGCATGAGGGGTGTGTCTTAATAATAGAATCATGCTTAAGAGTTGCACCAAAGCAGTGGTTTCAAACCGGATTCGTTGCTCTCATCATCCACCAATTTCTAGAAGATTTAATTGGAGACTTCAGCTCTGATTCATTCTGAAGAGACTTGAAGTGATCTTCTCAATCAAATAGATTTATTTTCCACCATTGCTTACCGTCACACAGTTCCGGCCTTTAAGGAATTGTTGAGTGAAACTGAATTGCTGCCTATTGTTGAGTCTTTGGCTTCCTATGAATGGATTTAGGTATGAGACCACTGCACTAAATGAACTCCAACCCACTATAATGATATGATTATTTTGTTTGTATGTGTCTGTGTGAGAGCAGAGGTACAGTATGTATGACTGAAAAGATTGACTGAGGTTTGGTTGGACTTCATCTCAAAGCTGTGATAATTACTCTTATGCTAACTGTTGCCTAAAGTGGACAAAACATTTTATACAAAAAATGTAAATTTAAAGATACATTTAAAAAAAAAAAATCTGACTCCTGTTTTTATTTTATGAGGTTCTACATTTCTCTGTGACTCTTGATCATTGTCTCTCCCAGGTAGCTTTCACTTATGCTGTGGAAAGGACAGAAAGTCATCAATATCTTCAAAAGCCATTCAGGCGGAACATTCACCGGTGACTTCACCCTCTACCTGGATAAGATCTAGGCTGAAAACTGCAGTGGCTGGACAACACCAAACAGGAGAGGTACAGTGGGGGGGAAAGTATTTGATCCCCTGCTGATTTTGTACGTTTGCCCACCGACAAAGAAATGATCAGTCTATAATTTTAATGGTAGGTTTATTTGAACAGTGAGAGACAGAATAACAACAAAAATATCTAGAAAAACATGTCAAAAATGTTATAAATTGATTTGCATTTTGTTAAACCTCAAACCTGAATATTTAAGAAAGTAAAAGTGAGGTTTTGGCTTTCTTTGGAGAATATCTATGTGTGCACAATTATTGGGCAACTATTAGTGTGCAGAATTATGCAACTAAATGAAAAACGAAAAGTTCCCCATCTCATTTGTTTATTTTCATCTGTTAAAGTGAGAATAATAAACAAACAACTCAATGTATAAATAAACATTTGACATTTCCAAAAAAAAGTAAAAATCAGTGACCAATATAGCCACCCTTCTTTTCAATAACAGTCATAAGCCTTCCATCCATGGAGTCTGTCTGTCAACTGTTTGTGCAGCAGCAACCACAGCCTCCCAGACACTGGTCAGAGAGGTGTACTGTTTTCCTTCACCGTAAATCGTCCGTTTAACAAGGGACCACAAGTTCTCAATAGGGTTTAGGTCAGGTGAGGAAGGGGGCCATGTCATTATTCTTTCATCGTTAAGGCCTTTACTGGCTAGCCACGCAGTGGAGTACTTCGATGCATGCGATGGAGCATTGTCCTGCATAAAAATCATGGTCTTCTTGAAAGATGCAGACTTTTTCCTGTACCACTGCTTGAAGAAAGTGTCTTCTAAAAACTGGCAGTAGGTTTGGGAGTTGAGTTTGAGACCATCTTCAACCCGAAAAGGTCCAACTAGCTCATCTTTAATAACACCACCCCATACCAGTACCCCTCCTTCACCTTGCTGGCATCTGATTCGAAGTGGAGCTCCGTGCCCGTTACTGATCCAGCCACGGGCCCATCCATCTGGTTCATCAAGAGTCACTCTCATCTCATCAGTCCATAAAACCTTTGAAAAATCTGACTTCAGATATCTCTTGGCCCAGTCTTGACGTTTCAACGTATGTGTCTTGTTCAGTGGTGGTCGGGTTTCAACCTTCCTTACCTTGGCCATGTCTCTGAGCACTGAACATCTTGTACTTCTGGGCACTCCAGGTACGTTGCAGTTCTGGAATATGACAGCACTGGAGGATAATGGGTTCCTGGTAGCTTCACGTTTGATTCTTCTCAAATCTTTGGCAGTTAATTTGCATCTTTTTTTCTCAACACGGTTCTTGCGACCCTGTTGACTATTTGCAACAAAACGTTTGATGGTTCTGTGATCACGCCCCAATATCTTACCAATTTCAAGAGTGCTGCATTCCTCTGAAATACTTTTGACAATTTTTGACTTTTCAGAGTCAGTTAAATCTCTTTTTTGGCCCATTTTGCCTGAGGAAAAGAAGCTGCCTAATAATTATACACACCTTGATATAGGGTGTTGATCTCCTTAGGCCACACCCTCCCTCATTACACAAATACACATCACCTGATATGCTTAAATCCAATAAGCGTTCCAGTTTATACAGCTTGGAGTTGGGAAATATGCATAATAATGATGATATGGTCAAAATACTGACTTGCCTAATAATTGTGCACACAGTGTACTGACACAGAGAAGTTCTATACTGAATTAAAATATAAATGCAACATGCAACAATTTCAAAGATTTTACTGAGTTACAGTTCATAAGGAAATAAGTCAATTAAAATAAATTAGTTAGGCCATAATCTATGGATTTCACATGACTGGGAATACAGATATGCATCTGTTAGTCACAGATACCTTAAAAAAAGGGCATGGATTAAAAAAAACAGTATCAGGTGTGACCACCATTTGACTCATGCAGAGTTGATCAGTCTGTTGATTGTGGCCTGTGGACTGTTGTCCAGCTCCTCTTTAATGGCTGTGCGGAGTTGCTGGATATTGATGGGAACTGGAACATGCTGTTGTACACGACAATCCAGAGCATCCCAAACATGCTCAATGTGTGACATGTCAGGTGAGTATGCAGGCCATGGATGAACTGGGACATTTTCAGCTTCCAGGAATTGTGTACAGATCCTTGCAACATGGGGTCGTGCATTATTATGCTGAAACATGAGATGATGGCGGTGGATGAATGACACGACAATGGGCCTCAGGATCTCATCACGGTATCTCAAAGGCATTCAAATTGCCATGGATAAAATTCAATTGTGTTTGTCGTCCGTAGCTTATGCCTGCCCATACCATAACCCCACCGCCACCATGGGGCACTCTGTTCACAACGCTGACATCAGCAAACCACTCGCTCCACGACGCCATACTCGTGGTCTGCGGTAGTGAAGCCGGTTGGACTTACTGACAAATTCTCTAAAACAACGTAGGAGGCGGCTTATAGTAGAGAACTTAACACATTCTCTGGCAATAGCTCTGGTGGACATTCATGCAGTCAGCATGCCAATTGCACGCTCCCTGAAAAAACATCTGTGGCATTGTGTTGTGTGACAAAACTGCACATTTTAGAATGGCCTTTTATTGGCCCCAACACAAGGTGCACCTGTGTAATGATCATGCTGTTTAATCAGATTCTTGATATGCCACACCTGTCAGCTGGATATTTATCTTGGCAAAGGAGAAATGCTCACTAACAGGGATGTAAAACCAATTTGTGCACAACATTTGAGAGATATAAGCTTTTTGTGCGTATGGAACATTTCTGGGACCTTTTATTTCAGCTTATGAAACATGGGACCAACAGTTTACATGTTGCATTTATATATTTGTTCCGTGTAGTATCACCAGGACAAGTCATCATAGTAACCATGGGTTACTGTGTTATATTACATGGCCACTAGAGGGAAGGATTGAATCAGTTTTAAAGTGCTGCACCCCGGCTTGAACTGTACTGCAGCCTACTTCTATCTGCCCATGTCAAAGGCTGTCTATACATTTGTGTTGAACACAGCTCTTTGTTTTGAATGGACAAGTTTATGTCTATTTTAATTCTAACAAAAAGCATAGTCTCTCTAGTCTCATTTTGTTTTGACTCCGTGATAAATCTGCACTGGCAGCAGATTATTCAAAGCCCTACCTTTTTCTCTGTTTATCAGCAGCATGTTCTCTGCTACACTGTGAAGCCACGTCTCTTCCAAAGGTCTCCATTGCAATTTGATGGAGTACCAAAAACACTGGTCATATTGACACGGTCTACTGCAGCAGAGCCTCAAGAGTGATCCCTGTAGTGTATTTACACGTCAGACACAAACTGTGAGAACAACCTTAAGCCACCACCAGACCAAAGCCCTGGCTTAGTTTTTAAAACAAATTTTTTATGGTTAAATTCCAACATACAGGTACTGCACTGATTGTTGTTGAAAAATAAGACACGTAACCTAAAGCAACAAATACATACATTTTTCCATAACATTTTTTGTGTAAATAAAAACAACAAAAACAATAAACCTTAACAACAACATAAAGTGACAAGAACACACACACAGTGGTTTGGGTTGTGCACAACCTTTGAAGGAATCAGCTAATATATACAGTATCAGTCAAAAGTTTGGACACACCTACTCATTCAAGGGTTTCTCTTTATTTTTACTATTTTCTACATTGTAGAATAATAGTGAAGACATCACAACTATGAAATAACACATATGGAATCATGTAGTAACCAAAAAAAGTGTTAGATTCTTCAAAGTATCCAACCTTTGCCTTGATGACAGCTTTGCACACGCTTGGCATTCTCTCAACTAGCTTCATGAGGTAGTCACCTGGAATGCATTTCAATTAACCTCTCTAGGGTCGGTGGGACGAAATCGTCCCACCTACGCAACAGCCAGTGTAATCCCGTGGCGCGATATTCAAATACCTTAGAAATGCTATTACTTCAATTTCTCAAACATATGACTATTTTACACCATTTTAAAGACAAGACTCTCGTTAATCTAACCACACTGTCCGATTTCAAAAAGGCTTTACAACGAAAGCAAAACATTAGATTATGTCAGCAGAGTACCCAGCCAGAAATAATCAGACACCCATTTTTCAAGCTAGCATATAATGTCACATAAACCCAAACCACAGCTAAATGCAGCACTAACCTTTGATGATCTTCATCAGATGACAATCCTAGGACATTATGTTATACAATACATGCATGTTTTGTTCAATCAAGTTCATATTTATATCAAAAACCAGCTTTTTACATTAGCATGTGACGTTCAGAACTAGCATACCCCCCGCAAACTTCCGGTGAATTTACTAAATTACTCACGATAAACGTTCACAAAAAACATAACAATTATTCTAAGAATTATAGATACAGAACTCCTGTATGCACTCGCTATGTCCGATTTTAAAATAGCTTTTCGGTGAAAGCACATTTTGCAATATTCTGAGTAGATAGCCCGGCATCACAGGGCTAGTTATTTAGACACCCAGCAAGTTTAGCCCTCACCAAAGTCAGATTTACTATAAGAAAAATGTTATTACCTTTGCTGTTCTTCGTCAGAATGCACTCCCAGGACTTCTACTTCAATAACAAATCTTGGTTTGGTTCAAAATAATCCATAGTTATGTTCAAATATCCTCTGTTTTGTTCGTGCGTTCAAGACACTATCCGAAGTGTAAAGAAGGGTGACGCGTTTCGTGACAAAAAAATTCTAAATATTCCATTACTGTACTTCGAAGCATGTCAACCGCTGTTTAAAATAAATTTTTATGCCATTTTTCTCGTAAAAAAGCGATAATATTCCGACCGGGAAACCGTGTTTACGTTCAAAGAGAGAGAAAATAAAAACATGGGGTCGCCTCGTGCACGCGCCTCAGTCTCATTGTCCTCTGATAGACCACTTACCAAAGGCGCTAATGTTTTTCAGCCAGGGGCTGCCTCGACATCATTCAGCTTTTTCCCGGGTTCTGAGAGCCTATGGGAGCCATAGGAAGTGTCACGTTACAGCAAAGATCCTAAGTTTTCAATAAAAAGAGTCAAGAAGCCCAAGAAATGGTCAGAGAGGGCACTTCCTGTACAGAATCTTCTCAGGTTTTTGCCTGCCATATGAGTTATGTTATACTCACAGACACCATTCAAACAGTTTTAGAAACTTTAGGGTGTTTTCTATCCAAAGCCAATAATTATATGCATATTCTAGTTTCTGGGCAGTAGTAATAACCAGATTAAATCGGGTACGTTTTTTATCCGGCCGTGCAAATACTGCCCCCTACCCTCAACAGGTTAACAGGTGTGCCTTGTTAAAAGTTCATTTGTGGAATTTTCTTTCCATCTTAATGCATTTGAGCCAATCAGTTGGGTTGTGACAAGGTAGGGGTGGTATACAGAAGATAGTCCTATTTGGTAAAACACAAAGTCCATATTATGGCAAGAACAGCTCAAATAAGCAAAGAGAAACGTCCATCATTACTTTAAGACATGAAGGTCAATGCGGAACATTTCAAGAACTTTGAAAGTTTCTTCAAGTGCAGTCCTAAAACCATCAAGCGCTATGATGAAACTGACTCTTATGAGGACCGCCACAGGAAAGGAAGACCCAGAGTTAACTCTGCTGCAGAGGATAAGTTAATTTAGAGTTAACTGCACCTCAGATTGCAGCCCAAATAAATGCTTCACAGAGTTCAAGTAACAGACATATCTCAACATCAACTGTTCAGAGGAGACTAAGTCAATCAGGCCTTCATGATCGAATTGCTGCAAAGAAACCACTACTAAAGGACACAAATAATAAGAAGAGACTTGCATGGGCCAAGAAACATGAGCAATGGACATTAGACTGGTGGAAATCTATCCTTTGGTCTGATGAGTCCAAATTTGAGATTTTTGGTCTTTGTGAGACGCAGAGTAAGTGAACAAATGATCTCTGCATGTGTGGTTCCCACCGTGAATCATGGAGAAGGCAGTATGATGGTGTGGGGGTGCTTTGCTGGTGACACTATCTGTGATTTATTTAGAATTCAAGGCACACCTAACCAGCATGGCGACCACAGCATTCTGCAGCGATACGCAATCCCATCTGGTTGGGCTTAGTGGAACTATCATTTTTGTTTTTCAACAGGACAATGAGCCAAAACACACCTGCAGCCCGTGTAAGGGCTATTTGACCAAGAAGGAGAGTGATGGAGTGCTGCATCAGATGATCTGGCCTCTACAATCACCCGACCCGGTCGGAACTAGATTCACAAGCATTTCGTTACACTCGCATTAACATCTGCTAACCATGTGTATGTGACCAATAAAATTTGATTTGATTTGACCTCAACCCAATGGAGTGAAGGAAAAGCAGCCAACAAGTGCTCAGCATATGTGGGAACTCTTTCAAGACGGTTGGAAAAGCATTCCTCATGAAGCTGGTTGAGAGAATGCCAAGAGTGTGCAAAGCTGTCATCAAATTGTATTTGTCACATGCAAATCCGAATACAATGGGTATAGGGTTAAGGGATTTACAGTGAAATGCTTTATCACAAGACCCTAACCAACAATGCAGTTTTAAGAAAAATAAGTGTTAAAGTATTTAATAAAATAAACTGAAAAAAGAAATAAAAATACATACAGAAAAATAATAAATAATTAAGGAGCAACAATAAAATAACAGTAGCTAGGCTGTATACAGGGGGTACCGGTACAGAGTCAATGTGCGGGGGCATCGGTTAGTCGAGGTAATTGAGGTAATATGTACATGTAGGTAAAGTGAGTATGCATGGATGGATAATAAACAGAGAGTTGCAGCAGTGTAAAAATGTGGGTGGGGTGGGGAACGTTGCAAATAGTCTGGGTAGCCATTTGATTAGCTGTTCAGGAGTCTTATGGCTTGGGCGTAGAATCTGTTAAGAAACCTTTTGGACCTAGACTTGGTGCTCTGCTTGCCGTGCGATAGCAGAGATAACAGTCTATGACTAGGGTGGCTGGAGTCTTTGGCAATTTTTAAGGCCTTCCTCTGACAGCGCCTGGTATAGCGGTCCTGGATGGCAGGAAGCTTTGCCCCAATGACGTACTGGGCCGTACGCACTACACTCTGTAGTGCCTTGCGGTCAGAGGCCAACCAGTTGCCATACAAGGCGGTGATGCAGCCAGTCAGGATGCACTCGATGGTGCAGCTGTAGAACCTTTTGAGGGAATAGGCATTGTCGTGCCCTCTTCACGACTGTCTTGGTGTGTTTGGACCATGAGAGTTCGTTGTTGATGTGGACACCAAGGAATTTGAAGCTCTCAACCTGCTCCACTGCAGCCCCGTCAATGAGAATGGGGGCGTGTCCGGTCCTCCTTTTCCTGTAGTCCACAATCATCTCCTTTGTCTTGATCACATTGAGGGAGAGGTTGTTATCCTGGCACCACACTGCCAGGTCTCTGACCTCCTCCCTATAGGCTTTCTCATTGTTGTTGGTGATCAGGCTGTTGTGTCATCTGCAAACTTAATGATGGTATTGGAGTCGTGCTTGGCCGTGCAGTCATGGGTGAACATGGAGTACAGGAGGGGACTGAGCACGCACCCCTGAGGGGCCGCCGTGTTGAGGATCAGCGTGGCGGATGTGTTGTTACCTACCCTTACCACCTGGGTGCAGCCCATCGGGAAGTCCAGGATCCAGTTGTAGAGGGAGCTGTTTAGTCCCAGGGTCATTAGCTTAGTGATGAGCTTTGAGGGCACTATGGTGTTGAACGCTGAGCTGTTGTCAATCAATAGCATTCTCACATAGGTGTTCCGTTTGTCCAGGTGGGAAAGGGCAGTGTGGAGTGCAATAGAGATTCCATCATCTGTGGATCTGTTGGGGCGGTATTCAAATTGGAGTGGGTCTAGGGTCCTGGGATAATGGTGTTGATGTGAGCCATGACCAGCCTTTTAAGCACTTCATGGCTACAGACACAAGTGCTACGGGTCGGTAGTCATTTAGGCAGGTTACCTTGGTGTTCTTGGGCACAGGGACTATGGTGGTCAAACTTTTGACTGGTACTGTACATGTAGGCTACAATCCATAAAATAGAAGGGATCATTGACCAGACACAATCCCTAGTCCCACTGAATCTCCATGTTGACAGCTAGTAATGACTATCTGTACATAAATTGATCTTGCTTTAATCTTAATCTAAATGTAATTTTTTACCATTATGCATATTCTTCTTATAATTGACATCCACTCCTCATCTGTTGGAGGTTCTTTCTGGGGACATCTTAATGTTAGAGCTTTTTGAGCTGCATTGAAAAGTATTTGTAACAAATAATATTTTTTCCTTTCTAACACCATGTCCAACTTAGATCCAAAAATGGCTAACATGGGATCTCTGAGCATTTGAAAACCAAACACCTTATCAATCATATTAAAAACTGACACACAAAAGCTATCTGATTTTTGACATTTCCCATGAATATGTTGGTGGGTAGCCACCTCTCCACACTCTCTCTAGCAACAACTTGATTGATTTGAACTAATTTTAGCTAAAATATTAGGAGTTCTGGAAAAAAACGGTTTTCCACTGAAATTCCCTCCATTAATTTGCATTGGTAACTTTATGAACTTCAGAGTATATATATCTAACCAGGTCTCTTCACTTATATCTTGATGAAGTTTACCTTCTCACCTCTGTCTAAGAATACATGTGTGATCTTGTTTAATGGCTGATAAAGCCCTGAATAGGTTAGTTGTTGGTTTCTTAACGTATTGATTCTCCTGAACTCTGGCTAAATATTGTTCTATGGCCGAGGGGGTGCCTTGTAATGCCTCTGGTGCACAAGATGATAAGGCAGTTTTGCCCAATACTGTAAATGTCCTGGGGTCTTTAAATAGCAACCACCTAGCAGACCGGGTATGGTAACTGCTGGTGGTGAAGGAAACCAGACTACAAAGGTAAAGAGGGAGTTTACCCAAAATGGCTTTGTAGATGAAGACATACAAATGTAGCTTTCTGCGCATATAAAGTGAGGTCCAACCCACCATTTGGTACAAGGTGCAATGGTGGGTGAGTGACTTGGCATTTGTAATAAAGCGCAAGGATGCATGATAAACAGAGTCCAATCTCTGTAAGACATAGGAGCAAGCTTCTTTCTAGCCATAAGCGGGAAGCAAGCCTTATTACGAAAATTAAAACCCAATTTCAATTAAAGCTTGCTCACAAGATTATCCATATGAACAACTTGTCATCCAACCATATACCTAGGTGTTTGTAGGGTGACACTTTTTCAATGGATACTCTACCAGATGTGACAATGCTAACCTTCTCTGGCTGAGTGCGAGCTCTGGTAAAGGTCATGAGTTTAGTTTTTTGTACATTCTAGAACAGTTTGAGAACATAAAGGGAAGCCGGCAGTGACTGAAAATCAGTCTGGAGCTCTTCAACAGCCTGAACCAGAGAAGGAGCACATTAATATATAACTGGATCATCTGCATATAGATGGAACTTTGCTGGTTGCATCCCATTTCCCAAATCATTAATACAATTTGAGAACAACACAGGAGGTCAAATTTAACCCTTGTGCACACCCCTATTGAAGAAAGCTAGACTTGTGATAGTCAGTGTAGTGTATACACATTGTGTTCTGTCAGAAAGATAGTTCCTAAACCAATTTACTGCCCATTCACTGAGACCCATGTTACTGAGTCTAGCTGCCATTCATGGTCAACTGAATCAAATGCCTTTGATAAATCAACAAACAGCACAGCACAATGTTGCTATTTATCAAGTGCATTTACAGTGGGGGAAAAAAGTATTTTATCCCCTGCTGATTTTGTACGTTTGCCCACTTACAAAGAAATGATCAGTCTATAATTTTAATGGTAGGTTTATTTGAACATTGAGAGACAGAATAACAACAACAAAAATCCAGAAAAACGCATGTCAAAAATGTTATAAAATGATTTGTATTTTAATGAGGGAAATAAGTATTTGACCCCTCTGCAAAACATGACTTAGTACTTGGTGGTAAAACCCTTGTTGGCAATCACAGAGGTCAGACATTTCTTGTAGTTGGCCACCAGGTTTGCACACATCTCAGGATGGATTTTGTCCCAGTCCTCTTTGCAGATCTTCTCCAAGTCATTAAGGTTTCGAGGCTGACGTTTGGCAACTCGAACCTTCAGCTCCCTCCACAGATTTTCTATGGGATTAAGGTCTGGAGACTGGCTAGGCCACTCCAGGACCTTAATGTGCTTCTTCTTGAGCCACTACTTTTGTTGCCTTGGCCGTGTGTTTTGGGTCATTGTCATGCTGGAATACCCATCCACGACCCATTTTCAATGCCCTGGCTGAGGAAAGGATGTTCTCACCCAAGATTTGATGATACATGGCCCCGTCCATCGTCCCTTTGATGTGGTGAAGTTGTCCTGTCCCCTTAGCAGAAAAACACCCCCAAAGCATAATGTTTCCACCTCCATGTTTGACGGTGGAGATGGTGTTCTTGGGGTCATAGGCAGCATTCCTCCTCCTCCAAACACGGCGAGTTGAGTTGATGCCAAAGAGCTCCATTTTGGTCTCATCTGACCACAACACTTTCACCAGTTGTCCTCTGAATCATTCAGATGTTCATTGGCAAACTTCAGACGGGCATGTATATGTGCTTTCTTGAGCAGGGGGACCTTGCGGGCGCTGCAGGATTTCAGTCCTTCACGGCGTAGTGTGTTACCAATTGTTTTCTTGGTGACTATGGTCCCAGCTGCCTTGAGATCATTGACAAGATCCTCCTGTGTAGTTCTGGGCTGATTCCTCACCGTTCTCATGATCATTGCAACCCCACGAGGTGAGATCTTGCATGGAGCCCTAGGCCGAGGGAGATTGACAGTTCTTTTGTGTTTCTTCCATTTGCGAATAATAATAATCGCACCAAATGTTGTCACCTTCTCACCAAGCTGCTTGGCGATGGTCTTGTAGCCCATTCCAGCCCTGTGTAGGTCTACAATCTTGTCCCTGACATCCTTGGAGAGCTCTTTGGTCTTGGCCATGGGTGGAGAGTTTGGAATCTGATTGATTGCTTCTGTGGACAGGTGTCTTTTTTACAGGTAACAAGCTGCGGTTAGGAGCACTCCCTTTAAGAGTGTGCTCCTAATCTCAGCTTGTTACCTGTATAAAAGACACCTGGGAGCCAGAAATCTTTTTGATTGAGAGGGGGTCAAATACTTACTTCCTTCATTAAAATGCAAATCAATTTCTAAAATTTTTGACATGCGTTTTTCAGGATATTTTTGTTGTTATTCTGTCTCTCACTGTTCAAATAAACCTACCATTAAAATAATAGACTGATCCTTTCTTTATCAGTGGGCAAACGTACAAAATCAGCAGGGGATCAAATACTTTCCCCCCCCACTGTATGATGTAATTTGCCACTGCTACAGGTGCAGTTATGGTGCTGTGCCTCGATCTAAAGCCACACTGAACCCCGCTCAGTATGATATTTTCAATTAAGAAGTTTTTTTTAACTGTGAGTTCACTAGGGATTCATAGACTTTGGCCAGGATAGGGAGTTTAGAGATAGGACGATAGTTATTAGCATCTGAGGGATCTCCACCCTTTAGCAGTGGGAGGACATAAGCTGATTTCCAAATTCTGGGTAAGTAGACTCAAGTTGAAAATGTGAGCCACAGGTTCAGTAATACCACCAGCTGCTATCTTTAAGAGGTAGGGGTCCAGGTTGTCTGGACCTGCAGACTTTTTAGTGTCTATTGCCTCAGTGCTTTGTAGACCTCAGCATAAGAAACAGGCTCAAAGTTAAAATGGTTCACATGTGGGCCTATATCATAGTTTACTATAAAAGAGCTTACATTAGAGGCCTGGGCCCTACCATTATCTAAAACTGAACCAGCAGATATGAAGTGCTTGTTAAAAACCCTTACAATATCGGCTTTATCCTTCACTTCATTAGAATCCATCATTAAATGGTCAGGAAGGCCAGAGGATACATTAGAACCTGACACTGAGTTGATTAGCTTCCAGAACTTGGTAGGGTTGTTTAGCTTCTCTGTGACTGCATTTAAATTGTAATCTGATTTGGACTTCCTGATCAAACCTGTGCATTTGTTTCTTAGCACTCTAAAGGAGGCCCAGTCAATAGGAGCATTTGTATGTCTACCTTGAGCCCAAGAGATATTTCTCTTTCTAATTAATTCTGTCAAGTTATCAGAAAACCAGGGATTGTCACATCCACTGATTCTACATTTCTTCACAGGGAGCATGCTTATCACAAATGGACACAAATTTCATACAAAAATTGTCACTGTCAACATCGGGAATCAAACTTACTCTGTCAATATTATGGTACAGATCATGTAAGAACGCTTGCTCATCAAACTGTCTAAAATGTTTGTTTTTTTAAATATAATGGGGTTTGGCTGATCATTTTTGTATTTCTAACACAAGTGATCACTGACATCATTACAGAAAATCCCAGTCGATGTGTATTTGTGAGGGGTATTCGTTAGAAGAACGCCCAATAGCGTTGATTTGTTAGGTGTTCTGGGATTTGGTCTTGTAGGTGCATTCATTAATTGAGCGAGATTCAGAGAGTCACACACTTCTTTAAAAGAGTCCGATACAGATGTAAGCATGTCCCAGTTCAAATCTCCTAAAATAATTCATTCAGAGTAATTTAGCTTGTGCAGGACATCAGAAAGAGAGTTAAGTGCATCTGTAGCAGCCGAGGGCGGTTCACTTTAACCGCAAGCAATTCAAAATGTTTGGCTTTGGTAATCGAGAGAATTTCAGAGGTGTTAAACTTGGATTTCACATAAATTGCAACCCCTCCTCTTTTACTCATCTGATCCATTCTAAAAACCGTGTACCCATCAATAGAAATCAAGTTATTTGCCAAGTTTCTGATAAAACCATTATGTCTTCATTTGTCGTATTGGCCCATATTTTAATCATGTTTATTTTTGGAAATAGACTTCTGACATTAACATGCAAGAGGCCAAAACCTGCTCTATTATTAAAATCATAGGGAGTCGGTAGAGATTGCATGGTATCTACCCGCCCAGGGTTTGGTCGCACATGACCAGACATCAACAATAAAAGCATTACAATATATCTCAGTTGCCCAATGCGTGAGGACTTGGCGGAGCCAGCACCATTGTCAATGAACCGAGCTGAGAGTCTTTCGACAAAGAAAAAAAGTAATTCAAGAGTTTGAGATTTTGGAAGTATGCTGTCAAATGTACTGTAGGTCCACTTACGTTTCAGAGTGGTACAAATGCAATTGCAGAGAGACCAAGTTCCTGGTGGTATTGACATGATGGTCTCGTTGGAGTGACTCCAAATTGTAGGGCATAAGGTTAAAATAATGTATTCACTGATTGATCATTCAGCCTGTTAAATCCAGGATGGCATTGAGCAAGGACGTCACTAGAGAATCATGGATAGCGGGGCTAAGCCTCTTTTAGGTGGGTTTGGGCATACTCCCCCCCAGGATTTTTTTTAAAGCCCCCAAAACGTCTTTTCATCATGTATATTTTGAGTAACAACGGGTGTAAAATCTGTCAAAATAAGGTTACTTTTGGTCAAGGTTGGCTAAAAGTATACCTGTCTCATAGTTTGTGCTAAGACACTGATCTAATATGACTTACTTAAATTCTATCCAAATAAAGAAATTAAAGTCCACCCTGTCCCCATCCAACACCAACAAAAGGCATGCAAATGGCTGTACTATGTAGCCAAAATACTTTTAGGATTTTATTTTGAGAGAGAGAGAAATGAGAAGACATGCTGGTCATATTATACCATTAGAAAAAAATATTTAAGTGTCACCCTTTTGTTAATTGTTGCTCAAAATTAACCCAAAAATTCAGATACATGGAACAGTATAATTCACAATGGGGCAAAACTAAATTCAACTAATGTGCTAAATAAAAAACAGAAAAATAATTAGGAATAAAATCTGATAAAAAAGTAAGATCCCAAACAAATATTACAGCCTATATTACAGAACTGCTCCTCCTGCTTCTCTCTTTTGATGCTTATTTGTGGGTGGACGCATCAAAGTGTAACTCCTATTTTTGTTTGAACTGGTAAAATCTTAATTTTTCACCGGATTGTCCTTCGGCAGAGCTGCTGGCACTGCCTCTCTTGAAGAATTTCCATATATCCATCTAACGTTAGTCGTTAGCTAGCCTACAGCCGTGGCCAAAAGTTTTGAGAATGACACAAATATTAATTTCCACAAAGGTTGCTGCTTCAGTGTCTTTAGATATTTTTGTCAGATGTTACTATGGAATACTGAAGTATAATTACAAGCATTTCACAAGTGTCAAACGCTTTTATTGACAATTACATGAAGTTGATGCAAAGAGTCAATATTTGTAGTGTTGACCCTTCTTTTTCAAGACCTCTGCAATCCGTCCTGGCATGCTGTAAATTAACTTCTGGGCCACATCCTGACTGATGGCAGCCCATTCTTGCATAATAAATGCTTGGAGTTCATCAGAATTTGTGGGTTTTTGTTTGTCCACCAGCCTCTTGAGGATTGACCACAAGTTGTCAATGGGATTAAGGTCTGGGGAGTTTCCTGGCCATGGACCCAAAATATCGATGTTTTGTTCCCCGAGCCACTTAGTTATCACTTTTGCCTTATGGCAAGGTGCTCCATCATGCTGTAAAAGGCATTGTTCGTCACCAAACTGTTCCTGGGTGGTTGGGAGAAGTTGTTGGTACCATTCTTTATTCATGGCTGTGTTCTTAGGCAAAATTGTGAGTGAGCCCACTCCCTTGGCTGAGAAGCAACCCCACACATGAATGGTCTCAGGATGCTTTACTGTTGGCATGACACAGGACTGATGGTAGCGCTCACTTTGTCTTCTCCGGACAAGCTTTTTTCCAGATGCCCCAAACAATCGGAAAGGTAATTTATCAGAGAAAATGACTTTACCCCAGTCCTCAGCAGTCCAATCCCTTTACCTTTTGCAGAATATCAGTCTGTCCCTGATGTTTTTCCTGGAGAGAAGTGGCTTCTTTGCTGCCCTTCTTGACACCAGGCCATCCTCCAAAAGTCTTCGCCTCACTGTGCGTGCAGATCCACTCACACCTGCCTGCTGCCATTCCTGAGCAAGCACTGTACTGGTGGTGCCCCGATCCCGCAGCTGAATCAACTTCAGGAGACAGTCCTGGCGCTTGCTGGACTTTCTTGAGCGCCCTGAAGCCTTCTTCACAACATTTGAACCGCTCTCCTTGAAGTTCTTGATGATCCGATAAATGGTTGATTTAGGTGCAATCTTACTGGCAGCAATATCCTTGCCTGTGAAGCCCTTTTTGTGCAAAGCAATGATGACGGCACGTGTTTCCTTGCAGGTAACCATGGTTGACAGAGGACGAACAATGATTCCAAGCACCACTCTCCTTTTGAAGCTTCCAGTCTGTTACTCAAACTCAATCAGCATGACAGAGTGATCTCCAGCCTTGTCCTCATCAACACTCACACTTGTGTTAACGAGAGAATCACTGACATGATGTCAGCAGGTCCTTTTGTGTCAGGGCTGAAATGCAGTGGAAATGTTTTTGGGGGATTCAGTTCATTTGCATGGCAAAGAGGGACTTTGCAATTAATTGCAATTCATCTGATCACTAATTACATTCTAGAGTATATGCAAATTGCCATCATATAAACTGAGGCAGCAAGACTTTGTGAAAATGTATATTTGTGTCATTCTCAAAACTTTTGGCCATGACTGTACAGTTGAGAAATTGTGGATAATACAATGACATTGTGATCAACACTATGTCCCCTTTTCTACACATGACCTAGGTGATTATTGTTTTGCAGGGACCTACTGAATGAAAGCAATTGAGTATGAGAAGATATGTGCATGATACGTCATATGTCTCATTTATAGCCTGGCACAGATAGCAAAACTACATTAAATACAATGTTAATTAGATATCATCGCCACATAACTTATGTCGAATTTAAAAGACAGCGTTACCGTTAGCTAGCTCGCAATGTCTGTTACAATGTAACTTACAGACAACCTCACATAATAATGTATTGGTTAACAAAGCTTTGATTATGACCAAAGTCTATAGTAGTGAATACTCTCTCTCTCTGTTCTAACTTACCACAAATTCACATCGTAGCCTATCTGCATGAATCCGTCCTGTCAGAGCCTTTTCCTGTCAGTAGCGTAGCTAACGTTAACCAAAATGTTAGCTACAAGTAGGCCTAATGGTCACTAGTGCGTGCAGCAGCCTCTGCAGCAGCAGCCTGCCCAGGTCCTAGTGCCCGCCTTGTAAGAAGTTTAAGATGCGATGGAACGGTTGAGGGAAGAAATCACAGAGAAAATATATTGACTGATATATTGATTTATTTAGGGGGGGGCTAAGCGACGTCCCTGGCATGTTGCTTAGCCTCCTGCTAACTGCTCCGCCCACAACCGTAAGGCTCTCCAGAGGGTAGTGAGGTCTGCACAGCACATCACCGGGGGCAAACTACCTGCCCTCCAGGACACCTACACCACCCGATGTCACAGGAAGGCTTAAAAAATCATCAAGGACAGCAACCACCCGAGCCACTGCCTGTTCACCCCGCTATCATCCAGAATGTTTCAGATTAGGTAGTCCCCAACCTCCCTGTTGTTTTGATAAGTTAGCACAAACAGATTTTTGTGGTGACATTGGAAGTGTTTCAAAGGGGAACAGTAATCTAGGTTTTACGTTCATTCTTATTGATTATATCCTTCCCCGATATGGTGAGTAGCAACACAGACCAGCAGTCCAGATCTCTTTTGATTCTATCTATCAGCTTGGTGTAGTTGGCTTTGTATAAGTTATCCAGATCCGCAGGTATTGTATTTCCTAGATATTTGATACCTTCATTCGGGCACTTAAAAGAGAGCAATGTTTTTATATAGGGGGTGATATGTGTATTTAAGGCCAGTGCTTCAGTTTTATTAACATTAATCTTGTACCCGGAGTACCTGCCAAATTGTTTGAGCTTTGGGACAGAATTCACAGGGTCAGACATGTGTACCACAACATCATCAGTGTACAATTATATTTTATGCGTATCAGACCTAACCTTTATCCCTTTGATATCAGTATTGTTCCTTATTATTTAAGCTAAGGGTTCAATGCGTATGGCAAACAGTAGTGGCAATAGAGGGCAACCTTGTCTACATCCTCGTTCCAGCTGGAAGGACTGAGAGAAGCTGCCATTTACTCGGACTATGCTTTGTGGGGCAGAGTATAATGACTGATTTCATTTAATGAAATTCAGACCAAATCCACATTTTTCCAATGTTCTGAAGAGAAAAGGCCATGACACTCGTTCGATTGCCTTTTCAGCATCCAGTGCCAATGCCATGCATGGCACTGGTTGGGGAATGGAGTGGAACGTAATGTAAAGCAATTTACGTATGATGTCAGGTAGGTGACGACCAATAAATAAAACCTGTTTTGATCTGGATGTATTATTGTTGTAATCACTGCCTCCAACTGTTTAGCCAATATGGAGGTCAGGAGTTTACAGTCCGTATTTAGAAGTGCAATTGACCTGTATGAGGCACATTTTGTGGGATCTTTATAATCTTTGTAGAGGACAGATATAATCGCCTTCTTCCATAATAGCAGGAGCTCCTCCTTCTGGACAACATGAGAATAGGCCCACTCCAACAGTGGGCTAATGAGGTCAGTAAAAGTTTTATTAAACTCATTTGAGTAGCCAAGCCATCTGATCCAGGACTCGTATTATTCTTCAATCTCTTAATAGCATCCTCAATCTCTTCCCTTGTTATGGGAGAATCAATGGTTTTTGAGGCAGCTTGATCTATTTTGGGTAAATTAATGGAATCTTAAAAGGGATCCATTCTGTTGACATCCCCACATGTCTGTGTTAGAGTACAATGTCTTATAGAACTTAGCAAAGGTTTTAGATATTTAGATAGTTCGTCTAAATTATTGCTTTACATTTTCTGTGCAATTGTCAACCCAGACTGTTTCCTGAGTTGAGATGCCAGAAGTCGACTGGCTCTACGCCCATTCTCATAGTATCTTTGTTTTAAAAATCGTAGGTTTCTTTCTACCTTCTCTGTCAGCAATCCATCTAGTGCTCTCTTTGCCTCCTTTAGCTGTGTTAGATTTTCAGCTGTCGCCTTCTGTTTATGTTGATGTTCTATCCCTGGGTTATAACATCTGTCATGTTCTCCTGCTGCTAGCCATTCATCAATAAACTAATCTAGGGGAGCGTGGGGTATCTTGAGCCATTTTTTACATTCACAAAGATATCTACATATATTGCAGGAGGTTGTGTGTCCCTGGAAATAATCAGAATTAATGTAAACATACAGCTTTGAAAACATAACTTGTCAAATAAAAAGTGGTCTCTTGGCGCAACTTACCCTGGGTATGGGGTAAGTTGAGCATAGGGACAAGGTAAGTTGAGCCGCCTTGGGGTAAGTGGGTGATGGTGTCCTGTGACAGTGGATGATGGTGCTGGTAGGTCAAAGTTTAATTCATGGAATGGGGGTGTGGTATATTATATATCTTAAATGTATGCCTACATTCAGATTTAGATCTCTCTGTTCAATATCACATACCCTTCCATTTCTGACCCGTTGTCTGGGACAGGGATGTTATTTCCATGTGCCATTTTGTAGGCAAGTTCTCTGCATTTGAGGCTACCAAGCCCATGAAACTGGTCCGTGAGATTCTTTATATTGTTTAGCAAGCTCAGACTCTATGTCATTAGATTAAGACTGTGTGTGCATCTGCTACTATCATAGCCTCGATTTTGCGCAGGTACTGCACATGTTCGTTTTCTTTGAGTTCATATGCATGACACATTGCAAAGACACTATGCAAATTATCTATAAAACTGACAAAATACAATCATCATTTTTTGGGGTATGGTGGCCATTGGTTTAACTTACCCCATGGCCATTGGCTCCTAGAAACAACTCAGATGTCAATTGGGCACAGATGTCAATTCACCATCCATCCCACGTTGGGTCAACGAAATGATGTGGAAACAACGTTGATTCAACCAATGTGTGCCCAGTGGGAAGGGGTGGCTCTACTAACCCTTTGTGCTCAACTTACCCCACTCTCCTCTAAAAGGCCCCACTCTCCTCTAAAGGAGGAGACTTCAACTCTTCTCACTTCTAATTTCTGGACAAGAAAATACTCCTACCGTTTTCACCTGTCTAAGAAAGGCAATGCTACCCTTTAGTTATGTTAAATGCTTAGAACATTACTTTTGTTTGGGGAACTGATAATATTTTTCCCTTTCACTTTAATGTCAGGAAGCTACTTGCTGGGCAAAGTGACACAACGTCTCTCCTCTATTCCCCATGAGCGCCGCTGTGTAGAAGTGACTTCCTGTCAGTTGACTCATGCTGCCAATGCAGAAAAAAACGGACTTTGGAGTTTGCAGCTGGCTATGAGGTCCAGGATCAGGATGCACACAGAGTGATGTAAAATATGCTTCCTTTGGACCTTTACCAAAGTTATATCGGCATCCAGAAGTGAACCAAATCTTTCCGTACGGTCTGGCCTGTTTCATCTGTCATGAGATACTACAGCCACACACATCCCCAAGCCAAGCTGGAGGGTGGTGTTACAGCAGCACACATGCTGGAATTTATACTCCAAGAATAAAGGTGTAAAAGAGTTAAACATTCTCTGACAGCTGTTGCCTCACAACCTCACCAGTCTCACTGTCACTCTCTAACTAACTGCCCTCTACCTCACCCTCACTCTCTGTAACTGCCCTCTACCTCACCCTCACTCTCTGTAACTGCCCTCTACCTCCCCTTCACTCTCTGTAACTGCCCTCTACCTCACCCTCTGTAACTGCCCTCTACCTCCCCTAACTCTCTGTAACTGCCCTCTACCTCCCCTTCACTCTCTGTAACTGCCCTCTACCTCCCCTCACTCTCTGTAACTGCCCTCAGTCTCCCCTCACTCTCTGTAACTGCCCTCTACCTCACTCTCTGTAACTGCCCTCTACCTCCCCTCACTCTCTGTAACTGCCCTCTACCTCCCCTCACTCTCTGTAACTGCCCTCTACCTCACCCTCACTCTCTGTAACTGCCCTCTACCTCACCCTCACTCTCTGTAACTGCCCTCTACCTCCCCTTCACTCTCTGTAACTGCCCTCTACCTCACCCTCACTCTCTGTAACTGCCCTCTACCTCCCCTTCCCTCTCTGTAACTCCCCTCTACCTCCCCTTCACTCTCTGTAACTGCCCTCTACCTCACCCTCACTCTCTGTAACTGCCCTCTACCTCAACCTCACTCTCTATAACTGCCCGCTCTACCTCACCCTCATCCTCTGTAACTGCCCTCTACCTCACCCTCACTCTCTGTAACTGCCCTCTACCTCCCCTCACTCTCTGTAACTGCCCTCTACCTCATCCTCTGTAACTGCCCTCTATCTCCCCTTCACTCTCTGTAACTGCCCTCTACCTCACCGTCACTCTCTGTAACTGCCCTCTACCTCCCCTTCACTCTCTGTAACTGCCCTCTACCTCCCCTCACTCTCTGTAACTGCCCTCTACCTCACCCTCACTCTCTGTAACTAACTGCCCACTACCTCACCCTCTGTAACTGCCCTCTACCTCCCCTTCACTCTCTGTAACTGCCCTCTACCTCACCCTCACTCTCTGTAACTAACTGCCCACTACCTCACCCTCTGTAACTGCCCTCTACCTCACCCTCACTCTCTGAAACTGCCCTCTACCTCACCCTCACTCTCTGTAACTGCCACCCTTAAGCCTTATTATCACCATGCAATCCCAGCCCCTCCATCTGAGATCCCAGCCTGTATGTGTGGCATTATTACATTAACCATCAGTCAGAGTGACTGGAGAATGTTGGTCCAGCACACATACAGGACCTCTGGAACAATCGTGGCAGAGGTCCATGGCTCAGACTGCACTGTATCACCCGTTTACTCTTTCCTGCCTCTCTGTCTGTGCATTGTGTAGCCTTTCCAATGGCCGGAAGAGCTCAGCTAGAGCTGATAACATCAGGGGTGATGACGGAGGAGAGCGCAGGATAGGGCTGTGGAAGAGCTTTATATATGGGGGAAATAACCTATCGGGCATGATCACAATCATTATATAATGATAAAAACTTATGTGAGAATA
Source organism: Salmo salar (assembly GCF_965601325.2). Lineage (NCBI taxonomy): Eukaryota > Metazoa > Chordata > Actinopteri > Salmoniformes > Salmonidae > Salmo > Salmo salar. The sequence goes on from NC_138305.1 coordinate 92,739,432, forward strand.
AACACTAGTGTTGATACTCACACAGCAATACAAAACCTGTCTCCCCTCTGGTTATACCCTAGCCTACTGTAAGTAATGGTCAGAGAGCTGGAGAGAAGTGAGTGGAGGGGTGCCACACCACATAGCTCCAGTCCACCAATCTGCAAACTTTGCTTCAGGGCCTGGAAAGAATGTGCTCCCTCTGTAAGCGGAGCCAGTGCTATGCCATCATTAGGGTTTCATTGAGCTCATTCCCTCTAAAATTGTACTATTAATTAAAGTTGCCCATGGCTATTTCCCTCCTCTCTGGTCTTCACATGCTGGGGGAACTGAGAGTTATATAGATGCAGGATCTTAATTTGAGCCAGTTTGCCACAGGACATTTTTTGTAAGGGTTGATACATTTTTCGTTTGGGCAAATCAAGACTGACATTTTAAAGTGGAGAGTACAACTTTAGAAGCCTTTTTAAACCTCAAACACTACACGTTTGCATTTCCTGCTGTGCCAGCCTGGTCTCATAGACGACTTAACATACTAAACGTAAATCTGGGACATTTAAATGAGTGTGATATGTTACATTTGGTATGGTTACATAAGACAGATGGTTACTTAGGGTGGTTGGTCAGGGTGGATGGGTGGGCGTATAACGTGAATGTCTAGCAACCCAAAGGTTGCAAGTTTGAACCTCATCACGGACAACTTTAGCTAATTAGCAACATTTCAACTACTTACTACTTTTTCGCTACTTTGCAACTACTTAGCATGTGAGCTAATCGTTCCCCTAACAATAACCTTAAACCCTTTAGCTAACCCTTTCCCTAACCCCAACCTTAACCTTTTAACCTAATTCCTAAACTTAACCTTAACCCTAACCCCTAGCCTAGCTAACCGTTGCCAGCTAGCTAACGTTAGCCACTTAGCTAGAATTCGTAACATATCATACGTTTTGCAAATTCGTAAGATATTGTATGTTTTGCAAATCGTAACATATTGTATGCTTTGCAAATTGTAATTCGTAACATATAATACAAAATGGGTGATGGCTATCCAAACTACAGCACCTGAAAAAATTAAGCACTGTAGAGAGAACATGCTTTATGTTTTTGTGTGTGTGTGCGTGTGTGTGTTGTGTGTGTGTGTGTGTGTGTGTGTGTGTGTGTGTGTGTGTGTGTGTGTGTGTGTGTGTGTGTGTGTGTGTGTGTGTGTGTGTGTGTGTGTGTGTGTGTGTGTGTGTGTGTGTGTGTGTGTGTGTGTGTGTGTGTGTGTGTGTGTGTGTTAATGTTGGACACCATTCCATTTGTATGACAGCTGCTATTTCCTCTATGCCAAAAGGGAGTGAGCCAAAAGGCATAGACATACCATTCCATAAGTACCTCAACCATACTCAAAAGAGAGAAATGTTCTGACTGGGCCCTAAATTTCACAATACAGTCCACTTTCAGTGATAGTCTGACTCAGAGTGCCATAAGTACATTATCTTGGGGACCAGTTTAGTAGCACACACTTAACTTCAACCGAGGACAACCCGTTTTCCGTAGCACACAAACTCTATTGAACAATAGCATTAAACTGTACGTGTGTGTATCCACGCACGCACGCACGCACGCACGCACACACACACACACACGTTTCACCACTCTTTCAATTCATCTGAGTCATTTTTTCCCCAATCAAGGACCTTACAATCATCTGAGATGACTGCAATTCCATCCATAGCTCTTCTGTGACAGTTATCGGCTGCTATATGGGTACGACTGGGCTAAAACCAGATGATTTCGATTATGTAATCAACTCAAGGGGTAAGGAACGATGATGCCAAAGCAAGCAAAAAGAAGGGAACTAAACAAAGGCAAAAAGATGACCGCATTGCCAAGCTATGCCCTTGGGAGCAGGAAAAACAGCTGTGTCGGCTAAAAAATGGTTGGCAAACATTCCCTGTTCTGTCTCTACAGAGAACTTGGTCAACTTTTACTCCAACTGCTCTAACAATGAGCTGCAGTCGCCATGGAGTCTGTCTGGAACATACAAAATTTAGAAAAACAGCTTGAACAGCAAATTTACTGTAGTTTTTAATGTAATGTTTAATCATACACGTTGTTACTACTCAGTTCTTGTTTCTATCAAGTAAGTGGCTGCTGCTGCAATACAAGCATCCAGGCCATTAACAAGCAGTTGGCCCTGTTCCCAGCTCTCCCTAAGAGAGGCGGATGTTTGAATGTCTATAGGCTTACATAGTTTCTTAACAATAATCAGGGGACCACGTCATCTGAATACCTTATATCTTACACAAGACTAGTGAATTTACCACATATGTCTGGACAAAGTGGGAATGTGGCAATGGTCTATACTTTGGCTAGTCTTGGAAATCCCAGACCCAGGGCAACATCACTGGAACACGCTGGAGCATTTTTAATGTGGGAGGCAATCTGTCTGCCTAGGCTGAGTGTTTGGTCTAACGTCATTCTGTGATTATGCATTTGATGCAAATAAGTACAATTTCACCTCTAATTTTCTGTGTATTAGATTTGGTTAAAATCAATCTTCAACTTTCTCTTTGGTGTGAAATTGCTTTAACACAGTGTCTCTCCTGTGATTGGACATGGTGGAGTCAAGAACATGGTTCCCCTGAGGGTCAAAGGTCTGAGATCAATTGTAGCAGATAATGTTAACTTAATCGGGGTCATGGGATGGTGGATACAGCACTGATGCTGGTGAATGGCTGGGGAAATCATCTTATGTAATTGCATTATAATGATAATGAATCATGACCTCATGACCTCATGACCTCAATCTTCATAATCATATCCAGCATGCGGGCATGAAATGGAAAGAACCCACAGTGAATTTGAGATGTCCATGAAAAGCGCTTTACGTATCAAATGTATTATTACTGTATTTTCAAGTTATGACTGAGAGTGACCTCCCACTCATTCAGCTTGTCTCTCTTCTTCTGTGGCTGTATCTTGTTGAGGGGTGTGAATCCAGATGAGAAACATACTCAAAACCAAAGAAGAAGTAGACTAATTCACATTTTTACAAACTTGCGGTCTCTCGCGTCAGTCACACTCATCAGATTATGCAAAACCTTGAACTAGGGAACTGGTGAGAGAGACACATGACTCATTGTGTAATAGGTTCTGTATCTCTGGGATACGCCATTGCCTTCAGAAAGGGCTGCTGTGATGTATGGAGGAGTTATCCCACTTTGCTATCTACCTGTTTTCTTTGGCCAGTCTCCACTGTGGTGAGTTCATCTTGAATAGCACATTCTTAGGAAGCCAGCTAATGAGACGATATGAGAGGATGTTTCTCTCTCTGTCTCTCTCTCTCTGTGAGTGAGTGAGTGTGTGTGTATGTGTGCGCGCGCTAGCATGTGTGTGAAATAAAGACTTTCATGGAAAAGCTACCTCAGCTGGACTCCCTGGATGCAACGCAACAGCTTCTGAGTCCATCTGTCTGTCCATCGGCTCTGTTCAGGATGCTGTGGCTTGCTGCATCTCCTGTTGTGATGATTGCTGCTGGACAGCACTGTGCTTTCCCTACTGCTTTACACTACCCTGTCTGTTGCTCTTTTCTACCTTTGCCTCTTGTGGCCACTTCCATTTGATAAAGCTATGACTGTTACTTGATGCTGTCGGTCCTCTTTTGAATCTGGCCAGCTGTATTCTGCCACTTTATCCCACAGCATTCCATACCCTGTGCTGCTGTTTCTCTCACTTCATATTGCTGCTGACCCTGCTCTGACCCTTGACCCTGCAGAGGCAAGAGACTCTTGAGAGCATGAGTGAAGAGGAGGTATAGGTTTACATTTAATCAAACAGTGGTGGGAATCAGAGGAGGCATATGTGATTGTAAAGCTGAGAAAGGGTGGATGAACACGCTTATTCCATCAGATGAAAAAGTCTCTGTTTATGGCTAATGTCAACGTTTGCAATGGCAGGCCAGTTCACCTCACAAGTTAATTGAAACCATATACTGTTGCTAATGACTTTCTTTCTATTTCTGTCTTGCACATTGGAAAGAAGTAATGCGACTCGTTCCCAGTAGCGGACCAACTGGACTGCTGTTTATGGAGGTTTAAGTTTCAGTAGAAGGCACATTTATTAATCCATGTTTTTAACTTTATAATGACCTCATTTCCTGTTACACAGTAGCACAAGAGAGACTACCTGTGAAAACAAAGCTTTGCCCTGTATGTCTCCTCCACTGGTAAGAGTTTCCACACACTGTGCTTGGCTTGGCTTTTTTCTCTGTTGGTATCATGGAAATGTATATCTTGATGCAGGCCTTATGGTGTAGGAGGGTGGGTTCTTTCCACTAGTGGAATGATCTGGAAAGTGTAGAAGAGATGTTTGGAATTTGTTACGGATACAGGTATCCTGTGTGTTTCTTTTCTCTCCTTCTCCCCTCACAGGTGACAATCATCATTCCCCAATCAGTCAGCAATCAGTCGCTAATCAGAAGACACCTGCTCCTTTTCCCTCAACCAACCAATCACATCCCTTTCCCTTGGTTTAAAACCCCAGTCAGTTGTTTTCTTTGGAGCTCAAACTCTCTCTGCAAGCACTTTGTGTTCAATCTCTCTCTCAGTAACTCATTCTCTCTCAATCTCTCTCTGGGTCCCCAGCTCTCTCTTTCTGTATTGATCTCTCTTTTGTATTGCTTCTACATGTCACATTTGTCCGGTTATCATGTGAGTATTGTTTTGTTGTTTGACTGTTTGTTTGATGGTGGGAACAGGGGGTAAAAAGACCAGTTGCCCATGGGTATACATTACACGTAGGAAAACAGTGTCTAAATACACTAGTTAGAACTGGGCGGACCACCCACTGTATTTTTGGTTAGTTAGTTCTCTGTTACTGAAATAGTCTAGTTTAGGGGTGTTTTTGGATTATTGTTTCTTTCCTTGGGTCCAGCTCAGCCCCTTTTCACACACCCCATGTGTTTAAAGAAATAAACCCTACGAGTTTGACGGTAGATTTAAGTTGTCTGTGGTTTTTCTTGTCACTGTTTTTTTTCACTATTATAATTTGCATGAGTTATGTTACGGGTCTCGTCTCCATCCCCCCCTAGACTGCAGGGCCAAAGGGTTTCGTAACAGAATTGATGAGATAATATAGACCAAGGTTTCCCAACTCCAGGCCTCTGGGACCCCCCCAACAGTACACATTTATATTTTAACCCTGGACAAACACACCTAATTCAACTTTTCAGCTAATCGTCAATCCCTGGATGAGTTTAAGCAGGTGAGTTTGTCAGCAGCGACAACACTTGGACCAACATGCTTGGAACTTTTTTATTTTTTTTTCAGTGGTATTGTTAACAAACACGCCCCCATAAAGAAAATGAGAATTAAAAACAGGTTCAGCCCCTGGTTCGATCGTGATCTTGCAGAGTTACTCCACTTCAAGAATTGCATTTGGCAAAAGGCTTGGCACACGCATACTCAGGCTGACTGGCTGTCGTTCAGGAAAATGAGAATTAAGCACACTCAGGCTACCCGGAAGGCCAAAGTTGGCTACTTTAAGGAGAAGTTCTCGCTCTGTGGGTCTAACCCCAAGAAGTTCTGGAAAATGGTTAAAGACCTGGAGAATAAACCCTCTTCACAGCTGCCCATGTCCCTCAATGTTGATGTGGTTGTTAGAGACAAGAAGCACATGGCTGAACTCTTTAATCACCACTTCATTAAGTCAGGATTCCTATTTGACTCAGCCATACCTCCTTGTCCGTCCAACATTTCCTCATCTCCCACCCCTTCCAATGTGCCTATCCCTGATGCTTTTCCCTCTCTTCCCCCTGCCCCGCTACAAAGTTTCTCCCTGCAGGCAGTCACTGAGTCAGAGGTGCTAAAGGAGCTCCTTAAACTTGACCCCAAAAAAACATCTGGGTCAGATAGTTTAGACCCTTTAAGGTTGCTGCCCCTATCCCACTGTCCTTCTCTCAGCACATATCAAAGCTGAAGGCTAAGTTAAATCTAGGCTTGGTTTCCTCTATTGTAATCACTCCTCTTTCACCCCAGCTGATAAACTAACCCTGACTCAGATGACCATCCTACCCATGCTAAATTAGAGACATAATTTATAGATCGGCAGGTAAGGGTGCTCTCGAGCGGCTAGATGTTCTTTACCATTCGGCCATCAGATTTGCCACCAATGCTCCTTTAGGACACATCACTGCACTCTATACTCCTCTGTAAACTGGTTATCTCTGTATACCTGTCACAAGACCCACTGGTTGATGCTTATTTATAAAACCCTCTTAGGCCTCACTACCCCTTATCTGAGATATCTACTGCAGCCCTCATCTTCCACATACAACACCCGTTCTGCCAGTCACATTCTGTTAAAGTTCCCCAAAGCACACACATCCCTGGGTCTCTCCTCTTTTCAGTTCGCTGAAGCTAGCGACTGGAACGAGCTGCAACAAACACTCAAACTGGACAGTTTTATCTCAATTTCTTCATTCAAAGACTCAATCTTGGACACTCTTACTGACAGTTGTGGCTGCTTTGTGTGATGTATTGTTGTCCCTACCTTCTTGCACTTTGTGCTGTTGTCTGTGCCCAATAATATTTGTACCATGTTTTGTGCTGCTACCATGTTGTGTTGCTACTATGTTGTGTTGCTACCATGCTGTGTTGTCATGTGTTGCTGCCTTGCTATGTTGTCTTAGGTCTCTCTTTTATGTTGTGTTGTCTCTCTTGTTGTGATGTTTTTTTTCCTATATTGCATTTAATTTATTTTTAATCCCAGCCCCTGTCACTGCAGGAGGCCTTTTGCCTTTTGGTAGGCCATCACTGTAAATACGAATTTGTTCTTAACTGACTTGCCTAATTAAATAAAGGTTATATAAAAAAATTAAAACATGTTTGGGTTACTCAAGGATTGGAGTTGGGAAACTGATATACACTGAGTATACAACATTTCCATGACATTAACTGGCTGAATCTAGGTGAAAGTTATGATCCCTTATTGATGTCACTTGTTAAATCCACTTCAATCAGTGTAGATGAAGGCGAGGATACAGGTTAAAGAAGGGTTTTTAAGCCTTGAGACAATTGAGACATGGATTGGGTATGTGTGCCATTCAGAGTGTGAATGCGCAAGATTAAGGATTTAAGTGCCTTCTGAACAGGGTATGGTAGAAGGTGCCAGGCACACCGGTTTCTGTCATGAACTGCAACGCTGTTGGGTTTTTCACACTCAGCATTTTCCAGTGTGTACAAAGAATGGTCCTCCAGCCAACTTGACACAACTGTGGGAAGCATTGGAGTCAACATGGGCCAGCATCCCTGTGGAACGCTTTCGACACCTTATAGAGTCCATGCCCCGAAAAATGAAGGCTGTTCTGAGGGCAAAATGGGGGGTGGGGTGCAACTCAATATTAAGGTGTTCCTAATGTTTGGTATTCACAGTCTAGACTAATGTATATCATTGAGAACAATCATGTTGTGTTTTGGTTATTCATTGGAAAGGTTCCACTAAATAACACTACTGTACTATTTTAGGGGGAGAGAGAGTTCCCCATGTCGTTGTTTTCTTGTGTAATTGCTCCCACTGTGAGCTGGTACATACAGGTTGTAAACAGTTTCAGAATGATCTGCTTGTATGTTGTCACCACAGGGGTCCGGTGTCACAAAGTTTGGTTCCTGTTTCAGAATGATCTGCTTGTATGGTGTCACCACAGGGGTCCGGTGTCACAAAGTTTGGTTCCTGTTTTGGAGTGATCTGCTTGTATGGTGTCACCACAGGGGTCCGGTGTCACAAAGTTTGGTTCTTGTTTCAGAGTGATCTGCTTGGGTGGCGATATAATAAGGAATTCTTTCCAAGGAACTTTGGCATAAAACAGGTATGTTAGAAATGAATGAAAGTTAGACGCCAGGAGAGAATAGAGAGAAGCACGTGGAAGAGGTCCGAGATGCCCATTTATTTTCCTCTTTGATACACAGTTTTTTCTGGAATCTCTCTTATTCCTAGCCACGCACGCTACTCCCTTAAATCTCAGATTGCTGTTGTGGAAACAGAACTAGCAAGAAACAAACAGGTGACAGACGGATGGAAGGAGAGTGCTGTCATAATGGGTGGCTGGCTGTCATAATACCCCAGGCTCCTCTTCACCAGGGAACTATACTTACATGAATAACCATTTGTGATGACCTCACTGTGATATTTATAGGTCCTTCCAGGGTTAAGGGGCTTTAAGAGGGAAAGGGATCTCAGTGAGAATTGAAGTATCCAGAACTCTCCTCCACACAGAATAAACTGAGTAACAGTTCTGCTCCTAAACTGATATTCTGCTGCCAAGGGATATTGCTTCTTCTTGTGTGTCAGTGTGTGTGTCTAGATTTCAGAGTTGTTTTCCTTTATTATCACAAGAGGTCAATCCAGCCAATAAAAATAGATATACTTTGGAATGTAGAAGAATGTAGAGAACGTAGAATAAAACAAATCAGTCATAAAGATAAAAAGAAAACAACGATTTTTCACATAAGGAAACTATTACGGCTGTAAATAATATTTCTGGTGCCCAGTGGTTTGGGACTGGGTCTGGGGTTTGGGTGATTTACTGCCGTATTCTGGTGGAGATTTAGGGTGTCACGCTGCCCTATCTCCTTCTTCTTGACCTTCTTCTCTTCTTCTATTAAAGGGCCAATCTGCAGTTTCTACATCCATGGTTAAAACTGATGTCATGTATTGTCAGTCCTTGCATCCATTGCTCTGTCTATGAATTTGAGAGTGTTTACAATTCTCCAGCCCCATCCCTCAGCTTTTTACCGAACCAGGGGTGGGGAGTACGCTTTGTATTGCTTCTACTGCTGATTTCCCATTTAACTGCATTCTAGAGCATTCCGGCTCAGCACTTCCCCTCCCGTGGGTTGCCGTGGTGCCCTGGGTTCCCAGCAAGACTCAAAGAGGGGAGAGGAGATCATATAGCACAGGGGCTACCAGGGTCTTCATTTATCTGGATTTTTTAAGCTACGTCTGACAAGGAAATTCTAAGAACTTCAGAGAGGACAGAGCTCAAATCTCACTCGTTCTACATGACTCCCTTGTTGGATTATTTCCAGGGCAGCTCCTGTCCCTGGGATCCAGCTCGGTGGGGGATCCAAAGTGCCATAAATTCTTAGGCAGTAATGTAAACTAGAGGGCCAGCTAGGTTGGTTAATGATTATGACCTGCTCTGGATCAGTGTGTCCTCTTGTTCATAAAACCTTTCTCTCTCTATTTCTCTCTCTCTGCTTCTCTTTCTCTCTCATACCCTTTATTTTCTCTCCCACACCACGTCTGTTATGAAGTCCACACCGCAAACAAAACCTGATTCCCAGAGGCTGTACAACCTCAGCGATAAAAGCTATTGTTTCTTGTTGAGGTGCATGGGTTTAAAATTTACTCAATTAGCCGTCAGCATTGTCTTTGGTGCCTCCTGTTTCTATTTGGTGACGGGTGAATTTAGGAATTAAGACCTTTTAGGAGGAGTTAGGCAGCACAGAGCTCTAGAGGATGTTTTGGCTATGAGAACGGATGCACTCTCGCCCCACTTCCACCCATTTCTCTCAAGAGTTGGGATGGCAGAAGGCCCAGTTAGTTGATGGGTAATCCCTGTATCCCCCATACCTCAGGTCTCTTAACGGCCAGACACTTTTTCCATTATACCAGGCTTCAGTTGCCTCGCAATCAAAATTATGACTTCATTCATGTGTGGTTGAAAAGGTCCCTCTAATAATCGCTTTGAAATAAGGCGGTTAAGAGCATGCTAGTATGTTAATTGTGGTAGGATAAATCATGCTCTGTTATTAAAAGGAGAAGCATTCAGAAAGTGCGAACTGAAGCCTCGTGATCTGAGAATCTCCAAGCGCTTGCGTCTCAGATGGTATTTTTGTGCCACACCTTTCTACATAAGGTCCCACAGTTGACAGTGCATGTCAGAGCAAAAGGAATTGTCTGTAGAGCTCCGAGACAGGATGGTATCGAGGCACAGATCTGGGAAACGGTACCAAAAAATGTCTGCAGCATTGAAGATCCCCAAGAACACAGTGGCCTCCATCCTTCTTAAATGGAAGAAGTTTTGAACCACCAAGACTCTTCCAAGAGCTGGCCTCCCGGACAAACTGAACAATCGGGGGAGAATGGCCTTGGTCAGGGAGGTGACCAAGAACCCGATGGTCAGTCTCACAGAGCTCCAGAGTTCCTCTATGAAAATGTGCGAGAACCTTCTAGAGGGACAATCATCTCTGCAGCACTCCACCAATCAGGCCTTTATTGTACACTGACCAGAAGGAAGCCACTGCTCAGTAAAAGGCACATGACAGCCCGCTTAGGGTTTGCCAAAAGACACCTAAAGGTCTCTCAGACCATGAGAAACAAGATTATCTGGTCTGATGAAACCAAGATTGAACTCTTTAGCCTGAATGCCAAGTGTCACGTCTGGAGAAAACCAGGCACCACTCATCACCTAGCCAATACCATCCCTATGGTGAATCATGGTGGTGGTAGCACCATGCTGTAGGGATGTTTTTCAGCTGAGGGACTGGGAGAGTAGTCAGGATCGAGGGGAAAGATGAACGGAGCAAAGTACAGAGAGATCCTTGATGAAAACCTGCTCCAGAGCACTCAGAATCTCAGACTGGGGCGAAGGTTCACCTTCCAACAGGACAACGACCCTAAGCACACATCCAAGACAACGCAGGAGTGGCTTCGGGACAAGTCTCTGAATGTCCTTGAGTGGCCCAGCCAGAGCCTGGACTTGAACCAATCGAACATCTCTGGAGAGACCTGAAAATAGCGGCAATGCTCCCCATCCAACCTGACAGAGATTGGGAGGATCTGCAGAGAAGAATGGGAGAAACTCCCCAAATACTGGTGTGCCAAGCTTCTAGCGTCACACCCAATAAGATTTGAGGCTGTAATTGCTGCCAAAGGTGCTTCAACAAAGTACTGTGTAAAGATTTTTTTTTTTTTTTCGCTTTGTCATTATGGGATATTGTGTGTAGATTGATGAGGACATTTAAGAAAATATATCTATTTTAGAATAAGACTGTAACGTCACAAAATTTGGAAAAGTCAAGGTGCTATGTTAGTGTGTTAGTATCGTAGTGGTTGAAGTTTGGAGAGTTAGCTAAGTGTTCAGGATTAATTTCGTTTTTTATAATTTTTGGAGACAATATTAATGCCTTACTTGTACATTTTCAGTGTGAAATCACTAGAACCAGGCAACCACTGTTGCTTTGTGCTTTAGCTGTCACTCTGATACATTGGCTGCAGTAGTAAAGTAGTATAGTTAACTAGCATCCTCTCTGGCACCACTCAACATCCTGTCTCAGCTCGCATGTCTCACAGCGTCTGTGTCCTGAGGAGGTATATGCTGGAGCCAGACCATATTGACCATATTGATTAAAAGGGTGAAGAGGGAGTGTTGCGTCTGTGCACCTTGTGTAGGGTGTCACCGGATCACCAGATTAGAGGGCTCTTAGATACTTACATACTGATGTCTTCCCCTCAGGGTGTTGGGTGTTCTCCTTCTCCCGTGTGTCTGGCCCCTCATTAGGTCCGTGCTGAGCGTGCCCCCTCACCCAGGGAGGAGAGGTCATCTCCCTCCCTCTCTCTCTCCCCCTCCCCACCCCACCTAACTAACCACCACAGGCAGGTGAATCAACGCACTCTTTGTTGAAACACCTGAAAGTCTTTTCCCCCTGGATTCCTCATTTACTGATTAGTGGCTTGCTTTCCCAGTGGAGAGAGCAGGGAGTCAGAGTTGCTCTTTGTTGGGGTGGCGGACTGGAGGTAGCAGCTGCCTCTCATTCATTACCTTCCTGTTTTCTTTGTCATCATGAAGAGAAAACTATTTTTGGTATGTGTTATTATGGAAGTTGGAATGGCCGTGTGTGTGTGTGGGTGTGTGTGTGTGTGTGTGTGTGTGTGTGTGTGTGTGTGTGTGTTCGAGTAGTCACACTGTAAAAACAGAGAAAACACTGCCTTTTTGCTTGAGTCTATTACCTGGTTGTCTATAAGGACCAAAAATATTTTAAAAGTTAGTAAAAGGTGGAATAAAGAGATCACAAAGTGGTGAGGGAGTGGTGGCGGCGGTGAAGGGCACATGCTGTGTTAATGAGAGGGGCATATACAGTCTCTCCCAGTATGGAAGTTGATAACAATGTAGACATGATGCAGTTAGAGGTCACTCTTTCATTTCTTCTCAGCTCTGAGAGTCTGTTGTACACGTGTCTATGTGTGTTTACCATCAATCACTGAAGTTCTGTTCTTTCACTTCTTTCTTATGTTTACAGAGAAGGGGACTCCATTCATCCAGAGGAGGCCATAACTCCTTATCGTAGTAACTCCTTATCGTAGCTTTTATTTTTCTCACAGCCCTCCTACAAGATAAACATTGTCATAATGTTTGTTAACAAAGATATCAATTCACACAAGATGGCAAGAGGTCAACTGAGGTGTTTTACAGTTTAACCCAAACATGTTACTATCTGAATAGGAGTGCATAGTGATGAACTTTTATCAAAACAACCATTGAAAATAGTGAGTGTTATGAACAACACTTTTTTGGTCACTACCGTACATCCTCAAATGTTGTGGGGTTGCATCATTTTAGGAAAGGTGCTAGGACTAGCTTGTTCCTCAAAAACGTTTTTGTGTGTGAAGGTTTTGCAATGCAGCTTGTCTCTAGGCAACTCCAGCATGGCCTTTCCTGTCTTGTCTCACTGCAGTGCTATGTACGTAGTCTCTCCACTTCCACGAGTCACTGCAGCTGGACAGCTGTGAGGGGTGTAAATATGGTTTATCTGGCTGCTGATTACAGTGGACTCTTAAACATTCACACTCACACTGGCAAGCACATGAAGACTACTACAAGTTTATGTTTGTTTGGTCACTGTTACTATGTGTCCTCAAGGATAGTTAAACAAGCAGGCATCACTCCCTTTCTGTCTGTTGATCTCAGCCCCTCTTCACACACGTACCTACACACAGTCAGCTGTGAGTGGACCTTGTATCACTGTCTGCTGTCTGGATGTACTCATGTGTGTGCTGGTCACTGGACAGCCCCATCAATATGCGTCTGTTTCTTATGACTGCAGCTATCTAACCTGACAGCAGCCTTCGCCACTGGTCTCTGACAACTCCTGATTCTCTAGATACTCTCTGTGAGTCAGTCAACCCTTTTGCAGTAACAATGAAACCAACACCTTTATTGATGATGGAATTCATGTGTTCTGCTTGCAAACAAAGACTTAGCTAAGTAATACTGTAAACCAGAGACCTCACCCGGCAGTACTTGTGTTCTCGGAGGTAGGCTTACCTCAGCTCAGTCGGCGATCAAACCCAGTCAACAAGGGCATTATAACTTTTGGGTTAAAGACTATGTAAATCATACAGGCTGTCAGTAGGTTTTCACTTTGCTTCTCAATAACAAATTCTCCTCATGGATTCCTTCTCCATGGACGTCCTTGTGTCACCTCTTCTCTGCCATATCAAAAAGATCTGCTGTCATCTGAGGGATGGGCAGGAACACCAGACGGACGGACGGACGGACGGACGGACGGACGGACGGACGTCAGTCCACAGCACCTGTGGAATTCAGACTGACTCCTCAGACGTCACTCCACGAGTGCACCTGGTAGTTTGTACACAGAATACAGATGTAGGATCTTAATTTGATCACTCTTTTGTCGCTGAGAAGTTTCCTGCATAGCAGGGAATGCAAACTTGTAGTGTACTCAAGGTTTAAAAATTATTCTAAAGTTTGTAATTTCCACTTTAAAATGTCAGACTTGATTTGCCCTAATGAAAAATGTATCAACCTCTACAAAAAATGGCCATTAATTATAATCCACATAATAATTCACATTTCCTGTTGGCACAGGATTATTTTCATGCTGTAGCAAACTGGGTCAAATTAAGATCCCACATCTGTACTCTCTTTCTCGCTCTGTCTGTCTGTCTGTCTGTCTGTCTGTCTGTCTGTCTGTCTGTCTGTCTGTCTGTCTGTCTGTCTGTCTGTCTGTCTGTCTGTCTGTCTGTCTGTATCCACTCCTTGCCATAGTTCTGACTTCTCATCATTTCATTACATCTAAGGCTTCAGCACTTACAAGTGTTAAAGAAGGAGAGTAAAATAAAATCTAATTTTCACAATTGGCACCGCAAAGTTTCACAGAATAATTCTGCAGATCAAAATACAGCAGAACCCCTGTTCCCACACACATTTTATAGCTGAGAGCCTGATTTACTAAATCCCCTGCAATATGTTTTGAATCAAACGCTCTTCCTTTCACATCTAAAGGCCTCTTATAGGAAATCAGAGAACTTGTCTCGCTTCTCTTCTCGCACCTTTCATTTACTTTGTATATTTATTTCTTGCCAACCTCAGTATTTGGTGGTGGGTTTCACTGCATTTAAAAAGGTTGTGGTATATACAGTTCCTGGGACATCCCTCAACTGTTGGTGTAGCCATGGAAATAGAGAAGTGTATTTTCTAAAGGGAAGGGAAAGCCTTACTCATTCTCACAGGCAGAGAAAGGGTGTGTTCTGTTCACGGTAAGAGGTCTCCTGCTACAGCAGTCTCATCCATGTGCTGTGTGAGACTCAGCTGGGAGAGAGAGGTATCCACAAAAAAAGAGACAAGCAATCGCACTCTCTCCTCTCCTCTACTTACCCAGCCCTCATTCTAAGTCTTCCCCCTCCTCTCATTCCGACGCAGTCAGCGTGGCCTGCACCACAACTGAGAGAGATGGAAGTAATTACATTTGAGGCAAGAGAAGCACGGGAACGTTTAAGGAGACTAAAGTCAAATCAGAGCAGACCACGGGAATCAAAGCTCTCTCTGTTTCTCTCTCTGCTCCCTCAGCCTGAATGCCAGGACATTGATCTGTGTTTTATTTGATCTGTGATTTAGGATTTATTCTAGAACATTGAGAGCAGGGGGATTTCTGTGGGTTAGGTAGGTAGCAATCCGTGAAAGTATCATGATGGAAGAAAACTGTTCTTGACTATATTTGGTGCTAGCTAGCGGAGGGGGAACTTTCAGACATGACAATGAGGATATAGCTATTGTACTTGGATGTGAGCCCACCATCTAAATCTAAGTCCATCTTCATTTCTCCATCCAGACAATGAGTTTTCTCATGACTCCTCACCTTCACTTTTCATCTTCCCACATCTCTTTCTCTCTCTCTCACTCTCTCTCGCTGATCTTCCCTAGGTGGCCGCAGTCACATCATACAGTACATAGATCCCTCCATCTGGCCCTGGAACCAGCCAGGCTGAGGGAGACTCAGCAATGACAGCTCCTGTGGCCAGGCGAAACGCACGCAGAGGCCCGTGCCAAATTGCTAATAGAAGCCAGACGTGTAGCACATCAGGAGTGAGGTTTTCACAGCACAACACAATTCCAGAGGGGATCGTTGGTGGAGAATATAGGAGGAGAAAGAGAAAAATTGTGGGGGACACAGGGAGAGAAAGGAGAGGAAAGAGGAAAAATATATCTTCTTCACATGACGTTTCAGGTGGCAGGGCCTCTCTCCCCAGCTCTATCAGAGGTCACAGGCTCAGGGGTCAAGCAACCTTTAACTGCTTGTTGTTACTTTGCCCCATTCAGAGAGGCTGGATCACATCGCTCAGAACAGTTGTTGCCTCCCATAGAGGTGTCAGAGGAGAAAGTCCTCTCCCCTGCCAAGATGAGTGGAAGCAGATCGGTAGAACGACAGCCAACATAACACTTCAGTCAGGTATCTCTTTGGAAGTGGGCCCACTGTCTATGGTCCCACTGTTAGATGGTGTTAGATGGTGCTCTGTGAATATACAGATTGAGCTCTATTTAAACCTTAACTTATCACAGGCTTATAAATAAACACGCACACACATGCACATGCACACAGACAAAGACACATACACACACACTCCATAGGGACTATTAGGAAGGCAACATAAGGGATGTAAAAGGGAAAACAGGAGAAAAATGAGCCAGAGTGCTTATGAGAGAGAGAGAGGGAAAATAGTTGGATTCAGAGTATATCTCAGATGATTCATAATCATAATTATGTGACTCATGATGTCCCCAAGAGAACTCAGGGCTGTTCTTCCCATCCTCCTTTCCTCCCTCTCCTCCTCCCATCCTTCTCTACTCCTCCCCTCTTCTCCTCCTCTCCTTCCCTCTTCTCCTGGATGAGTTGCATGGTGGTCATAAATGAGGCATCCAGAGTGGGAACTGAGCATCCTCTTTAGGCTTTACATGCCCCTGTGCCAGAGTTCAGAGCATGCGATAGCAGCAGGAACAGTGAGTGCTATTGAGACTGATAAACCATTTCAGAGAATCCCAGACAGAGAAGGGAACATGGTGAGTCATACCGTAAGTCATCACTAAGACTCCATGTCTCTCTTAAGAGAAGGTTAATAGTAGTATGAATCAAGAGTTTAGTCCAAACAGTCTAATATTACTGTCATTCCTTGGGGACTTGTCATGATAGGCATCACCTTGAATGGTCAGTTGTGTTGATTTGGAGTGAAGATATTAAGATGATGGTAGACAGAGGTATAGTTCAGCCCTTACATGGAGAGCTGCATCACTCCCTGAAGGTCCACTCACCAACGCATGAGTCTGAGGAATAGTAATCAAGGTTGTAATAATTTACAACATTTGTCAAAACAAAAATGTATCTCATTTGAAAGAGCATTTGGAAAAACATTGTGTTTCTAATTTCATCCACTAACAGCTGAATCACGGGCAAGCTGCACACAATCAAAATACATCTCAATTGTTAATCTACAAAGGAATGAGAGAACACCACCCTCTGGGCAGTGGGCACTGATTTCCAGATGTTCCATCTATCTTTTCAGGGGATAAACTACAAAGGGATTTGGCCATTAGGATTCAGGATGAGGACAGGTGAACACACACAGCTCTTGGCTTCAGACATGAGAGGACCAACCTGTGTTCTTGTCTCCTTATAACCAGTAATAGATGTATGGCTGACGTCTCCTTCACCATCTGTGGTGGTTTTATGATGAGCTATTACAATTTTTCTTCCTGGGTGTTCCACTATCACAAAATCATTAGAAAAAGAACAGATGCAGGATGGGTCCAAGTGTATATTTAGAACACCTGCTGGACAAACAGCCGCCTCTCATTGGACAAACAAGGTCACTCTCCTTTCCCTGCTGTACCAGTGTATAGGTGGTCCTTGCGCAGCCCAGTTTGTACCCCATATAGTGGGGACCAGTGTACAGGTGGTCTTTCCTCAGCCCAGTTTGTACCCCCTATACTGGTGACAAGTGCACAAAGGTTGGGGATAGTGTATAGCGTTCTGCTTTACACCCTATCCCTGCATGCGAGTGCCTAAATTGGTCAAATAAGTCATATCGTCATTCACAGATGTTTGATGCATTTGATTTCATACCAAATGGCATCAGTCACCCTGAAGTGACCTGAGAGACTAAGTTAGCAAAGAGAAAAATGTTAATAAATCTTGCAGGTATGACAAAGAACCAGAATGTATTTGGTGATAAAACTGCTTTTAGCCCACAAAGAGCAGCATGATGCTTTTCTCTCTCTCTCTCTCTCTCTCTCTCTCTCTCTCTCTCTCTCTCTCTCTCTCTCTCTCTCGCTGAAGGCTGGGGATGCTTTAGCAGTAACACATGAACCAAAACACACCACATTCCAACGGGACAAAGGCAGGAAAACTGGGATTGTTTGCCTGTCTCACGTGTTAACTTATAGTGCTTTGGCAGAGAAGACATGGCACACTCCCATTGATATTTTGTGTCAATCTACCCCATTATCACATTCCAAGGTTATTCAATGGGACATCTGTACAGAACGTTTTGATTCTGTGTTCTTCCTGTTCATAATAGAGAGTGAGATTGTTGTTTCCAATAAACTGTGATGCCATGTTCTTAAAGGCGACCACAACTAGGCTATCTGGTAATAATGGTGGTTTATGGATTTACTGTAGATGTTTGCAATATCACGTTTGTATTTTCTATGTGTGTGCGTCTGTCTATACAACATGCGTCTGTTCATATTTAAATCCACTTGCTTTTTACATAATGTGTGTGTCACTTGAGAGTTGATACGTGAACCTGCCCTTCCTGAAAAAATTGACAGTTTAATAAAAAAAGAGTGAAAGAATATTTTTAGTTTGGAACAGGCTGTTTGAATTATGGCGTTCTGAAAGCCATCAGAGAAGCCTACAAGCTGTCTCTGTTACAGCATTAAGTATTGTCCAAAAGCTACCAGGCCTAGCGAAACATTTTCCATAGACGTGTCTCAGAGCTGGTCCCAGAGCGAGTCAAAGCTCTTGTAAAAAGGCCCGACTGACATCTTTCTTTCTTTCTAACCATTGGCTGTTTGATTCTCACACAGGGCCAGTTGAAGTTGAATGAGCCCAGAAGTACTCCTCACCTCAGTCACATGTCCTCTTCTCCCACGCTTCAACCTCTCTCTCTGTCTTCCCTTCCTTCTCTCAAATCTCCAAAACTGTGATTATATTGTAATCTCACGTCTTTCTGACCAGAAGGCCCTGAGACGGAGAGCAGGTGGAGGTCTCTTTGTGGGCCTGGGATATGGAGGCGGGATACCTTTTATTAGGACCAGGATGTGTCAGGTTTCAACCGGAAGGAGAAAAAAGAGAGAAAAAAGATTTTAACCATAATAGATCTGTCGACCCTTGCCCTCTTCATTAGAACAGACTCTCATCCTCTCCGCTGCTTGCTTGTGAAACAACGCTCCGGTTTGTTTGAGATGTAACTCAACCCTCGGACAGGACATGGTGTGTAAAGTCTCCTGTCCTCTACCCCTGCACCAAACAAACTGATATTACAACGCCAATCATTCAGGCCCCCCTGTCGTGGCTCTATGGGAATTGAAAGACACTCACATTAAAGGATATCAGTTTCTAAACTTCTCAGACCCACTATGAGATATATCCCTCCAGTGACTCCAGCATTAGTCCCAGCCACTCTCTATATAAGCTCATGCAGCGAGCTAGCCTGTACCTCCTCAACGTTAGTGTTGGTTACCCTAATGCACTGATCACAGAGTTAGCATTTGATATGGCTTCTATATAAGGCTGTGTGGCTCGGTGTGACACCTTGGTGGTCTGTACAGCATGAGCACCAACATGAGCTTATAAGGAGGAGCCTGTTGCTGGGATTAGATGGGGTACATATAACCTTGTTTACCAGGAAGTATCGTGACTCACCATCCTAAACATTGTTTTTCCACTTAGAGCGCTGGGACATTGTCATGGTGACGCGCATGGACTCAGATGATGGAATACAGGCAGAACAAACCCCTGCATTCTTCATTCTGGAGCATTCTTCTAGCCACGCTGTCGTCCACCAGCCAGGGCTAAACACAGTCTGGGCAGGATGTAGAAAAACAATGCAGCAGGAAATGGTTAGGTGTGCGATAGGAGAGAAGTTTGAAAACAAGCAGAAAGACTCTGGTCAAACACATGGGGGGTCGTGTTCTGGTCATGAAACTAGGGCTACAGATGACAAAGGAGGACAGTCATTAATTATTTTATTGTAACAGTGTAAAAATGTCAGCAATTGTATATACAACCACTGTTCATCATTAACAGACAACCTTAAAATACTTTAAAAGTTTCAATACTTACTTCTTATACATAAATCTGGCTGTATAAATCTGTGTTTGAAATCACACACTCAGTTGAATAGATATATTTTGTTACTTTTATCTATTCAGGGGAGCCCAAATGAGACCGTGATCTCATTCTCAATGGTGCCCTATGGAACAAACAATTCACAAATCAACATGATAATTCAATCGAACAGCGACAAAAAAAGAAGCTGAAAGATACCTCCAGTCACATATTCATTACATTTCAACAGCACAAATGAATTATTGCAATCAACCAAAACACTCGCGAACCTCAGTGAATATATTCCTCATCAGTGTTCTAAACTGCCCTGTTGGCACCAGGGATTCAAGATGTAATGAGGATTGTAAATTATTCCAAACATTGGGGGCATTAAAACTAGGCTGATTTGCCTAGGTTTGTAGAGACACGAGGGACCTACTTCTATAAAAGAAGCCTACTTTAAATCTCAGCTTCAGCTTCTAGCTCATCTGTATTTTTTTTAAACGTCAATTTTTTGTCAATCCAAAAGATCAGTTATTTATAGGCGGGAACCTGCTCGATGAGAGAACCATCCAATGCATAAATGTGTAAACCATCTGAAATATTTCTAAGAGAATTAGAAAACAACATATTTACTATAGGTAACGCACCAAACACTCTGAATGATAGATTTAGCCCCAGAGCTGATGGAACAGCTTGATAAACAAACAGATGGCCTCATGAGCAGGAAGGAAGCACTAAGAGGCTTCAAACCTCTGTTGGAACCAAGTACGGCTGGATGCTGCAAGATGATAAGATATGTCTAAAGTCCCCCATATAATATTTGCACATCTCAGCACCACCAGTTTCTAATATGTTTCCCATTGTGAGGATGAGGTCAAGAGTTTTAATGTGAAGGCCTGTGTTTTTTTCCGCTATTGATCTGAGGTGGGAGATCTTGTGAGATCATGTTGCTGAGATATTGTTCTTTCCCCATCAATCTTTGTCTTGAAGGTTCACTGTCAGAGTAGGAAATATATGTAGCGGGTGTTGAGGGGGATATGTAGCGGGTGTTGAGGAGGATATGTAGCGGGTGTTGAGGGGGATATGTAGCGGGTGTTGAGGAGGATATGTAGTGGGTGTTGAGGGGGATATGTAGCGGGTGTTGAGGGGGATATGTAGCGGGTGTTGAGGAGGATATGTAGCGGGTGTTGAGGAGGATATGTAGCGGGTGTTGAGGAGGATATGTAGTGGGTGTTGAGGAGGATATGTAGTGGGTGTTGAGGGGGATATGTAGCGGGTGTTGAGGGTGATATGTAGCGGGTGTTGAGGAGGATATGTAGCGGGTGTTGAGGAGGATATGTAGCGGGTGTTGAGGAGGATATGTAGCGGGTGTTGAGGGGGATATGTAGCGGGTGTTGAGGAGGATATGTAGCGGGTGTTGAGGAGGATATGTAGCGGGTGTTGAGGAGGATATGTAGCGGGTGTTGAGGGGGATATGTAGCGGGTGTTGAGGAGGATATGTAGCGGGTGTTGAGGAGGATATGTAGCGGGTGTTGAGGAGGATATGTAGCGGGTGTTGAGGAGGATATGTAGCGGGTGTTGAGGAGGATATGTAGTGGGTGTTGAGGAGGATATGTAGTGGGTGTTGAGGGGGATATGTAGCGGGTGTTGAGGGTGATATGTAGCGGGTGTTGAGGAGGATATGTAGCGGGTGTTGAGGAGGATATGTAGCGGGTGTTGAGGAGGATATGTAGCGGGTGTTGAGGGGGATATGTAGCGGGTGTTGAGGAGGATATGTAGCGGGTGTTGAGGAGGATATGTAGCGGGTGTTGAGGAGGATATGTAGCGGGTGTTGAGGGGGATATGTAGCGGGTGTTGAGGAGGATATGTAGCGGGTGTTGAGGAGGATATGTAGCGGGTGTTGAGGAGGTGATGATAGTCCAACTCCTCACAACAATGTTTACTTTACTGATGTCATTAGCCATTTGTTAGAGGGAGACATCAAATCAAATCAATCAATCAAATTTATTTTTATATAGCCCTTCGTACATCAGCTGATATCTCAAAGTGCTGTACAGAAACCCAGCCTAAAACCCCAAACAGCAAGCAAAGCATGTTAAAGAAGCACGGTGGCTAGGAAAAACTCCCTAGGAAAAACTCCCTAGAAAGGACAAAAACCTAGGAAGAAACCTAGAGAGGAACCAGGCATGGCAATTAGCCTACACAGGAAAGAGAGCTATACAGGGCTTTCAGGCTTTAGAAAACTAAATTATTTGTCAGATTAGAAGAATAACAAACACATTTTAGTTTGATTGTGTGACTAAAACACCTTTCCATGTATTTTGTCATATATAAACAGTAATGTTTCTATATTATTGTGTGAACCTTCTGGTCACAAAAGTCTCAATGAAAAAAGTTGATGTTGTGATGCCTAGTGTGACTGTGTGTTTTAGGTATGTTAGACCATGGGAGTGGGTGTGGGAAAACCAGCCACAGCAGTGCCAGAGTGTGTGTGTGTGTGTGTGTGTGTGTGTGTGTGTGTGTGTGTGGGGGGGGTTATCCTGTATGTGTGTGTGTGTGTGTGTGTGTGTGTGTGTGTGTGTGTGTGTGTGTGTGTGTGTGTGTGTGTGTGTGTGTGTGTGTGTGTGAGAAAGAAACAGTCCCCACTGCTCTGCTCTGCTCTCTCCCTGTACCCCACCACTCCCAGATCCATCCACTACTTTATAGCCACATTCCTTCACTGCAGGCAGGGCCTCATGTCAGCCCGTCCCACAGCACACCCGGCCCAATAAGATAACACAGGAGGGGGTCACAGGGCGTACATTGTTCTGAGATACAAATAGGCCAGGCAAATAAACATGACACCCGGAACAGAGTAACATAGGTTCTGAATGCTGCAGGAGGACAACGGTGGTAGACAGGGCAGACTGTTGCTTCAGCGTCTTTTCTTTACTATCAATTTAAACATTCTACAAACATTCCTGCACATCAAATCAAATTGTATTAGTCACATGCGCCGAATACAACTGGTGTAGACCTTACAGTGAAATGCTTACTTACGAGCCCCTAATCAACAATGCAGTTTCAAAAATATACGGATAAGAATAAGAGATAAAACTAACAAGTAATTAAAGAGCAGCAGTAAAATAACAATAGCGAGACTATATACAGGGGGTACTGACACAGAGTCAATGTGCGGGGGCAGTGGTGTAAAGGGGGGGGGGGGGGGGGCACTGCAAATAGTCTGGGAAGTCATTTGACTAGATGTTCAGGAGTCTTATGGCTTGGGGGTAGAAGCTGTTTAAAAGCCTCTTGGACATAGACTCTGCTCTCCGGTACCACTTGCCGTGCGGTAGCAGAGAATCCTGGATGGCAGGAAGCTTAGTCCCAGTGATGTACTGGGCCGTTGGTACTAACCTCTGTAGTGCCTTGCGGTTGGAGGCCGAGCAGTTGCCACACGAGGCAGTGATGCAACCAATCAAGATGCTCTCGATGGTGCAGCTGTAGAATCTTTTGAGGATCTGAGAACCCATGCGAAATCTTTTCAGTCTCCCGAGGGGGAATAGGTTTTGTCCTGGCCTCTTCACGACTGTCTTGGTGTGCTTGGACCATGAGAGTTTGTTGGTGATGTGGACACCAATGAACTTGAAGCTCTCAACCTGCTCCACTGCAGCCCGTAGATAAGAATGGGGGTGTGCTTGGTCCTCTTTTTCCTGTAGTCCAAAATCATCTCCTTTGTCTCGATCACATTGGGAGAGAGGTTGTTGCCCTGGCACCACACTGCCAGGTCTCTGACCTCCTCCCTATAGGCTGTCTCGTCGTTGTCGGTGATCAGGCCTACCACTGTTGTGTCATTGGCAAATTTAATGATGGTGTTGGAGTCGTGCCTGGCCGTGCAGTCATGAGTGAACAGGGAGTACAGGAGGGAACTGAGCACGCACCCCTGAGGGGCCCCTGTGTTGAGGATCAGCATGGCGGATGTGTTATTACCAACCCTTACCACCTGGGGGCGGCCCGTCAGGAAGTCCAGGATCCAGTTGCAGAGGGAGGTGTTTAGTCCCAGGGTCCTTAGCTTATTGATGAGCTTTGAGGGCACTATGGTGTTAGGGCTTTCTCCTGTAGAGCTCCATTTTTATGGAATGGTCTGCCTATGCATGTGAGAGACGCAGACTCGGTCTCAACCTTTAAGTCTTCATTGAAGACTCATCTCTTCAGTAGGTCCTATGATTGAGTGTAGTCTGGCCCAGGAGTGTGAAGGTGAACAGAAAGGCACTGGAGCAATGAACCGCCCTTGCTGTCTCTGCCTGGCTGGCTCCCCTCTCTCCACAGGGATTCTCTGCCTCAAACCTTATTACAGGGGCTGAGTCACTGGTGCTCTTCCATGCTGTCCCTAGGAGGGGTGAGTCACTGACGTGATCTTCCTGTCCGGGTTGACGCCCCCCCCTTGGGTTCGTGCCATGGGGGAGATCTTCGTGGGCTGTACTTGGCTTTGTCTCAGAATAGTAAGTTGGTGGTTGAAGATATCCCTCTTGTGGTGTGGGGGGCTGTGCTTTGGCAAAGTGGGTGGGGTTATATCCTGCCTGTTTGTCCCAGACCTGCTGTTTTCAACTCTCTAGAGACTGCAGGAGCGGTAGAGATACTCTGAATGATCGGCTATGAAAAGCCAACCGACATTTACTCCTGAGGTGCTGACCTGTTGCACTGTGATTATTATTATTTGACCCTGCTGGTCGTCTATGAACATGTTCTGTTATAATCTCCACCTGGCACAGCCAGAAGAGGACTGGCCACCCCTCATAGCCTGGTTCCAGCCTTTCTAGGGAGTTTTTCATAGCCACTGTGCTTCTACACCTGCATTTATTTTTATCAGGTAAGTTGACTGAGAACACATTCTCATTTACAGCAACAACCTGGGGAATAGTTACGGGGAGAGGGATGAATGAGCCAATTGTAAGCTGGGTGATCATGGTGGTATGAGGGACAGCTTGGAAATCTATCCAGGACACCAGGGTCAACACCCCTACAATAAGTGCCATGGGATCTTTAGTGACCACAGAGAGTCAGGACACCTGTTTAACATCCCATCCGAAAGACAGCACCCTACAAAGGAAAGAGTGCCTCCTACTGGCCCTCCAACACCACTTCCAGCAGCATCTGGTCTACCTTCTAGGGACTGACCAGTACCAACCCTGCTTAGCTTCAGAGGCAAGCCAGCAGTGGGATGCAGGGTGGTATGCTGCTGGCTTGTTTACATTGCTTGCTGTTTGGGGTTTAGGCTGGGTTTCTATACAGCACTTTGGGACATCAGCTGATGTAAGAAGGGCTTTATAAATACATTTGATTGATTGATTGATTGATTGAACGCTGAGCTGTAGTCAATGAATAGCATTCTCACTTTGGTGTTCCTTTTGTCCAGGTGGGAAAGGGCAGTGTGGAGTGCAATAGAGATTACATCATCTGTGGATCTGTTGGGGTGGTATGCAAATTGGAGTGGGTCTAGGGTTTCTGGGATAATGGTGTTGATGTGAGCCATGACCAGCCTTTCAAAGCACTTCATGGCTACAGACGTGAGTGCTACGGGTCGGTTGTCATTTAGGCAGGTTACCTTAGTGTTCTTGGGCACAGGGACTATGGTGGTCTGCATAAAACATGTTGGTATTACAGACTGGGACAGGGAGAGGTTGAAAATGTCAGTGAAGACACTTGCCAGTTGGTCAGCGCATGCTCACAGTACACGTCCTGGTAATCCGTCTGTCCCTGCGGCCTTGTGAATGTTGACCTGTTTAAAGGTCTTACATCGGCTGCTCACATCGGTCTTACTCACATCGGCTTGCTCACATCGGCTGTGGAGATCGTGCTCCTCTTTAGTCAATGAGTTATATTTATCACAATTCGACCCATCTTGACCAGCAGATAAATGCTTAACCTCTATAATTTTGACACATACTCAGGAAATGAACATGATAGTTTGGGTAGAAACACAACTACTGGTACACACTATTTTCCTAACCTGACTCCTTGCTAGTCTTTCTGTCTCCCAGGTTTACACACAGTCTCTGTCAACATGTTCACTGTATCAGTAAAACCTCATCAAATTACATCATTCATATAATGCAAACCTTGGTGTGTTTTCAGGCAAACATGCGTAAAGTGAGGTAGAAGAGGCTAAACTCTGCGTGAAGCAGCATTATGCTGATGAGAGCTTGAACATGGGCTGTAAATGGTAGCAGCACAGCGGGAACCGCTGGTGCAACGGGACACTTATGTGCCTCATAGAGTGTCCAATGATCTCACTGCCGGCAGGCAGGGCCACAGAGGCCTGGTGTCCTTAATCATTACATGTGCTGCTGCTTTACTGTTCTGTAACTGAGGCTGATTAGCGGATGTACATAAAAACACAAATGCCCATTTTCAGACATTTTGTAGCTGTTTTAACTAGGTAAGCAAACAGTGCATGGACACTTTTGGATGGTCTTAACCCCACCACACATGTTGTCTCAGTTGGTATGGGCCCACAGTAAAAAACACACGCAGAGAAGAAGGTCAAAATAAAATAAGTCCAGGACCTGTTGGAGTTTTAGAGGAAGATGAAGAAGAGTGGTAATGAGAATGACTGTAACTGTTTTGCAATGAGAACTACCCAGATGATCCCTTGTCTAAAACAATACTATGACTCACTGTTGCTAGGAGTCAGCATGTACAACAATGGACAATTCCTTCCGACAACCCTGTCTGTCCAGCCAAGTTCCACTCCTTCATTACGAATCTGTCGACCAGTTAACAATGTTAGACTGGCCTGGAGTAATCAGCAACACCTCCCCACCCTTCCTCTCCTCTAAATGGAAAGGTTGAAAAGAAAGAGAGGAGGAATTCAAGTGTGTGTGTGTTTCTAGGTAGAACTCTTTTGGATTCCATGTAGAACCCGGTTCTACATGGAACCTAAAACTTTTCTACCTGGAACCAAAAAGGGTTTCTTTAAAGGCTTCTCATATTGGGACAGCCGAAGAACCCTTTTGGAACCCTTTTTTATATGAGTGTAGTAGAAACAGGAAGTGCAGGCGGGCCTTTACATTGGAAGAATTTCCTGCCTGTTAGATGCGTGTTACTACAGTAGAGGATAGAGAGAGGGGGTAAGGGGGGAATACAGAGGAAGGGCTGAGCTGTGTGTGTGTGCGTGTGTGCGTGTGTGCGTGTGTGTGTGAGTTAAAGGTATTATGAAACAGGTTAAAGGCTTAAGGTTTAGATTAAGGCCAGTGCTTTAGCATTTGGAGACTACAGTGGTAGCCCTGTCTAACTCAGGAGTCGCTAAGTGCGAGCTCTCTTTTCCATTTGCAAATCAAGCCTTTATAAATACTGAATAACAATCAAATCTGTCACTATTGCCTCTAATTTCCTTCTTTGACAAGACAATTAACCTTTATTTAAACACACACAAAACAAGATGTCAAATAAAGAGCTTGGCCAACAAGCAAAGGAACAAACAGGTTACAGCTCCTGCTAGCTCTTGCTAGCGGTGGCTTTACTTTCTGTATGCGTGCATACATCCCATGTAGTCTGTTGTGTACTTTGTTTGCTGTCTGTTGCTGTGAGGTAAAGTGGCATTTGCATTGGGACTTAAAAGAGTCCGGGTTGCCTTATAACTGCCATTGGAGTGGCACTCAACCCCAACCCCCACTGTGTCAGTGTTTGTCAAAGACTGTTTGTCTTGCAAAGAGAAATTAGGGTATGGAGGAAGGGGTGCCGGCCAGGGTAGGGTCTCAGTGAATAGTGGGGGATTGAATATCAGATGCACATGCAATTAGTTGCTGTATCAGCAGCATTCATCTCTGAATGTATGAGTTTTCTGGCATTTGGAGGGAAATAAAGTGTAAAATATTCAATACAGGTTTTAGTCTTGGTGTGTATTATTCTGGGTATGAAACAGAGAGTTGAATATTAACTGATATTTGGAGACCAAATAATTCATAGTATTGAGCTTGTTTCCCGCTCTGGTCCATTCCACTGTTCAGCATATCAAGTCAGTCTAACAGTCAAAATGAATCACGTTACCAGTTCAGAGACAGTTGTAATGCAGAGCAGAGTCTAACCTTAAAATTGTGTCAGGATCAAAAAGTTGACTGGCCTTGTGGTGTTGCTATTAATACTTTGCCCTACCGTATGGAAAGACACGTGTCCAATTGCTTGTAAGAGAAAGTGTGTGTGTGTGTGTGCGTGTGTGCATGCCTGTGTGTGTGTCTCTGTGTGTGGTCTATATTTATAAGAGTGGCCAAGCTGTTTGGAGTACTGTGAAGTGTTTTGTTGTGCTCCTAATCTGTTGCCACAACAACATGGTGACGATGTCACAGCGGAGGCATGGGGATAACCGCACCCCTTTTTTGTGAGAAATCTCTTATGACGAGAGAATTCGAGGGTAAATAAATGGAGAAAAATATGGAAAACAAAACACTGTTCAGTTGCGTACTCTCAAGTTGGCATGGAAAAGAACAGAACAGGGCATTTTCAGTTCCATCTGGATGGGCTGACTCCATCAGAGTCAGAATATAGATAAAGTATAGTGAATTATCAATCCTCTCTCACCTTTAAAAGATGTAGCATATTGAACATGACCGTTTAGTTGAAATGACACCACTCCTGGAAAGTGACATGTGAGACAAAAAAACATGACCTAAATCCAACTGCATTACCTAATCTTGTTTTAGTTGTTTTAGCTTCATATTAGCTGTACAGTACCAAAGTTACATTCCCTTCCTGTTTGGAGAGCTTTCGAAGTAGTACATGTATTTACAAGATAAGAATCCCTGTACTAAAATGGCTGAGTTCTAAGCTGAACTGCATAATGCAATAAAGTCACACTTATACCTGTGTACTAACACTGTAATTACTACAGTAATTATATAGGACTTGCTATACAATTACATGGTGTTAGAGTTGAGTGTTGTTTTTTTGTTATTACTTAATAACATAACGGACAGTATATTCCAACATGTTAATACAATGTTTTTAATAGTGTCATCACAGTGTTTCTTCACAGGTTTTTGAGCAGCTTAATGTTAGCCCAACCAGCCACCAGATGGCACTATTATTTATTTTACGTCATTTGTCATCTGCATCCGACTTTAATGTGCCCAGCCGGCTATACACTCGTGTCCCTTGGCGACCAGGTCGTACATAAAACATCCTTCATTCAAGCTGCAAAGGCATCTATTTCCTCCATAACTCAATTTAATGGCCCGCCGGCTTAAAAAAAACAGAGAAAATATGCAAACTATCTTAATAAAACACAATTTCCCACCACCACGAGTGGCTAATGCTACTTCCTGATTTATTGCGCCGCGTTCATCCAGGGGAAACAACAGACTCCTGCAACCTGATTGGCTGAACGTGGTATGCAACATCCAGAAAATTGTGTTTAATTAAGTCAGTAAGCATTTTTTCCCGGGTCAGTGAGATATGCAACCAACGTGGTCCAAGAGCATTTCGTATTATTCTGTACATAAATCCAAGACACTCCATTTAGTATGATATGTTACATGTCGTATGGTATGTATTAACTTGTGGATGTCCATCATCGATTTCATATGTATGTTACAAATTACAAAGAATTTGCAAAACGTATGATATGTTACGAATTCCAATTTGTTGTGGCAAACGTTAACGTTAGCTAGCTCTAGGGGTTAGGGGCTAAGGTTAGGGTTAAGGTTAGGCGTTAGGTTAAAGGGTTAAGGTTAGGGGAATGGTTAACTAAAAGGGTTAAGGTTATGGGAAGGGTTAGCTAACATGCCAAGTAGTTGAAAAGTAGCTAAAAAGTAGTAAGTAGTTTGCAAAGTTGTTAATTAGCGAAAATGCTAAAGTTGTCCATGAGATTTAAACACGCAACCTTTGGGTTGCTAGACGTTTGAGTTATACGCCCACCCATCCACCCCGACCAACCAATCTCCTTTCGTTTTTGCTTTAAGTAACCTATCTCATTTAACCATACTAAACATGTAAACATATACTAAATTTGAGTGTCCCGGATTTTCTTTTACTATGTTCTTACAAGTTTATGAGACCAGTCTGATGCAACCTGTCACAAAGTTCGTCGTCTGAGGAGGAGAAATCATCAGACCAATATGCAGCGGTTAAATTGCTCATCTTCTTATTCATTAAAGAAAGGAAAAAAATACTCATACAAAACAAACGACGAAAACAGTCCTGTAAGGTGCTCAGACTATACACGGAAACAACTACCCACAAAACCCATGAAGAAAAACCCCTACTTAAATATGACCTCTAATCAGAGGCAATGAGGATCAGCTGCCTCCAATGAGAGATCAACCCAAACATACACAACATAGAAATAGAAGAACTAGAAAGGAAAACATAGAAATAGATAACATAGATCAAACCCAAACTCCCAAAACAAACACCCCCCTGCCACGCCCTGACCATACTATAATAACAAAATAACCTCTTTACTGGTCAGGACGTGACACAACCGGTCAACAATTCAGAGTGCTAGGTGGAACAATCAGCCATAATAATAATGACTAGGAGCACACAGCGCTCTTATCTATCCCTTACGTATTCCTTTACCTCTCTCGTCTGTCTGACCTCAAACTTTTGACCCTGCTTTGTCAGGGTGCATGCCTGTCTGTCTACCACAATAATCACAACACAAGTCATCATGATGATGTGTCAAGTGACATTTTGTTTCTTGAAAGTTCAATATCTGCTGACATGCAAAACATTTTGGGACTATATCAACCGTGGACTTATTTGTATTTATTTTTATCCTTTAAGTCCTGTCCATACAAGCATATTGAGGTCGCAAGACCCAACAGTGTTAACATGTCAGAAGATCTTTTGCAATGGTTTGAAAATCAACAGACATACATATGAAGATGGGCAAAAACTGGTTGAATCAACATTGTTTCCTATCACGTTTCAGGAGAAGACCCAGATGCAGACAGTGTCGAAGTAACATATGCTTATTACTAGAACAGGGGGCAGACAAGCACAACAGGGGTGGAGACAAGCACAAAGACAGGGGAAACAGATCAGGGTGTTACAGTTTCCAAGTCATTTCAACCGAAGAATTCAATGTTATAATGTTGAATCAACATAGAAAACTGATTGGATTTGCAAAAAGTCTTAAAGTCACCCGACTTTTAATCTAAATCCAATGACAGTGTGAAATGTTTGGTTTATTTCACATTGAATTCACGTTAGTTGGCAACTCAACCAAATGTAAATCAAAACTAGATGTTAAACTGATATCTGTGCCCATCTTTCAGATGTTTTGTTGTTGAGGCAATGAGTGTGTGGGTTGGGGGGGAGTGTTCAGAAGTGTATGGAAAATCGCTGTACCATTGGAAATTATACAATCTTGCGATCGGAAATAAAATTGGTAATCGTTAGATGGTTATATGATCTGGGTAGAAACTATAAACCCTTGTCATAAACAGACGGTTTCACTTTCATCCATCTGCAAGCTCATCATGTGGGTCTAAAAAGGGAGCGAGAGAGAGTGATGAATGGGAGCACTAGCTCCAGAATTAGGGCTGTGAACCGGCACGTTGCCCCCAACAGCTGTGAATCGCCCCGCAGACGATCCCCATTATTATCCCAGCAGCTCTACGACTCTACGACCCCCCCTCGGCATGAAGACTATACTATAGAACTAAAAGTAAGGGTGCTTTGTGGTTCTATATTGAACCTTTTTGATGTCAAATATGAAGCCAGCCATTGAACCCATTTTGATTCTAAAGAGTTAGAGTATTAAAACCATTGCTTCTGGAAGTGTAGTTCCAAATATGAGTGAGCCTTGAGTGGACAGTCCTTAGTGCCACCCAGCTAATGTGGCCCCTCAGTCCCAATCCCCTTTAGCTGTGTGAATCAGCTAAACCAACAGACACAATTCCAGCCAGGCGAGTGGCTTTATTGAACATCTCATTTCAGTGAGGTGGTTGCTTCTGACTTGCAACGTAACCACTTTCCAACTGTGTGGGTCTCTCTTGGTGTGACTCAGAAACAGAAATAGGAAATGTTCTCAGTTAGTTCCCACACCCTGGGAGAAATAACCTCATACTGTGAGAGATGAAGGACAGAATGCATCATCTTCCTGAATCAGATCTTATGTTGCATTATTCAACTAATAGAGAACACATACGCAGCCCAGACTTGTGTGATACTGGCCTACTCATGCATACTGTAGCATATGGCTGCATATGGGCAAGATGGAAACAGTTGTTCGAATTCACAACATACATTGTATTTTCCAGAATGTCTGATGAATTATAATTAATTGTTTGACCACTATATCACCCCAAACCTCTAAATCTACTGATGATCATCAAGTTCCTGTGTAACCTTCCTCAAGAAAATAATGTTGGTAAATAACCACTCTCCTCACTCCATTCCAACCAGGAGGAATACTTAGTAACAACTCGAGGTAGAAAAGGTAATTGAGAGTTGAGATAATAGGATGATAAATACCGATGATGTTACTCTGTATCAATTGACCACCAAGTCAATAATATACTGTATCTGGTATTCTTTGTTAAATCTCTGTTGGTTAGCATCACCCAGGTAGAAAAGGTTACAGAGAGACAACCATGTGATCTTTATTAGGCAGATAGACCTAAATCCCCTCCCCATTCTAAAGGTTTGAACGCAAATGGTGGCTGCGCGCCAAGGAGAGGATACAATTATCAGAATACCCAGATCTTGCCAAGGAGAGGATACAATTATCAGAATACCCAGATCTTGCCAAGGAGAGGATACAATTATCAAAATACCCAGTTCGGGAAGATTTCTCCAGACAGTTCGGGAAGATTTCAGTATCATATAGATGGCTCCGTTCTGAGTGTAGCCCACTCTAGATGGACATTACAAGTTGTTCTTCTGTCAGTCTTTTTCTGAATTAAGAGCTCCACCTCTTCAAAAGTTTGTCACGAGTCGAGGAACTCCCTCCTTTCAATATCCCTTCAATTAGGACAGAGGATCGTGCGTAGCGAGGGAGAGCGAATCAAGGGAAGAAGCTGCCTCAGCATTTAGGAGAGATACAGCGAGTTTGAGTTTCAATGCATGCAGTTTAGAGACATAGAACAACCACTCCACATGCTCCACTGATCTAAAAAGTGTTGATTAAAACAAATACAATTGTAGTGGATTAATTGAGAAATAGAATGGGTTCCAAAAGATACCATTCGAAGACACCGGGAAAACTGAACAACTCATTATTCTGCATTGGGTTTTGTCTAATAATTCTGCTACCGTTGTGTGATACATTCAACTTGGACGTGGAGAACCCTTCTGTCTACAGCGGACCTAATGGGAGCTACTTTGGATATTCCGTGGAATTTTACTTGACCAATTCTTCAAGGTGAGTATTTTTTATATCCTGGGAGTCATTTAGAAAGTTACTGTGAACACGGTGGGACAAATTAGGTAGTTGTCGGTCATTTTCATTATATGGTAAGTGGTAAACATTATCCCAGGAGGTTAGAGGGTTTATTCACGAGTTGCCGTGAATATCAACTGAATCTTTTGGTATAGCCTACATTTAATAAATCTGTTATTACATCAGGTAAATGCACATATGGAATTAGATTTTCTCTTTTGGTTTTGGTTACAAATCCACCCATCCGTGCACGATGCGCTGGAAAAAGGTTACCCTCATATGATGACTTGACCAGTGACCGCCCTATGGTAGGATTGGGAATAAAAACGTAATCTTTCCTATTGGAAAACGTGTGGGAATGTGACCTCTGAGTCACAAACAAGCTGTGACTTTTATCTCAGCATCCTGGCATGCAGTGGCTCCATCACATCAGTCCTGCCATGTCATTTCCATGTGAAAGGACCCACGAGCACCAACGTGAAGTTCATAGAAGCATGTCAAAGTGGGTGTAAAATGAAAAGAGTCTATATTTGAGAGTCTATATTTGAGAAATTAAGGCATATATACATTTTTCAAAAATGTTCCATCCTAAAAATGTGGAATAAGCAAAGGCTTTAATTCCTGGTCAAACATATTGGAAAAGGGGTCTTAGAAAACATCTACCAAAAAAAGTTTTATAAAGTGTTAAAAATTCTACCAAAACACAATGTTGAAGTAAGGATCCCTGCCAACTAATATCAACACCTATATAGTTTCAGAGAAAATGTTTTGTCTTCTAAGTTTAAGAAACATTGCCTTGTGACTTCAAATTCCATTACCAAAAACCCACATATCTTTAAGATATTTTCTAAATTCTCTACCTCAGTAGGGAGCATAATGAAAGTTCACAGAAGTAAGAAGTAAAGGTAGACCTATCACTTAGTATTTACTGATCTTTAAAAAATATATCTATAAATTATTAAGTGATTGAAACTCGAATTTCAGAAAAATCGGTAACAGAATTTCTGCAATTGAGTTGGCTACAATGGGAAAGCGTAGTAGTCACAAACCACAGCTGGGTTCCCAAGTTTGGAAAGCACAGTACTGCACAGTAGAGTAGAGTAAAGAAAAGTAGATTATAGTTCAGTACAGTAGAGTTCAGTACAGTATAGTACTGTACTGATCTCTAATGTCCAAACTTGTGAAATATAGACGTCTATGTGGTCTTGTTTGGCGGCAGAACTCTATTAAAATAATAGCCAGTGTGTAGAATAATACCCAAATATGCAAAGAAGAATTTTGCAAATGTATACCTTTGTATGCCTATTTACCGCAATTCCGTTACCGGGTGTTAATGTGTCATGTCATAGTTAACACCCCATTCTTTCTGCAGACATCATTGAATCTTAATTCGGAGTAGATATTTTAGAGTTTTTAGAAAATTCTGTGTAAATTGTTGAAAGTAGTCCTTCTGCATAGAGTTGTCTGCTTTGTTAAACTTTGAAATAAAAAATATGAGTCTCAGCGTGATTCTGTTACTGTGAATTGCCAGTCTATAGTTCTGCTGAAATCATTCATAAAAGACATTCTCCGGAACTTTGGCGACTGCTAAGTATTTCTAAACCTCCCGCGTTGGGCTGGATGTGTCAATGTGTAGTTCATACATGCACAATCTATGAGCAGAATTACCGTCTTACCTCCATTTGCCATGAAATCCCTAGTTTGAAAGCAACTGTTTTTTCTGGAAGCTGTGCTTGTACCATTTTCCCTACATTTCCCCCCATGTGGGCCAACCCCTAGCAATTCGAGTTATAACCAATGAGCTTCAGACCCCTCGTTTTTTGAGTGACAGCTAGAAAGATGCACACACAGCAGAGCGAGATAGAGAGCAATGATGTGGTACACATATCTGCACATATGTGATGTAGTACGCAGTTTTTGGGGACCATATTTGACTCGTGAGTGCTACTCTCAGAACTACTGGCTAGAAAGTATACAAAAGTACCGGACTCTTTAAGAAGGGTTTAAAACTTAGTCCATGTCACACTTATTACAGGTACTTACAGACTACTGGAGCAGCACAGCCAAAATGTGGTCAGGGTAGATAGTCTGGACTGATAGATAGTCTGAAGACAGACATAGTTTATGATGGAAGGCACCCAGACAGTCACTGCTGTCCATGGGCTGTTTGCTGTGTGTGTCGACCACCACTAATCAGTATGCCGTGTCAGCG
Organism: Salmo salar; assembly: GCF_965601325.2. NCBI lineage: Eukaryota > Metazoa > Chordata > Actinopteri > Salmoniformes > Salmonidae > Salmo > Salmo salar. Next base: position 92,774,599 of record NC_138305.1, read on the forward strand.
ACTCAGCCTGGACCTAGCTATCTGCCCTGTAATTGTAATAATTAATCATTAACCAAAATGAAGCTACACTGGGCTGCCGGGGTCAGACGCAGTCAGATGTCCTGGCTGACTGTGTTTGTGTCTGTCTGCCCAGAATGGTCTCACCTGCCAGAGCATCCTAGGGGTTTAGGAGAGGGGCTTTGTGCCGAGTGGGTCGCCAGTGACTCCAGTTTCCCAGTGTTTCTCCTCCCCACTTCCCTAGTCGTCTTGACTATAGTTCAGACACAGACAGGTCTATCAAATCTGTATGATTTAGGATGTGATGCTAGCAGACACTGAGTCAGAGGAGAGTGTGTTAAAGCCCATCTACCTCCCTCCTCCTCACCCCTTCCTCCCCCTCTTCTGGTCTGATGTCATTCTGCAGGGTCTTTAACCCCCATCCCCCTCTGTCTGCCCAGGCCCCGTCCGTCTCATATATGTAGTGTGAAGTCACAGCAACAGCATGAACAGCAGTCATCTCTCCCGTCGATTACTTCATCTTAACTTTTAACAGCTGAGACATCGTGGTAAGGGGAGGAGAGAAGAGACAATGGGTTTAAGATTCTAGAACATGTGTACTGTGTTCTAGAAGATGGATACTGCATTTAGCATCTACCACACACTTGATTTTGTACTTGTGTATATAGCCAAGTTATCGTTATTCATTTTGTATTTATTCCTTGTTATCTTTCAATTTTTCAATTATTTAAAGGACCAGTCAAAAGTTTGTACACACCTACTCATTCCAGGGTTTTCTTAATTTTTAAAAACTATTTTCTACATTTTCTACACATGGAATAACCAAAAAAGTGTTAAACAAATCAAAATATATTTTAGATTTGAGATTCTTCAAAGTAGCCACCCTTTGCCTTGATAACGGTGTTGTGACTTTACTTTCATTAATCTGATGACTGTTATTTATCGAATCAACTAACTATGTTTAATTGTTACCCAATTAAATTAATATTGTAACAATTAACTCATTAGGAATTTGGGGCACCACGAGAGCGGTTGTTTACCTATCACATCCATAAAACAGTCAATGTATTAATCATAACCTCGTATCATATCATCATTCTGAACAGTCGTAACCTCCTGCATCTGCAAAAAACCCAGCCTTACTTATGATTCAGTACTACACAAATTGGTTTAATTATTTATTTACTAGCTAACTAAATGATAACACAGGATAACATACACACTTAATACATTAGAAAAAGGTCCCTAGCGGACTGACACAACATATGGGGGCTTGTTACACAATGACATGTAGACGGAGAGAGAGAGAAAAAGACACTTATCGTTGATACATTTTAGAAACTATTCTCACAGTAATCACATCCTTTGCACATGAACCGCCACCCATTTGGAGTAAGAAATCATGAACGTATTTACGTTTAAATGCCTTTGTTCACTGTCGGAACCCTCACTCCTTAGAAAGGGTGTTGGGCCTTTCAGCGACACGCTTGTGAGGCTCTGATTGTCCAAAAGGGTTCTCCCCTCCCCTGTCTTCTACTGTTGTTCTCTCTGGAAGATGCTCCTTGGAAGATAGGCTAGCCAGCCATTTTGACGGTTCCCATTGGTGATGAAAGGTGTAGAATACGGTGATTTGAGAAGAGTAGTAGAATAGGATGGTTTGAGAGGTAGTAGAATGGTCTCTCCTAAAATCAAATTCCTATCTTAACAAAGATACTTTCATCATTACTCATATTTCATGCACAACGTAAAGGATTGAGACTTCGTACATGTAGAGTATATACTTTTCAAGTTACAGTATTTCCTTTATAACACTTTTTATGACATCGCAAAATAACATCCCATATGACATTATTATTTTTTAGATCACCTCTGACCATTTCCCACATTCTTATGTTAGAAATATTGTTCCAGTATTCGCTTTAGAATATGTTAGAGTTTCATCGGGAAAAGTCTCTGAAGACAAAGGGACATTCCTAATTTATGACAGGGTGTGAGCTGTCAACCCTCCAGCAGCTCCCTCCTCCCCCCTCTGTGGGTGAGAGAGTGTCTGGTTACTGTCATCCATTGCCAAGCTGATCTGACCCATTTGGATGCTCACAGGACAGTCATGACAACTGTTTTGCACACTCTTGGCATTCTCTCATCCAGCTTCAACTGGAATGCTTTTCCAATAGTCTTGAAGGAGTTCCCACATATGCTGAGCACTTGTTGGCTGCTTTTCTTTCACTCTGCGGTCCAACTCATCCCAAACCATCTCAATTGGGTTGAGGTCGGGTGATTGTGGAGGACAGGTCATCTGATAAAGCACTCATCACTCTCCTTCTTGGTCAAATAGCCCTTATACAGCCTGGAGGTGTGTTGGGTCATTGTCCTGTTGAAATACAAATGATCGTCCCACTAAGTGAAAACCAGATGGGATGGCATATCGCTGTAGAATGCTGTGATAGCCATGCTGGTTAAGTGTGCCTTGAATTCTAAATGAATCACAGACAGTCACTAGCAAAGCACCCCCACACCATCACACCTCCTCCTCCATGCTTCACGGTGGGAACCACACATGTGGAGATCATCTGTTCACCTACACTGTGTCTCACAAAGACATGGCGGTTGGAACCAAAAAATCTCAAATTTGGACTCATCAGACCAAAGGACAGATTTCCACCTGTCTAATGTCCATTGCTCGTGTTTCTTGGCCCAAGCAAGTCTCTTCTTCTTATTGGTGTCCTTTAGTAGTGGTTTCGTTGCAGCAATTCGACCATGAAGGCCTGATTCACTTAGTCTTCTCTGAACAGTTGATGTTGAGATGTGTCTGTTACCTGAACTCTGTGAGGTGCAGTTAATTGCCCATTTCTGTGGCTGGTAACTCTAATGAACTTATCCTCTGCAGCAGAGGTAACTCTGGGTCTTCCTTTCCTGTGGCGGTCCTCATGAGAGCCAGTTTCATCATAGTGCTTGATGGTTTTCCGGATTGACTGACATTCATGTCTTAAAGTAATGATGGACTGTCGTTTCTCTTTGCTTATTTGAGCTGTTCTTGCCAAAATATGGACTTGGATTGGCTCAAACGCATTAAGAAGGAAAGAAATTCCACAAATTAACTTGTAACAAGGCACACCTGTTAATTGAAATGCATTCCAGGTGACTACCTCATGAATTTGGTTGAGAGAATGCTAAGCGTGTGCAAAGCTGTCATCAAGGCAAAGGATGGCTACTTTGAAGAATCTCAAATATAAATATATTTTGCTTTGTTTAACACTTTTTTTTGGTTACTACATGATTCCATATGTGTTATTTCAGGGTTCCCGAGTGGCACAGCGGTCTAAGGCAATGCATCTCAGTGCTAGAGGGATCACTACAGACACCCTGGTTCGAATCCAGGAAGTATCACAACCAGCTTTGATTCGGAGTCTCATAGGGCGGCGCACAATTGGCCCAGTGTCGTCCGGGTTTGGCCGCTGTAGGCCATCATTGTAAATTACCATTTGTTCTTAACTGACTTTCCTGGTTAAATTAAAAATAAATTCATCGTTTTGATGTCTTCACTATTATTCTATAATTTAGAAAATAGTACAGTTAAAGAAAAACCCTTGCGTGAGTAGGTGTGTTCAAAGTTTTGACTGGTATTGTATATATTTTTCTCTGCATTGTTGGGAAGGGCCCGTATGTAAGCATTTAACTGTTAGTGTACACCTGTTGTTTATGAAGCATGTGACAAATACAATTTGATTTGAATGTGTTTGCTAATGCTACTACCAAATGTGTAGCCAAACCAAACACAGAATGAGAGCAGAGTCAAATTTAGCAACCAGTGGTCCAAATCAGTCTAATTCTTCCACATCTCACCATCATTGTTTGTGACAGCTTCACACGTCAATAACATAAACCAACAGGAAACGGACACATCAGAAACAGAAAAGTTTCCAGTTATCACTCGTTTTCTTCTCAGTTATCAGACTATCACCCACATTGTGGCGACACGGGGGAGTAGGGGAGTAGCTGGAATACAGGGGTGAGGTCAGTCTGGCCGGGATGGGGAGGGTGTTCTCTCTGTCTGCCTGTGTGTGTGTGTTTTATTTCTGAGCCTCAACAGCAGCATAGGCCCACAGAGACACACAAAAATGAGAAAGAGCAAGATAGAACCTTCTCATACATTCATCTCCCTCACCCTACTACACACTGACAGACTTTCACCCTCACTGATAGCATGGCCCCATGAGTGTGTATGTGTGTCTGATTCCTGTCATGCCCCCTGGCCTGGTCTAATAGAGTGAAGTTAGCTAGTAGACAGAGTGTGTGTGTGTGTGTGTGTGTGTGTGTGTGTGTGTGTGTGTGTGTGTGTGTGTGTGTGTGTGTGTGTGTGTGTGTGTGTGTGTGTGTGTGTGTGTGTGTGTGTGTGTGTGTGTGTGTGTGTGTGTGTGTGTGGACTAGGGAGAAGTAGCGCTGTGTGTGTTAGTAATCTAGAGAGGGAGAGGCAGCACAGTGTGGGGCCTTGTAAGGATAGGTCTGCTCCTCAACCTGATGTGATATGAATCTCAGAGAGGCCTCAGTGGCGGGCCAGATCCACCATGTTGAGAAGAAGACCTGCCTAATACCTCTCCATCCATCCAGCAGCATCACATTCCTCCTCCCCTGTCTCTGATGCCAGACAGAGATCAGGGGATGGACTGCTAAGATGGCTGAGGTCAGACTATAGATGACAGGCCGTCCGCGAGGGTCTTGTCTGTCTGGACTGACCGATGTCTGCTTCATAGATTTATCAAAGACATTTCCATTGTCCTGTCCCAATAACAGCAGGCTTTCCTATCTGTCTGTCAGAGGAAGAGAATAGAGGATATATCAAGAGACCTTTTGAACTCTGATGAAGTTAAATACTCAAGGAGTCTGTCAGATACTCAGTGCATCACAAATCCGGTGGGCTGACCTGAATTACTGAGGATAGTCTCTGTCTGTCTTTCTGTGTGGTGTAGTTCTGTACAGATTACATTACAAGACCGTCATAAGGAGATGTTTGCTCATGGATGCCTCTGCTGCTGCTGCTGCTGATAATGTTCCCCAGCCTATCCCTGCCACATGTGGTCTAGATGGGGTGGTGTTCTGGATTAGATCATGGATGGTTTGACTGTGACGTACCCAGATTGAGGTCACCGTGTTCATGTTGGTCACTTTCCTGGAGTTTACACCCTTAAATAGTGTTTCTGCAAATACAATATTGACACTGGGGGCTCTGTTAGCAACTAAAACATAGCTTTTTCCTCTGTGTCTACACTGTCTCACTCTCCATATATGATCAAACAGGTTTCTGGTATTGTTTTCATTGTTGGTATTGTTTTATTTTGTGAGATTCTTATAAATCATAGTTTGTGTGTGGGGTAGTCGTTGTTTAAATTGGGCATGTGTATTTGGGCTGCCAAGCTATTCTTCACTCAGGTTCTCTGCTCTGCGATTAGCTGCTTTTCATGGCCCTGTGTGTTGGACAATGGGGCTCTTTGTGGGATGTCAGAAAAGGTTTGCTGTTTTCCGTCTGAGAAGCTTTCCATGTGACTCCATTTTCTTTCTTTATTTATTCACTTTTTAAAAGGCCTTTGAGTCTTTCTCTGTTCTTGCTTCAGGCCTGTGAGGTTGGTCTGGTCACTCTGTAACATTAGTGTGTTGTTTGAAAGGTTAATGGGGACATGCTTAGCCTGGTGACCGAGGTCATGAAACAACCCTGTCTCAAACATTGAAGGCCTGTCTAGATTTTACTGCCCTGTTCGGTAATGGGAGGCTTATATAAAGAAGCCTGTGTGTGTGTGTGTGTGTGTGTGTGTGTGTGTGTGTGTGTGTGTGTGTGTGTGTGTGTGTGTGTGTGTGTGTGTGTGTGTGTGTGTGTGTGTGTGTGTGTGTGTGTGTGTGTGTGTGTGTGTGTGTGTGTGTGTGTGTGTGTGTGTGTGTGTGCGTGCGTGCGCGTGTGTGTGTGTAGGTCAGTCAGTGGAAAAAGGTACGTGTGTTTGGTCATGATAAGCCTAATTGGCCTGTGGACCTCTGTGTTAGGTCTGCTGTGTTAGGTCTGCTGTGCCTGTGTGGTGGGAATGCCCTCAGGACGTCACATACTCAGCAGCTGACTCCTCGATTGAGTCGCCCTGACGACACACACTTAGGTAGATTAAATCTTTACTGCCAGAAGTCCTGGCTTGTTTAACCCTATTAGGGTCTATTCATTGTGCAGATTTGGTAACGGCACTCTCCTTTTAGGGAAAATGGACCTAGCCAGACCAAACATTGGAATCAAAATAGACTAGCTCTTTCCAGTTCAGATTCACATTTTCAATTAAATGGAATTGACCAAAGTTCTGCTACTCTGGCAGTCAGTTTGCACAAGAGGGTGCTTGGGAGACAACAGAGACAGTTTGTTTCCAGACAGCTGTGGTGAATGGGAGATGATCAGAGGGATGGCAGTGTGACTCTCCTCCCATCAGCCTCACTGTTTTTCCCTTTAGAGGTGGGAAGGACTGGACCCCCCTCGGTGGTCACCGTGGAAAGGTGTGAACGACCTGTAGTTAAAACATCCCTTATGTTTATGAGGTCCATGGGGGTGTGTAAATTAGGGGTTTGGGGATTTTTCAGAGCTGGGGGTGGATTGCAATTTGGCATCAGAAAAATATAGCGTCTCTAACCTCAGCTCCATGTTTATGAAGAAAGAGTCGGGTGTTTTAAATGACCAACTTGCCACTTATGAAACCCTTGTTGCAGTGAAATGACCCGGTTGGTGGATTTGCTGAATGAAACCCTTGTTGCAGTGAAATGACCCGGTTGGTGGGTTTGCTGAATGAAACCCTTGTTGAAGTGAAATGACCCGGTTGGTGGGTTTGCTGAACGAAACCCTTGTTGCAGTGAAATGACACGGTTGGTGGGTTTGCTGAATGAAACCCTTGTTGCAGTGAAATGACCCGGTTGGTGGGTTTGCTGAACGAAACCCTTGTTGCAGTGAAATGACACGGTTGGTGGGTTTGCTGAATGAAACCCTTGTTGCAGTGAAATGACCCGGTTGGTGGGTTTGCTGAATGAAACCCTTGTTGCAGTGAAATGACCCGGTTGGTGGGTTTGCTGAATGAAACCCTTGTTGCAGTGAAATGACCCGGTTGGTGGGTTTGCTGAATGAAACCCTTGTTGCAGGGAAATGACACGGTTGGTGGGTTTGCTGAATGAAACCCTTGTTGCAGTGAAATGACCCGGTTGGTGGGTTTGCTGAATGAAACCCTTGTTGCAGTGAAATGACACGGTTGGTGGGTTTGCTGAATGAAACCCTTGTTGCAGTGAAATGACACGGTTGGTGGGTTTGCTAAATGAGCTAAAGTACTTCTGTGCTTCTCATTTCACTACATCACCATAGAAAGAGCTATGGCAAGATAAATTAAAACATTCAGCTAGTATTCCCCCACATATTTGAATTGGGATTATTTGATTTAATATTGAGCCCATAATCACAAATCAAGTAAAGTAAAACAAACCACAGATTTATTTATGTTTCACAGAGGAACTGAGGGTCTCTGAAATTATGTTCATCATTCACTACTCTAGATGATAGCCATGAAATACGTTCATCACATTTATAATATATCTCCCAAATCAAAACGTGCAATGTTAGAGTAGCGGTACTATAGCCCATAGAAATATAATTACTAGAAGTGACATCCCCATTCAAGTCAATGAGGCCATAATGGAATGCAATTCTATTTCAATGCCGTAACCTGCACATGTATTCACTAGTGCTGCTTTATCCATGTCATGTTTAGCATGTGTGGCACAAATACAATGCAAGTCAATGGTACCTATTTTAGCATTTTCACGCTTCATATTCAAATCATGTATAAGTAACATTGAGTTACACAACACAATTTTAGATACTTTAGGATGGTTTGGACATGACGTGTGAAAATAATAATATAGGTACCATTGACTTGCATTGGATTTGTGACACAAATTATAAAAAGTTACCATTTGAAACAGTGGCCAGGTCAACAAAACCAAAGCATGGGTTTCTGTCATACCTGCTCTATAGACTATTTTTTAAAGCAGTCTCCTAATAGCAGGAACAGCCCCATCTAGTGGTCAGAACTAGCCAGGTAGCCTAGTGGTTAGAGCGTTGGGCCAGTAACCGAAAGGTTGCTGCATCGAATCCCTGAGCTGACAAGGTAAAAATCTGACATTCTGCCCCTGAACAAGGCAGTTAAACCACTTTACCCCTGTAAGCTGTCATTGTAAATAAGAATTTGTTATTAACTGACTTGCCGAGTTAAATAAAGGTTAAATACATCCAATAAAAAAATATAATAATATCAGGATGTATTCAATTACTAATTTCTCTTAATTGGGGGGAGGGGGAAACATCTCCAAATTCACTGAGAATACATTACATAGGATAAATGAACAATAATCTGAGGCGCAGCTCCTTACTACTTGTCAAACATAGAGAACTGATACTAAATGTCCTCTCACTGCGTTTATTTTCAGCAAACTTAGCATCTGTAAATGTTTGTATGAACGTAAGATTCAACAACTGAGACAAACTGAACAAGTTCCACAGACATGTGACTAACAAAAATGGAATAATGTGTCCCTGAACAAAGGGGGGTCAAAATGAAAAGTAACAGTCAGTATCTGGTGTGGCCACCAGCTGCATGAAGTACTGCAGTGCATCTCCTCCTCATGGACAGCACCAGATTTGCCAGTTCTTGCTGTGATATGTTACCCCACTCTTCCACCAAGGCACCTGCAAGTTCCCGGACATTTCTTGGTGGGAATGGCCATAGCCCTCACCCTCCGACGTGCTCAATGGGATTGGGATCTGGGCTCTTCGCTGGCCATGGCAGAACACTGACTTCCCTGTCTTGCAGGAAATCACGCACAGAACGAGCAATATGGCTGGTGGCATTGTCATGCTGGAAGGTCATGTCAGGATGAGCCTGCAGGAAGGGTACCACATGAGGGAGGAGGATGTCTTCCCTGTAACGCACAGTGTTGAGATTGCCTGCAATGACAACAAGCTCAGTCCGATGATGCTGTGACACACCGCCCCAGACCATGACGGACCCTCCACCTCCAAATCGATCCCGCTCCAGAGTACAGGCCTCGGTGTAACGCTCATTCCTTCGAAGATAAACGCGAATCCGACCATCACCCCTGGCGAGACAAAACCGTGACTTGTCAGTGAAGAGCACTTTTTGCCAGTCAACGTTGTCTGGTGACTTACAACAGACCTACAAGCCCTCAATCCAGCCTCTCTCAGCCTATTGCGGACAGTCTGAGCACTGATGGAGGGATTGTGCATTCCTGGTGTAACTCGGGCAGTTGTTGTTGCCATCCTGTACCTGTCCCACAGGTGTGATGTTCGGATGTACCGATCCTGTGCAGGTGTTGTTACATGTGGTCTGCCACTGCGAGGATGATCAGCTGTTCATCCTGTCTCCCTGTAGTGCTGTCTTAGGCGTCTCACAGTACGGACATTGCAATTTATTGCCCTGGCCACATCTGCAGTCCTCATGCCTCCTTGCAGCATGCCTAAGGCACGTTCACGCAGATATGCAGGGAACCTGGGCAACTTTCTTTTGGTGTTTTTCAGAGTCAGTAGAAAGGCCTCTTTAGTGTCCTAAGTTTTCATAACTGTGACCTTAATTGCCTAACATCTGTAAGCTGTTAGTGTCTTTACGTCCTTCCACAGGTGTATGTTCATTCATTGTTTATGGTTCATTAAACAAGCATGGGAGACAGTGTTTAAACCCTTTAGAATGAACATCTGTGAAGTTATTTGGATTTTACGAATTATCTTTGAAAGACAGGGTCCTCAAAAAGGGATGTTTCTTTTTTTGCTGAGTTTATATACTTGTTGTTGGGGTGGGATTGAAGTGGATGTGGGTATCCGTGGATAGCTTTTGACCACATCTTTGGATTCCTCATATTTTACTCATTGTTAGAAAAAAGTTTTGTCCAAATCAGATGTTAGGTACTATAATTATTGAATATTATACTCATTCTATAAATTAAAAGAGCCAATTTGGGTGCAATCAATTAGCTTACAGTTTTTACCGGTTGCTTACACACTGAAAGTGAATGCTTAGACAAAAGCATCAAAACCTTAACTTTTGTAACCATGCCTTAAACAAAGGCACCAAAAGTACAAACACATTTTCTGCTTTGCACATTGTTTGCAATTCTGCAGCACCCTTTGCACTTTGTTTGCACTTTGTTTGCGGTTCTGCAACACACTTGCAAAACACTACACACTGTTTCTTACATTAGACACTTCGTTCAAGAATGAAATATCTTGCAATCATTGGGAAACACTTCTATTCAAAATGAAAAACATACCTGAAATTGGCAACTCCCACACACACACACACACGAAAACACTTCTGCAGTAATTGAACCCCAATTAGTCTGAGCCTTAGCACTACAAATAGACCTCAGGTAAGATCACCTCTTTTGTGAGAACTTTGCAAACATGGAGGCAGTGAGAGCGAGAGCGAGAGGAAGAGGTAGAGGAAGAGAGAGAGGAGTAGGATGAGGACAAGAACGAAGAAGGGGCCCAGGCAATAGACGGAGAAATATTTCCAACGACATTAGGGCCACTTTGGTGGACCATGTCATAAATCATGGCCTCATGATGAGGAAGGCTGGGCAGAGAGTCCAGCCCAACCTAGCATCCATAATATGGACATTTAGATTGGAGAACAGGTATGTTTTTAACTTTCTACACTAGATTGTACCTATGTAATTGTTGCACATCATTCTGCATCACAGTACAATACAATGTAGTCCTACAATATTAGGTCTATGCTCCTCAGTGAACAAAAATAAGGCATAGTGCTGTGTAGTACATGTAATACAGTTTTGATGTTACTGTATGTTAAATATTTTTAAACAAATGACCAATGACGACCTATTCTTGCATTTACTACAGAACTTCCAGACGACCTCCTGAGGGTGGAAGGCAACGTCTGTTCACCATGAACAGGAACTGGCCGTTGTCAATCTAGTGTTGGCAAACAACACCATCCGCCTACATCAACTAGGAGAGCAAATCATCGCAGATCACACAACCTTCCATAATATCAACCATGTCAGTATGTCAACTCTACTGCATCTTGCGTCAACACCAACTTACGATGAAGCAGCTGTACAGGGTTCCATTTGAGAGAAACAGCATTAGTCAAAGACCTCCTTGTCTGTGGGGCACCTGCCTTGCCTGTAGCTTGTAGTTTTTGACTGAATGTGTCTGACCCAACCCACCCCCATCCTTGTGTGAAAATGTAGACATTGTAGTTCTGTGTTTTGATTAAACACCATATTCACGGTACAGTGTATGCATTTTCTGTTACAGAGAGTCCTGGACTTTGAAATATCACCTTGTGTGCCGCCATTAGTCTGCAAGGAGTTCTCCATCACCATGCCTCCCTAGGTCCCTACAATACTGCACACATAATCATATTTCTGGATGCGCTACATGCAGTTGTAGAGGACAGCCCAGGTTTGTTGTCATCTAGGATAATGTTAGTTTCCAATGGGCTGCTCTGGTCAAGGACTGGTTCACCAACCACAATAACTTCACAGTTGTATACTTGCCCCCTTACTCCCCCTTTCTCAAATCGATTGAGGAATTATCTTCGGCTTGGCATTGGAAAGTGTATGACCGCCAACCACATGACCGCCTGCCTCTTCTGCAAGCAATGGAAGAGGCATGCGGAGACATTGAGGTGGGGTCAGTCCAGGGTTGGATACGACACTCAAGGCGATATTTTCCCTGTTGCCTAGCCAGGGATGACATTGTTTGTGATGTGGATGAGGTGATGTGGCCAGACCCTAACAGAAGGCGGGACCCATAAACCATCCACCCCATCCCTTTTAAATGTTTTTACATTTATTTCACCTTTATTTAACCAGGTAGGCCAGTTGAGAACAAGTTCTCATTTACAACTGCGACCTGGCCAAGATAAAGCAAAGCAGTGCAACAAAAACAACACAGTTACACATAAACAAACGTACAGTCAATAACACAATAGAAAAAATTAGAAAAATCAATGTACAGTGTGTGCAAATGTACAGTGTGTGCAATCCCTTACAATACTATTATTTGTTTACCATCGCACTGCAATTTTACTGTAATTATTTTTGTTTACGTGAGTTTACAGTAACATATTGTATTGATTACTGTACTGTAATTCTACTTTTCTTTGTGTTTTTGTTGTTGTAAAAGCCTGCAATGGCAAAAAAATAAGCTGTTTATATTTTTTTCTGAAGCCTTTCTATTTTTGTGTTCATTGGAATGTGAGTAGATGTACTGTACTTGAACAATCTTTCACAGAAGCCTGTATGATAAAATGTACAAAGTACTAAAGACATTAGTGTGTTGCTGCTTTGAAAGAGTAATTCAAATGGTGCATGTGTGTATCATTTTGTTGAAAAATTACAATTTTGAAAAAGGATTGTTAGGTTTTGATTGCAGAGTTTAATTTTGACATAGAAGTGAGATGTTTATCTCTAAGTGTTGTCTTATTTGGCTTGTGTGTAGAGTTTTGACACAATGAGTCAAATTCCGCAACAAGTGTGTAAGCAATCGCAAAAAAAATTATTTTCTCAAGAGATTAAATTATATTTCAACAAAAGCAGAAATGGCAATCTTATTTCTTTCTAGCAACAGAAATGATTCCAGAACAATCAGAAATGGTGGGTGTCAACCCTCTTTCTTGTGCTGTTTGAGGTGGACCGACCCTGATACGAAACAGCAGTATGGCCCAGGTGCTCTCTGCACCTGGGCCAGTTCTGTTGATTTGCAGGCCTCCTGCTCCACTGCACAGGACCAATGTCCTTTGGGAGGACATTTTTTTGCAGTGACATTAAGATCCGGTTCTGGAGATGGGATAATGTTTATCAGATCAACATTGGTGGGTGTGTAGTTTTTGTTCTAACTCCTGCTTTTGAAGTACAGTACTCAAGATGGGAGTTTGACAAACAATGTTTTAACCTGGATGCTGGGTAGTTTTGGTAAATTGTTAGGAAACCCTAATGAGATTAGGGTGCAGGTTCCTACCTCATTTAGTCATTGGATACAGCCTACTGTAGCAGCTTACTGGTTGTATGAGTGAGCGTTCTGCACAGTGCTCTCTCTCATTCAGCTCTAACTGTCCCAGCAGGCCCTGGTACTCTCATCATCCCTCTGCCTGTCCCATAAGAGTAAGGAGATCCTGGACAGCAGCACTACACACATGCTGTGTTTGTGTGAGTGCGTGTGTCTGTGCACGTGTGTCTGTGCACGTGTGCCTGTGTGTAGTGCTGAGTGGATGACCAGACAAAATAGCAGTTGGGAGTCAGACAGTCTGTTTCCTGGTTTGGTGTTGGCTCTGATCGAACCGTAGGCCGTGTGTCATGGCTCCATGTGGTCCAAAATAAGTTGTTACATTACAGTACTATTCAACTGGCATTCCCCTCCACAGTGGAATAGTGAGTCTGAAATAGCTCCAGTAATTCAGTCCAGTAATAATGTGACGATGCCATACTTGGTGTGCTTGTGACGGTCCCATTTGACAGTTTGTTGGCTTTGCTGACTGAAGACCGTCCTCTTGTACAGCCATGCATTTTCTTTAGTGTATTGGCGTCAGTTCGTCGAAGCAGTGCGGCAGTTGGTTTCTCAAAGCGGGAGAGAGAGACCGTTGCTGCTGTAGCTGTTTACTCGTTGGGTTTTGGGCCCAGGATAGATCTCAATATCTGCTAGGAAGAGGGAGGGAGGGAGGTCAAGAGTGCCCCGGGCTCAGTTTGGGTCACTACACTTGAGCTAATTCAGTTTCCCCTTATGTGAGGATTTGATTTAGAAGTGTAAACTCTGTGACGAGTTAGTTGAGTGACTTCATTTTGGTTGGGATTTTGTTCAGGCAGTCCCATCCCTAGCTGAGGTTTGGACTAATGTTTTTAAAGGCTCCTTTACTTGTTCTTTTTAACTCTTTGTGGAGCGGACGTCCTCAACAGTGCATTTTCAGCAAACTCTTCTTTTTGCAGTTTTCTGCACTTAATTCCAGGTGATTCCTGCCTTGTTCATTTAAAGGCTCCAGTTCTGCTGCCCTTTCTCCAGTCTTTCCCTCATATGTAGACCTACCAGTTCCCTGGGAATCTGTCTGTGCCATACCATTCCCATTGCCGCAAGGTTTCACGACTGCAGATGGTGACTGCAGCCGCCTGCAGTCACCATCTGGTAGTCCAACAAAATGTGATTGTGATTTCTTGCTATTTACTCAAAGCTGCATCTGTTTTTTTCCTGGCTGGCTTAAAACAATTATAATAGTGTTCAAGTGACATAAGCTTTGCAGCTGGGAGGAAGACCATTAACTGTGGAATGGGTAAAAAGCTGTATTTGGGTGGGAAGGGGGCGAGAGGAATTTGGCTTCTGACTGCCTCTCTCTCGAATGTCATCATAAACTCTATTGGGTTAATCCTGGGAAGATCAGTGGTAGATCAGTAGTTTCCACCATTATACAATGCCCCTTCATTAAAAAAAACTAACTTAGAAATAGTGGCTGCAACCAGCGGCTTATATATCGCTGATTTCAGAAGCCTCAAATTAGACAACCCTCACCAGCAACAGTCATTATACTGAGGAGTCTGTGATTATACTGAGGAGTCTGTGATTATACTGAGGAGTCTGTGATTGTACTGAGGAGTCTGTGATTGTTCTGAGGAGTCTGTGTTTGTACTGAGGAGTCTGTGTTTGTACTGAGGAGTCTGTGTTTGTACTGAGGAGTCTGTGTTTGTACTGAGGAGTCTGTGTTTGTACTGAGGAGTTTCTGTGTTGTGCGCTCGACACTTGCAGCCTAAATCAAATAGTTTAATTAACTCTGAAACCATCAGACTGGGGTTGGTTGGGATCGTTAGTGGGCTGCTGATTGGGGAGGTGGGTCCCGCTTCGGGAGACACAGGAAAGCCACTAATGTTTTTCTTCCACCCACACTGCCATTCACAGCAGTAGATTGCTCAAAGTCTCCGTACTAAACTTTATGCTGTTATATTTCAACATGAAAATATGATGCCAAAATGAACACAACACATTTTTTGGGAAACTATGTCGAAATGATGTCGTAATGAAAAGAATCCTTCCTATGATTGCACCAGTTCAGGATTGTGGGTTTCTTGGCTTTGGTTTAGCTGACCCTAAACCAAACCTCTACCAGCATGTTTCTGAAGTATTGTGGCTGTCACCTCGACGCAGGCTATGACTACATCAGAGTTGTGGTGAATCTGCTGACCAGTCTAGAACCACAGTGACCTCGTTGCATCAGCCAATGGCTGCATGCCACGTCATCGACTGTGTCATCGACTGACAAATTGCTAAAACATATGATGTGGTTAGCTGATACGTAAAATACCTATCCAGGCGTTGTAAGATCTTACATGCATCCGCAACGCCTGGGCAGAGGATCGCGCCTTGTGACTTCACTGGTGAAAGTGGCCTATGTTGACCTTCTATAGTTAGGACCTCCCTCTTCTGACTGACTCTCTCTGTGCTGGAGATTGTTGATTCAAACTCTGATGTAGATATTGCAGTGTTGACTTTCCCTTGAGTTCCTCATACACTCAATGACATTCTCTGTAGATTTGAAGAGCCTGGTGTTTACATTAAGCAACTGAAATGACTCCCTGTCCTCTATAGTATACCTCTCCTTTGCTCTGTCCTTATCCTCAGAGGGCCAGACGGTGTCCTCTATAGTAAAGTCCATGGAGAATAAGAGCACCTCCTCCCAGCTGCTCACTGCACTGAGGCTAGGAAACACTGTCACCACCGATAAATCTACGATAATCGAGAATTTCAATAAGCATTTTTCTATGGCTGGCCATGCTTTCCACCTGGCTACCCCTACCCCGGTCAACAGCTCTGCACCCCACACAGCAACGTTCCCAAGCCTCCCCAATTTCTTCTTCACCCAAATCCAGATAGCTGATGTTCTGAAAGAGCTGCAAAATCTGGACCCCTACAAATCAGCTGGGCTAAACAATCCGGACCCTCTCTTTCTAAAATTATCTGCCGAAATTGTTGCAACCCATATTACTAGCCTGTTCCACCTCTCGTCTGAGATCCCTGCCGTGGTCATCCCCCTATTCAAAAGGGGAGACACTCTAGACCCAAACTGTTACAGACCTATGTCTATCCCACCCTGCCTTTCTAATGTCTTCGAAAACCAAGTTAACAAACGGATCACCGACCATTTCGAATCCCACCGTACCTTCTCCGCTATGCAATTTGGTTTCCGAGCGGGTCATGGGTGCACCTCAGCCACGCTCAAGGTCCTAAACGATATCATAACCGCCATCGATAAAAGACAATACTGTTAAGCCGTCTTCATCGACCTGGCCAAGGCTTTTGACTCTGTCAATCACCACATTCTTATCGGCAGACTCAACAGCCTTGGTTTCTCAAATGACTGCCTCACCTGGTTCACCAACTACTTCTCAGATAGAGTTCAGTGTGTCAAATCGGAGGGCCTGTTGTCCGGACCTCTGGCAGTCTCTATGGGGGTGTCACAGGGTTCAATTCTCGGGCCGACTCTTTTCTCTGTATACAGCAATGACGTCGCTCTTGCTGCTGGTGATTCTCTGATCCACCTCTACGCAGACGATACCATTCTGTATACTTCTGGCCCTTCTTTGGACACTGTGTTAACAAACCTCCAGACGAGCTTCAATGCCATACAACACTCGTTCCGTGGCCTCCAACTGCTCTTAAATGCAAGTAAAACTAAATTCATGCTCTTCAACCGATCGCTGCTCGCACCCGCCCGTCCGTCTAGCATCACTACTCTGGACGGTTCTGACTTAGAATATGTGGACAACTACAAATACCTAGGTGTCTGGTTAGACTGTAAACTCTCCTACCAGACTCACATTAAGCATCTCCAATCCAAAATTAAATCTAGAATCGGCTTCCTATTTCGCAACAAAGCATCCTTCACTCATGCTGCCAAACATACCCTCGTAAAACTAACAATCCTACCGATCCTTGACTTCGGCAATGTCATTTACGAAATAGCCTCCAACACTCTACTCAACAAATTAGATGCAGTCTATCACAGTGCCATCCGTTTTGTCACCAAAGCCCCATATACTACCCACCACTGCGACCTGTATGCTCTCGTTGGCTGGCCCTCGCTTCATATTCGTTGCCAAACCCACTGGCTCCAGGTCATCTATAAGTCTTTGCTAGGTGAAGCCCTGCCTTATCTCAGCTCACTGGTCACCATAGCAGCACCCGCCCGTAGCACGCGCTCCAGCAGATATATTTCACTGGTCATCCCCAAAGCCAACTCCTCCTTTGGCCGCCTTTCCTTCCAGTTCTCTGCTGCCAATGACTGGTACGAATTGCAAAAATCACTGAAGCTGGAGTCTTATATCTCCCTCACTAACTTTAAGGATCAGCTGTCAAAGCAGCTTACCGATCATTGCACCTGTACACAGGCCATCTGTAAATAGCCCACCCAACTACCTCATCCCCATATTTGTTTCTCCTTTGCACCCCAGTTTCTATGCTTGCACATTCATCTTCTGCACATCTATCACTCCAGTGTTTAATTGTAATTATTTTGCCACTATGGCCTATTTATTGCCTTACCTCCCTAATCTTACTACATTTGCACACACTGCATATAGATTTTCTATCTGTTATTGACTGTACGTTTGTTTATCCCATGTGTAACTCTGTGTTGTTTGTGTTGCACTGCTTTGCTTTATCTTGGCCAGGTCGCAGTTGTAAATGAGAACTTGTTCTCAACTGGCCTACCTGGTTAAATAAAGGTGAAATAAAAAATAAATAAAAAAATAGTATACCTCTCCTCTGCTCTGTCCTTATCCTCAGAGGGCCAGACGGTGTCCTCTATAGTATACATCTCCTCTGCTCTGCTCTGTCCTCAGAGGGCCAGACAGTGTCCTCAGTCTCTGTATGCAAAGCCCTTTCTAAATCACAATTCTAACTCTAGCTAGACTGATCCCCTGCCAGATAAAGGCCCATTAAATGCTAATTATTCCTTATTTAGACTACTTTCAGATCACTATCAAGGTGTTATTGTGTGTGTGAGAGAGAGGTGAAAAAACACACTCCTGTTTCCAGTTTGCTGATTAAAGCACTTCCCCCTTGTTTACTTTTCTTCCCTATGAAATGATGCCATCACAGAATACTTTTGGCATGTATTCAGATCAGATTCTCAATAGATGTAGTAAGCCTACTTTCTTTGGCATTTAATGCTTGGGATTTTGTGCTTCCTGGCTTTTGTTAAATTTACTCCTGGACAAGGATTTGTAAAAAAAAACATTTTTGGACTGTACTGATTTAAATGTTTATATCTTCAAATTATACAATATTTAATACAATTTGTTCAAAGGGTATTGCTCAAATGCACATTTTGGAACACAGGAGCACAGCCAAACTTGTATTCTGTAAATCTCTCCAGGAATTGAAGAGAGGGGAAGCCCTGAGATATGAATAGACAAAGCAGAGCTCCACAGCAGTGAGGCCTATTAAAGGGATAATCCACCCCTAGAAATAAAAATCATGAAACTCCTGTCAATTTGGTGACAGTCTATGTTCTGTCAGTGGGTAAAAAAATAAAATCCCTATGATTTAACTTCTAAGTGGTCTGTCTGTGAAAATCAGAAAACATGTAGGAACAGCGTTATAGCTCCATAATTCTCGTCACTGGAGATGGGGGTATAACACACGATCACATTTCATAATGCTTTTAAAACAATGACCTACTCTTCAGATCACCAAATCCGTCAACATCCATCCGCTTATATCATCATATTTCGCTTAGATGTGCTCAATCTAAACAGTGTACCAAATTATTCAACTCTGTTTCTCCTTCAAGTACCATGTCGCAAATCGCCCTGTGTCTGTGGGAAACAGAGATATTACAGAAAGGAGGAGATAGGAATCCCATTGGGCAATGAATGGAGAAATGCCCCACCCAACTGACTACCGACCCATCACATTCACGTTGTAATGCTGCGTCACGTCGTTACTAAGCTAATCGTCACGCAATCCCGTCTCAATGTCAGGGTAGGAGTTGAGAAACCTGCCTATTTTCCTCTAGCTAGTCAGCCAGCACAGAAAGTGAGAGCATTGCATTGTGGATTGTGGGTTTGTAGTAGGCTTGAGCTGCAAAAGATTTCCCAAAACAGTGTTCACATGTTTCTACCAACCTTGTTATAATGACAAAATTAAACATTTGTTCATAAAATTGGTTTTCACATATTAGCAAGAAAGAAAGAGAGAGAGAGAGAGAGAGAGAGAGAGAGAGGAGAGAGAGAGAGAGAGAGAGAGCCTGTCAGCTGTCTCATTGTGGGAATCCGTGATGGCAAAGGTTCTCTGGGATCTACATTATTCTACAACCAGAGCTCCATTGTCTACTCTTCTGGGAGATACCCTCCTCAGTCTAAACCCACGGCCAGAGCACTTGGACTCTCTCGCTCTCTCCCCCAAATCCGGACGGCCATGTTTTCTTTTCCCTCTTCCAAAACAAACCAAGGTTTTCTGCCAAAGCTTCGACTTGGGTTTGGCTTGCACTTTATCTCTTCTATAGCCTCAGCTTTATGACTTGGCCCCCTGTTTGGCCTCAGTTTTGAACACCATAAGGTCTGGCTGACGCCAACTTCTTCTCTGTACTCCAATAGTCTCTTCTACTAAACCTTATTTCTATGTAGAAAGCCATGACCCATTTATAAGTCCTAATCAAGATGGGAACGTGTCGTGGCTCAACAAAAGCAGTGCAGTCTGACAAGGATGAAAGTATGGTTTCACCAAGGCTGGTTTCTGAAATCAGGGTGGATCGTCCTGAGTCTGGACTGGAAATTGTTGAGTAGTTGTCCCCTGAGGGAAGATATTTCAATTTAGCGGTAACGTAAACTATCACACATCATTGAGTGACTGACCTGGAGCAGGAAAGGGTGTGCTCTTCCTGTGTTTAGGAAGACCCCTCTAGGCTCTACTCTACACTCACTGCCCTCGTCTCTTCTGTTTTCTGCCCATTTCACTGTCCAGCACCATGCCAGTGATGATGATGGGATAATTGGAGCCGCGATGAGGTAATGGCTACACTGTGCTGGTTCAGCCAGACTGTCTGCTGGAAAAAATGTCTGTCAGTTTAGCCATGGCAATATGTCCTGGTTCAGTGGTTTGTCTTAAAGTTCTCATTACCTGGCTGTTTTGGGTTTCCTCCGTCATTGAATATTCTGTCCCAGTGATTTTTAACCTGGTCAGCTGTTCCTCAGACTCACCTGTAAGACCACTTGTTGCTGGTAGATCTGGTAAAGGGGTTCCCATGTTTACCACAGGGTTACAGCAGCTAGATGTCTGTACCAGTGCTGGCTTTGCGTTTAGTTTACTTCAGGGTTACAGCAGCTAGATGTCTGTACCAGTGCTGGCTTTGCGTTTAGTTTACTTCAGGGTTACAGCAGCTAGATGTCTGTACCAGTCCTGGCTTTGCTTTTAGTTTATTGCAGGGTTAATTGGGTTAGCTAGATGTCTGTCTAAAGGGACAGGGCCATACAGCTGTGGAAACAACTGTGTGACCACACTTAGGCCTTCTGCTTTCTTGTTTTCCCATCGGATTTGCCCCACAGGGATCTCATGTGTGTGTGTGACCGAGAGAGGGAGAGAATGTCTTGTGCAGACATTACAGCAACAATTGCACATGGTTACAATGTTATGTAACATAGTACTGTACTATAACCTGTTAGAATGTTGGAAGTAGGTGTATAGCTTTGTGAGCAGTGAAATGTATATCCAGTGCATTCGGAAAGTATTCAGACCCCTTGACTTTTTCCACATTTCGTTACGTTACAGCCTTATTCTAAATTGATTAGATTGTTTCCCCCCTCATCGATCTACACACAATACCCAAAAAGTACAAAGCAAAAATAGTTTTTTAGAAATGTTTGCAAATGTATATATTTTTTTTTACGGAAATATCACATTAACGTAAGTATTCAGACCCTTTACTTAGTACTTTGTTGAAGCACTATTGGCAGCAATTACGGCCTTGAGTCTTCTTGGGTGTGACGCTACAAACTTGGGACCCCTGTATTTGGGGACTTTCGCCCATTCTTCTCTGCAGATCCTCTCAAGCTCTGTCAGGTTGGATGGGGAGCGTTGCTGCACAGCTAATTTCCGGGCTCTGGCTGGGCCACACAAGGACTTTTACAGACTTGTCCTGAAGCCACCCCTGCGTTTTCTTGGCTGTGTACTTGGGGTCGTTGTCCTCTTTTTAGGTAAACCTTCGCCCCAGTCTGAGGACCTGAGTGCACTGGAGCAGTTTTTCATCAAGGATCTCCTCTGTACTTTGCTCCATTCATCTTTCCCTAGATGCTGACTAGTCTCCCATTCCCTGCCGCTGAAAAACATCGCCACAGCATGATGCTGCCATCACCATGCTTTACCGTAGGAATGGTGCCAGGTTCCCTCCAGACGTGACACTTGGCATTCAGGCCAAAGAGTTCAATCTTGGTTCCATCAGACCAGAGAATCTTGTTTCTCATGGTCTGAGAGTCTTTAGGTGCCTTTTGGCAAACTCCAAGCAGGCTGTCATGTGCCTTTTACTGAGTAGTGACTTCCGCCTGGCCACTTTACCATAAAGGCCTGATTGTTGGAGTGCTGCAGAGATGATTGTACTTCTGGAAGTTTCTCCCATCTCCACAGAGAAACTCTGGAGCTCTGTCAGAGTGACCATCGGGTTCTTGGTCCCCCGATTGCTTAGTTTGACCAGGTGGCCAGCTCTAGGAAGAGTCTTGGTGGTTCCAAACTTCTTCCATTTAAGAATGATTGAGGCCACTGTGTTCTTGGGGACCTTCAATGCTGCAGAATGTTTTTGGTACCCTTCTCCATATCTGTTCCTCAACACAATCCTGCCTCGGAGCTCTACGGACAATTACTTCGACCTCATGGCTTGGTTTTTGCTCTGACTTACTCTGTCAACTGTGGGACCTTATATAGACAGGTGTTTGCCTTTCCAAATCATGTCCAATCAATTGAATTTACCACAGGTGGACTCAAGTTGTAGAAACATCTCAAGGATGATCAATGGAAACAGGATGCACCTGAGCTCAATTTCGAGTCTCATAGTAAAGGGCCTGAATACTTACAGTAACAGTCAAAAGTTTGCACACACCTACTCATTCAAGGGCTTTTCTTTATTTTTACTATTTTCTAAATTGTAGGATAATAGTGAAGACATCAATACTATGAAATCATGTATGGAATCATGTAGTAACCAAAAAAGTGTTTAACAAATCTAAATATTTTATATTTGAGATTGTCTTGGCATTCTCTCAACCAGCTTCATGAGGTGGTCACCTGGAATGCATTTCAATTAACAGGTGTGCTTTGTTAAAAGGTAATTTGTGGAATTTATTTCCTTAATGCATTTGAGATGATCAGTTGTGTTTTGACCAGGTAAGGGTGGTATACAGAAGATAGCCCTATTTGGTAAAATACCAAGTCCATATTATGGCAAGAACAGCTCATATAAGCAAAGAGAAACGACAGTCCATAATTTCTTTAAGACATGAAGGTCAGTCAATCAGGAAAATGTCAAGAACTTTGAACGTTTCTTCAAGTGCAGTCGCAAAAACCATCAAGCACTATCATGAAACTGGCTCTCATGAGGACCGCCACAGGAAAGGAAGACCCAGAGTTACCTCTGCTGCAGAGGACAAGTTTATTAGAGTTAACTGCACCTCAGATATTGCAGCCCAAAAAAATGCTTCACAGAGTTCAAGTAACAGACACATCTCAACATCAACTGTTCAGAGGAGACTGTGTGAATCAGGCCTTCATGGTCGAATTGCTGCAAAGAAACCACTACTAAAGGACACCAATAAGAAAAAGAGTGTAAGGGGTGCGTAACTGGTGGCAGGGAAGTCAGACGCAGGATAGCAGAACTAGGTAATAGTCGGAGCAGTTTAATTCCAAAACCAACGGCATCAAGAAAAGAACAACTTGGTACAAAACCCGACACGCACCAGTCAACATGTGCACAAGCACTTACAAACAAACAATACCACAGAAAGACATGGGGGGAACAGAGGGTTAAATACACAACACGTAATGAGGGAATGAAAACCAGGTGTGTGGGAAAACAAGAAAAAACAAATGGAAAATGAAAAATGGATCGGCGATGGCAAGAAGACCGGTGACGTCGTCTGCCGAACACCGCCTGAACAAGGAGAGGAACCGACTTCGGTAGAAGTCGTGACAAAGAGACTTGCTCGGGCCAAGAAACATGAGCAATGGACATGAGACAGGTGGAAATCTGTCCTTTTGGTCTGATGAGTCCAAATTTGAGATTTTTTGGTTCCAACCGGCATGTCTTTGTGAGACACAGAGAAGGTGAACAGATGAAGTCCGCATGTGTGGTTCCCACCGTGAAGCATGGAGGAGGAGGTGTGATGGTGCTTTGCTGGTGACACTGTCAGTGAATTATATAGAATTCAAGGCACGCTTAACCAGCATGGCTACCACCGCATTCTGCAGCGATACACCATCCCATATGGTTTGTGCTTAGTGGGACTATCATTTGTTTTTCAACAGGACACTGACCCAACGCACCTCCAGGCTGTGTAAGGGCTATTTGGCCAAGAAGAAGAGTGATGGAGTGCTGTATCAGATGACCTGGCCTCCACAATCACCTGACCTCAACCCAATTGAGATGGTTTGGGATGAGTTGAACCACAGAGTGAAGGAAAAGCAGCCAACAAGTGCTCAGCATATATGGGAATTCCTTCAAGACTGTAGGAAAAGTATTCCTCATGAAGCTGTTTGAGAGAATGCCAAGAGTGTGCAAAGCTGTCGTCAAGGCAAAAGGTGGCTACTTTGAAGAATCTAAAATCCTAAATATATTTTGATTTGTTTAACACTTTTTTTGGTTACTACATGATTCCATATGTGTTATTTCATAGTTTTGATGTCTTCACTATTATTCTTCAATGTAGAAAATATAAAAAATGTATAAATGCCTTGAATGAGTCGGTGTCCGAACTTTTGACTGGTACTGTATATAAATAAGTTATTTCAGTTAATTTGTTATAAATTAGCAAACATGTCTAAAAACCTTTTTTCGCTTTGTCATTATGGGGTATTATGTGTAGATTGATGAGAAAAAAAAAAACAA
Organism: Salmo salar; assembly: GCF_965601325.2. Taxonomy (NCBI): domain Eukaryota; kingdom Metazoa; phylum Chordata; class Actinopteri; order Salmoniformes; family Salmonidae; genus Salmo; species Salmo salar. The sequence goes on from NC_138305.1 coordinate 92,798,769, forward strand.
TTTAATACATTTTGAAATAAGCCTGTAACGTAACAAAATGTGGAAAAAGTTAAGGGGTCTGAAGGCACTCTATCGGCTCTGCGTCATGCTTAAACTGTTGAATAGAAGGTCTGGAATGTATTTTTTATTTGATACCAGAACAAGAGCAGATCTTAACAAACTATAATGACAGAAAATAATACCAATCTAACATTAACACACTCCATCAGTGGATCTAAGTTGCTATACCTCTACTGTTATGTTGCTGGGGAAGGAAGCATGTTAGGCAGAGGTGACATAAGGACATTCGAATGACTGCATGTTTCTTCTCTCTTCTTACAGCATCAGTGTAGTGATTGGCGCTCCCAAGGCCAATACCAGTCAGTTCAACATCGCAGAGGGCGGGTCCGTGTACTACTGCCCATGGAGTCTCGGCCAATCTGAGTGCCACAACATTGAATTTGACAATCAAGGTAAGACCCAATATGACCTCATTGGTTTAGGTCTTGATCACGCCTTCTTGCTCTTGCAGTCTGAACATGTTCTGAATTACATTGAATTATCGACTCACAAGTGGTTTAAGCACTAACGTTTGAGTCAAACATCACAGCAGAATGCCAGCTGTCCTTTTCGCCCCCTGTCCCTGCTCTCTGCTTCCTGTAACATAAACCTCTCATCCACTCCTCTCTTTTTATTGTGTTGACTGGTGACTGGAGCGTGATACTCTTGAGAACTGGAGATTTTAGAGGATGGCTAGCAACCGTTAAGCTGGTCAAGCCGTGGTCCTGTTCTGAGCACTTCTTAAAGCCACTGGTCCATGGCCTCCAAGCTGCTGTGGCCGGCAGGTGATCATGTGTCACTGTTCTACTTCACTGATCCTTTGTTTGACACGTTGGTTCCTGGAAACTTGGTGCGCACACACAAACCCACACACTACATATACGCACACACACACGTTCACACAGACAACACAAACACATGCACGCACACGCACACACACACCCCGATACAACACAAACACATGCGCACACACATACTTTTACCCTCATTATATGCTGCTGCATATATTATTATCTATCCTGATGCCTAGTCACTTTACCCTGCCTTCATGTACATATCTACCTCAAATACCTTATTATTATCTATCCTGATGTCTAGTCACTTTACCCTGCCTTCATGTACATATCTACCTCAAATACCTTATTATTATCTATCCTGATGCCTAGTCACTTTACCCTGCCTTCATGTACATATCTACCTCAAATACCTTATTATTATCTATCCTGATGCCTAGTCACTTTACCCTGCCTTCATGTACATATCTACCTCAAATACCTTATTATTATCTATCCTGATGCCTAGTCACTTTACCCTGCCTTCATGTACATATCTACCTCAAATACCTTATTATTATCTATCCTGATGCCTAGTCACTTTACCCTGCCTTCATGTACATATCTACCTCAAATACATCTGCACATTGATCTGGTACTGGTACTCCCTGTATATAGCCTCACATTGATCTGGTACTGGTACTCCCTGTATATAGCCTCACATTGATCTGGTACTGGTACTCCCTGTATATAGCCTCACATTGATCTGGTACTGGTACTCCCTGTATATAGCTCCACATTGATCTGGTACTGGTACTCCCTGTATATAGCTCCACATTGATCTAGTACAGGTATTACCTGTATATAGCTCCAAATTGATCTGGTACTGGTACTCCCTGTATATAGCTCCACATTGATCTGATACTGGTACTCCCTGTATATAGCTCCACATTGATCTAGTACAGGTATTACCTGTATATAGCTCCAAATTGATCTGGTACTGGTACTCCCTGTATATAGCCTCACATTGATCTGATACTGGTACTCCCTGTATATAGCTCCACATTGATCTGGTACTGGTACTCCCTGTATATAGCCTCACATTGATCTGGTACTGGTACTCCCTGTATATAGCTCCACATTGATCTGGTACTGGCACTCCCTGTATATAGCTCCACATTGATCAGGTTCTGGTACGCCGCAGCCCGTCTGGTGTTCAACCTTCCCAAGTTCTCTCACGTCACCCCGCTCCTCCGCTCTCTCCACTGGCTTCCAGTTGAAGCTCGCATCCGCTACAAGACCATGGTGCTTGCCTACGGAGCTGTGAGGGGAACGGCACCTCCGTACCTTCAGGCTCTGATCAGGCCCTACACCCAAACAAGGGCACTGCGTTCATCCACCTCTGGCCTGCTCGCCTCCCTACCTCTGAGGAAGTACAGTTCCCGCTCAGCCCAGTCAAAACTGTTCGCTGCTCTGGCACCCCAATGGTGGAACAAGCTCCCTCACAACGCCAGGACAGCGGAGTCAATCACCACCTTCCGGAGACACCTGAAACCCCACCTCTTTAAGGAATACCTAGGATAGGATAAAGTAATCCTTCTAACCCCCCCCCCCCTGTATATAGCCTCACATTGATCTGGTACTGGTACTCCCTGTATATAGCTCCACATTGATCTGGTACTGGTACTCCCTGTATATAGCCTCACATTGATCTGGTACTGGTACTCCCTGTATATAGCTCCACATTGATCTGGTACTGGTACTCCCTGTATATAGCTCCACATTGATCTGGTACTGGTACTCCCTGTATATAGCTCCACATCTTCCAACAGATTAGAAAATGTGTTGCACATCCTTGGATGCTGGCTGAGGCCATGATCGTCACAATGATGTAATGTGCAGCAGGCAGCAGGGCGTTGGGGTGAAGGATAGTCCTTTGGGGTTTTGGACAGTGGGCATTGAAGGCGCACATTTGATTTGTGAGGAAGAGAAAATTCCGCCATCTGGGCCAGCATACAAGAACATAGCACCTCTGTCTGTATGACAAAGGAAATATGTTGTCCTTATTTGCTTATGACATGGCTAGAGCTCAGCTAACTGTAGATATTATACCGGTAATATATTAGTATTGACCCTTTATATGAGAGGTGTGTCTGTTTTTGTGACATTATTCAGCATCTCCCCTGAGTGTGGGTGAGGTCTTCCCTGAGCCTGACCAAGAGGCCTCCCTCTCCACTTCCCCTTCCAATGAGATAAGAAGAGACAGCCCAGGGATCTGAGGGAGGGAGAAGGACAGGGAAATCAGAGCCCTGTTTCCATCTCTGAACCATTTTCCCCTACCACCAGTAACTCCCCCAGGGCCAGCTAATGTGATGAGTGAATGTGGCCACTTGTCTCTGACCGCATCCGCCCTGTACTCTAACTCAGGAAACTCCTCTAATGGTTCTCCCCTCGCAAAGTTCAAAGGGGAGACTCTGTGGACACACGCCAGACCCCACCCTGCCCTCTGCTGTCCTGTCCCAGGAGAGCGAAGGGTAGAGGGGCACTAGTCACGTCAGCACAAAGTCTACCCAAGTTCACTGAAAGTACGTTACATGACATGTTATTGCCACAAGCGTCTGCTGGATTTTTCTCTTGTTTGTGTCAAAGCTGTGCTTGTCTGGCTCTTCACCTACTGATCTTTTCATCATTCCATCCGTCACACTGTATGAACGCCAATATAGCGCCTCTGACATGGACAATAAGAGCAGTGACAGACACGGAGCTCAGAGCACAGCAGCTCAGTGAGAAGTGAAGTTAGAGAACACCCCAACGTCCGTTCTGTATGAGTTGATAGTCTTGGGCTCTGAACGTAGCGATCATGTCACTGACATTACTGTAGAGATGTCATGTTGAATATCATTTTCTGTTTTACCGTGACGAGGTGGTCAAGAAGAATCCGTCTTCTATAGTTCTGAAACATGAATACTAGTTGGATTTCCTTTGCTGATACTCATGGTTGCCGGGGTAGTGTGTCCCAAATACAAAGTCCTGTTTGGCTTGCATGTCTCCTCAGCGTCACCCCCTCACTTTATCAAAACAAAGGCCCCTGAGTTATGAAAATAGTAGTGCAGATTATTGCAGTGCAGTTAAAGGAACAAGCCTCTTAGATATTTTTAATGTGTTAGGCATGTTATTTGTGGTATCGCTAAAGCGTGTCTTTCCACACATGATGGAGGTGCACACATGTATTATGGTAGGGAACAGGGGTGCTGTGAGCCCGTGAGTAATGCTGAAGGGGAAGCCTGGTGACGTTATATCTACTGTGACGTTATTAAAGGACCCTAATCCGCACTGCTTTCCTTCCAGGCCAGGGGGGAGACTAAACTCCCTGAGAGAAGGATAAAGCGAAGCAGGAGAGGGGAAGAAAAAGGAACAGAGAGAACAAGAGAGAGAGTGATGTACAAAGGGATGAACAAAAAGTGGAGAGGGAGAGGGAACACTTGCGAGAGAGAGATGCATGCCTAAGAGGTTGCTAGGAAGAAACAGAGCCAGAGCGTTTGTTTTCCTTGGACACAGTCCTCCCCTCTTTCTTTCTTTCCTTCCACCAAGACATGGAGCAGAGCAGGCCCTCACCCAGAGCTGACACAGCCTGCTTTCCTCACATCCACAGGTCACAACCTCTGGCTCACACCACCAGGTGCACCCCCTTCCCCGACAGATAGATATGGCTCTGTTGCAACACTTGTGGTTTAGCGCTGGAGAATATTAGTGGGAAAAAATAAGTGGGCTGGGGTGCGGTTGCTGGGTACAAGTTCCACTGGATACGTCTTGTTGTTCGAATTCCAAGCGTTTAGAATTCTTGTTACAGGATGTTTCACGGTATGTACACTGTATAAACCGATTTGTTTGGATTTTGTTTTTCACCATGGCAACACAGATGTTGCATCAGTCTTGCCAATAAAACGTCCTGTTTGAACCTGTTTGAACCTGACTCCTGCGGCCATGTCTTGTCCTGTCACAGAGGGTGCATCCTAAATGGTACCCTATTCCCTTCATAGTGCATGTCTCTGGTCAAGAGTAGTGCACTATATAGGGAGTATGGTGCCATTTGGGTCTCTAATAGCGATGGAGTAGAGCTCTGGGTTACAGGCCAGGTGGCCAAACAGAGTCAGGGTCAGTGTGGTCACCCAGAGCTGGACCAGTCAGAGAACTCAGGTTGACATCTGGACAGTGAGGACCAGAGCCATAATGAGGAATATAAGGCTCTGGTGAGCACCAAATACCTTCTAGTTTTCCTCTATGTTTCTCTCTGGAATGTTCTTCATGAGAAACGTGATGTGTGTTTGTGTTTAATGATGCAGTAAGTAAGTCCTGTAGTAGCAGATGTTTGGATAACGTTGTCTGGAGCCTCCAGGAGAAGAACTACAATGATTCATTAGGGGCTTTTTTCAGTCATCACTCATTCACTCAGTTTAGTTGTTGTTTTGTCTTCTTCCCAGGGGACCGCATAGTCACTGTCAGTGGCACAGACTACCAGGCTGAAGTCAAGTCTCACCAGTGGTTCGGCGCCACCGTCCGTTCCCACGGAGACACCATTCTGGTAAGACGACACTCAGAGACTGAGACCAGGTTGAGAACGTCTGTTTACTTTCAACGTTGGCCTCTATAGCCCAGAGTCCCTCAACTGTTATGATGTCTGGCGTTCATGTCAAGGGGTTGTATATGTTCATTGTTCCAAGTTTGTCTTAAAGGTCTATGTCTATCAGTTTGTTGTGACTCTATTACAATTTTCACCTCCACTACGTCTCTCAGAGGAGAAGTGTTTTGTGCTCCTGTGACATTGAAGTTGAGACACCTGTAGTTTTTTGGGGATGATTGTGAGGGACGGGACCTGGATTTGGTTACATTGTTACTTTTCTCCAGATGTAACATTAACCTCTCTCTGGGTCTCCATCAAGTTACACAGGGTGTTGTTGTAACTGAAAAAACAACTCCCTCCTCTGCCCGCCCCCCCCCCCCCCCCCCCCCATATAGGCCTGTGCCCCCCTCTACTCCTGGAGAACCAAAGCAGACATTCCCCAGTCAGATACAACGGGAACCTGCTACCTCTCTGTCAAGAACTTCACCAAGTTTGTGGAATATGCTCCCTGTCGCACAGGTAATTCTTTTTGGTTTTTCACAAAGACATCATCCATCTTTCTAATGCTCTTCTCTGCCGACCGACTTGCCCACTACCCAACAACCCTACACTACAGGTGACTCCTGTGGCCGACCTCTGACACATCAGCTGTCCACACAGCAGGCTATTAGACAGGGTTAGGTGCTGCGCCTGAAGGCCACAACAGAAGGGGTGTATAGAGTCTCAAGTACCCCTACTGAGTAAACACTTCCAGCGACATCACACACTAGCTGGGGAAAGAATTTACCTTTATCAGATGCAGTCAATTATGTTATCCCGTATTGACCAAGTGTATCCCTACTGCTGGTAATGGCTGGCTGGCTTGGTTCTGTTCACAATACCCAGTTGAGTCATCACGACAAGGTTAAAAATATTTCCAAAATATCTAGATTCTGAAGTATTGGTTTAATATGAGGCAATTTATGGATCTTTAAATTAGCTTTTTCAAATCGGAAACATTCCTGTCTAAAACTGATTTATCAACCTTTGCCTCTGTTTATTTCAGAATTCATTAACGAGGGTGGTCAGGGCTACTGTCAGGGGGGATTCAGTGCTGATTTCACGAAGGTAACGCTCCTAAACACTTCCTCTCAGTTCAGTACCAGAGGTTTATCAAATACTATGGATTGCAAACACACATGATCTCTCTCATGATTCTGTCTCTCTCTCTGTTGCTCTCACTCTCTCGCTTTCAGGATGGGAAAGTGGTGCTTGGAGGACCAGGCAGCTTCTTCTGGCAAGGTACAGGGTTTGACAACCCCCCTGGACCACAAGCAAATAAGTTGTAGCCGTATTCTGAAGTTATTTGTGTGAAACCTGAGAGAAACTTTCCATTCACTCCCTGTTTCCTGCCTCCTGTGTCTCCTCAGGTCAGGTGATCTCAGCAGCCAAAGAGGAGATAATCAAGGCGTACTATCCAGGGTACTTCATGCAGTCTGTGGAGGGACAGACCCAGACCAGACAGGCTCAGATCAAATATGACGACAGCTACCACGGTAAGACTTTCCTCTCTCGTAATTCTATCACTCTCCTGATCCCCTTGCTTTACAAACATGCTGGTTTCCTGTGTAGGCTACTTGAGTCTGAGAACTATGATTTGGAAACGTCACCACATTCCCTCTAACCCTCTGACCTCTGATAAAAGGTGGATAGCTGCAGAGTTGGGCAAAGTACATGTCTTTATCCATAGATTACACTTCAGGAGTAATGGAGGCGTATGGGTTCTGAATGCTTGATATCATATGACTAATGTCTGCTCTCTCTTGTGGCCTTGCAGGTTACTCTGTTGCAGTTGGGGAATTCAGTGGAGATGACGTGGAAGGTAAAGACATCTGTACCGCAGACTTCCACAGGCCTGGCTGCACGTCAGACAGCCATTAAAGGGTTCAGATTGTTTACTATACCTGAAGTGAACTCAAACTGAACTCACCTACACAATTCAGTCCCGCTACTAAGCTAGAAAGACTGCGATCGCTGGAATTCTCAGAGTTCCAGACGGCTGTGACCTTTGTGATATTTCCCCTCCTAAATCCTAAATTTTTTCTCTGTTTTCCCCCTGTCTGTGCACTTCTCAGATGTTGTGGCTGGGGTCCCAAAAGGGGTCATGCTCTATGGTTTGGTAAGAAAACCTCATCACCGCTCTCATTTTGAGTGGAATATCGTAACACAGGCCTAATACACTATACATATGCTGGACCTCAGAGATTCTGACCATGTGTTCTGTGTGTGTGTCTGCTCTCTGCAGGTGTCTGTTTTAAATGGCACTGATCTGAAGTCCATGCTCAACTACACAGGCGAACAGGTAAGCCACAAGCCTCATCTCAAACGCCAAACTGTTTTTTTTCAGACAGACTGCGGTTGCATAACTAGCTGTTTCTCGTGGCAACTCTTAATTTCCTGAGTCAGTGTGTACTGGAACACTGATGATATAAGCAAAATCATTTCCTTTACAAGTCTCTGTTAACTGGATTTCAAGCCATCTGTGGTTTGCTGTAAAGCATAATTATTGATGTTAAAGTGCAGAAGCAATTTTCTCCAAATGAGCAGCATGATCCTTTCTGCAAATGGAATGGAAATAGCGTGAGCCCCTTTTAATGGTGCTGATTGGTTCAGCTGAATAAATAAAATCATAAGTGTATTTGCTTACCCTGGGAGTCTGGGAATTAAGCTGTTTCTGTGTCTTTGCTACTTCAGATAAAAATGTATTATACAGACATAACAAAAAAGACTTCAAGTTAGACCAAGCAAGCACCATCATTTCCATTGACCATTTTGTCTCTCTTAGTAGTCTCTTCTACAGGATCTCTTTTAATTCAAGTAGATTTACTGTAATTTATGTTAGATGCCCCTTTGCTTGAAAGCAGCTTTTTTTGTTTGAGCTGTTTTGGACCCAGATAGATAGTGATGTTGTAGAAATGTGACATGATGTACTGATGTTTTCTCAGATGGGCTCCTATTTTGGGTATGCTGTGGCCACAGCCGACATCAATAACGACGGGTGAGTTCTCTAAGAGTCGAACATTACATTCTAATGAAACATTGTCATACAGTATGTTCTCGCCCATGAGCAACATTTAATTTATCCAATAATGTTATGGGAAACTCAGTCAACATCAATAATGAAGAATGAGTAGGAGTCGGTTCTCAGACAGCTGACATAGTGGCGTTCTCACCCTTTTTAATGATATGGGTAGTGGTGAGACTGGTTTTCTGACCAATGACTACTTTTATGGGAAATGTGTCTTTTGTGTCTGTACTACGGTTGAGAAATCCATCCAGAATCCAGAAATTCCCAGATTTCTGGAAAACCTTGGAATTTTAGGAAAACTTCCTGAATTTGCCACATTAGTCTGTACAATGTATATGTCTGTGACTGTGTTTCTCTCTCCTCCCCTCAGCATGTCTGACCTGTTGGTGGGAGCTCCCATGTACATGACCCGAGGGTCAGACAGCCGTCTGGAGGAGGTGGGCCGTGTGTACCTCTATCTGCAGCGTGGACCACTGGACCTGGAGCCAACTCTCAACCTGACCGGGACCCAAGTGTTTGGGAGGTTTGGCAGCACCATCGCACCTCTGGGAGACCTCAACCAGGACGGATACAATGGTGAGAGGTGTGGTGGTAATACTGGGGCTTGAAGGGACAGAAGAAAACATTATTTGATTGAAAAGTGAAACCTTCCCTTTATGGACCGTTCGTGTGTCAGGTTATTGGTTTTGAGACTTCTACATGTCCTTTTTGTTGGTCTCATGTAGTTCATTCCAAGTCCTAGTAGTCTGGAAAGTTCTGAGTGATCTCACGGTCTTCTCCTGTTCTCTCCTCTTCTCTGATTGGTAGACTTGGCCATCAGCTGTCCTTTCGGTGGAGAGGACCAGCAGGGATTGGTTCTCATCTACAACGGATTCGCCGGTGGGCTCAGGGACACACCCTCTCAGGTCATAGATGGCCAATGGGCTTCAGGCACAGTGCCGGCCAGTTTTGGATTCGCACTTCGAGGTGCTAGGGATCAGGACATGAATGGCTACCCAGGTGAGTGAGAAGACCAGTGAATTTTTTAAAACATCTCTCATAGTTCTGAGTGTGCTTATACTGTGTACTTGTTGTTTACTTGTAGTCTATGAACTAGAAATGTATTTTCACAACAGATCTTATTGTTGGTGCTTTTGGAGTTGACAAGGCGATTTTGTACAGGTAATTTAATTTTACTCATAACCTTCTATCTGTCAAACTATTGAGGGATTTTTATATATATATTTTTTTATTAAGTGTTGAGTTAAGAGGTTTACCCAAAGTTCTGCCTCTATCATATGTTTCTTCAGCCCAAAGTTCTTCCTCTATCATATGTAACTTCAGCCCAAAGTTCTGCCTCTATCATATGTTTCTTCAGCCCAAAGTTCTGCCTCTATCATATGTTTCTTCAGCCCAAAGTTCTGCCTCTATCATATGTTTCTTCAGCCCAAAGTTCTTCCTCTATCATATGTAACTTCGGCCCAAAGGTCTGCCTCTATCATATGTAACTTCAGCCCAAAGTTCTGCCTCTATCATATGTAACTTCAGCCCAAAGTTCTGACTCTATCATATGTAACTTCGGCCCAAAGGTCTGCCTCTATCATATGTAACTTCGGCCCAAAGGTCTGCCTCTATCATATGTAACTTCAGCCCAAAGGTCTGCCTCTATCATATGTAACTTCAGCCCAAAGGTCTGCCTCTATCATATGTAACTTCAGCCCAAAGTTCTGCCTCTATCATATGTAACTTCGGCCCAAAGGTCTGCCTCTATCATATGTAACTTCAGCCCAAAGGTCTGCCTCTATCATATGTAACTTCAGCCCAAAGTTCTGCCTCTATCATATGTAACTTCGGCCCAAAGGTCTGCCTCTATCATATGTAACTTCAGCCCAAAGTTCTGCCTCTATCATATGTAACTTCAGCCTCTGCTCCCATCTAATGTACTACAGATCCCGGCCCATCGTCAGCACCAGTGCCTCCCTGACCATCTACCCCACAATGATCAACCCTGAGGAGAAGAGTTGTTCAGTCGACAATGGCAACACCACCATACCTGTCTCCTGGTAAGCACTGTGTCATACCTGTCTCCTGGTAAGCACTGCATCATACCTGTCTCCTGGAAAGCACTGCATCATACCTGTCTCCTGGTAAGCACTGCATCATACCTGTCTCCTGGAAAGCACTGCATCATACCTGTCTCCTGGTAAGCACTGTGTCATACCTGTCTCCTGGTAAGCACTGCATCATACCTGTCTCCTGGAAAGCACTGCATCATACCTGTCTCCTGGTAAGCACTGCATCATACCTGTCTCCTGGAAAGCACTGCATCATACCTGTCTCCTGGTAAGCACTGCATCATACCTGTCTCCTGGTAAGCACGGCATCATACCTGTCTCCTGGTAAACACTGCATCATACCTGTCTCCTGGAAAGCACTGCATCATACCTGTCTCCTGGTAGACATTGCCTCATACCTGTCTCCTGGTAAACACTGCATCATACCTGTCTCCTGGAAAGCACTGCATCATACCTGTCTCCTGGTAAGCACTGCATCATACCTGTCTCCTGGTAGACATTGCATCATACCTGTCTCCTGGTAAACACTGCATCATACCTGTCTCCTGGAAAGCACTGCATCATACCTGTCTCCTGGTAAGCACTGCATCATACCTGTCTCCTGGTAAACACTGCATCATACCTGTCTCCTGGTAAACACTGCATCATACCTGTCTCCTTGTAAGTACTGCATCATACCTGTCTCCTGGTAAATACTGCATCATACCTGTCTCCTGGTAAATACTGCATCATACCTGTGTGTCATGTTGAGTACTTGTCTAGTCTCCAGGACCTGAGTGCTGATCAAGGATCAGGTCTCCCTGTCCATGTTATCTTATTCAGTTTGTTTTAAAAGTGTAAATTGATCCTAGATCAGCAACCCCTACTCTAAGACAGTTTGTGAATACAGGTGCAGACTCCATTATCTAAGGGTGTTGTTGTCTAACTGCTGCTTGATTTACATTTGGCGCAACAGGAAGGAGTTCCTCAAAACTAGCTCTCATTTGTACTTAGACAGGAAGTCTCATTGAGGACATACTGTATCACTCCACAAGACTAATCATGGTATTTATTTGGGAGACAGTCAGGCTTATCTGGTGGTGGTGACCTGTTGTTATAGCAACTTGATAACAGATTCTGTTTCTTCGAGAGGAGCAGTGAATGTGCAGCATGGTACTCATTACCATCCAATGGGAGCGGAAACAGAACAGCGTTGCTCTGATCTCTGGCTGTGCTGCTCAACATGCTTGACACTGTGTTGGTGTGTCAGCTGCTTCCCCCCCTGCATTGCCAGGTGATGGTGGGATGTAGGTGGGGGTGGGGGGAAGGAGGGAGGGAGGGGGGAGATGGAGGGAGGGAGGGGGCGGGAAGTTTTTCAGCTGCTTTTGAATGAGTTATTGTTTGGTGTTGGAACACAGCTGGGAAGCATCAGGATGTGGAGATGCTCGTGCGCAGGCACACACTCCTACACAAACACAGACACAGGAGCACAATAGAGGGGTTTCTCCTAGATAGAGAAAGAGGGTGTCTATTTCGTTCTCTTTTATTTCTTCCGTCCCTTGTATTCTATCAACACTAACTCTGTTTCGCTCCCTTTTATACCCATCGCCGCCTCCCTCTTTCTTTCCAGTCAGTGAGGGTTTGGTCGTAAAGGGCTTGGGCTTGCGTTGCGGACTGTTGGAATCAGTGACTGATGTCATGGGAGAGAGAGAGAGAGAGAGAGAGCCCTTACACATACAGACACTGACTGACTGTCCTGTCTGTGGGGATACATGAGATGTCTTTAACTCAGTCATTCCAGGCTGGAGAGCTGGGGGGACACGCCACATTATTAACTTGGCTGGCTACACCATAGAGATGCCTTTCCTAACATTACCCATATGACTAGCCATTCCTTCATATCATACAGTGTTACCCATTATACCACTTGGCTTGTCTTGTTAGATATCTGAAGACGGATATGAGAGGAAGAGGAAGTATGGGAGGAAGAGAGTGAATGAGTGAGCTGTCGTGCGTTTCCATGTATGTTGTTTGCATGTTTGTGCCATGAATGCTACCCTTATCCTGTCTCTGTTATGTCTCTCCTCTGTTCTAAACAGTGTCAACCTGAGTTTCTGCCTCTCTGCCAATGGGAAGTACCTACCAGACAACCTAGGTGAGCCAACTGTCCACATCTGATCCAGATGACATACAATACCATATTACAAACTCTCAACTGCACACGAATATCAGATGTGCACACAACGTTGTGTATATTGAATGACTTTGCTGATGCTTTGTATTGCATTGTATTGTGACAAAGATATGAGGAGCAGTGTCAGGCTTCCAGAATCCCCATATCTGCTCTGATCCGTTTAATGATTTCCAATCAAAGCACTAGGCTCCTCTTTGTTCATACACAACCCCAGCAATTATTCCACTAATCAGCCCTCTATGCATATAGTTACTGTGCTAGGTGCCATATGGTAAACTAACTACATAGTCTGGATTCTCTGTTCGCTTGAGATTATGCAAGTTAGTTTTAATGTGATGGTGTGTAAAACAATAGCACATTCATGGTTGTGTGTATGTGTGTGTGTTCCAGGCTTCCTGGTAGAGGTGCAGTTGGACCGTCTGAAACACATGCAGAAGGGAGGGGTGAAGAGGGCTCTGTTTGTAGACTCCCAGCAGGCAATGCTTCAGAGGAGTGTGAGAGTGCGGAGCGGAGAGCGTGTGTGTCACGAGACCAAGATCTACCTGAGGGTAAGTGTGCTCTACCCAAAATTACAACCAAGTAATTGCACCATTACCACAAAAATGGAAGAGGAAAGTGGAAGGGGAAAAAGTAAGAACTTGTCTGTCGGCCCGGCATTAAAGACCATCATTGGTTAAAGAAAATTGTGATCAATAAAAAAGTATACCAGTTTCATTTAAGGACCAAATAATTGACAGCCGTGCCATATAGATTGCAAAATAGTTGGAAAGAGATTTTTGACGTACTGATTCCATGGCACATGGGCTCCCGAGTGGCACAGCGGTCTAAGACACTGCATCTCAGTGCTAGAGGCGTCACTACAGACCCTGGTTCAGCGGTCTAAGACACTGCATCTCAGTGCTAGAGGCGTCACTACAGACCCTGGTTCAGCGGTCTAAGACACTGCATCTCAGTGCTAGAGGTGTCACTACAGACCCTGGTTCAGCGGTCTAAGACACTGCATCTCAGTGCTAGAGGCGTCACTACAGACCCTGGTTCAGCGGTCTAAGACACTGCATCTCAGTGATAGAGGCGTCACTACAGACCCCCTGGTTCAGCGGTCTAAGACACTGCATCTCAGTGGTAGAGGCGTCACTACAGACCCTGGTTCAGCGGTCTAAGACACTGCATCTCAGTGCTAGAGGCGTCACTACAGACCCCCTGGTTCAGCGGTCTAAGACACTGCATCTCAGTGATAGAGGCGTCACTACAGACCCTGGTTCAGCGGTCTAAGACACTGCATCTCAGTACTAGAGGCGTCACTACAGGCCCCTGGTTCAGCGGTCTAAGACACTGCATCTCAGTGCTAGAGGCGTCACAACATTTACATTTTAGTCATTTAGCAGACGCTCTTATCCAGAGCAACTTACAGTAGTGAATGCATACATTTCATGCATTTGTTTTGGTACTGGCCCCCCGTGGGAATCGAATCCGCATCCCTGGCGTTGCAAACACCATGCTCTACCAACTGAGCCACAGGGAAGACACTGCATCTCAGTGCTAGAGGTGTCACTACAGACCCCCTGGTTCAGCGGTCTAAGACACTGCATCTCAGTGCTAGAGGCGTCACTACAGACCCCCTGGTTCAGCGGTCTAAGACACTGCATCTCAGTGCTAGAGGTGTCACTACAGACCCCCTGGTTCAGCGATCTAAGACACTGCATCTCAGTGCTAGAGGCGTCACTACAGACCCCCTGGTTCAGCGATCTAAGACACTGCATCTCAGTGCTAGAGGCGTCACTACAGACCCCCTGGTTCAGCGATCTAAGACACTGCATCTCAGTGCTAGAGGCGTCACTACAGACCCCCTGGTTCAGCGATCTAAGACACTGCATCTCAGTGCTAGAGCCGTCACTACAGACCCTGGTTCAGCGGTCTAAGACACTGCATCTCAGTGCTAGAGGTGTCACTACAGACCCCCTGGTTCAGCGATCTAAGACACTGCATCTCAGTGCTAGAGGCGTCACTACAGACCCCCTGGTTCAGCGGTCTAAGACACTGCATCTCAGTGCTAGAGGTGTCACTACAGACCCCCTCCCTGGTTCAGCGATCTAAGACACTGCATCTCAGGCTGGGCGCCTCGACCCGGCAGCGCGCCTGCACTCAGGCGAGGCGCCACGCCCTGGTTCAGCGATCTAAGACACTGCATCTCAGTGCTAGAGGCGTCACTACAGACCCTGGTTCAGCGGTCTAAGACACTGCATCTCAGTGCTAGAGGTGTCACTACAGACCCCCTGGTTCAGCGGTCTAAGACACTGCATCTCAGTGCTAGAGGCGTCACTACAGACCCTGGTTCAGCGGTCTAAGACACTGCATCTCAGTGCTAGAGGTGTCACTACAGACCCCCTGGTTCAGCGATCTAAGACACTGCATCTCAGTGCTAGAGGCGTCACTACAGACCCCCTGGTTCAGCGGTCTAAGACACTGCATCTCAGTGCTAGAGGCGTCACTACAGACCCCCTGGTTCAGCAATCTAAGACACTGCATCTCAGTGCTAGAGGCGTCACTACAGACCCCCTGGTTCAGCGGTCTAAGACACTGCATCTCAGTACTAGAGGCGTCACTACAGGCCCCTGGTTCAGCGGTCTAAGACACTGCATCTCAGTGCTAGAGGCGTCACTACAGACCCCCTGGTTCAGCGGTCTAAGACACTGCATCTCAGTGCTAGAGGTGTCACTACAGACCCCCTCCCTGGTTCAGCGATCTAAGACACTGCATCTCAGTGCTAGAGGCGTCACTACAGACCCTGGTTCAGCAGTCTAAGACACTGCATCTCAGTGCTAGAGGCGTCACTACAGACCCCCTCCCTGGTTCAGCGATCTAAGACACTGCATCTCAGTGCTAGAGGCGTCACTACAGACCCTGGTTCAGCGGTCTAAGACACTGCATCTCAGTGCTAGAGGCGTCACTACAGACCCCCTCCCTGGTTCAGCGATCTAAGACACTGCATCTCAGTGCTAGAGGCGTCACTACAGACCCTGGTTCAGCAGTCTAAGACACTGCATCTCAGTGCTAGAGGCGTCACTACAGACCCCCTCCCTGGTTCAGCGGTCTAAGACACTGCATCTCAGTGCTAGAGGTGTCACTACAGACCCCCTGGTTCAGCGATCTAAGACACTGCATCTCAGTGCTAGAGGCGTCACTACAGACCCTGGTTCAGCGGTCTAAGACACTGCATCTCAGTGCTAGAGGCGTCACTACAGACCCCCTGGTTCAGCAATCTAAGACACTGCATCTCAGTGCTGGAGGCGTCACTACAGACCCCCTGGTTCAGCGGTCTAAGACACTGTATTTCAGTGCTAGAGGCGTCACTACAGACCCTGGTTCAGCGGTCTAAGACACTGCATCTCAGTGGTAGAGGCGTCACTACAGACCCCCTGGTTCAGCGGTCTATGACACTGCATCTCAGTGCTAGAGGCGTCACTACAGACCCTGGTTTAGCGGTCTAAGACACTGCATCTCAGTGCTAGAGGCGTCACTACAGACCCCCTGGTTCAGCGGTCTAAGACACTGCATCTCAGTGCTAGAGGCGTCACTACAGACCCCCTCCCTGGTTCAGCGATCTAAGACACTGCATCTCAGTGCTAGAGGCGTCACTACAGACCCTGGTTCAGCAGTCTAAGACACTGCATCTCAGTGCTAGAGGCGTCACTACAGACCCCCTCCCTGGTTCAGCGATCTAAGACACTGCATCTCAGTGCTAGAGGCGTCACTACAGACCCTGGTTCAGCAGTCTAAGACACTGCATCTCAGTGCTAGAGGCGTCACTACAGACCCTGGTTCAGCAGTCTAAGACACTGCATCTCAGTGCTAGAGGCGTCACTACAGACCCCCTCCCTGGTTCAGCGGTCTAAGACACTGCATCTCAGTGCTAGAGGTGTCACTACAGACCCCCTGGTTCAGCGGTCTAAGACACTGCATCTCAGTGCTAGAGGCGTCACTACAGACCCTGGTTCAGCGGTCTAAGACACTGCATCTCAGTGCTAGAGGCGTCACTACAGACCCCCTGGTTCAGCAATCTAAGACACTGCATCTCAGTGCTAGAGGCGTCACTACAGACCCCCTGGTTCAGCGGTCTAAGACACTGTATTTCAGTGCTAGAGGCGTCACTACAGACCCTGGTTCAGCGGTCTAAGACACTGCATCTCAGTGGTAGAGGCGTCACTACAGACCCCCTGGTTCAGCGGTCTATGACACTGCATCTCAGTGCTAGAGGCGTCACTACAGACCCTGGTTCAGCGGTCTAAGACACTGCATCTCAGTGCTAGAGGCGTCACTACAGACCCTGGTTCAGCGGTCTAAGACACTGCATCTCAGTGCTAGAGGCGTCACTACAGACCCTGGTTCAGCGGTCTAAGACACTGCATCTCAGTGATAGAGGCGTCACTACAGACCCCCTGGTTCAGCGGTCTAAGACACTGCATCTCAGTGCTAGAGGCGTCACTACAGACCCTGGTTCAGCGATCTAAGACACTGCATCTCAGTGCTAGAGGTGTCACTACAGACCCTGGTTCAGCGGTCTAAGACACTGCATCTCAGTGCTAGAGGCGTCACTACAGACCCCCTGGTTCAGCGGTCTAAGACACTGCATCTCAGTGCTAGAGGTGTCACTACATTCAGCGGTCTAAGGCACTGCATCTCAGTGCTAGAGGCGTCACTACAGACCCCCTGCTTCAGCGGTCTAAGACACTGCATCTCAGTGCTAGAGGCGTCACTACAGACCCTGGTTCAGCGGTCTAAGACACTGCATCTCAGTGCTAGAGGTGTCACTACAGACCCCCTGGTTCAGCGGTCTAAGACACTGCATCTCAGTGGTAGAGGTGTCACTACAGACCCCCTGGTTCAGCGGTCTAAGACACTGCATCTCAGTTCTAGAGGCGTCACTACATTCAGCGGTCTAAGACACTGCATCTCAGTGGTAGAGGCGTCACTACAGACCCTACAGACTCTCTCTCTGTCTCTGTCTGTCTCTGTCTCTGTCTCTCTCTCTCTCTGTCTCTCTCTGTCTATCTCTCTCTGTCTCTCTCTCTCTCTCTCTCTCTGTCTATCTCTCTCTCTCTCTCTCTCTCTCTCTCTCTCTCTCTCTCTGTCTATCTCTGTCTATCTCTCTCTCTCTCTTTGTCTATCTCTCTCTCTCTCTCTCTCTCTCTCTCTCTCTGTCTCTCTCTCTCTCTGTCTATCTCTCTCTCTCTCTGTCTATCTCTCTCTCTCTCTCTCTGTCTCTCTCTCTCTCTCTCTCTCTGTCTCTCTCTCTCTATCTATCTGACTCCAGGATGACAAGGAGTTCAGAGATAAGCTCTCCTCCATCTACATCTCCCTCAACTTCAGTCTGGATCCTCAGGCAGCGTTCGACTCCCACGGCCTCAGACCCATCCTCAACTACCAGACCATCGAGCTCATCGAGCAGAAGGTACTTCAATACACCCCCCTCTGTCTAACTATGACCACCCCAGCCCCCAGCACCCCCACAGCACTGCTGACCCCCCAGCACCACTGACCCCCAGCACAGCAACCCACAGCACCACTGGCCCCCACAGCACCACTGACCCCCCAGCCATCACCCCCACAGCACTCCTGACCCCCAGCACATCCTCCCTCCCTTCTGTCTGACCCCCAGCGCAGCGCTCCAACCCTGGAGGACTCCTCTGAGTCAACAGCCCCTGTATCTCTGGTGGTGGAGCACTGCACATGTTTTAATGAACAACACTTAGTGAAGACGTGGCTGGAAATCCATTCACTCACTCAGAGGTGATGGTAAGGTTTTCACCTTGACCAGACCTCCCCCTTCCTTCCCTCTCCCCCACACACACCCTCAGAAAGACTAAGGCTGCTCTCCTTGTTGATTTCCAAACCGCTCTGCTGGGAAGGGGTCCAGAGGCTCTGGAAAGCAGTTTTCAACAGAAGAAATTTGAGGCATGTGCACACTATGGTGGAGAGAGAGTTAGAGTTTGACTGCCCCTCCAGGACTAGCCGCTTTCAGCCCAGCTAGGCTGTGTAACGGTTGATAAGTCGTGTTCCGACTGAGGGGTGCACAGTCAGACACACAGGGTTAATAGATATTTCTGGGTGGGGCCAATGGGGTGCTTCGCTTGCAACACAGGCCATGTGCCATCTGGTGTAGATTTGCCTGAATTTTTCCAGTTTTCTCCTGGCAGGCAGAGAGAGGGAGAGAGACGTGAGCAGGGCTCAACGTGTGGGCTGCCTGCCTTCAGCTGTGGCATGCTGGACCATATGGCAGAAATGTGGACACTGACTCAAGTAACAAATTTGATGACTTGAGACTTAACTTAATAGGAAATAAAATAACTTGAGACTTAAGACTGATGACTTGAAATGGTCTGTCCGGGTTTTGTAACGTTTTGTGGCAGTGAGTCTCCGTGGATGACTTTCCACGCAGCCAGACCCAGTAACCGCAGCCTCTCTCTCTCCCTCTGTATTTATTTATCTCCCTTCATCTCTCTCCCTCTGAGCAGGGCAGGACTGAGCCCTGTCATTGGTGTCTCCTTGTTGTATCAAAGCTGCTGGGGCCTCATCAGATCTGCTGTGTTGTACTTACACTACATCTAAATACTGAACTCTAAAGATTCTGTTGTAGTACGGAAACTGAATTTCAGAGTGGGGCTCGAACAACCCATGTCTGTCTATGCTGTATGGGGGGGGGGGGGGGGGGGGTTAGTAGTGTCAAGCTGCTGACATGTTTCATTAATCAAGGATACCCATTGTGAATGTAACACCGTGTAGGGGGTGATTACTGACTACCGCCTGGATTTAATACATGCACCATGCTTTATTATGGATTTCTCTATATGGCATCGTATGTACTGGGCTGGCAGTTGTGGTTTACCCCGTTTCTCACACCCTCTGGTTGCCGAGTGAGAGCTCACTGATGCCTCTGTGTAGTTTCAGAGTTTCTCTGTAATGTGCTCCACATGCTGCCGTGAAGCCGGGACACTGTCAGGTGATGTTTCTTAGCTTCAGCGAGGATAGGAACCTGTAATCTTTCCTCTGACTGACTGGGTCTGACTGTGGGCCATGCAGCACTCACTGAGGGGGCAGAGTGAGTGAGCTGGTGGTTACTATGGTTACCCTGCTTTCCCTTAATTAGAACCCCTGGCTGTGTAATGACAGGGGAGGTGCTGTGCTCTTTCTAACCTCCCTCAACTTCTATTTATTATCCTCAATGTCATCTAAAACATCATGCTCATCACACTGTGATGGAATCACACAGGGAAACCATTACCTACGCTAAGGCTGCTACACACACACACACGTGCACCCTTTCCTGCTTAGTTCATGTCTTTCTGGTCATTCCAGCGTAGCGTCTAGGCCTCAAGATCAGCCTGGCCCGAAGGCCTCGGCTTGATTCCCAGCTGAAACAGTTCGGAAGAGTTTGTGCACATATTATGACAACATTTTGTGACGTTTTTGTATTTTTGGACTTCAGTGAGTGTTTTTTCGGCTGTTCGGGCACACAAACATTTTTCTAGAGGCAAGCCGAAGTTTTGGAGCCGAATCAGACACGCCCTGCAAACAAGGAGGAGGATGGACTACTGGAGGTGTTGTGGTGAATAGTGTACAGTGGTTTTATTGTCAAAGATGCACTAATACCGCTTGGGATTGTCTAGAGGCAGGATTGTCCATGTAGGAGGTACAGAAATGAGTTGAGTTGGTGCAGAGTTCTTCTGACCTGTCTCTGCACCGCTGTGTCACAGGTTAAAGCACAGACTGTGTTGGGGTTTTGAGACCCCACCAGGTACAGCCTGTGATTGGCTGACCAGGTCATATGACTCTAGCCAGGGGAGAGTGTTCTGGAAGGGCCCAACGTAGTAGCCAGGGCCAGAGGTGTGAAACCGGGGGATGGGAGTCTCTGCTGAGCTGAAGAGTTTCCCTCTAAATGTTGTTCCTCTGTGTCCCAGGCCAGAGAGAGGGTTTAAGAGAGGGGTTTTGAGCACACAGTCAGATGTGATCTTGAGCTTCTCCTGCCTTCTTATTGAGCTATTTCCCTCAAAAGGGAAGTGAAGTCAGGCATGGGGCTGAATTAGTGTTATTTGTGTCATCACACACAGTCATACAGTCTATAAGCTTCCCCGGGAGAGAGGACTGTTAACAGGATTATTACAGGTGTCTGGTCTGTAGGGATGACACTCTACACGGGGGGCGGTTCAGGGTTGGACTGGAATATATTCCTCATTATTGGCTACACGACATGTCCCGTCCCGCTACAGTGGCTCTATTGTATGTTTACCACCAAAGCAAAGTTTGTCTAATACTTTGTGTGAATTCTAACTGAAAGAAGTGTAGGCTTCATTTTTAACGGGGCCTGTGTGATCATGTATAAGCTCTGTCACTGTTTCATGTATTCCTCTCATCTTCTTCCCTCCTCTAGGCCCAGATTCTGCTGGACTGTGGGGAAGACAACATCTGTGTTCCTGACTTAAAGCTGGCGGTGCACGGGTGAGTTAGTCCCTTCATTTCCTTCTCTATAAGTCCTAGACCATACACGGGCTCAGGACATGCATGCACTGGATCAGGAGAATATAGCTATGTATGGTCAACTGTGAGCCAGGTTGTATGTAGTAAGTGAACTTTTCACCCCACTATGCAGATGAGTCAGGCTTGTTGTTGTTTTGATCTGATGGGTAAGTGAAGCTGTGTCGCGCTCCACCCGTTTGTTTAGTTTAGCCAGTCTGTTAATAGCCCTACAATGCTCCACTAGCAGAGGATACTACTTTGCTTTGAAAACAGGAAGGAGCGCTGGTCTACAGGTACAGGGATCGGCTGTCAAGCTGGTGGGGGGGAAAAAGACAGGTGGGATGGAACAGATTTGTTTGGAATGTATGGGGACTGGGGAGGGAGTTGTATGTGTGCCAACCAGTACCAGCCTCCCTCTCGAATCGTTTGAAGTAGTATTCAG
Organism: Salmo salar; assembly: GCF_965601325.2. Lineage (NCBI taxonomy): Eukaryota > Metazoa > Chordata > Actinopteri > Salmoniformes > Salmonidae > Salmo > Salmo salar. Next base: position 92,820,449 of record NC_138305.1, read on the forward strand.
AGCATCGACACACTTTGATCTGTGGGCATTTTGCCCCACCTCTTTCTCTTGCTCTCTTTCTGCCCTATCATTTTGATTTCTATATTTGTTTGCACTTTCAATTCGTCATTAGTCTTCTATCACATAAACAAGACCATTTAGGTAATTATGAGTTTTAATAAAAATCGAATCAAATTCTATTGGTCACATACACATATTTAGCAGATATTATTGCGGGTGTAGCGAAATGCTTGTGTTTCTAGCTCCAACAGTGTAGTAATATCTAACAATTCACAATAATATACAAATCTAAAAGTAAAATAATGAAATTAAGAAATATATAAATATTAGGACGAGCAATGTCAGAGTGGCATTGACAAAAATACAGTAGAATAGAATACAGTATATACATATGAGATGAGTAGAGCAGTATGTAAACATTATTCAACTGTCTATTAAAGTGACCAGTGATTCCATGTTTATGTATACAGGGCAGCAGCCTCTAAGCTGCAGGATTGAATAACCGGGTGGTAGCCGGCTAGTGATGGCTATTTAACAGTCTGATGGCCTTGAGATAGAAGCTGATTTTCAGTCTCTTGGTCCCAGCTTTGATGCACCTGTACTGACCTCGCCTTCTGGATGATAGCGGGGTGAACAGGCCGTGGTTTGGGTGGTTGATGTCCTGTGACATCAGGTGATGTAGGTGTCCTGGAGGGCAGGCAGTGTGCCCTCGGTGATGTGTTGGGCAGACGACACCACCCACTGGAGAGCCGTGTGTTGGGCAGACGACACCACCCACTGGAGAGCCCAGTGTTGGGCAGACGACACCACCCACTGGAGAGCCCAGTGTTGGGCAGACGACACCACCCACTGGAGAGCCCTGTGTTGGGCAGATGACACCACCCACTGGAGAGCCCTGTGTTGGGCAGACGACACCACCCACTGGAGAGCCCTGTGTTGGGCAGATGACACCACCCACTGGAGAGCCCTGTGTTAGGCAGACGACACCACCCACTGGAGAGCCCTGTGTTGGGCAGATGACACCACCCACTGGAGAGCCCTGTGTTAGGCAGACTACACCACCCACTGGAGAGCCCTGTGTTAGGCAGACGACACCACCCACTGGAGAGCCCTGTGGTTGCGGCGGTGCAGTTGCCGTACCAGGCGGTGATACAGCCCGACAGGATGCTCTCAATTGTGCATCTGTAATAGTTTGTTAGGGTTTTAGGGGCCAAGCCACATTTCTTCAGCCTCCTGAGGTTGAAGAGGTGCTGTTGCGCCTTCTTCACCACACTGTCTGTGTGGGTGGACCATTTCAGATTGTCACTGATGTGTACGCAGAGGAACTTGAAGCTTTCCACCTTCTCCACTGCGGTCCCGTCAATGTGGATAGGGGCGTGCTCCCTTTGCTTTTTCCTGAAGTCCACGATCAGCTCTTTCATTTTGTTGACGTTGATGGAGAGGTTATTTTCCTGGCACCAGTCCGCCAGGGCCCTCACCTCCTCCCTATAGGCTGTCTCGTCATTGTTGGTAATCAGGCCTACTACTGTTGTGTCGTCTGCAAACTTGATGATTGAGTTGGAGGCATGCGTGGCCACGCAGTCATGGGTGAACAGGGAGTACAGGAGGGGGCTGAGCACACACCCTTGTGGGGCCCCTGTGTTGAGGATCAGTGAAGTGGAGGTGTTGTTTCCTACCTTCACCACCTGGGGGCGGCCCGTCAGGAAGTTGCACAGGGCGGGGTTCAGACCCAGAGCCCTGAGTTTGATGATGAGCTTGGAGGTCACTAAGGTGTTGAAGGCTGACCTATAGTCAATGAACAGCATTCTTACATAGATTTTCCCCTTGTCCAGATGGGATAGGGCAGTGTTCAATGCGATGGCAATTGCATCGTCTGTGGATCTATTGGGGCAGTAAGCAAATTGAAGTGGGTCTAGAGTGTCAGGTAAGGTAGAGGTGATATGATCCTTAACTAGCCTCTCATTACACTTCATGATGACAGAAGTGAGTGCTACAGGGCGATAGGGAGTTCAGTTGAGGAAAATCATAATGCATTAACTGTCTTTGGCAGTTAGATGATAGTGCTGCATTCATTTGAATACTTTGTATAATAGTAGCTTGGGGCAAAGGGTCAATTATGAAATTCCCAGCAATGTATCCGAGACATATCCTTCATTCCTGTAGTTGATATTTCTACTGTTTTCCTGCCAAGGCACACAACCTGTTCCACCAATGCCCCAGTGGAAAGGTTTTAGTTTTTTGTGGTTTCTTTCAATGTTAGCCCTTTGTTTTCTTTAAAGGGAAAATCCACTCAAACTATTTAGGATTTTTTTTCATTAGTCCACTTGATACAGTCCCAAACAGTTTTGTATGTCAGCAGTCAAGTTTTCAAGATATTGGACTTTCAAGAAGTGTCCCTGGCTGTTGGAGTCAGACTAGGCTGGCTGCCTGGCTGTTTTAGTCTGACTAGGCTGGCTGTAGGAGGCTGGCTGGCTGTAGGAGGCTGGTTGGCTGGCAGTAGGAGGCTGACTAGGCTGTCTGGCTGTAGGAGGCTGACTAGGCTGGCTGGCTGACTGGCCAGCAGAAGATCAGTGTTTGAAATATGGTCCATGTTGCTTCCTCTTTTTATGAGTTCAGCTGTAATTAGAAGCATCTGTATGGCCCTTGTATGGAATTCCTCTCTCATTGTGTTCAGAGAGGGAGAGAGCTGGAGGGAGAGATGGAGGGAGAGATGGAGGGTAAGGGGGAGATGTTTTAAAGTCCTAGTTTGTGCTCTATCGCATGTATGACTTTATTGCTACATTGGAAAAGTTTTGTGTGAGGGGGATGCAGGGGGAGGGAAGGGGGTCAGGGGGAGGGGGAGGGAAGGGGGTCAGGGGGAGGGGAGGAAAGGGGGTCAGGGGGAGGGAAGGGGGTCAGTGGGAGGGGAGGGAAGGGGGTCAGGGGAGGGAAGGGGGTCAGGGGGAGGGAAGGGGGTCAGTGGGAGGGGAGGGAAGGGGGTCAGGGGAGGGAAGGGGGTCAGGGGGAGGGGAGGGAAGGGAGTCAGGGGGAGGGAAGGGGGTCGGGGGGGGGGGGGATTTCCTGAGATGAATTTATGTGATGCGCTTTGGGATGTGTCCCTTTCTGAATCCCGGCTCTAAATCAGCCTGATATGTAGAGCAGAAAGCCTGAACAGGGAAGAGGAAGAGACAAAGCACAAAGTATCAGGCTATAGCAACAAAACATGTTAGTGGCCAGACTGCTATTGCCAACTACTATGTGCACTGTGCACAAAGCTTTAACAGTTTTCTCTCCCACCTCTCTGTGCATTATTTACCCTCTGAGACCCGACACCTCTTGACCTGACCTCTGACCCTATTAGTAATCAATTTCTGGTTTTGTTGGTCCATCAGGGACAGGAAGGAAGTGTACCTAGGTGACGACAACTCGCTGACCTTGACTTTCAACGCGCGGAACGAGGGTGAAGGTGGGGCCTATGAGGCTGAACTGTATGTGGTTTTACCTCCTGAAGCAGACTACAGCGGTATAGCTCGCAATAACGAGGTGAGAGCAAATATTAAACATTCAGCTCACCCCAGCATTTCTATTAGATATGGAGGCTCCCAGTCTATTGGCTTATATGACTTACAATGATAGATTTATTGGGAGGAGGACTGTTATGGAAGTTATGAAAACTTTAAATGGAACCAAATGTTCTTGAGTTATGAAACGTTTTATAATGTTGCTGACTGCTGCCATCTTTAACACGTCATCTTGCAAAATAGTTTTGAGCTAATTGAGAGTAGCCTATTTACATAAAGATGAAATTATAAAATGAGTCTATAGATTGTAAATATCTTTCTTCTTTATTGTGTTCTAATTTCAAAATATTTTCTCTTCTTTCTCACCCAGAGCCTGACCCAGCTGACCTGTAGCTACGAGGCTGAGAACCAGACACACTACCTCAGCTGTGACCTGGGCAATCCCATGAAGTCTGGCACCAGCGTAAGTCAAGGATTTAGGTTCTGCTCGCCCTTTCTGAAAGTGTTGGTTGTGAGTAGGGCCAGAAGTATTTGCTGGTTAGGTCACATGGGTGGAAAACAGGGGCAGTTCTGGCTCTTGAAGTGAAAACATTATTGACGTTTCAGCCATCTTGGTCTCAATCAGAATGAGGTCACATGGACCTAAAAAAAAACTCCCGCTCAGGTCCTAGTCAAGACCTTTCTGAAGCGCATTGATTATGAATAGGGCGACCAGGTTTTCCTGATTAGGTCACATGGTCCTGGCCCTACTCATAAGCAATATCCTTCATTGGTTCTGATGAGTGGTGATGAACTGTGGAATAGTACGCTAGCCCTCTGAGATTTGTTTAGTGGTGGAAAACAGTCATCGGAGCTATGCAGAGAATCACTTTTTTCTCCTGTGTGAAGGAAGGGATTGTGTTGTGCTTTTGTGGGGTTGGTAGAGAACTGGATAGGAAAGACTTTCTTGTCATGTTACATCAGTGTTCAGAGAGGAAGTTCCTGTCCGGTTAGCAGGAAGCTGGTCTACATCCCTGCTGAGCAGAGGTTCCCTCCTAATGACCTGCTGGTCGTGGGCAGTGGGTTGCTGTGGGTTTGTAGTGTCTGACTGCAGAGGAAGACTGTAAAGTGGGCGTTGGTGGAGAGGTTTTTCTGATAAAATGGTTTTTATTTCAAGTGTAAACTAAAGTAGAAAAACTTTAGTATGCAACAAATACATAGTGTGTATATATAGATCCTGCCATTGTAGTACTCATTGTGTGCACCGATGATACTTAGCCTAGTTTGTCCCTGGAGTGGATTAGTGATAATTCATAATTTCATATATACAGACAGATGTTATGGATTAATATATTCATTGAGCCAGGGAGAAACCAGCATTTTTATGAGCAGTATTTTCATTGTTTTAACAGTGCACACACACACACACACACACACACACACACACACACACACACAGAGTTAAATAGTAAAAGCTTTAACCTTGCTGGTCTCCTGATTGCAATTACTGTATGTACGTGCGTGCGGTTTGGATGGAAAATAAAAGTGGCATGACATTCCAATAGAGAAAATGGGCAGCAGAACAGAATGCTATAACCAGGAAGTCCCAGACCTGCAGGCCCAGGTGTATTACAGCTGTGTACCACTCAGACAGACAGGCAGACAGACAGATAGACAGAGAGTACTGATTGATTGACCTCTGAACAGAACAGAACAGAATTGGGAGGAGAGAAGAGGAGAGGCAAGGCCTGTTAGCCTGGTGGAAACTCTGCCCCCCCCCCCCCAGTATGCTGTAGTCTGCTCACTGTCTCTGTACTGTATGTGTAAAAAATAGTAACAAAACAGTGCACAGGTTCCCTCACAAGGTTGGCTTTGATCTGTTGGTTGCAATATCCCTTAGCCATTAGTACCTCTGTCTCTCTTACATCATGTTGGGGCTGAAGTCTTTGACCACGTTGCTTCTCATCTGCAGCTGTGGGCAGGCCTGCGTTTCACTGTGCCACGACTGAAGGACACACGCAAGACGGTTCAGTTTGAGCTGCAGATCCGCAGGTATGACTCACAGTTACCTCTCCTCTCTAAGCATATGTTTGAACTGGGACTATAACTGGACATGTGGTTGTGTCATTGACAAAATAATTGAAGGCTAAACTTTCCAAGGCACTCTTACCAGACAGTTGCTGATAGGTGTTTGTATTCTGTACTTCACCACCCTCTCTCTCTCCCTCTTTCCACAGTAAAAATGAGAATAATTCCCACAGTGAGGTGGTGCCCTACAAGCTGGAGGTGGTTGTCCAGGCCGATGTTATTTTACAGGGGTGAGTTCAGAGGGAAGTCTGGTGGTTGGAAGAAACTCCGTCAGTGTGAGAAAACCTTTTGGAACTCCATAAAAGTGCTATTCTTTAACCCCCCAAACACAGACACAGTCACTCACTCTCTCGCTGCTATCTCCTTCTCTCTGCGATCTCTTGTTATCTCTGCTCTCTCTCTTTTTGAAGTGTCTCCCGGCCAGACAAGGTCTTCTTCCCTCCCCCCAATTGGAAGGTCTCCAAGACCCCCCAGGAGGAGCAGGACATTGGGCCTGTAGTCCAACACGTCTATGAAGTAAGGAGCCAGAGGGTTGGGGTTGGGGTTGGACAGGTTAGGATTAGGATTAGGGTGGGAAGATCCAAAGGAACATTCAATGCATAGAAAAAGGGGAGTGCATCAAAACCGCCAGTGGACATTCTCTTTTTTCAATGTAAGCAGCCAGAGGCCCTCCAGGAGGCTAGCTGTTAGCCGGCTGGACAGGCAGAGTCATCAGGATGTAGCACAGGGTTCTATACAGAAGACACTGGCCTTTAGCAGGTCTGTAGTAGCAGGTAGTACTTCCCAGACAGTGGCCTTTGTGTAGAAGCACACCAGACAGACACTACTTCCTGGGGAAACAGAGAAGCAAACCAAACAGGCACTACTTCCTGGAGAAGCTGAGAAGCACACCAGACGGACACTACTTCAAATCAAATCAAATTGTATTAGTCACATGCGCCGAATACAACAGGTGTAGACCTTACAGTGAAATGCTTACTTACGAGCCCCTAACCAACAATGCAGTTAAAAAAAATACAGATAAGAATAAGAAATAAAAGTAACTAAATAAAAGTAATATAATAAAAAAGTAACTCAAATCAAAGTAATTAAACAGCAGCAGTAAAACAACAATAGCGAGACTATATACAGGGGGGTACCGGTACAGAGTCAATGTGCGGGGGCACCAGTTAGTTGAGGTAGTATGTACATGTAGGTAGATTTATTAAAGTGACTATGCATAGATGACAACAACAGAGTATCAGCTGTGAAAAAGAGGGGGGGGGGGGGGGAAATGCAAATAGTCTGGGTAGCCATTTGATTAGGTGTTCAGGAGTCTTATGGATTGGGGGTAGAAGACTTGGCGTTCCGGTACCGCTTGCCGTGTGGTAGCAGAGAGAACAGTCTAACTAGGGTTGCTGGAGTCTTTGACAATTTTTAGGGCCTTCCTCTGACACCGCCTGGTATTAAGGTCCTGGATGGTAGGAAGCTTGGACCCAGTGATGTACTGGGCCGTTCACACTACCCTCTGTAGTGCCTTGCGGCCGGAGGCCGAGCAGTTGCCATACGAGGTAGTGATGCAACCAGTCAGGATGCTCTCGATGGTACAGCTGTAGAACCTTTTGAGGATCTGAGAACCCATGCCAAATCTTTTCAGTCTCCTGAGGGGGAATAGGTTTTGTCCTGACCTCTTCACGACTGTCTTGGAGTGCATGGACCATGTTAGTTTGTTGGTGATGTGGACACCAAGGAACTTGAAGCTCTCAACCTGCTCCACTGCAGCCCGTCGATGAGAATGGGGGTGTGCTCGGTCCTCTTTTTCCTGTAGTCCACAATCATCTCCTTTGTCTTGATCACGTTGAGAGAGAGGTTGTTGCCCTGGCACCACATGGCCAGGTCTCTGACCTCCTCCTGATAGGCTGTCTCGTCGTTGTCGGTGATCAGGCCTACCACTGTTGTGTCATTGGCAAACTTAATGATGGTGTTGGAGTTGTGCCTGGCCGTGCAGTCATGAGTAAACAGGTAGTACAGGAGGGGACTGAGCACGCACCCCTGAGGGGCCGCCGTGTTGAGGATCAGCGTGGCGGATGTGTTGTTACCTACCCTTACCACCCGGGGGCGGCCTGTCAGGAAGTCCAGGATCCAGTTGCAGAGGGAGGTGTTTAGTCCCAGGGTCCTTAGCTTATTGATGAGACTAGAGGGCACTATGGTGTTGAACACTGAGCTGTCGTCAATGAATAGCATTCTCACATAGGTGTTCCTTTTGTCCAGGTGGGAAAGAGCAGTGTGGAGTGCAATAGAGATTGCATCATCTGTGGATCTGTTGGGACGGTATGCAAATTGGAGTGGGTCTAGTTTTTCTGGGATAATGGTGTTGATGTGAGCCATGACCAGCCTTTCAAAGCACTTCATGGCTACAGACATGAGTGCTACGGGTCAGTAGTTATTTAGGCAGGTTGCCTTAGTGTTCTTGGGCACAGGCACTATGGTGGTCTGCTTACAACAGGTTTGTATTATAGACTGGGACAGGGAGAGGTTGAAAATGTCAGTGAAGACACTTGCCAGTTGGTCAGCTCATGCTCGCAGTACACATTCTGGTAGTCCCTGCGGCCTTGTGAATGTTGTGAAAGAGAAAGAAGAAGAAAGAAAGACATTCCAGGACACACAGGGGTTTGTTTTGAGCCTTACATCATTACAAAGTCTAACTCAATTTTTCAATTTGTAAGGACAACCTAGACTCATGTTGTCAGCCATCCCACCGGACAACCTAGACTCATGTTGTCAGCCATCCCACCGGACAACCTAGACTCATGTTGTCAGCCATCCCACCGGACAACCTAGACTCATGTTGTCAGACTTCCCACCGGACAACCTAGACTCATGTTGTCAGACTTCCCACCGGACAACCTAGACTCATGTTGTCAGACTTCCCACCGGACAACCTAGACTCATGTTGTCAGACTTCCCACCGGACAACCTAGACTCATGTTGTCAGACATCCCACCGGACAACCTAGACTCATGTTGTCAGACTTCCCACCGGACAACCTAGACTCATGTTGTCAGACTTCCCACCGGACAACCTAGACTCATGTTGTCAGACTTCCCACCGGACAACCTAGACTCATGTTGTCAGACTTCCCACCGGACAACCTAGACTCATGTTGTCAGACTTCCCACCGGACAACCTAGACTCATGTTGTCAGACTTCCCACCGGACAACCTTTCTCAGAACAGGAAGATTAACAGTGCTCAAGTTTAGATGACATCACATCAACATTCCATTTCCTGGAGGTCTGGGTCAACCTGAACAGGTTCATTTTTTGAGAACAACGACCAGGTGGGGGATTATATTCTTGTAATAGTCTACTTACTTTCTCTCTTCCTCCTCATTCTCTCCCCTGTCCCTGTCAGCTGGTGAACAAAGGTCCCAGTGGGATCAGCCACACAGTGCTGCAGCTCAGCTGTCCTCTCAGTGTTCAGGGCCAGGGTCTCCTCTACCCCCTGGAGATGTCTACTGAGGGACCCCTCAACTGCACCACCAACTACTCCATCAACTACCTGCAGCTCAAGGTGAGCATTCAATTACTGCATGTCTTTGGATGTATGACAAGGAATGTGACACTTTTGTAAAGGTGGAGCAGGTCTCAAACAAATTTTCTCTCACGGTCAACATATTCACTCACACACATCACACACACCACACACAGCCTTCTCAGGGTCACATGATGCTCATCTGTGAGTCTAGAACACTTCAGAGAGACAGGCACTGTGAAGATATCCCAAAGGTTATAATTCAGTGTGTGATAAACAGTCTCAGTTCTCCACACCCAACTCCCTCCCAGCCTAACCAGCCCTAACGAGCCCCACCCAGGACACTAGCTTTACTGTCACTTTGATCTCTCGGGTCTTCCCTCAGCCCAGCACAGCTTGATGAACCACTTCTGTACTGATACTCACTCATCTTCTCCATTTAATGTTTGGCTAAAAACCCAGCAGAAAGGGACCTCAGGGTTCACATGGGCACATGACTCTGGTGTAGTTGCTTGTTTGTGTCTAGAACTTCTAAATGTACAGATGCTGAGATGGTTGTCCATTTAGCAGTAATCTGTACAAAGCCATGTGGATGAGACCCCACATGCACTAGATTAATGATGAGGATAAGACCCCACATGCACTAGATTAATGATGAGGATGAGACCCCACATGCACTAGATTAATGATGAGGATGAGACCCCACATGCACTAGATTAATGATGAGGATGAGACCCCACATGCACTAGATTAATGATGAGGATAAAACCACATGCACTAGATTAATGATGAGGATAAGACCCCACATGTACTAGATTAATGATGAGGATGAGACTCCACATGCACTAGATTAATGAGGATGAGACCCCACATGTACTAGATTAATGATGAGGATAAGACTCCACATGCACTAGATTAATGATGAGGATGAGACCCCACATGTACTAGATTAATGATGAGGATGAGACCCCACATGTACTAGATTAATGATGAGGATGAGACCCCACATGCACTAGATTAATGATGAGGATGAGACCCCACATGCACTAGATTAATGATGAGGATGAGACCCCACATGCACTAGATTAATGACGAGGATGAGACCCCACATGTACTAGATTAATGATGAGGATGAGACCCCACATGCACTAGATTAATGACGAGGATGAGACCCCACATGCACTAGATTAATGATGAGGATGAGACCCCACATGCACTAGATTAATGATGAGGATGAGACCCCACATGCACTAGATTAATGACGAGGATGAGACCCCACATGCACTAGATTAATGACGAGGATGAGACCCCACATGTACTAGATTAATGACGAGGATGAGACCCCACATGTACTAGATTAATGATGAGGATGAGACCCCACATGTACTAGATTAATGATGAGGATGAGACCCCACATGTACTAGATTAATGATGAGGATGAGACTCCACATGCACTAGATTAATGAGGATGAGACCCCACATGTACTAGATTAATGATGAGGATAAAATTCCACATGCACTAGATTAATGATGAGGATGAGACCCCACATGTACTAGATTAATGATGAGGATAAGGATGGGTCACTAACGTCAGTCCCTGTATTGACCTAATGGGTGGTGTACTCTTCTCTAATGGGTGATGTCAGTGTCTGTAATGTATTGACCTAATGGGTGGTGTACTCTTCTCTAATGGGTGAGGTCAGTGTCTGTAATGTATTGACCTAATGGGTGGTGTACTCTTCTCTAATGGGTGAGGTCAGTGTCTGTAATGTATTGACCTAATGGGTGGTGTACTCTTCTCTAATGGGTGAGGTCGGTGTCTGTAATGTATTGACCTAATGGGTGGTGTACTCTTCTCTAATGGGTGAGGTCAGTGTCTGTAATGTATTGACCTAATGGGTGGTGTACTCTTCTCTAATGGGTGAGGTCAGTGTCTGTAATGTATTGACCTAATGGGTGGTGTACTCTTCTCTAATGGGTGAGGTCGGTGTCTGTAATGTATTGACCTAATGGGTGGTGTACTCTTCTCTAATGGGTGAGGTCAGTGTCTGTAATGTATTGACCTAATGGGTGGTGTACTCTTCTCTAATGGGTGAGGTCGGTGTCTGTAATGTATTGACCTAATGGGTGGTGTACTCTTCTCTAATGGGTGAGGTCAGTGTCTGTAATGTATTGACCTAATGGGTGGTGTACTCTTCTCTAATGGGTGAGGTCAGTGTCTGTAATGTATTGACCTAATGGGTGGTGTACTCTTCTCTAATGGGTGAGGTCGGTGTCTGTAATGTATTGACCTAATGGGTGGTGTACTCTTCTCTAATGGGTGAGGTCGGTGTCTGTAATGTATTGACCTAATGGGTCAGTGTCTTCTTTCCCTCTGTCTCCTCAGCTCCAGCAGACTTCCACAGAGCAGCCGCCCCTACTTGTGCCTGGTCAGGATCACCACATCGAGAGGAGAGAAGTCCAGAGAGACCAGCTGGCAGAGCACACTAACCTGGTGAGGCCATACACAATGACAGACTGATGGACGGAGGGAGAGAGTGATGGAGAAAGCTAATGCTGAAATGAGTTATTAGGGCAATGACCCTGATTCAACAAGCTTTTAGAGTGATAAGCAGGGCTTGTTTTTAACCTCTGATTGTTAACCTCTCTGGTATCATTGGGACGCTAGCGTCCCACCTCGACAACAGCCAGTGAAATTGCAGGGCGCCAAATTCAAACAACAGAAATCACATAATTAAAAATCCTCAAACATACAAGTTTTATACACCATTTTAAAGATAAACTTCTTGTTAATCCAATCACAGTGTCCGATTTAAAAAAGGCTTTACGGTGAAAGCACACCATGCGATTATGTTAGGACAGCACCTAGCCACAAGAAACCATACAGACATTTTCCAGCCAAGGAGAGGACTCACAAAAGTCAGAAATAGCGATTAAATGAATCACTAACCTTTGATGATCTTCATCTGGTGGCACTCCCAGGACTCCATGTTACACAATACATGTTCGTTTTGTTCAATAAAGTTCCTCTTTATGTCCAAAAACCTCAGTTTAAATTGGCGCGTTATGTTCAGTAATGCATTGTCTCAAATAACATCCGGTGAAATTGCAAAGAGCCAAATCAAATTACAGAAATACTCATAAACATTGATGAAAGATACAAGTGTTATACATAGGATTAAAGATAAACGTCTTGTTAATCCAGCCGCTGTGTCAGATTTCAAAAAGGCTTTACGGCCACAAAACACCATACAGACATTTTCCAGCCAAGGAGAGGACTCACAAAAGTCAGAAATAGTGATTAAATGAATCACTTACCTTTGATGATCTTCATCTGGTGGCACTCCCAGGACTCCATGTTACACAATAAATGTTTGTTTTGTTCGATAATGTCCCTCTTTATGTCCAAAAACCTCCGTTTTGTTGGTGCGTTTAGTTCAGTATTCCAAAGGCACAAAGCTCGCTCTCAACATCCAGATGAAAAGTAAAAAAAGTACAATAAAAGTTCGTAGAAACATGTCAAACGATGTTTAAAATCGATCCTCAGGTTTTATTTTTGTCATAAATAATCAATAATATTTCAACCGGACAAATGCTTCGTCAATAGAAAAGGAGAAACAAGAAAGGCGCGCTCCCGATCACGCGCTGCACTCATGTCTGGAAATGTCCACTGTCCACTCATTGAAAGTGCTGTATCTCCCTAATTTTTCAGAGTAAAAGCCTGAAACAATGCCACATGCCACATGCCACATGTAGAAGAAGCCATAGAGATTGTGATAGGCTGGTGGATAGGCTTTCAATGGAAAAACAGCCTTTCAAAATAATAGTACTTCCTGGATGGATTTTCCTCAGGTTTTCACCTGCCATATCAGTTCTATTATACTCACAGACATTACTTTAACCTGTTAGGGCTAGGGGGCAGTATTGACACGGCTGGATAAAAAACGTACCCGAATTAATCTGGTTACTACTCCTGCCCAGTAACTAGAATATGCATATAATTATTGGCTTTGGATAGAAAACACTCCAAAGTTTCTAAAACTGTTTGAATGGTGTCTGTGAGTATAACAGAACTCAAATGGCAGGTCAAAACCTGAGAGATTCCTTTACAGGAAGTGGCCTGTCTGACCATTTATTGTCTTTCTTTGACATCTCATTCAATTACAAAGGATCTCTGCGGTAACGTGACACTTCCCACGGCTCCAATAGGCTCTCAGAGCCCGGGAAAAACCTGAATGTCGTTATTCCAGCCCCAGGCTGAAACACATTATCGCCTTTCTCAAGTGGCCGATCAAGGGACTGTGGGCTTAGGCGCGTGCACTGGCCGCCCCCGTCTTTGTGTTTTTCCCTCTGTTTCCCGAAAAGGAGATTCCCGGTCGGAATATTATCGCTTTTTTACGAGATAAATTGCATAAAAATTGATTTTAAACAGCGGTTGACATGCCTCGAAGTACGGTAATGGAATATTTAGAATTTTTTTGTCACGAATTGCGCCATGCGCGCGACGCTGATTTACCATTTCGGATAGTTTCTGGAACGCACGAACAAAACGCCGCTATTCGGATATAACGATGGATTATTCTGGACCAAAACAACATTTGTTATTGAAGTAACAGTCCTGGGAGTGCATTCTGACGAAGACAACTAAAGGTAATCAAACTTTTGTAATAGTAAATCTGATTTTGGTGAAGGCTAAACTTGCCGGGTGTCTAAATAGCTAGCCCGTGATGGCTGGGCTATGTACTTAGAATATTGCAAAATGTGCTTTCACCAAAAAGCTATTTTAAAATCGGACATATCGAGTGCATAGAGGAGTTCTGTATCTATAATTCTTAAAATAATTGTTATGCTTTTTTGAACGTTTATCGTGAGTAATTTAGTAAATTGTTAGTAAATTCCCCGGAAGTTTGCGGGGGGTATGCTAGTTCTGAACGTCACATGCTAATGTAAAAAGCTGTTTTTTGATATAAATATGAACTTGATTGAACAAAACATGCATGTATTGTATAACATAATGTCCTAGGGTTGTCATCTGATGAAGATCATCAAAGGTTAGTGCTGCATTTAGCTGTGGTTTGGGTTTATGTGACATTATATGCTAGCTTGAAAAATGGGTGTCTGATTATTTCTGGCTGGGTACTCTGCTGACATAATCTAATGTTTTGCTTTCGTTGTAAAGCCTTTTTGAAATTGGACAGTGTGGTTAGATTAACGAGAGTCTTGTCTTTAAATAGCTGTAAAATAGTCATATGTTTGAGAAATTGAAGTAAAAGGATTTTTAAGGTATTTGAAAATCGCGCCACTGGATTACACTGGCTGTTGCGTAGGTGGGATGAATTCGTCCCGCCTAGCCCAGAGAGGTTAACAGTTTTGGAAACTTTAGAGTGTTTTCTATCCAAATCTACCAATATATGCATATCCTAGCTTCTGGGCCTGAGTAGCAGGCAGTTTAACCTCTATGGGCTAGGTGGGACGCTTGCGTCCCACCTACTCAACAGCCAGTGTAATCCCGTGGCGCGATATTCAAATACCTCAAAAATGCAAAAACTTCAATTTTTCAAACATATGACTATTTTACAACATTTTAAAGACAAGACTCTCGTTAATCTAACCACACTGTCCGATTTCAAAAAGGCTTTACAACGAAAGCAAAACATTAGATTATGTCAGCAGAGTACCCAGCCAGAAATAATCAGACACCCATTTTTCAAGCTAGCATATAATGTCACATAAACCCAAACCACAGCTAAATGCAGCACTAACCTTTGATGATCTTCATCAGATGACAACCCTAGGACATTATGTTATACAATACATGCATGTTTTGTTCAATCAAGTTCATATTTATATCAAAAACCAGCTTTTTACATTAGCATGTGACTAGCATGTGACTAGCATTCCCACCGAACACTGCCGGTGAATTCACTAAATTACTCACGATAAACGTTCACAAAAAACATAACAATTATTTTAAGAATTATAGATACAGAACTCCTCTATGCACTCGCTATGTCCGATTTTAAAATAGCTTTTCGGTGAAAGCACATTTTGCAATATTCTCAGTAGATAGCCCGGCATCACAGGGCTAGCTATTTAGACACCCAGCAAGTTTAGCACTCACCAAAGTCAGATTTACTATAAGAAAAATGTTATTACCTTTGCTGTTCTTCGTCAGAATGCACTCCCAGGACTTCTACTTCAATAACAAATGTTGGTTTGGTCCCAAATAATCCATTGTTATATCCAAATAGCGGCGTTTTGTTCGTGCGTTCAAGACACTATCCGAAAGGGTAAATAAGGGTGACGAGCATGGCGCATTTCGTGACAAAAAAAGTATAAATATTCCATTACCGTACTTCGAAGCATGTCAACCGCTGTTTAAAATCAATTTTTATGCCATTTTTCTCGTAAAAAAGCGATAATATTCCGACCGGGAAAGCGTGTATACGTACAAAGAGAGAGAAAATAAAAACATCTCGTGCCCTCGTGCGCGAGCCTGAGTCTCAGAGTACTCTGATCGGCCACTATCCAAACGCGATAATGTGTTTCAGCCTGGGGCTGCCTCGATATCATTCAGCTTTTTCCCGGGCTCTGAGAGCCTATGGGAGCCGTAGGAAGTGTCACGTTGCAGCAAAGATCCTCAGTCTTCAATAAAAAGAGCCAAGATGAACAACAACTTGTCAGACAGGCCACTTCCTGTTCAGAATCTTCTCAGGTTTTTGCCTGCCATATGAGTTCTGTTATACTCACAGACACCATTCAAACAGTTTTAGAAACTTTAGGGTGTTTTCTATCCAAAGCCAATAATTATATGCATATTCTAGTTACTGGGCAGGAGTAGTAACCAGATTAAATCGGGTACGTTTTTTATCCGGCCGTGTCAATACTGCCCCCTAGCCCTAACAGGTTAATTTGGGCATGCTTTTCATCCAAAATTCCGAATGCTGCCCCCTACCCTAGTGAAGGTAAAGACTGTTTCCTGTTGTCAAATAGTTAAAATAAACAGGACAAGTGGATGGTAGAGACCAGGGGCTTTTCTTTGGATATAGATCTGAGCTGGAGGGTTGAACCTCTGCTTCTATGTTCCTCTGATTCACCTGGAGCCATGGCATGTTGTTAATCTGGGATTGTGGCTCTGGCCTGGTCCTGCTGTTAGATAAACTTCCTGGGATTGGCTAATGAGGTATGATGTAATTAAGAGGGAGGGGTCAGAGGGCGTGGGGTGGTGGT
This sequence comes from Salmo salar, assembly GCF_965601325.2. Classification (NCBI taxonomy): domain Eukaryota; kingdom Metazoa; phylum Chordata; class Actinopteri; order Salmoniformes; family Salmonidae; genus Salmo; species Salmo salar. The sequence continues at coordinate 92,836,758 of NC_138305.1, forward strand.
GGTCCCCGCTTTGGGGATTAACATTAAAGGGCTGCAGGGAGACAGGGGGTGGAGCTTGGGCAGTAAGGGCATGAGAGTAGGGGGATCTGTGGGACCAGGAGAACCACCTGGGCATGATGATCTGGTTACATGCTGACCACACCGCTCGTGTCGCGTGTGCGAGCATTGCAAAATAAATGCACACATAAATGTTATTCAATCATTGCACCCACATTGCTCGTGCGCGCCAATGAGCGTCTGCGTTGCCTAGGGCTAAAATAGAAGTCAGTTCTATTTGTGGCGCTGAAACGCGGTGCAAGTCCGACCTGTCCCCAATTTAATATAATTGGTTCAGAGTTTGTTTTGATATTTCAACCTGTATGTCGTGATCACGTTTGTGGTGGGGGGACAAAATCAATTTGCGCACGATGGGACTCGGTTTGGTCATGGTGTTAGTTGACAGACCGTGGTGTTGTTGTCAGGTATGCGTAAGTGGCTGCAAGGGAGTCAGGCGCAGGAGAGCAGGTATTTGGTAGCACACAGAGCCTTTTTTTCATGCGAACCAAAAGCAAACGGCACAATGAACACGAAATACAAAACGGGTATACATAACGCAGCGCAACCAGACTAACATGCGCATACATCAACACTGATAAACAATACCACACAAAGACATGGGGGAAACAGAGGGTTAAATACACAACACATAATGAGGGCTAATGAGAACCAGGTGTGTGGAAAAACGAGACAAAACAAATGGAAAATGAAAAATGGATCGGCGATGGCTAGAAGGCCGGTGACGTCAACCGCCGAACACCGCCCGAACAAGGAGAGGCATCGACTTCGGCAGAAGTCGTGACAGTTGTTAGTTGTTAGTGTCGCTGTTGTTATTTTACTACTGCTCTTTAATTATTTGTTAGTTATTTATTTTTTACTCATCTATTTTTTCTTACTGCATTTTTGGTTAAGGGCTTGTAAGTAAGCATTTTACTGTAAGGTCTACACCTGTTGTATTCAGCGCATGTGACAAAAAAGATTTGATTTGATTTTGATTTGATCCAACCAGTTGCAGGACCAGCTATCTCTCCCTCTGTTTTCCCTCTCCCTCTGTCTGTCACAACCTGTCTGTCACTACCTGTCTGTCACTACCTGCAGCACTGAAAGAGGTCTTTGTCCCCCCGTCTGTTGCTCTCACCCACCCCTTGTTTATCAAGCCTGCCCGATGACACGTTTCTAGAAAGTCTTCCACTCTTTGTTTCACTCTTAACGCTTTAGTTTTCATGCTGACTTGGAACGAAGGACAGACGTCTTTGTTGAAAAGGTCTTTGAATAGAAATACAAAGTGTGTTAGTTTTGTTCAGTCCCTTGATTGAATCTGGTTTTAGTAGGTTGTCTGATAAATGAGGGAGACCTCTCTGTATGGCTGGCCTCGTCCTAGAAGACCTGTAAATAGACACACTGTCAGTTGAGCTTGGTCTCTAAACTGCTATTAGTACAATCCAGAAAAATTAAGGTGTAATTATTATTTACATTCATATCACACAGTGGCTGTCATTGTACAATTCAACACAAACACACACACCTGTATTATATAGCCAGTTGCTGCTGTTCTACTCATTGTGGGAACAGCAGCTATCCTCCCAGCCCCCATCTCCTGCCTCCTCCAGACCCCAGGCCCACCAGGCTCCCTCAGCCTCCCCCAGACCCCAGGCCCACCAGGCTCCCTCAGCCTCCTCCAGACCCCAGGCTCCCTCAGCCTCCCCCAAGCCCACCAGGCTCCCTCAGCCTCCCCCAGACCCCAGGCCCACCAGGCTCCCTCAGCCTCCTCCAGACCCCAGGCTCCCTCAGCCTCCCCCAAGCCCACCAGGCTCCCTCAGCCTCCCCCAGACCCCAGGCCCACCAGGCTCCCTCAGCCTCCTCCAGACCCCAGGCCTACCAGGCTCCCTCAGCCTCCCCCAGACCCCAGGCCCACCAGGCTCCCTCTGGTGGAGGGGGGGGGGGGGGGGGGGAGGGGGGGTTCTGTCTACCACGAAAGCGCTAAAAGTCAGCTTTTGGAGGTTTACAATGAAAGCGCCCAGCTCCCATGATGAGGATTTCATTAAGATTGTGTATTCTAAAAAAGTGGGCTGGTTTCAGTGGCTGGGCAATAATGTTGGATGGCGGTGAGCGTCGACTGCGTGCTGCATTTTTTGTTTCATGACATTCCCTCAATCTCTTTCTAATTGGAAGCAGCCCTGGATAGGGATCATAACATTGAGCTCTTTGTTATATTTGTTTGGCCTGCAGCATGGCCTGCAGCATGGCCTGCAGAGTTAATGTTGCCTTTACTTATTTTATTTTCTGCATTTCAAGATACCCCAGTATACTGCCCAAGCCTACTATCCACCTCCTCCCTCTCTACTGACCTCTGCACCAGTTTTTAATTCATGCATTTAGCTAACTATTGTTAAATTAAGCCTGATAGAATGACAAATTACCTTTGTTTTGTAGCTGTTTGGTTTTTCTTGGTGAGGACAGCAATAATAGATTGAGCATGGCATATCTCAAATCATGGCATATCTTATGTCATCTGTTTAGCATTAATACTTTCCCTCTCTTCCATCCTCTTTCCCCCTCCCTCCGTCTAGTCCTGCTCTAACGTGGAGTGCTGGACACTGCAGTGTGACGTGGGTCTTCTGGAGAAGGGGACCAGCGCCATCCTCAAATTGCGCTCCGGCATCTGGGCTGAGACCTTCATCGAGGTACAGTATGTGTGGACTGGAGATCAAACCAACCACTCTGCATAGTCAAACACACATCAATTGTCGGAGTTGCTGGGCCGAAGAAAACTATAGAGATGAACTAGGACCTACACACACAATTGCTCCACAACACACCTTTAAAATGGAACTGGCAACGTTTTAGCAACATACAATCTGTTCATATACACCCCCAGGAAGAATATTACACCTTACCCCCAGGAAGAATATTACACCTTACCCCCAGGAAGAATATTACACCTTACCCCCAGGAAGAATATTACACCTTTTTTTATAAAATCTGAGAAGCGAGCACTTACATCTGGTCATTTTCATGTTTTCATACTTTCATAGAATGTTTGGGAATGACATAGAGTAAGGCATTTGTGAAAATTATATAGCAATATAGAATGGGAAAGCTGCCATGCGTTTGGACTATTAATAGACATTGCAGTAAATAAAACCTAATAAAAAACAGTCTTGTCCAGGGTTGCGTTCAGTACGTTTTTACGTTCTGGAACGTTCAATTGAATGGAAACGGTGCTGTTCTGAACGACCAGTTGTAAAACGGGGAGGTTGTGGGTTGGGGAACTCTGTCAGCATGGCCACTGCCCTTTAAAAACGTCACCCATTGCTTCAAGCCACACCCACCAAACGAAAGCAAACGTACCTCAGTCTGTTCAAGAACGTACAATAATGTTTTTGGGAAATGTGTCGTTCAGTACAAACCGATTCGCAACGTAGCAAACGTACAAGGGAATTGAACACACCTCAGGACGGGACTCTACACAGACCGGTGCACCATAGCCAATCAGAGATACAGTTGGCCTATACGCAAATAAGCCATTTTCCACACGGGTCTGCCATCATTCACATCGAACTGGATTTTCGTATTTACCTGAAGTAGCTAAAGCGCATTTTAAGACTATTAGGAACCATTTCTCAAAAGCCACATGAATGGATTTCTGCAAAAATACCACAGGAGACCGCTTACGTTTGGGAAATATACAGTCTTATTGATCAAACAACCATGAACAGGTAGGCTTTCTCTCCCTTAGACAGTTTCCTATGATCAACAACTGTTAGCCAGAGCGAGATGCGTTAAAATCTAACGAAGGAACAGTAGATAAACCCTCAAACTTCTTTAACTTGTAGTTGACCGTCATAATTACACTGATAAATGATGGGGAATAGTAGCCTGCTCGCCATTCAGCAGCTTGCCTGCCAAAGCATGTTTGTCCCAACCAATGGCGTTTAATAAACCCTGGGTTGCTGATACTATGTATTGGCCATTGAGAGGCTTTGAAGCCACTGGTCGGCCATATTGGCACTCCCTAGTCCTCCATATGGATTTTTTTATTTATTTAACTAGGCAAGTCGGTTAAGAACAAATTCTTATTTACAATGACAGCCTACCAAAGGCAAAAGGCCTCCTGCAGGGAAGGGGGCCTGGAATTAAAAATAAATACAATATAAATATAGGACAAAACACACATCACAACAAGAGAGACAACACAACACAACATAAATAGAGACCTAAGACAACAACATAGCATGGCAGCAACACATGACAACATAGCATGGTAGCAGCATAAAACATGGTACAAACATTATTGGGCACAGACAACAGCGCAACGGGCAAGAAGGTAGAGACAACAATACATCACACAAAGCAGCCACAACTGTCAGTAAGAGTGTCCGTGATTGAGTCTTTGAATAAGAAGATTGAGATAAAACTGTCCAGTTTGACTTTTTGTTGCAGCTCGTTCCAGTCGCTAGCTGCAGAGAACTGAAAAGAGGAGAGACCCAGGGATGTGTGTGCTTTGGGTACCTTTAACAGAATGTGACTGGCAGAACGGGTGTTGTATGTGGAAGATGAGGGCTGCAGTAGATATCTGATATAGGGGGTAGTGAGGCCTAAGAGGGTTTTCTAAATAAGCATCAACCAGTGGGTCTTAAGACAGGTATACAGAGATGACCAGTTTACAGAGGAGTATAGAGTGCAGTGATGTGTCCTATAAGGAGCATTGGTGGCAAATCTGATGGCCGAATGGTAAAGAACATCTAGCCGCTCGAGAGCACCCTTACCTGCCGATCTATAAATTATGTCTCCGTAGTCTAGCATGGGTAGGATGGTCATCTGAATCAGGGTTAGTTTGGAAGCTTAGGTGAAAGAGGAGTGATTACAATAGAGGAAACCAAGTCTAGATATAACTTTAGCCTGCAGCTTTGATATGTGCTGAGAGAAGGACAGTGTACTTTCTAGCTATACTCCCAAGTACTTGTATGAGGTGACTACCTCAAGCTCTCAACCCTCAGAGGTAGTAATCACACCTGTGGGAAGAGGGGCATTCTTTTTACCAAACCACATGACCTTTGTTTTGGAGTTGTTCAGAACAAGGTTAAGGGAGGGATGAATAGAATTCTACAGTATTTCAACAACAAATTACTTAAAACATTTTTATTTAACTAAGTCAGTTAAGAACAAATTCTCAATTAAATGTTTCAAGGACAAAATTACATGTATTTAAGTATTGTCTGGTTGTAGTGGGGACAGTAACCTTAGAACTCTCAACAAAAAAAACTTTAAGGAAAATGGTTTTATATTAAAAAAATATATATGTTTAGATCACAATATCATTTCAAAGTATGCATTAAGGTGTCTGTAATACAATAAACGTGTCAAACTAATGTAGAGATTAATAAATGCATTTCTATAGTTTCTAAAATATTGGAGCAGTTCCAAGATGGCTGCGCGGTGGATTCAATACAGCGCCCCCTGTCAATCATCCAGGGTAATCCAACCATCGTTTTGACAACTGAATGGGAACTTTCTGCCTGCCCTCCCATTTGATTGATGATGCCAAATACATTTGATTGACAACAAAGAGAGATGCCAACTGTGGATAACAGTCGTTCAAGTTCAGCATAGCTAGCTAGCAAAGTGATTAACAGTTCTTGCTAGCTAACCAAATGACACCTGCATCTCTAGCTGTAGCCACCAAAAAAATTACATGGTAGGAAAAAGTCAGCCACTCACTGACTCATCCAATGACATGATATCCTCCCAGCAGCTAGCTAGCTAACATTAGGCACTGTGATTTTAGCTTGCTAAATAAATAGCTACTGTACATAAACAGACAAGCTAGCCTATTAGCCACGCTATGACTGACTTGTGGTCATTGCCCTTTTATAGTTTGATTGTGTTGACATTCCCAGCCTTAGTTACATTTGTGTTTGTTGTCCAAAATATTGAGTCAAGGAAACTGATACAGTGCATCCTGAAGGGCTGGAGGCAGAAAACAATGTACCAGGGCAGCTGTGATTTACAACATGATAGCAATATTGGTTGGACTACCAAGAAATGTATTGGTGAATTAGCTATATTAATCATGCATTGAACTGCATCCAACTATTCTGCCAACAATGCTTTACTTGACATCATTAAATTTTTTTGTCAAATAGAAGCTATTATTAAAACCTCTTTATAAAGTTGGTTTTGTAGCATAAACTGAGAATTTGATATTTGTGACTGATATGATTATCTGTCTGTTTCATATCTGCAAAGTAGCTAAAACGCTGTCAGTTCCACTTTAATTAGGTCATCAAAGAGTGGATCTTCGTCAGGTTCAGAGATGAAAGCAACCGCCAGAACAACTGGTCTTGTCTCCTCTCAAACTCACTACACATGTAGACACGTTTCTACCAGATGACAATGGCACGGACTGCATGAGACGGTCTCCGTTTGTGTTCTGTCTGCAGGCCTATCTGTCTATTCACATTGCTGTCTGTGTATTTTCTCATGTCAAGATTTGGCTGAGTATAAGCAGAAATATTCCTTTAAGTAGCTATACAAAGAAAACACCAAGACTTAAAACCTCAAATTAGAGACTGTAGAATATGAATGACCAGTCAGACTCACACACGTGATTGTATTGACTAGATGTCTGTATTAATGCTAGCTCAGAGCTAAACTCTGCCAATGTGAACAGACTCAGATATTTGGTGAAAATAAATGGAAAACAGTAGCTTACAGAGTGAATAATTAAATTCTAATTTCAGTAGTTCTGTGAGCTTATCGTTTGTGTGTTGGTCTATAGTGTATTAGGTATAGCAGAGCTGGAGGGTATCAGTCCACAGAAGCCGTTGTGAGAAAGACCTTACACCAAGGCTTATGTGTAAGTGCATTGGAAATTCATTAGTTGGCGGTCACGCCTTCTCATAGGATTGGAATGTCAGAGGGGTTTTGTGAGAAGAGTCAGCCGGTCTGATGAGGTTCATCAGTCTCTGTAGCACATTACTGCCTCCTACTGGACATGAGTCAAACAGGACCCATCACTAGTCCACACATGGCCAGCACCTGAACAAGTTGCAGTTTGCCTTTCAAATACTCCTACACAAATTATTTGAAAAATCAAAATGAATATCCAATCTGATCCTGTTGTTTTGTTTCTGTTCTCAGAGGGCATACAAGGGGTACGTGCTGGAGTGCCTGGCAAGGTTCAGCGTGGTCAAGATGCCCTATGTCATCTTGCCCAAGGAGGTACCGAGTGGATCTAAAAAGGTAGCTGTATATCCAGTGCACTCATGTCAACAAACTTCTCTATTTTATATTGTATTGTTAGTCTTGCATTACCATACAGTCAGTGGTTAAATTGGGATTTGGGAGGTGGGGTTTCTAGTTTGGGGGCGTGCCCGGGAGGATTTAATACAGTAGCCTAAACAATCTATACTGACAAAAGCACATCACAGCATACTACAGGTCGTGGAGGGACCTTGTGAGGGGGATATTATTTTCGTGCACAGAATGTGATGAGCTGAACAATTTAATAGATAGACAACCCTATAGTAAAATAGTTTAACTTTGCTGTTGCTTACTTGTGTTGGTAAAAAAAATAATCATTAGATAATTCGAAATTCGCATAACCAAAGTTACAGGGTCTCAGCTCTGCCTGGATCTCATTTGGATCATAGGTGTTGGGTCTCGGACTCGGTGGGATCCGGCCTAAGTTAACCCCTGTATATAGTATGCCCATGTTTCGTTCAGCACTCAGCTGTTGGGAAAATGCAGGAAGCCTGGAATCGAGGCTATTATACAGTGCCTTCGGAAAGTATTCAGACCCCTTGACTTTTCCCACATTTTGTTACGTTACAGCCTTATTCTAAAATTGATTTAAATCGTTTTTTTCCTCATCAATCTACACACCACCCTATAATGACAAAGCAAAAACGTTTTATTATTATACAATAAAATACTTATTTACATACTGTAAGTACTCAGACCCTTTACTCAGTACTTTGTTGAAGCACCTTTGGCAGTGATTACAGACTTGATTTTTCTTGGGTATGACGCTACAAGCTTGTCACACCTGTATTTTAGGAGTTTATCCCATTCTTCTCTACAGATCCTATCAAGCTGTGTCAGGTTGGATGGGGAGCGTCGATGCACAGCTATTTTCAGGTCTCTCCAGAGATGTTAGATCGGGTTCAAGTCCGCGCTCTGTCTGGGCCGCTCATGGACATTCAGAAACTTGTCAAGAAGCCACTTCTGCGTTGTCTTAGCTGTGTGCTTAGGGTCATTGTCCTGTTTGAAGGTGAACTTTCGCCCCAGTCTGAGGTCCTGAGCGCTCTGGAGCAGGTTTTCATCATGGATCTCTCTGTACTTTGCTCCGTTCATCTTTCCCTCGATCCTGACTAGTCTCCCAGTCCATGTCGCTGAAAAACATCCCCACAACATGATGCTGTCACCACCATGCTTCACTGTAGGAATGGTGCCAGGTTTCCTCCAGACGTGACGCTTGGCGTTCAGGCCAAAGAGTTCAATCTTGGTTTCATCAGACCAGAGAATCTTGTTTCTCATGGTCTGAGAGTCTTTAGGTGCCTTTTGGCAAACTCCAAGCGGGCTGTCATGTGCCTTTTATTGAAGACTGGCTTCCGTCTGGCCACTCTACGATAAAGGCGAGTGGAGTGCTGCAGAGATGGTTGTAGTTCTGGAAGGTTCTCCCATCTCCACAGAATAACTCTAGAGCTCTGTCAGAGTGACCATCGGGTTCTTGGTCACCTCCCTGACCAAGGCTCTTCTCCTCCGATTGCTCAGTTTGGCCGGGCGGCCAGCTCTAGGAAGAGTTGGTGGTTCCAAACTTCTTCCATTTTTAAGAATGATGGAGGCCACTGTTTTCTTGGGGACTTTCAATGCTGAAGAAATCTTTTCGTACCCTTCCCCAGATCTGTGCCTTGACACAATCCTGTCTCGGAGCTCTACGGACAATTCCTTCGACCTCATGGCTTGGTTTTTGCTCAACTGTGTGCCTTTCCAAATCATGTCCAATCAAATTGATTTACCACAGGTGGACTCCAATCAAATTGTAGAAACATCTCAAGGATGATCAATGGAAACAGAAGGCACCTTAGCTCAATTTTGAGTCTCATAGTCTGAATACTTATGTAAATAAGGTATTTCTGTTTGACATGTAATAAATTAGCAAAAATGTATAACCTGTTTTTGCTTTGTCATTATGGGCTATTGTGTGTAGATTGATGAGGATTTTTTATTTATTTAATCCTGTAACGTAGAAAAATGTGGAAAAAGTCAATGGGTCTGAATACATTCTGAAGTCACTGTAAGTGGAGGTCATGACTAAATGTGTTCCTCCTCTTCAGGTGGTGACCCCGTTGGTGTGGAACAAACAAGACAGCCAATACTCTGTGCCCTTGTGGATCATCATACTGGCCATACTGGCTGGGCTTCTGCTGCTGGCACTGCTCATCTACGTCCTGTACAAAGTGAGTAGTCAGGATAGCGGTGATGTTAATGTCCGGCAGAGTGGGCAATTCCCATCTCTTAACTTCCCATATTTTCCTTTCAAACTTTATTTTTAGAATGTGAAATGTCAGAATAATAGTAGAGAGAATCATTTATTTCAGCTTTTATTTCTTTCATCACATTCCCAGTGGGTCAGAAGTTTACATGCCCTCAATTAGTATTTGATAGCATTGCCTTTAAATTGTTTAACTTGGGTCAAATGTTTCAGGTAGCCTTCCACAAGCTTCCCACAATAAGTTGGGTGAATTTTGACCCATTCCTCCTGACAGAGCTGAGTCAGGTTTGTAGGCCTCCTTGCTCGCACACGCTTTTTCAGTTCTGCCAACACATTTTCTATAGGATTGAGGTCAGGGATTTGTGATGGTCACTCTAATACCTTGACTTTTAACCTCTATGGGCTAGGTGGGACGCTTGCGTCCCACCTACTCAACAGCCAGTTGAATCCTGTGGCGCGATTTTCAAATACCTTAGATATGCTATTACTTCAATTTTAAAAAAATATGACTATTTTACACCATTTTAAAGATAAGACTCTTGTTAATCTAACCACACTGTCCGATTTCAAAAAGGCTTTACAACGAAAGCAAAACATTAGATTATGTCAGCAGAGTACCCAGCCAGAAATAATCAGACACCCATTTTTCAAGCTAGCATATAATGTCACATAAACCCAAACCACAGCTAAATGTAGCACTAACCTTTGATGATCTTCATCAGATGACAACCCTAGGACATTATGTTATACAATACATGCATGTTTTGTTCAATCAAGTTCATATTTATATCAAAAACCAGCTTTTTACATTAGCATGTGACTAGCATGTGACTAGCATTCCCACCGAACACTGCCGGTGAATTTACTAAATTACTCACGATAAACGTTCACAAAAAGCATAACAATTATTTTAAGAATTATAGATACAGAACTCCTCTATGCACTCGATATGTCCGATTTTAAAATAGCTTTTCGGTGAAAGCACATTTTGCAATATTCTCAGTAGATAGCCCGGCATCACAGGGCTAGCTATTTAGACACCCAGCAAGTTTAGCACTCATCAAAGTCAGATTTACTATAAGAAAAATGTTATTACCTTTGTTGTCTTCGTCAGAATGCACTCCCAGGACTTCTACTTCAATAACAAATGTTGGTTTGGTCCAAAATAATCCATCGTTATATCCAAACAGCGGCATTTTGTTTGTGCGTTCAAGACACTATCCTAAAGGGTAAATAAGGGTGGCGAGCATGGCGCAATTCGTGACAAAAAAATTCTAAATATTCCATTACCGTACTTCGAAGCATGTCAACCGCTGTTTAAAATAAATTTTTATGCCATTTTTCTCATAAAAAAGCGATAATATTCCGACCGGGAATCTGCATTTAGGTAAACAGACAAAGGAAAAGAAAGCATTCGGTCGAAGCGGGCACGCGCCTAAGCCCATAGTACTCTGAGTGGCCACTTGCCAAAAGCGATAAAGTGTTTCAGCCACAGCATGCCTCGATATCGTTCAGCTTTTTCCCGGGCTCTGAGACCCTATGGAAGCCGTAGGAAGTGTCACGTTATTGCACAGATCCTGAGTCTTCAATAAAAAGAGCCAAGATGAAACACTACTTCTCAGACAGGCCACTTCCTGCTTGAAATCTTCTCAGGTTTTGGCCTGCCATATGAGTTCTGTTATACTCACAGACACCATTCAAACAGTTTTAGAAACTTTAGGGTGTTTCCTATCCAAAGCCAATAATTATATGCATATTCTAGTTACTGGGCAGGAGTAGTAACCAGATTAAATCAGGTACGTTTTTTATCCAGCCGTGTCAATACTGCCCCCTAGCCCTAACAGGTTATGCCATTTTGCCACAACTTTGGAAGTATGCTTTGGGTCATTGTCCATTTGGAAGACCCATTTGCAACCAAGCTTTAACTTCCTGATGGATGTCTTGAGATGTTGCTTCAATATAGCCACATAATTTTCCATCCTCATGATGCCATATATTTTGTGAGGTGCACCAGTCCCTCCTGCAGCAAAGCGCCCCCACAACATGATGCTGCCACCCCCGTGCTTCACGGTTGGGATGGTGTTCTTCGGCTTGCAAGCCTCCCCCTTTTTCCTCCAAACATAACGATGGTCATTATGGCCAAACAATTCTATTTTTGTTTCATCAGACCAGAGGACATTTCTCCAAATAGTATGATCTTTGTCCCCATGTGCAGTTGCAAACTGTAGTCGGGCTTTTTTATGGCAGTTTTGGAGCAGTGGCTTCTTCCTTGCTGAGCGGCCTTTCAGGTTATGTCGATATAGGCCTTATTTTACTGTGGATATAGATACTTTTGTACCTGTTTCCTCCAACATCTTCACAAAGTCCTTTGCTGCTGTTCTGGGATTGATTTGCACTTTTCGCCCCAAAGTACGTTCATCTCTAAGAGACAGAACGCGTCTCCTTCTTGAGCGGTATGACGGCTGCGTGGTCCCATGGTGTTTATACTTGCGTACTATTGTTTGTACAGATGAACGTGGTACCTTCAGGCATTTGGAAATTGCTCCCAAGGATGAACCAGACTTGTGGAGGTCTCCAATTTTATTTCTGAGGTCTTGGCTGATTTCTTTTGATTTCCACATGATGTCAAGTAAAGAGGCACTGAGTTTGAAGGTAGGCCTTGAAATACATCCACAGGTACACCTCCAATTGACTCAAATTATGTCAATTATCCAATCAGAAGCTTCTAAAGCCATGACATCATTTTCTGGAATTTTCCAAGCTGTTTAAAGGCACAGTCAACATAGTGTATGTAAACTTCTCACCCACTGGAATTGTGATACAGTGAATTATAAGTGAAATAATCTGTCTGTAAACGATTGTTGGCAAAATTACTTGTGTCATGCACAAAGTAGATGTCCTAACCGACTTGCCGAAACTATAGTTTATTAACAACAAATTTGTGGAGTGGTTGAAAAATGAGATTTAATGACTTCAACCTAAGTGTATGTAAACTTCCAACTTCAACTGTACGTCTGGCTGGAGAGACATATGAAGATTTTAGATGTTGAAATATGATATATTTAGTTCTAACTTTTATAACGTCGTCTTTCTTCCTCCCAGCTTGGCTTCTTCAAAAGGTCGCTACCCTACGGCACGGCTATGGAGAAGGCCCAACTCAAGCCCCAGGCTGCATCTGAGGCCTAAACACCACATAGAATGGATTAAAACAAACTATTTTGTTGTCAAAGAACCAAAGAAACCTAGAAACCCACATGATTGCAATGGAGAAATGTGGTTAATTTAAACGTCCAGAGAGGATTAGACTGCAGTTGACGAGGGAGGAGGAGGAGGAGGAGGAGGAGGAGGAAAGACCACTGGAACTCCACTGTACTGCACTAGAGGAAGAAATACCCAAAGAACTCCAAACCAAATGAATGTTTTTAATTTAATATATGTTTATGTTTGTTGTCGTCGGGTTGGGGTTGATCACCAAGCTGAACTTCAGTGTCACAGTCAGACAAACTGGCTTTAGACTTACTGATCCTATTTGAGTTGAAGTCCAAGACTAGTGACTACAGAAGAAGAGGAGCAGCCTATGGAAGCCCTTGATTCGATCAAGGAAGATGCTTGGTTTCTCCCTGCACATCTTTTAAAACAGCTTTGTATTCCCTTGTGGATCCTTGTGAAAGATAATTGTTTTACTCTTTTTCAACTGCCTCCATTTTGGTGCTAAAAAAGTGTGATCACTGCTTTAAAAAGGTATATGATGGTGTTGAGGGGGACAGAATGCATCTCCCTTCCTTTTTGTAGCTATTAAAGAAATCTGATCTTATACTTTCCCAACCGAAGTCAGAAACATGCTTTCTGTTCAGGGCACCAGAGGAGCATGTTCACCAGAGGAGCATGTTCACCAGAGGAGCACAGACAGAGGATGTCTGTCTCGGGTCTCCATAATCTACACCTGAGCTGTTTACCTATCCACATTTCTACCAAACATGTTTTTACAGCCGGTCTTTTGTTTAATGTAAGTTCAGTTTGGCTCCTGTAATGTTCGGCACGTACAAACTCCTGTACTGCCAAAATAGCTTCTTCAGCTTCAGAGTGGTGGACATACAGTGCTTGGTCCAGTTGTTTTGCACTCAAAGGAAATCTACTGATGTCTAACAAGATGCCATAAACAGACAGGATACTGACGGACTGATCTTCCTTTGGGTTTGACTTGACCATTACTGATCACTTTGTTGATCCTGTATGTTTGTGTTCGTTGTGACAGATCAAAGCATTGCCTCAAAGTTGACTGGGACTTGACTGGATCCATCCACCATGGGCCTGTGAGATAGATCCCACTGAGAGCTTGAAACACTGTGGTGCCAGTACTCTGTCTGGTGACTTGTAAACAAGTTTGTCCAGACTTTGCTTGTCAGTATGGAGGCAGTATGGAAATTGGGTTGAAGCAAAGACCATCCAGGTGTATCCACAGCCTTGGTGTGTAATGATGTCTTGAAGTCAGTACATTACTATGTTGCCAACAGAGATCAGGGAAGCTGTAGTACATACAATCTGAGTGGGTTGCTTGCAGGTCAGGGCTCACTCCGGTGAGTGTCAGGGAAACGGCCAAATATCCAGTCCCTACACATTTCACCTTGATCTTGTAGTGTGCTAGGAGCATCTTTGCTCTGGTTTGTTTTTATTATTTGATGTCCTTATGATAACAAAAACTGACTGAGTACCAGAAGCTCTCCCACCACGATGCTGCAGCTTCACCCATGGACTGAATATGTGGGGCTCATTTATTCGTCATGTAAATAGGTTTTGTGTGTGTGTCGGACTGCCTGTGTCTTCATGTGTTGATGTTCCTGTCTGTTTTTTTTGTGTGAATCAAAGAGATCTTTCCCATTGCTAAGTCCTCTCCTTTCTCTCTTGTATCACTAGGGAACGGTAGACTTGTCCAGCAGTAATGCTGATCATCGCATCACTTCAATCTGTACTCAGGATGGGTTGAGACTGCCTGATTAGAGTTTAGGACAGCTAGGACCAGAGTAGCTATTCATTTAGGGCCTGATTCAGACTTGAGATAAGTTGACTTAACATGGACTTAAGTAAAAAAAAAAAAAAATAAGTGACTTAAGTCCATGTTAAGTCAACTTATGTCAAGTCTGAATCAGGCCCTTAATGCAATAGAGAGACTGCAATGAAAATGTGCATGCATGCATACACAGTAAAATCAGTTTGCCTCTTGTAAAGGGATAGCAACTGGGCATTGGGAGAACTTTTTTTTTGTACGTGCAATATTATTATTCACTCTGGTTGATTTTGGTTTTAGTTTTTCCAGTAGTTTTTGAATTTTCTTTCATTTTGTTCCGGAGGGGGTTGTGTTAAACCAGGTGTATCTAACATCTAATGATGTCTAATGATGAGTCTGTGTTAAAAACCATACCAAGTCTGCTCCCTATGGTCAGATGGGGTATTGTCAAAAACAATTGGTCTGTTTTTTTCCCCTCCTAGATTATTCCACTGCACGTATTCACCACTTTTACATTTTTGCTCCACTGCTATAACTAGCCAATGTTTAGTATCACTATTTCAGATATCAGTGGTAAAAAATACATCCTTCAAACGTCCTGAGTTGAACTCGAGTGGGTATGTACGATAATGTATGTTCAGTTCAATTGTATCACCTATCCAAACGCAGCCATAATGCAACACATCTGTTTTCACTATTTCTTTTGAATGCCCCTTAGCTCATATTGGTGATTTAATCCACAAGCCTTATCAACACTCATGGTGCAAAGACTGCTAACGCCACTCAGTGGATTCATTTAACATGTATCATATTATTTTTAACAGTATTTGTATGATATTGTTTTGAAAAGTATATGTCTGATCGTAGTGTCCAGACTGAAAATGTCAACCTAGTATTATTTATATTGAAAGAGGATGTTTTAAACAGAATCCTCAGTGGTTACAGTAGAAGACTACACTGGGTTTATCCTTGTTTTCTCAATGCTTTCTAGGCCCCATTTTAAAAATCTCCTTTTTACAAAGTTGTAAATATTTCTGACAAGAATATTTTTTAGATCCAATTGAAAAAAACAACATTTGTGAAATTTACTCTCCCCATATTGGGGAGACTTTCTGGGAATATTATTTAGTCTTTTAGTGATCATTTGTGTCTTATTATACGGTTTGCATTTCAATTAAAAAAAATGACATGCTTTGATTGAATACACACACTTCTGAAAATAATTTATTTAAAAAAATAAACTTGCCCATGGCATGAAATGTTTTACACATTTGTTTATGCGGTATGGCAAAAACTGATTGCTCAACAATTTATTGTTCGTTATAGTTGTATTACAAAGTGGAGAAAAATACCAAAACAAACAAACACCATAACTAGGAGCTATAGCATAGAACTATTGTATGTGCTTTTATGGCACTTACTTGTAAAACCATAAGCTTATCTTACAAATAGTATACTATACAAATGATCGTATAAATAACAGATAATGCCAAATGTATATACTTCTTCCTCAGGTTGCAGCGCCGCACAGTCCTATCAGTAACAGTGGTCGGTGAGGACAAACAACTTATCTGGTAAGACGCTAGAGGTCACTAAATACTGCCAGTCAGATCCCTCCTCAGGTCCTTGTCCTATTGATTAGTAGTCCAACGAGCTTCTTCTCTTCAATGCTCTCTGTGTGATACTGAACATCCCAGAAACATCCCCACAGTCCTCCATTCCTGACACCAGACATGTACATGAGTCTATAGAAGATCTTGCATGTGGATTAGTATGACCATGGAGGTGTGTATTCCCCTGCCAACCTCTGATTCACAGGCTGTAATAAAACAGTCCTTATACACTGGTTTGGTTCAGCGCTCCATTGCTCTGGACAGTTGTGTCAGTTTGTGCTGGTTGTCGATCACTTCAAAGTTCTGAACATAGTGGCGGATGTTGCTAGCATTCCTGAGAGGGAGGGATTGCTCGGAATCTGGACAAGAGACAGAGGAAGATATGTGTTAAAAAAAATAAAATGGAAGCGCTACATTTACTTAATATCATTTGAAGGTCTCAGAATGGAAAATTAGTGTTGATTTTTGTAGATAAGGCATAGCTTACATGTGGACACCCGAATGGAAGGCGCCTCCAGAAACATTCTGTCTGTAAGTCCCTTCTGAGGTGATGAAGGCACTGTAGGACAAAGAACCATAGAGAGTGAATACCCTGGCACAACATTGCCCTTCTTATCCCGTCCTTTTCTACAATTGTTGTATTTTCTTTTCTTACCGTAAGGCGTGCTTCTGCACCCTCGAACTATCTTCACCGTCTTAGCAATCAAGCGCTGCAACGGTGAAACAAGGTAGCTTATATAGCCAATAGTTTACAGACACAAAGAGAAGACAACTTAGGTAAGGGCTGAGGGATGGTAATCTCCAGCACATCTACAGGATGTGAAAGTATAATAGTTAGGCTAGACAACTCACCATTTTCTCAAAATTGACCAGTTTGTCCGTGTAGTTCTTGTTTCCCTCATGGATGAATGTCATGTCTAGAGGTAGGTACAGTTGATGAACGGAACAACGTACTGGTTCAGTATAAGTTCATGTAGAATTAACTCAGGTATTGAATGTTACGTCTGTCACAAGAGGCTAAGAAAGCATTATTACCTTTGAGTAGCAGGGGCATGAAGGGGATGTAGGGAGGACTGAGCTTTGCCACAGCCAGTCTGTACGCTCTGTGGTTACGTGATGGATCCTGACACATTAACAGAAATAAAAACAATTTGCCATTAGTTATAGATTAATATAATTTTATTGGTCAATTGCACACAAGGTCCAACCAAAATTAGCTTTTAACCCAACTCCTCCTTAAGACACACGTGCATTTTTTGGGGGGAGAGGTGCGGGGGGCTGCCACACTGGTTGCTGGCTTGCCTCGCTAACCGCTAGGCTACCTGCCGCCCCTACTTATATGCAAGTTGAGATTTATTGGGATAAATCTTGTCCCGGAGGCAGACCTGAGCGATTTCCACTAGATGGGCCAGCTGAAAAGTCAAAATTGGCTATACACAGAGTATACAAAATATTAAGAACACCTGCTCTTTCCATGACAGACTGATCAGGTGAAAGCTTTGATCCCTTATTGATGTCACTTGTTAAATCCACTTCAATTAGTGTAGATGAACGGAAGGAGACAGGTTAAAGAAGGATTTTTTTTGCCTTGAGACAATTGAGACATGGATTGTGTATGTGTACCATTGAGGGTGAATGGGCAAGACAAAATATTTAAGTGCCTACGAATGGGGTATGGTAGTAGGTGCACTGGTTTGTGTCAAGAACTACAACGCTGCTGGGTTTTTCACACTCAACAGTTTCTTGTGTATATTAAAAATGGTCAACCACCCAAAGGACATCCAGACAACTTTGGGAAGCATTGGAGTTAACATGGGCCAGTATCAATGTTCCCTCTAAGCTGCGCGCCACTCCCCCGGGACTGCCGCGCAGAAGAAATATCAGCCCGTGCAGAGAAGCACGAGATTTAACTTTACTCAACTTTATATAGTTTTCCACGTAAGTTAACACTATCAACGTTTCCCTTCACTGGGAATTGTGATCGAATCAACGCAATATTAGAAACCCTTTCAATGTAACATACCGAAACAAAATGAACTATGCAAGAATTAGTATGCAAAACTAACTATGCAAGCGGTTTTGTTGTAGGCAGAACGCATCGGAGTAAGATTCTATTGTATTGACAGGCACGATTCAGGCCCGTACTCGACACAGACCGGTGCGTCATAACCAATCAGAGCTGCCTGTAGGCCTATATGCAAATAGACCATTGCCGTATATGGATCTGTGCCATTCACTTTGAACTGGACTGTTTTTACAGCATTAGCGGTTGTAAATAGATGCACTTGTTTTGAGATCAAAGCGAGAGATACATGTAGTGACGTTGTACATTTTGTTCATATCCTTTGCTTGTTAGTGAGTTATCAGCCCAGTTATAGATCATTTGTAGTCAGCAAATGTGCTCTTTGCTTTTTTTTGTCCCAATTTAAGGTTAGGATTAGGCATAAGTTTAGCAGTGTGGTCAGGGTTAGGTTTAAAATCAGATTTTTGGACTTTGTGGCTGTGCCAGATAGTGACTACTCTGCAGAGCTGCCTCCAGTACATGAGTCATCCCAATAAATGCCAACCTGCTAATTATATAGGAAATATATCTATTGAAAACATGTTTACATATTACAATAGGAGGAAAACATGATTCATACACACAATGGAAATGAAGTGGAGGGATTGTCAAGTGACCTGTGATGTCACCGGTCATTATCAATGACATTTAATGGAACACTGTTATATAGCTAGCTTGTAAGTGCGCGCACATTAACTCACTCACCATTAACCTCTCGTATGCACAATAGACCCTTTTCGTCTTACTCGGCACTCTCTGTCAACAACAACAACAACTGTTACAACGTCTCCTCTGATTTACATTTCACATCTGTTATAAGCAAATCAATTGTTATAAGCGATAATCAAAATGTAGGTCATTGTCCCCAGCAGACTTCACCTCCCAGGTCTTGTAAAGTCTCTGTACAGCACTGTTACTCAGACCAAACATCACCGCAAAGAACGAGTTTAGGTTCTTCTGCTCCTTCAATCTGAAACAGGAAACACAGTCAGTAACAGCTGTGGGCAGACTAAACATATGCATTACCTAAGTGATTATTTTATCACTTACTGGCAAAATATCTGATCTGATTGGTCAAAAGACCAATTAATAGCAAAAGATCAGAATGGGGCTGCCTGTGTAAATGCAGCCTTGGTGCATCAGTGACCACAGACAGAGTGCCATCTTTTAGCAATATTTTATAAATCCGTTTAACTGGATATGAAAACCTGATTTCTGCTGGTATGTTACATTTTTTGTATATAGTCTGTTATTGTACAAAATTATACTGAGTATACCAAACATTAGGAACACTTCCTAGTATTAAGTTGCGCACCCCCTACAGGAACGCTGGCCCATGTTAACTACAATGCTTCCCACAGTTGTGTCAAGTTGGCTGGGTGTCCTTTGGGTGGTGGACCACTCTTGATACACACAGGAAACTGTTGAGTGTGAAAAACCCAACAGTGTTGCAGTTCTTGACACAAACCGGTGCACCTTGCACCTACTAACACACCCTTTTCAAAGGCACTTAAATCTTTTGTCTTTCCCATTCACCCTCTGAATGACACACATACACACTTCATGTCTCAACTGTCTCAAGGATTAAAAATCGTTCTTTAACCTGTCTCCTCCCCTTCATCTACACTAATTGATGTGGATTTAACTAGTGACATCAATAAGGGATCAAAGCTTTCACCTGGATTCAGCTGATCAGTCTATTATAGAAAGACTAGGTGTTCTTAATATTTTGTATACTCAGTGTAGTATACTGTTCTATGTGGATAGTTACCCCTAAGATAACCTAATAATTAATCTACACTTTACAAGGTAAACTGTGTTTTAATTTGCCACTCACACGACGGCTATCTTGATGAACTTCTTGAGCAGCATGGCTCTCTTGACCAGGTCAGTACACAGACACACCTCCGTCACCACCCAGTACTGCACCTCGTTGAAGCGACGCACGAAACGCTCCAGGTTAGCTGTGGTGGCGCCCGGGAATTTATGTCGCCCAAATATATAGTACACTAATTCCACCTGATGGGAGAGAGATATTTATTTACCATCCACATGTACTGTAGCAGACTAATCGACAGCTACTTATATGGACCCGAATACTGTATATGAAGCAAACATCCAATGGACTAAGGGCGATTCAATCCGTAGCGCTGAAGCGCTGCAGCTACAGCGCGATAGAAATGTAAACTCAAGACTGCATTCACGGTAAACGCTGCATAGGTTGGCCCAATCGGAAATTACCTTCACATTTAAATAGTGCTATAGTGCTGAACTTCAGCAATACAGATTGAATCAAGCCCTAAACCTTCAATTTTGCATAACATTTGAACCTGACTTGAACTTGATTTCCTTGGCAAATAGCCCACTGGGCACAGACGTCAATTAAGCATCTATTCCATGTTGGGTCAACGTAATTTTATTGAAATGATGTGCAAACAACGTAGATTCAACCAGTGTGTGCCCAGTGGGAAGCGTATTGACCTCAATGGGAAAACCTGGTTAAATCAATGTTACATAAAGAGGCATGTGTGTCAGATGAAACACGTGGCTGATACATCAGTTGAGGTGATGGTCTGATGGCTGATATGATGCTGCAGTAGCAGTTATCAGACTGAAGATGTCAGAGAAAGGATAACTTATAGACATGCCTGAGTGACAGACAGACAGACAGACAGCGAATCCTTTAGCCCCGTTTATACCTGGTGCTAACATGCGTCCTGTGTCCTGTAAAATGTCCACATTCTGATTGTTGTCACTTTTTCAGACAGGTGTAGATGATTAAAAGACACATTGGGAACAGACTGTGATTCGATTTTACAAGTGTAAATGGACAAGATCAATACAAGATCAGGACGAAGGATAGATGTGAGCTGTCTCCATGCTAACACCTGAGTAACCTTGCCTCGTTGCACTAGCTACCTACCAGAGTGCATACACAGAGATAGATGTCATGCACTTAAAGACCTAACATGCCCTTATCCAGGGAAACATAGCATACTGTTGATACTCAGTATTTAAAGCTGGGTATATAATGAATCCACACAAACACCCATTGCAAACATATGCAACAGTTTCTCCACTTTTAACTTTTGTCCTGCTGGTCCCAAATCCATAACTTCCACTTCACAATATTGGCACAGCTCTGACATGGCTTCACCTCGTTTCCTTCCTTACCTCGTGCATGGCGGTGAACAGTTCCCAGTCATAGTTGGTGAGCTGGCTGGCGATGTCCTTGGGACACATCTGCTCGCAAGTGTCCATGGTGCTCTGATCAGGACCCTGCTGCTTCTTCAGGGGCGTCTGTGAAGGTGCCAGAGAACAACCATCCAAAATAATGCCATGACATCATGATACTGGACCTTAGGGGGGCATTCACACAAAACTCTACAGTATGCTATGATGACTGTCTGGGTGTGTTGTTGTCTGATTCACCATGTAGTGTAGTTATAGATATAGATAACTTGTAGCTACAGTATGTTAATCTATGCACACATAGATGCTATAGATGCAATATCTAGACCAGGTATACCCAAACTGGGGTATGCGCAATGCTGTACGCCAAAAAACAACAACAATTTCTTCACATTTTCAAACAGTTCATTTATATTATCCAACAGGGCTACACATTTCAGTGAGGTTTTTTTCTCGCCTGAGTAACGTTAGCCTCGTTTCACTGCCAAAAATAAAATAAAACCATCTAGTGTTCAGCGAAATAACAACACAATTTCAAATACAGGTAGTCTAGTCAAATAATTAACATCCCAACACATTAACCGTTAACATTACTCTCTCGCAGGAATTCCACTAACGGTCCGTATGTAGCCAAATGTAGCTGCTGCTCATTCTGTTTGCTTGAAAATTGATAAATGGTTAAAAATAAGTAAGACCCGCGTCCATAGAGACTCATACCAGCTCATACCAGCTAGTACTACACCTGCACCTGTCGACGACACAAGTTGTTCTGCTTCCACGAGCACATCCAATGCTAGCATCAGTAATTCTACATTTGTTGTTAGCCCAGCTAGCATGGACACTGACAGTTGTGAATCTGATGCAGCCGAAGAGCTACTGCCCCCTTACCGGGGAAAGCACCAAGCTACTGCCCCCTTACCGGGGAAAGCACCAAACAACAGAAAGGGACATTGAACCATCGAAGAGGCGCAAATATGATGAGAACTACATTGATTTGGGGTTCACTTATATTGGGAGTAGTGCCTTTCCTCAGCCACATTGTGTTATATGTACAAAAGTACTCTCACACAACTCGATGAAACCTTCACTCTTGCACAGACATTTAGAAACAAAACATTTTGAAAAGCAAGACACAGGAGTTTTTTGAGCGAAAATTAAGACGACTTTCGAGTAGTAAGACATGTATAAAAGCAACAGATACATAATAAGAAGGGGCTAGAAGCGTCTTATATGGTGAGCTACCGAGTGGCTAGGACAGGCAAGCCCCATGCTATTGTGGAGGACTTAATTCTTCCTGCTGCCGCAGATATGGCTGGGACAATGTTGGGGGAAAAGGCCAAAAAAACTATACAGACGATACCTTCATCAAACAACACTGTTTCACGACGCAACAGTGACACAGCAGGAGATGTTTTGAAACAATTACTGCTTCGCATACAAGCCAGTGAATTCTGTGCATTACAGCTGGATGAGTCAACCGACATGGCGGGCCTGGTAAAGCTGGTATATATCTGTTACGTTTATGGGGGGTCAATTAAGGAAGACATCCTCTTCTGCAAACCACTGCAAACCAGGACAACAGGAGAGGATATTTTTAAAGTACAGGACAGCTTTGTGACATCAAATGGACTTTCGTGGTGAAGATGTGTTGGTATACACTACCGTTCAAAAGTTTGGGGTCACTTAGAAATGTCCTTGTTTTTGAAAGAAAAGCAATTTTTTGTCCATTAAAATAACATCAAATTGATCAGAAATACAGTGTAGACATTGTTAATGCTGTAAATGACTATTGTAGCTGTAAACGGCAGATGTTTAATGGAATATCTACATAGGCGTACAGATGCCCGTTATCAGCAACCATCACTCCTGTGTTCCAATGGCACATTGTGTTAGCTAATCCAAGTTTATCATTTTAAAAGGCTAATTGATCATTAAAAACCAATTTTGCAATTATGTTACCACAACTGATAACTGTTCTGATTAAAGAAGCAATAAAACTGGCCTTCTTTAGACTAGTTGAGTATCTGGAGCATCAGCATTTGTGGGTTGGATTACAGGCTCAAAATGGCCAGAAACAAAGACCTTTCTTCTGAAACTCGTCAGTCTATTCTTGTTCTGAGAAATGAAGGCTATTCCATGCGAGAAATTGCCAAGAAACTGAAGATCTCGTACAACGCTGTGTACTACTCCCTTCACAGAACAGCGCAAACTGTCTCTAACCAGAATGGAATGGGCTGCGCTCAGAGTATCCTACCCTTGGCAAATCGCGCTGTTAAGACACTGATGCCCTTTGCAACCACGTACCTATGTGAGAGTGGATTCTCGGCCCTCACTAGCATGAAAACTAAATACAGGCACAGACTGTGTGTATAAAATGATTTAAGACCGAGACTCTCTCCAATAGTTATTCACAATTTTCGATGAACAAATATAGTCATATGTAAGATGGCTAAATAAAGAGCAAAATTATTATTTGTGCCCTGGTCCTATAAGAGTTCTTTGTCACTTCCCATGAGCCGGGTTGTGACAACACACTCTTATGTTTTAATAAATGAATTGTATAGTGTGTGTGTGGCAGGCTTACAATGATGTCAAAAAAACATTTGAGAGTGCGCTGACCGTGGTGCTAGAGGGGGTACGCAGCTGGAGGTTGAATGTTTGAAGGGGTCCGGGACTATAAAAAGTTTGGGAACCACTGATCTAGACTATAGTCAAACCATTTAATCTTGGAGTTACACTGTTGTATAGTATTGGCTACGTTATCTTATATTGATAAGCAGTGGTGAGCTACTGATCTCTGACTGGGCGGCAGGTAGCCTAGTGGTTAGAGCGTTGGACTAGTAACCGAAAGGTTGCAAGATTGAATCCCCGAGCTGACAAGGTAAAAATCTGTTGTTCTGCCCCTGAACAAGGCAGTTAACCCACTGTTCCTAGGCCGTCATTGAAAATAAGAATTTGTTCTTAACTGACTTGCCTAGTTAAATAAAGGTACATCTTTTTTTTTACAGCAGACAAATGGATAAGTAGGTGATGAGGGGAGGTTAAGACTCACCAGTTGTTCCACCTGGCTGGCAGAGCAGAGGAACAGTCTCTCATTCAACCCCAGAGAGGTGTAGACTGCTGTGGTATCCAGCTTCAGCTGAGTCCTGTCTGATACAGCAAACACAAACCATTTAACACAGCTCACAGACACACCCCAACGTATCAACACTCACTGAGCGCTACACATTCTTTCAATAAAACATACCTTAATATCACATTTACATATTACAAAAACTTGAACATGTACATACACTACCGTTCAAAAGTTTGGGGTCACTTAGAAATGTCCTTGTTTTTGAAAGAAAAGCAATTTTTTTTGTCCATTAAAATAACATCAAATTGATCAGAAATACAGTGTAGACATTGTTAATGTTGTAAATGACTATTGTTGCTGGAAACGGCAGATTTTTTATGGAATATCTACATAGGCATACAGAGGCCCATTATCAGCAACCATCACTCCTGTGTTCCAATAGCACATTGTGTTAGCTAATCCAAGTTTATCATTTTAAAAGGCTAATTGATCATTTGAAAACCCCTTTTGCAATTATGTTAGCACAGCTGAAAAATGTTGTTCTTATTAAAGAAGCAATAAAACTGGCCTTCTTTAGACTAGTTGAGTATCTAGAGCATCAGCATTTGTGGGTTCAATTACAGGCTCAAAATGGCCAGAAACAGTGATCTTTCTTCTGAAACTCGTCAGTCTATCCTTGTTCTGAGAAATGAAGACTATTCCATGTGAGAAATTGCCAAGAAACTGAAGATCTCGTACAACACTGTGTACTACTCCCTTCACAGAACAGCACAAACTGTCTCTAACCAGAATGGAAAGAGGAGTGGGAGGCCCTGGTACACAACTGAGCAAGAGGACAAGTACATTAGAGTGTCTAGTTTGAGAAACAGATCGAACCCACAAATGCTGATGCTCCAGATACTCAACTAGTCTAAAGAAGGCCAGTTTTTTTGCCGGACAACAGTTTCCAGCTGTGTTAACATAATTGCAAAAGGGTTTTCAAATGATCAATTAGTCTTTTAAAATGATAAACTTGTACAACATTAACAAAGTATACACTGTATTTCTGATCAATTTGATGTTATTTTAATGGACAAAAAAATGTGCTTTTCTTTCAAAAACAAGGACATTTCTAAGTGACCCCAAAATGTTGAACGGTAGTGTATATAAAATCGTAACGTTATGAATAGTGTTGTACCAAGTCTATTAACTGATAGGGAACTAAAATCTAATTTATGCTCGATCTGAAAATGTGGTTGGAGGCTTCGTATGGAGGGTGTGACACAATAGCAAAGCCTCCGGAGGCATGCAGAGGCCAAATCAAGCTCCGTACTGCATCGCTGTGCGCCTCGCTAATTTTGTAACGATACAGAGGGCTCCGTATAGTTCCACATTGGCATGATTGGTTGACAGTAGGTGAGGGTGGGAGGTCCTGTATAAACACAACATCCTTCACAACAGCTCTGTGCTGCTCCGCGAAGAGCAAGAAGTATGAATGCCCTGACTTCTGCAGAGGCCGTATCACCGTAAATGCTGCACGGCCAATACAGATGTTGGATTGACCATGCAGCGCCTTTATTGCATATCCTGTACAGTTGTATCTTAGAAAAGGGATTCAAATTGCTTCCAGATGACATGAAGAGCCACCCACCTCCCATGGAATTCATTTTGACCAGGACGTGGTCTCCTCCTGGGTTTATCAGCGATGACATCACTTCCTGAACAGAGCTGTTCACCGGCAGCATCAGAGTGACTGATGTATGGTCTGGCCGAAATATCTCATACAATACTAGGAAACACAGAGACATGGGAGAAGACATTTTGGCATTAAAATAAAGTATAGAAACAATAATTAATACCGACCAATCTGTAAGTGCCTTTCATGGTTACAGTGGGGCATGGTTACAATGGTTAACCAATAGCAATAAACAGTAAAACATTTAGCCTTTTGTGTCATTATAGAAAAGGTATAGTTCAAGACATTACCATACTATTCAAGACGTAGTTATTATCATGCTATGGTTGACATTACTCGTAGTAGTCTCACTGACCTTTGTCCTGTGATCTGATTGGCAGGCACTTCCCTACTGGCTCCTCACAACTAGAGAACCAGTCAAACTGATGGTGACAAACAACACACAGAATACATCAGCCACAAGTGTGGCTTTTAATTTTTCTATGTTTTTTATGCTTTTATATCTTTTAGCTCAGAGAGGCATTATATGCTGTCTACTTTTCCAGAATTTCTGAGGACTTGCATTGTTCTGTTATCTCACAATCTGCCTAAGTAAATGGGGCATGTAATGTGGTAATAACCAGAGGAGCAGAAGTACACTACAAGACCAGACGTACAGTTGAAGTCAGGTGTTTACATACACCTTAGCCAAATACATTTAAGCTCCGTTTTTCACAATTCCTAGTAAAAATTACCTGTCTTAGGTCAGTTAGGATCACCACTTTATTTTAAGAATGTGAAATGTCAGAATAATAGTCGAGAGAGTGATTTACTTCAGCTTTTATTTCTTTCATCACATTCCCAGTGGGTCAGAAGTTTACATACACTCAATTAGTATTTGGTAGCATTGCCTTTAAATTGCTTAACTTGGGTCAAACGTTTGGAGTAGCCTTCTACAAGCTTCCCACAATAAGTTGGGTGAATTTTGGCCCATTCTTCCTGACAGAGCTGGTGTAACTGAGTCAGGTTTGTAGGATCCTTGCTGGCACACGCTTTTTCAGTTCTGCCCACACATTTTCTATGGGATTGAGGTCAGGGCTTTGTGATGGCCACTCCAATACCTTGACTTTGTTGTCCTTAAGCCATTTTGCCACAACTTTGGAAGTATGCTTGGGATCATTGTCCATTTGGAAGACCCATTTACGACCAAGCTTTAACTTCCTGACTGATGTCTTGAGATGTTGCTTCAATATATACACATAATTTTCCTTTCCTCATGATGCCATCTATTTTGTGAAGTGCACCAATACCTCCTGCAGCAAAGCACCCCCACAACATGATGCTGCCACCCCCGTGCTTCACGGCTGGGATGGTGTTCTTTGGCTTGCAAGCCTCCCCTTTTTCCTCCAAACAAAACGATGGTCATTATGGCCAAACAGTTCTATCAGACCAGAGGACATTTCTCCAAAAAGTACCATCTTTGTCCCCATGTGCAGTTGCAAACCGTAGTCTGGCGTTTTTGTGGCAGTTTTAGAGCAGTGGCTTCTTCCTTGCTGAGCGGCCTTTCATGTTATGTCAATATAGGACTCGTTTTACTGTGGATATAGATACTTTTGTACCTGTTTCCTCCAGCATCTTCACAAAGTCCTTTGCTGTTGTTCTGGGATTGATTTGCACTTTTCGCCCCAAAGTACGTTCATCTCTAGGAGACAGAACGCGTCTCCTTCCTGAGCGGTATGATGGCTGCGTGGTCCCATGGTGTTTATACTTGCGTACTATTGTTTGTACAGATGAACGTGGTACCTTCAGGCGTTTGGAAATTGCTCCCAAGGATGAACCAGACTTGTGGAGGTCTACAATTTTTTTTCTGAGGTCTTGGCTGATTTCTTTTGATTCCCCCATGATGTCAAGCAAAGAGGCACTGAGTTTGAAGGTAGGTCTTGAAATACATCCACGGGTACACCTCCAATTGATTCAAATGATGTCAATTAGCCTATCAGAAGCTTCTAAAGCATGACATCATTTTCTGGAATTTTCCAAGCTGTTTAAAGGCACTGTAAATTTAGTGTATGTAAACTTCTGACCCACTGGAATTGTGATACTGTGAATTGTAAGTGAAATAACCTGTCTTTAAACAATTGTTGGAAAAATTACTTGTGTCATGCACAAAGTGGATGTCTTAACCGACTTGCCAAAACTATAGTTTGTTAACAAGAAATGTGTGGAGTGGTTGAAACGAGTTTTAATGACTCCAACATAAGTGTATGTAAACTTCCAACTTCAACTGTATGTGGACACTTGCTCGTCGAACATCTCATTCCAAAATCATGGGAATTAATATGGAGTTGGTCCCCCCTTTCCTGTTATATCAGCCTCCACTCTTCTGGGAAGGCTTTCCACTAGATGTTGGAACTTTGCTGCGGGGACTTGCTTCCATTCAGCCACAAGAGCATTAGCGAGGTCGGGCACTGATGTTGGGCGATTAGGCCTGGCTCACAGTCGGAGTTCCAATTCATGCCAAAAGTGTTTGATGGGCTTGAGGTCAGGGCTCTGTGCAGGCCAGTCAAGTTCTCACACACCAATCTCGACAAACCATTTCTGTATGGACATTGCTTTGTTCACGGGAGCATTGTCATGCTGAAACAGGAAAGGGCCTTCCCCAAACTTTTGCCACAAAAATTTGCACAGAATCGTCTAGAATGTCATTGTACGCTGTAGCCTTAAGATTTCCCTTCACTGGAACTAAGGGGCCTAGCCCAAAGCATGAAAAACAGCCCCAGACCATTATTCCTCCTCCACCAAATTTTACAGTGTGCACTATGCATTGGGGCAGGTAGCGTTTTCCTGGCATCCACCAAACCCAGATTCGTCTGTCGAACGTTTCCACTGTTCCAGAGTCCAATGGTGGTGAGCTTTACACTACTCCAGCTGACGCTTGGCATTACGCATGGTGATTTTAGGTTTGTGTGCGGCTACTTGGCCATGGAAACCAATTTCATGAAGCTCCTTGTGCAGTTCTTGTGCTGACGTTGCTTCCAGAGGCAGTTTGGAACCCGGTAGTGAGTGTTGCAACCGAGGACAGGCGATTTTTAAGCGCTACGTGCTTCAGCACTCGGCTGTCCCGTTCTTTGAGCTTGTGTGGCCTACCACTTCGCAGCTGAGCCATTGTTGCACCTAGAAGTTTCCACTTCACAATAACAGCATTTACAGTTGACCGGGGCAGCTCAAGCAGGGCACAAATTTGACAAACTTACTTTTTGGAAAGGTGGCATCCTATGATGGTGCCACATTGAAAGTCACTGAGCTCTTTAGTAAGGCCATTCTACTGGCAATGTTTGTCTATGGAGATTGCATTGCTGTGTGCTCGATTTTAAACACCTGTCAGCAATGGGTGTGGTTGAAATAGCCAAATCCACTAATTTGAAGGGGTGTCCACATACTTTTGTATATATAGTGTATGTGTGCGTGTGATCTTTATTGAGCATGTACTCTCGTGGACAGTCTACTAAAACATAACTTCAGAATTTGACCAAATTACGCAGGATTTTAGTTCTGGGTTAACCAAGATTATTCATTATAAGCATATTATTATTATAAAGTAACTTACTCTTGCCAGTGCCCCAAAACCATTTTCCAGCCTGGAAAGATATTGAAAAATACAAAAATGCAAAATTATTTGCATTAGAATCTACATGCTAGAAATACTCCCATCATCCTGGTTACAATACTTCATAATGTTAACAATGTGGCTGCTTCAGCTTCTGTCAATTGAACACTAGTCCGTCTCTTCATCAGGACGAGCTAGATGCCTTGTTTTGGTAGACAGATAAAAAAATACACTGCCATAAATGTTGGGTATGTGAGCCTCTCAAAATGTGAGTACAGTACATAGAAATAGATATAACTTAAGTTACACATTACTGAAGTCACACCATTAATATCCAATCCAACCAATGACATATAACAGGTATCTTGACCTTTGACCTCATTCATTCACCTGGTCGATATTCTATATGACAGACTGACTGGGTGATGTGTTCATACTCACACTCTGGTTCTCCTCCTGTCTCTGAGCTGCTCTCTCAGCATACTGGACAGACGGGAGTCATCTGACACCTCTTTCCTCAGCGTCTGTCATGCATACAATATGTTCTATATTATCTACTTTTCAGAGCCTTATATTTGGATAAATAACATTAATATAAGACTGCTATTTTTGATCCTGTGTAGATAATCTACAGATGTAGGATCTTCATTTGATCACTCATTTGTTGCTGAGAATTTTTCTGCACAGCAGGAAATGTAAACTTGTAATGTATTCAGAGTTTACAAAGGCTTCTAATTTCCACTTTAAAATGTCGGTCTTGATTTGCCCTAACGAAAAATGTATCAACCCCTGCAACAATTTTTTCATTAATTAATATCCACATAATTCACATTTTCTGTTGCTGTAGCAAACTGTCTCAAATTAAGATCCTACATCTGTATATATCTGTACATACACATAATATCTGTGTGTGTTCATAGAGAAGCCCACTACCACCCTCACTCACCTCCAGGAAGTCAACAGCGATGGGGTCGTCTTTGAGCATCTGGCTGAACAGCGCCACCCACTGGCCAATCAGCTTCACTATCTTCTGCTTAGTGTTGAGGGCGTAGGCTGCCTTCTCCAGCTCTGAGCCCTCAGACGGCTCAGCATGGTAAGTGCACTCAGGGTTAAGGAAAGGAACCTACCCATCTGACCAACAACTTAACACAGCTATTCTAGACCTAGATCACTGTCTGAGTTCCTGTCGACTGAAGAGACACTAGTCTGTTTCTTCAGTTTGAGGAGCTGGATGCTTTGGTTAAATTATGTTAATTTATTTAATTTAATAACATTTAAAACTTTTCATTTTGTTTTTGGCAGACCAATTAAAAATACTCCCACAAATGGTGGGTATGTGATCCACTTAAATCAAAATGTATTGGTCACGTACACATATTATGCAAATTTTATCGCAGGTGCAGCGAAATGCTTATGTTTGTAGCTCCAACAGTGCAGTATACCTAAGAACACAAAACAATCGACACAAATCCCCCCCCCCCCAATTTTTTTTTTTATGAAGAAAAAATAAATCAGCACGAGCAATGTCAGAGTCCAGAATATACAGTGCATTCGGAAAGTATTCAGACCTCTTGACTTTTTCCACATTTTGATACTTTCCAGCCTTATTCTTAAATGGATTAAAAAATATATATATCCTCAATCTAAACACAACACCCAATAATGACAACGGGACAATTTTTTTTTTTTTTTATGTTTGCAAATGTATTTTAAATAAAAAACAGAAATACCTTATTTACATAAGTATTCAGACCCTTTGCTATGAGACTGGAAATTGAGCTCAGGTGCATCCTGTTTCCATTGATAATCCTTGAAATGTTTAATTGTGTCACGCCTGCTTCCGCTCTCCCCAGCATTACGCACTCCTGCCATCAGTATATACACCTGCCTTTCCCTGTCACGCGCATCAGCGATTATTGGACTCACGTGGACTCAATCTCCTCTGTCATTACCTTCCCTATATCTGTCTGGTTCCCTGCTCTATTCACTGTGCAGCATTACTTGTCATATGTGCTTGTTTATTTGTGTGCTGACACTGTTCCTGGTTTGTTGCCTGTCTGTTTTGTATTAAATGTCAACTCCCCGTACCTGCTTCTCATATTTAGCGTCAGTCCTTACAGATTGGAGACTGTGGTAAATTCAATTGATTGGACATGATTTGGAAAGGCACATACCTGTCTATATAAGGTCCCATAATTGACAGTGCATGTCAGAGCAAAAACCAAGCCATGAGGTCAAAGGAATTGTCCGTAGAGCTCAGAGACAGGATTATGTTGAGGCAAAGATCTGGGGAAGGGTACCAAAACATTTATGCAGCATTGAAAGTCCCCAAGAACACAGTGGCCGCCATCATTCTTAAATGGAAGAAGTTTGGAACCACCAAGACTCTTCCTAGAGCTGGCCGCCCGGCCATACTGAGCAATCAGGGGAGAAGGGCCTTGGTCAGGGAGGTGACCAAGAACACGATGGTCACTCTGACGGAGCTCCAGAGTTCCTCTGTGGAGATGGGAGAACATTCCAGAAGGACAACCATCTCTGCACCACTCCACCAATCAAGCCTTTATGGTAGAGTGGGCAGACAGAAGCCACTCCTCAGTAAAAGGCACATGACAGCCTGCTTGGAGTTTGCCAAAAGTCTCAGACCATGAGAAACAAGATTCTCTGGTCTGATGAAACCAAAATTAAACTCTTTGGCCTGAATGCCAAGCGTCACGTCTGGAGGAAACCTGGCACAGTGAAGCATGGTGGTGGCAGCATCATGCTGTGGGGATGTTTTTCAGCGGCAGGAACTGGGAGACTAGTCAGGATCAAGGGAAAGAAGAACGGAGCAAAGTACAGAGAAATCCTTGATGAAAACCTGCCCCAAAGTGCTCAGTACCTCAGACTGGGGCGAAGGTTCACCTTCAAACAGCACAACGACCCTAAGCACACAACCAAGACAACGCAGGAGTGGCTTCGGGACAAGTCTCTGAATGTCCTTGAGTAGCCCAGCCAGAGCCTGGACTTGAACCCAAACGAACATCTCTGGAGAGACCTGAAAATAGCTGTGCAGCAATGCTCCCCATCCAACCTGACAGAGCTTCTCTGCAGAGAAGAAGGGGAGAAACTCCCCAAATACAGGTGTGCTAAGCTTGTAGCGTCATACCCAAGAAGACTCAAGGCTGTAATCACTGCCAAGGGTGCTAAAAACAAAGTATTGAGTAAAGGCTCTGAATACTTATGTAAATGTGATATTTCCATGTACCAGTACGGAGAATTTTTTTTTAAATGAAATCTATGCATTCACTACTGTAAGTCGCTCTGGATAAGAGCGTCTGCTAAATGACTCAAATGTAAAATGCAAATGTTTTATTATGAGGTACTGTGTATAGATTGAAGAGAAAAAACAAACAATTGAATCAATTTTAGAACAAGGTTGTAACGTGGAAAGTCAAGGGGTCTGAATACATTCCGAATGTACTGTATGACCAGTGTTCAATGACTCTGTACATAGGTCAGCAGTCTCTAAGGTGCAGAGTAGAGTACCGAGTGGTAGCCGGCTAATAACAGTGACTAAGTTCAGGGCAGGGCACTGGGCGGAGGCCGGTTAGTGGTGACTATTTAACAGTCTGATAGGAGCTGGAGATAGAAGCTGTATTTCAGTCTCTCGGTCCCAGCTTTGATGCACCTGTACTGTCTCCGCCTTCTTGATGGTAGCGGAGTGAACAGGCCGTGAATCGGGGGGCCAAGACAAATTTCTGTTGCGCCTTCTTCACCACACTGTCTGTGTGGATGGACCATTTCAGGTTGTCAGTGATTTGCATGCCGAGAAAGTGAAACTTTTCACCCTTTCCATGCCGAGAAACGTGAAGCTTTTCACCCTCTCCACTGCAGCCCCGTTGATGTGGATGGGGGTGTGCTCTCTCTGCTGTCTCCTGAAGTCCACAATCAGATCCTTCATTTTGTTGACGTTGAAGGAGAGGTTATTTTCCTGGCACCCCTCCGCCATGGCTGTCTCGTCATTGTTGTTAATCAGGCCTACCACTGTTGTATCGTCTGCAAACTTGATGATTGAGTTGGAGACGTGTGTGGCTACGCAGTCATGGGTGAACAGGGAGTACAGGAGGGGGCTGAGCAAACACCCTTGTGGGGCCCCCGTGTTGAGGATCAGCGTGGCGGAGGTGTTGCTGCCTGGGGTTGGCCTGTCAGGAAGTCCAGGACCAAGTTGCACAGGTCGGGGTTCAGACCCAGGGCTCCAAGTTTAGTGATGAGCTTGAAGGGCACTATGGTGTTGAAGGCTGAGCTATAGTCAATGAACAGCATTCTTACATAGGTATTCCTCATGTCCAGATGGGATAGGGCAGTGTGCATTGCGATGGCGATTGTGTCATCCGTGGATCTGTTGGGGCGGTATGCAAATTTATAGCTCACATTCCTCATGAGCGGTGGTGCCCACGTTGGCGGCTCTGTATTTTCCTCGAATAAGGTGTTTAGCCTGTCCAGGAGTGAGTCGTCGGTTTCCTCGACATGGCTGGCTTCCCATTTATAAGAACAAATTGTTGTGTCTTTATAGAGACAAAATGTAAATGCTAGATTCTAGTAGATTTCGGAGGTGGAACTGCGTTAGAGCTGTCAAATGTGTCAAATCCACAAGTGGCTCCTTGCTTTATCTTATCACGGACACTACTATTGGATGCAACGAAACCACACATTTTTTATAATCTGAGAAATCCCATGCAGCCATGTTAGAAGTTCATGCATCTGTATTACAAGTTCAAGCACTTGAATGCCTGATATTCTATGTTCTACACCTCGATTAGACTGAAAACATGCATTAGCCTACACTTTCTGCTACCGTTTTGAGCTTCTAACGCGGTAGGGATAATAAGGAAAGGGGTGGTTTGTGACACACAAGATCAGCCCATAGGGGCGGCAGTGGTTAGAGTGTTGGGCCAGTAACCGAAAGGTTGCTAGATCGAATCCCCGAGCTGACAAATTAAAAATCTGTCGTTCTGCCCCTGAACAAGGCAGTTAACCCACTGTTTGGCTGTCATTGTAAATAAGAATTTGTTCTTAACTGACTTGCCTAGTTAAATAAAGGTTAAATAAAAACATTTAAAATACCGCAGTCACAGTGCCAAAACATCTGCTATAAGGATGTCTGCCAATGCTGGTTAACACTTGATCTGATTGAATTGAGGCATAGTAAATAGAAATAAACACAACAACTTATGGCATTGTCATCATTATCACACCTACATCATCATAAAGGATATTGCTGTTGTAGGGCCGGGCAGAGCTGGCTGGAGGGCATGAAGACCCTGTGGGTCAGTAGGAAGTCGCTCACGCAGGGATCTGTAGGCACACAGACAGAACAACACATAACACACTAACAAGGCCTAATGGCATTATGTGTCCCTCCCGCAGTCCCCGTGCTTCCTACCTGAAAACACAGGAACAATTTGAGTCATCTGATGTTGGCTTTTAGCGGACATAAAATAAATAGCCAGGAATGTGACTGACCTGATTCTGCCTGTTGTTTTCTGTCATTGTTGGCTGTTTCATGTGAATGACCCAAACAAACAGTTCCCATAAAACTATCTTTAAAGTTTGGCTGTGGATTCAGAGGTGAAGCTACTGTATGTTCATCCTGGTCACCAGATTGCTCACTATAGTGTGTCTTAAAAGAGGTACTCCTGTTCTTTGAACATAAAACAGTGGGAGTATGTCAGTGGTCTACTGACATAGAGGGGTCCAGCCACTATAGTAGAGAGATGTTTGGACTAAGGCAAGCCATACAGAATCATACCTATAGCATCATACCTACAGTATCATACCTATAGCATCATACCTACAGTATCATACCTACAGCATCATACCTATAGCATCATAGCTATAGCATCATACCTACAGTATCATACCTACAGTATCATACCTATAGCATCATACCTATAGCATCATACCTACAGTATCATACCTATAGCATCATACCTATAGCATCATACCTATAGCATCATACCTATAGCATCATAGCTATAGCATCATACCTATAGCATCATACCTACAGTATCATACCTATAGCATCATACCTACAGTATCATACCTACAGTATCATACCTATAGTATCATACCTATAGCATCATACCTACAGTATCATACCTATAGCATCATACCTACAGTATCATACCTACAGTATCATACCTATAGCATCATACCTATAGCATCATACCTACAGTATCATACCTATAGTATCATACCTATAGCATCATACCTATAGCATCATACCTACAGTATCATACCTATAGCATCATACCTACAGTATCATACCTACAGTATCATACCTATAGTATCATACCTATAGCATCATACCTACAGTATCATACCTACAGCATCATACCTACAGTATCATACCTACAGTATCATACCTATAGTATCATACCTATAGCATCATACCTACAGTATCATACCTACAGTATCATACCTACAGTATCATACCTATAGCATCATACCTATAGCATCATACCTACAGTATCATACCTATAGCATCATACCTATAGCATCATTGCCATTAGTATCCAACTTCACTGTCTCAAGCAGGTGTTCTAGGATCTTCTCTGGTGTTCCAGACATCACCGTATACCTGTGTGTTTGTGGGAGAGGGAGACAGAGAGAGAGAGAGGAGAGAGAGAGAGAGAGAGAGAGAGAGAGAGAGAGATAGAAAAAGAAGACAGGAAGAGGAAGAAAGTATAGGTATGTGTGTAGGCGTGTAGAGAGCAACAGGCAGACACTTTACTAAAGAGGCAGTCAGTCAGCATCACCAGCATCACATTCATTAAACCCAACGTTTGTTAAAACACTTGAGGTGAGATAAAGTGCAGTCCATTCAACTGAACAGGGTTGAAGTCCATTTCTGTGTTGAATCAACAATAGGTGAGCAGGTAACTGCCACAATTAACAACACTGTCCACAAAAATGGTACTGAAACGTGTTACACTCTACAGCAAAGAAATGTGTTTACATGACATTGGATTAACGCCTTGGATGAGTGTGTTCATTTAGGTTGAATGAAGAATCTAAAGTGCTTGTTTAACTATTGTTATACAGTATGCTGTATGAGAGGTGTGCGTGCCTTACTTGCTGATGTTTCCTGTCCCTCCCTGATTGGTCGACTCAGCCTTCTCCAGCACCAGCACAGCTTTCCCATGTTCCTCCAGACGCACAGTGTTAGCCTCCACATCCTGAAACACAGTCATACAGACTGTGTCTACTTACACACATACTGTATGAATGCACACAGGACAGTACACATCAGTATGAATACGATATGTACACAACATCAGGCTGTGACCAAACCCACCTTGAGGATGCGTATGAAGTCCTGTTTGTCGACTCGTAGGAAGTGGCAGTTGTCCTCTCTCAGGATGATGGTGGCTGCTCTGGGAGCATCGTTCACCAGGGCCAGCTGCCCAAAGTCTTCTCCCTCATGTAACGTCGTCACCAGACCCTGCATCACATACACGCACGTACACACACACACAAGGTATAAGTATGTAACTGTAAGTACAGTGTGAATACAATTCAAATGTAGTATTCAAATATTTATCAAAAGTGTGCATACTAAAGAATTGTGAACAAATAAGATACTTGGGGTAATGGCCTTACCTTTCCATGTGTGATGACATTGACTGAGCCCTTCCAGATGATGTACCAGGAAGTACCTTTGTCTCCCTGACTGAACACTGAGAAACACAGAGACACATAATCAGGGTTAATCACACCAGTCTCTCTCTCTCACACATCAGCATCTAAGTCAGTCATCTTCACAGGTAATGATGTACCAAAGGGCACTAAGTCCAGTGGTGGAAAAAGTACTCAATTGTCATACTTGAGTAAAAGTAATGAAACCTTAATAGAAAATTACTCAAGTAAAAGTGAAAGTCAGCCAGTAAAATACTACTTCAGTAAAAGTCTAAAAGTATTTGGTTTTAAATATACTTAAGTATCAAAAGTAAATGGAATCACTAAAATGTACTTAAGTATCAAAAGTAAAAGTATAAATCATTTCAATGTCCTTATATTAAGCAAACCAGACGGCACAATTTTCTTGTTTTTAATTTTATTTACGGATAGCCAGGGTCACACTCCAACACTCAGACATCATTTACAAACAAAGCATGTGTATTTAGTGAGTCTGTCAGATCAGAGGCAGTAGAGATGACCAGGGATGTTCTCTTGATAAGTGTGTGAATTGGACCATTTTCTTGTCAAAATGTAATGACTACTTTTGGGTATCAGGGAAAATGTATGGAGTAAAAATGACATTACTTTCTTTAGGAATGTAGTGAAGTAAATGTAAAAGTTGCCAAAAATATAAAATGTAAAGTAAAGTACAAATACCTCAAAAAACTACTTAAGTAGTACTTTAAATTATTTTTACTTATGTACTTTACACCACTGACTAAGTCCAACAAAAACGAAAGGCTGGGAGGCAAAATACTGGTGATCTGTATCTTCTTGTCCATGTTCACAAAGGTACACACGGCATTTAGGTTGACGTTTCTGTCAGGTCTGCCAACACACAGTTTCTCTGACAATCTAATGGACTGATTGTCCAAGATAAAGATGTTGAAATATTCCAGTGGGTTTCAGTTGGTTTTACATCAGTGGCAGGAATAATTAGTTATGCCTAAAGGACAGGTTAGTTGTATACTGCAGTGAGGGGGAGGATGGAAACAGAGACAGAGCATCTATAGCACTGTGGTAGTGATGTGGGCCCACCACAGTTCAAACAAACATCACAGATGACTATTACAGACTATCACACTCACATACTGTGCCTGCTTTGGCATGGGACTCAAACACCAACACTGCTGCCAACTCCTTACGCACCTACAAGAGGAAAAAGGAAAGGGAACAAGACAGTGTTGAACAGGGAGAGGTCAGAGGGAGGGGCAGTGTAAAGCTCTATGGGACATACAGTAGGGTTACTTCCTCCTCTCGGACCCAGATTAAACGGATTCCTGGATTTAAAACCACTTTTGATACTCTATTGAGGATTGCTTTTGCATCCCAGGAGTAGACTTAATCTGGATCCGGGAAACCGTCATCATGTGCAGGTTTGCTAGTCCACAGGAGGCTCAATCCACTTTCTAAGAACTGGGCCCATATTTAATTCACAAAGTGTCTAAGAGTAGGAGTACTGACCTAGAATCAGATCCCCCGGTCCAAATAATCTTATTCATTATGATCTATGAGGCAAAACTGACGCTGTATCAGTACTCCTACCTTGAGACTTTGAATACAGCCCATGGTGTAGCAGTTTCTTATTTCTACAGAACGTTCTGAACATCTTCTGACCAGACTCAGGCTGTATGCATCCTAAATGGCACCATATTCCCTATTACTACTTTTGACTAGAGCCCTATGTGCCTTGTTCAAAAGTAGTGCACTACATAGGGAAGAGTGTGACATTTAGGACTCAGCCAGCCCAGGGACAGAACAGGATGCTGTCACTCACGGAGGTGGAGAGATGAGCAGCAGCTTTGACATGAAGCAGCTCCTCATAGATCACTTCCAGGTCCTCAGCACTTCGCTGGCTGGGGCTACAAAGTCGAAGGGATATGGGCAGGTTACAATACTGTCGCAGGCTATGATTTAGAATAGGATGGGTTATGATAGGATAGGATAGAATACAAGTTCATTGTTCCCTTGACTTCAAGGGTAAAACAAACTTGATTCAGAAACACACTATAATAAAATGGAACTCACCATTTACGTAAAATCATGGTCAGAAGAGCATCTGGACCCATCTGGAGTAATAACGACAAACCCTCCTGCAGCTCTTCGTCTGATTGGTCCTTCTCATTGGTTGTGTGTTTCAGGTAGAGATTCTCATTGGCTGTGTGATTCAGTGCATCCTTCTCATTAGTCAAGTGGTTCAGTCCAATCTCCGAATCCAGGAAGCGGTAAAATTGAGTGTCTTTGTCATGGAAGTTTAACTCTTGCTTCACTACATTGTGATGATAGGAGACATTGAGTTTTTGTTACACTCACAGAGAGGAGTTGATTCTCACTGATCATATTTGATAATACATGATGATAATACTCTCACCCACTCTAATGAAAGTGAGGACTTGTTAAAAACAAGGACAATAACTATCACAAAATTTACAGTGACCAAAACTGCTATGGCTTGATTAAGAATTTTGAACTTTGATGAAAGAATTGCAGTTACTTTATATACACATCTAAAAGCAATCTCATTTACCATGAACAATGATTCCTTCGTCCACCAGGACTTGCCACATTCCAACTGCCTGGCTCCTTGATTGGAGGCATTTGTTTAGCTTCATCAGCCAGTCAACAAGATCTTTCCCTGAACAACATTGTCTGTAAGGAGGAGAGAGTGAGACCTCTACAAGGGAACTATACAAAGTAATAGTTATTGCAGTCATTGATATAGGAGGCCCAATACATACCTGTAGGTCTTCAGGTGATGCTTTCTGTCTCTGATCAGGTCAGGGTTACGCTCTATCAAGGCACTGTACACCACCCTGGCTGCCTTCAGAATACGATCAGACAGAAACTACAAGGGGTGAGAGCGAGAGAGAGAAAGAGAAAGAAATAGGGAGAGAGAGAGAGAGAGAGAGAGAGGGAAAGCTTATAAAATACTTGATACAAGTGAAATGTAGGCTTTGTACAAATCAAAAGATAATTGGACGATGGGTCTCTTTCTATGCTTATTATAGACACACAACCAACAATCCTTTATATGATGTGTTAAGATAGGAGATTCTAGGAATAAAGCAGAAATGTGAAATATCACAGAAGGTCTTGTTTATCAATAGAATAAGTGACAACAGTGACCTACTGCAGGCAGGAGTTAGAATGAAACGTGAAAAGCAAGTGTCAGAAAACATATCTTCTGAGAGGAGCATTATAGAAAGTAGACCATGTGTGATGTCACATACGTAACTAGTGTGAGTGGAGAGTTTTTCTTTGCGGGGGCCCTAATTGTGTGTGTGGGAGGCAAGCACACAACTAAATTCCCTCCGCATAAGAGAGAAGAGGTGGATGTCACTTGGCTATAGTGACAACTTTTCCTTTCTGACAGCTTTCACTTTCCTTCCACTTTCTCACGATCATTTAGAATAAAGAGTAAACACCCTTCTAATTTTACCCCCCCACTGTCTCTGTCTATGTCCTGCTCTACCACCCAAACAGGATATGGAATAAAACATTTAGAAAAAGAGTGTAAAAGCAATCAGTGATGCAGACCAAAGCTTATATAACTCACAACACATTGTGACTGTTGCTATGCTGTCTCTGTCCTACTTTTTCCTGTTAAGGCGCAACGTCCGTGACAAACTACTACATAACAATATTTACTCGATTTATTAATGAACTAGAACACTCTCTTTCACCTTCTTCTCCCTTTCTTATTTTCACTCCCTCCCACTCTGTAATTTCTTGCTCCTAAACTAGTCTTGTGATTCCACTAGTGACTCACACAGTTGCTTGTTTGTTCTTGGGCTTCTTTCAGGGCACTGTTTGTCCAAGGTGGTGGTCTTGAGATTCAGATTGAACTCAATGAACACCATTTCCTATGGCTTTTCTCTCCACTTGGCTTGGTTGTGGTATTCCAGTTTCCCTGTGAGGACCTTTTGCCTCTCTCTCCTTTCACTAGCCTGCCCTGGCCAATGGCTCTGGCTCCACGCCACTCAGGATGAAATGATTGGCTCTTGACCCGTAACTGATCTGCCGACTCAGGCCTCTGCGATGACAACATAACCTGACAGAACCTGGGGTTCTCATACAGCCAGACTCAAGTATTAAAGACCTCAGCAAAATTTCAAAGAAAGTGTTTTCAGAACCATGGACAAAGGAATGGAAGTTCATAGAGACACACCTGCTGTGTGAGAAGTTAACTGAGGGATCCTAAACCCTCCCTTCTCTTCCCCTTCATCCACCAGTTTTCTCATTGGCTGTTTTATTCAAAGACTGTAGGCATCATTCTGAACCTCTCAGCCTCTCCTCTAGCATCTGATGTGCCCCCCATTCCCAGGCCTGCAGACTGGCTCTACTGGTTGTGCTTGCTGGAGGTCACTACTATTCCCATGTGCCCTGACTGTCCCTGTGGGACCACTAGCTACCACCATGTCCTTAGGCAGGTTACCTCTGACCTTTGACACTGAGATAATAATCTCCAAATGCATAAATCCCCTATCATCATTGCAACCAGGCTGGCATTTCTACTGTGGCTGTGTACCGTTTGCTATCTTAAACACAGTGTTATTAATAAAACAGACCAAAACATAACCTTTCCTACAGTACATCCTGGGTACAGAATGTCACTTCCTAACCTTGATCATAGACAATAAAAAAGAAAGGCAGTGTGTCATTGATCCTGTATGTCTAGTTCTTCACTTGATTGTTCTGACGGCATGTGTCAGGTTACAGAGTAAACACTTTTCACACAGGTGTGCCAGTGCCAGTGAATGACATACTGTACTTACTGTAGACGTGGCCCACTCTCTCACTGCTCTCTTTGACGTTTCAGCTCCGGAAGAGATTGACTATGTGCTTTAGATAAACATTAATAAAAAAACGTCTTATTGAGACCAAGTAAAGTCTGCCTTTGATGGCTATGTCTGTGTTTGAATGG
Source organism: Salmo salar (assembly GCF_965601325.2). NCBI lineage: Eukaryota > Metazoa > Chordata > Actinopteri > Salmoniformes > Salmonidae > Salmo > Salmo salar. Next base: position 92,879,145 of record NC_138305.1, read on the forward strand.
TGTAGCATCACAAAAGGGCTTTACCCTGAACATCTGGGCCTGTTAAAACGGTTTATGGGTTGGATGTCTCTGACAATAGCTAATGTGGTCTGCGGTAATGCCCACAAAAAAAAGAATCACTGTTTGGTAACTTCATTCTTCGGGCTCAGTGAGAGTTACTGTTTTAATTAGTGAGAGTTACTGTTTAAAAGACATTTTAAAACGCAATTCCTGCAATTCTACACAGTTTCACATTACTTATTATGCATCTGTAAGCTGTTAGTGTCTTAACGACCGTTCCACAGGTGAATGTTCATTCATTGTTTATGGTTCATTGAACAAGCATGGGAAACCGTGTTTAAACCTTTTACAATGAAGATCTGTGAAGTTATTTGGATTTTTACGAATGATCTTTGAAAGACATGGTCCTGAAAGAGTGCCGTTTCTTTTTTTGCTGAGTTTATTTACCATATCAAATGGAGACAGAAACATAAACCCTTTAGTTTATCACAAGTAGACATAATTGCAAATGATTAAATCCTTCCAATAGAAATTTTAAAAAACATTTAGTTACGAATTGAACATTAATTAAATGAGTTGACTCTTCACATGGGATGATTTCACTGAACAACAAAAGAAAGGGAATATTGAATGATCGGCAATGATCCATCGCATCTGTAAAATGAAAGTCTAGAAACTAAAGCTTTGGTTGTCTTCCTCTCAGGCTTCCATATCTTCTCCCTGGACCTCCTCAATGTCCACCTCTTGAACATCAGACTCTGAAGCCTCATCTTCACTGTCACTTTCCAACCTTGTTGAGGATGGCTCAAGGTTCACTGTTATAAGCTAACTTTTTTGATGAATGTAAGCAAAATTCCAAAAATTCAAGGGCTTAACTTCACATGGAAAGATTCCGACCCTTTGCAATCCTAGTTCTTATGCTGACATTGCTTCCAGGGGCAGTTTGGAACTGTGTTGCAACTGAGGACAGATGTTTTTTATGTGCTACACGCTTCAGCCGTGAGCTTGTGTGGCCTACCAATTCGTGGCTGAGACGTTGTTTCTCCTAGAAGTTTCCACTTCGCAATAACAGCACTTACAGTTGACCAGGGCAGCTCTAGCAGGACAGAAACTTGACAAACTGACTTGTTGGAAAGGTGGCATCCTATGACGGTACCACATTGAAAGTCACTGAGCTCTTCAGTAGAGCCATTCTACTGCTAATGTTTGTCTATATAGATTGCATGGATGTGTGCTTGATTTTATACACCTGTCAGCAATGGGTGTGGCTGAAATAGCCGAATCCACTCAATTGAAGGGGTGTCCACATACTTTTGCATATATATTGTAATTAAATAACAATTAACTCGTACCCCTGCACATCGACTCAGTACTGGTACTCCTTGTATATAGCCCTGTTATTATTATGCACTGTGTATTTATTCCTCGATTCACTATCTATATTTAAAAATATATACATCTTTAGGCTGTTGCTACAGATAAGGAGTTTTCGCCCACGCCCCGCAGGAAAACTCTTTCTTAAATCTATCACACCACCAAAATTACATTCATTTCCAATGAAACGCTGCGTTTGCCTTGCAGCATTGCGTTGCAGAGGCAGTACGTTCGGTGTGAGGCATACGTTGGATTTATCAAACTGTATGTGTTGACGGCGTAACAGAAATGGTTGCAGGTGAATATTGAACTTTTGTTGCACACATGTCCAGATGATGCTGCATACCATTTTGCACCACCACAGTCACCGTCGGTGTGATCGAGGCGTAAAACGGATCCGGATCACGCTGGGCGCATGTTATTTTTACGCACACATTCACACTCCCTTTTAAGTTTTGGTCTTTACGCACCCTCTTCTGAACAGCTGAAATACAAACCCTGCGGATATTTGAAATAACATTTCAAAACATATATATTATAAAAGACTACAATCTTCTCTCTTTGTTGTAACGTATATTCTAGTTGCACAAGCAGGACGTCGTCTCTATACTTTGGAGAAAAAACAATCAGCTATTTGTGTGGGGATGTAGGCTAATCTTTATAGTTGCTGCCATATTGTAGTTTCTGAAAAATTAACTACTTTACTGTCTGCCTGCTCAGTTTAGACAATGTTTGTAACGGTGATTAAAAAAAATAACATTCAAATCGCTAATTACACTGCGTGTCTGTTACTTGCTGCGTTCCACCTCTGAGCTGCCGAACGTTCTAGGCAGCGAGCGTGTAATCCGGACCGGTAAAAATAGTCGGACAATGGGCGAGTTCGTTTTGCATTGCCCGGTGCCATAGTTATGCCGTATATGCATCGTTAGCCATATATGCTGATATTGTGGCGAGAGTAAATAGGGGCATGTAACTCAGCAGTTTATAAGAACATGAAATCGCTAGACTGCCTGTTTGTGTCGTGCTTATGTTTGCAATACTGACAACAGCGTTTGTACGAACATGTCGATAATGTATTTCTCGGCATGTACTGTAGCCTACTCTCCTTCTGAAAAACTGTACATCGCGCTTATGTTTACTGAGGCATGGGATGCAATAGTTAGAAAGAACAGCGTTGTGTACAACATGTAGTTCGTAGGAAATCGTGTGTATGCTTTGTAGCCTACTGAGGGAATGAAATAGTTCGAACAGTGTTGTATACAACACGAAGTTTGTAGTCCACACCAGAGACCAGACAAAGACGACCAACGTGAGGTGGGGGCAGCGGAGCACTCAGCACAGTAGCTATGTAGGCAGCGGAGTGGGCACTCAGTAATTAAAAAATAAATAAATAAACACTTCCAGGGGGACCACAAACAAATAAATGAATCACTGAGTGTGGTGTGTGGGTTTACTGAACTACTTCCTCTTGTCTGTGTTAAACGCTATAGTTTCCACTACTGTATGAAAGTTTCCTCTGTGGGTGAGTCTACAGTCTCCCTCTGTGCTGTGACCTTGGTGGGCTGTGTTGCCTTGAGGTTCTCTCTGGAACATGACTATCTGGAGGGAGACGTGTAGCATCACGAAGGTGGGCAGAGAGGAGCTGTAGACAAGACCAAGTCAGACTTTCTGAGGGGTGAAAGTTTCCCATCAGCATACTTCCTGCCCCACTTCAGAAATACCTTGCAACAGCACTGGATTTTTAATATATATATTTTTTTACTTCAAACAGGATGTGACAATTTAGGTCAAAAGCTCTTATGACCAGTACTTGCAAAAGACATGACGGCATTGATAAGAAGTGTTTTAACTGTGTGTCCTGTATGTGAATATACCTAGCACCAAACCCAAACCACCAGACATCAATCCCCATCTCGATCATTATTAGATAGTAGGTGCAGTGCTCTACTGACTTGGAATGTGTTTCTTTACATTACATTTACATTGTTTCTATAGACTCCACTGCTCAAGCAGTGATGGAAGATATTAGAAACACAAAAGTAACAGGTTCAGCAGTTACAGAGGATGCCAATGCTGTACCTCTGTACATCAATAGAGGCTGGCACAATGCCACATAAAACTGCCCTGGAGAAAAGGTTAGTTGGGAATACAGCCTGAAGGCAGGGCCATGTCTGTTGTCATCACGTTGTGGTTGGCATATAATTGAGATTACTAAAATTGTTGTAGAATGTCATGCAGGGCTGTGCACAGACCTTTCAGGGGACAGGTGCTCAAAATAAAAAAAGGCACATTTTTTACATCGGGAAAAGAGGGTAGGCTATCAGTTGATCACTGATTTTTATTGATGTAAATCTGCTAGCTTGATAAATCGCAGTTAGTAAAAAAATGATCTTCAATGATCTTAAACACACTAAATTAATTGGGTAAAGTGTTATGAAATGTAATGTCATGTAATATTTTAAATTGTATATAACTACCTTAATGCTGCTGGACCCCAGGAAAATAAGATGCTGCCTTGTCAAATAAAATACAAATAATAACTTCATAATATATCCTAATTTTCATAATGTTCTAGCTCATGATATATGGCTAGCTTGCTGGCTAGTGGCTTGTGTGGATATTTTAGTATATGGTGGTTAGAGTCGATACTACCTGTGTTCAGTGTCAATCGGGAGGTACCTGAACTAAAGTGAGTGAGAGAGGAACATAACCTGGGGAGCTCTGAGGAACCAGAAGAAAGAACTAGTGGCATAGAGCAGTAGAGAAGAGGCGCTTACAGAAGTTGCACACATGGGGACCAGCTAAGATAGTTTTGCATCTCATGCAATTCTATGTCATTTAACATGCCTGGAGACTTTGACAGAATCTATTTTAAAACCCCACAAACTATCTAAATGACAGGCTACTTAGACACTGACAAACGGAGAATCTGACATCAATAAAAACAACCTCATCTTGAATCCATCAATAGCCTCGGCCTAGGTGTGTGGAGACACATATTGTACAATATGAGGAGGAAATTATAGTCCTAAAAAAGCTTTCCAGTTTCACTGACTCACCCAATGATGTGCAGCTCACTCTCAGGCGAGTGCCAAAAGCCTACCTCTCCTCTGTTTTACTTTGTAAAACAATGCTCGCTCAATATGCCTACTATAAAACTTCAATTAATAGCCCGGGTGTTTATTTGCTTAAATCACTGAACACAACAGGTGCTTATTAGAGACAGGCTTCTATTTGAGCCAGCAATCTATTTCCTTAATGCGCACAGCTTTTGCTTATTTGGATATGTAATTGTTTAATGAATTATATTTTGAAAAAAATATCATTCTCTTTGAATGTGCATTTCTGGGGGTCTGTACTCCAGAAGTTATTGACTGTTTTTGTGCTTGCCAGTTAACTAGCAGTTCTCAGCTGTTAGCAGCCAATGGCTAGCAGTTTCTTTCTGGGAGAAAAACGAATAATTGCCATAATTTTTTCAAGTCATTACTGAATTACTTAATGTAGCAAATCAAACATTAAACCTAAAAAATGTATGGTAACCTCATAAACAATGCATATAGACCAGTGGGGGCTGCTGAAGGGGAGGACGGCTCATAATAATGTCTGGAACGGCGCTAATGGAATGGCATGAAAACCTGGAAACCATGTGTTATATGTATTTGATACCATTCCACCTATTCCGCTCCAGCCATTATCATGAGCCCGTCCTCCCCAATTAAGGAGCCACCAACCTCCTGTGATATAGACCTGGTGTTTATTTGAAGCAGGTGTTTATTTGCTGAAATGTATGCCATTGCCTGGCTATTAAAAGTGACAGGCGGCTATTTGAGACCACGTTTAATTGAAGTTTTACAGCATTTGGAAGTTGATGAAATATTTTGGTAGCCTACAGCAGACAGATTAGAGTCTTCTTTTTTCAGCAGTAGCCATTTGCTTTCCAACCTGTGTTTTCCTGCGATTGTATTTGAAAAATTGCAAAAGGCCTGTTTTGTCTGCATGCTGTTCACTGACAGATTTGGTGCGCGTTCCCGACTGTAGGCTATGCCTTGTTATTAGGCTACACAACATCCACAGCTAGGCTGTGGCTAAATTATAGGACTACCCATGGTGTAGTAAGCTTTTCAGAATGATTTCATTTCTTCCTGAGCAGACAGCAGTAATTTCAGAACGTTGGTAAATTTATTAACATGTTATAGCAGCACCTCCAGCCCCCTTTCCGCGGCTATGGTTCTATAAGGAAATAAATGATGAAGTGCTGCTGTCAACCAAACTGCATATTATTGATGATATAAATGATGAAGTGTTATCAAGTGTTAAAATGTTATGCTGCTGTGGCAGTACTTCTGATATTCAAAGTAGCTAGCTTGCTACACACACTCAACGAACCAGTGACCGCATTTCAAGCCCTGCATATTTGGATAACTGGAGTGCGCAACCTCCGTATAGGGCAGACCAGAAACTGTATACAAAAAAATGTAATATATATAGAGTATATATACCACCACCCAAAAGGGGACTTGGCGAGTGAGAGGGCAAAGGGACAAGGGCTCGGGCACAGGTAGACCCCTATCTAGTAGTGCCTGATGTCATGTTTGTTTTTGGATCATCATTTTGAGGCTTAATGTATGTTGGAGATCTTATGACATGACCCAGTAATGTGGGACATCATTTGATGCAATATGACACAACATGGGCCTATCAGTAAATGTTTAACCCTAAAGACCTAAAGATTCAAGAGGTTAACTACACTACATTCAATATTTAGTGTACTTTCATTCACCATTTCCACTATGTTTCTAATCTATGGTATTTCTATGGTGTAACAGATGATTTAAGGGTGAGGTCAAAATGGCTGAAATGAATAACGTTCCTACTCAGTGACCTTGTTGTTTCTCTTCTCAGAAAGATTGTGATTCATCAGAAGATTCATCAGAAGCCAGAGCAGAATGATTTAGGACTAAGGCTAGCTGTAGGGATGTGATGTACATACAATCCAAAAAGTGTTCCAAAAGGGTTCTCGGCTGTCCCCATAGGATAACCCTTTTTGGTTCCAGGTAGAACAATTTTTTCCCCCAGGTAGAACTCTTTTTGGTTTCCATGTAGAACCCTCTTTGGAAAGGGTTTTACATTGAACCCAAAAGGGTTCTCCCTGGAACCAAAAAACTGTTCTTCAAAGGGTTCTCCTATGGGACAGCCGAAGAACCATTTTAGGTTCTAAATAGCACCTTTTTTTCTAAGAGTGTATTGTGGGCGGCAGGTAGCCTAGTGGTTAAGAGTGTTGGGTCAGTAACTGACTTGCTGGTTTGAATCCCAGAGCTGATTAGGTGAAAAATCTGTCGATGTGCCCTTGAGCAAGGCACTTAACCCTAATTGCTTCTGTAAGTCAATCTGGATAAGAACATCTGCTAAAATGTAAATGCTCTCTCTCTCTGTGTTGCTCTCACTGTCCCTGGACTGGCATACTATGTACCTGTTTCATGGTGTCCTGTGTGTCAAGAGCCTCTGGCAGGGGGGTCTATGGGAAAAAAGAAAGACATATGTACTATTAAATAATTTCACTCTCCATCATAGGTTCACATCCTGTTCAGAAGGCCTATAATATCAAGGCATTGCTGAAAAATAAGGCCTAAACACCATCCTGTAGACTAATTCCCACTTCCTCTTTTAACGTTTTATAACTCTTATTTTATGATCTACTTACAGCCTCTCTACATGTGTTCCCAAGCCAGCTGCTAAATTACATGATATAGATGGGGTCTGCTAGCTGAGGTGTCAGAGGAGTTACACAGTCACTTAACATTGGCCTTTGTTCAGGCCACTCTCTCCTGTATCTTTCCAGGTCTGGTTAACTGGTGAGTGCTTAGTGCCTTGCCTTGAGGGCTACTCAGAAGAAAAGACAGACGACGTAACATACAGGTCCTATATTTTCACTGTGTCACAGTGTGGGATCATCAGCTTAATCGATGAGAACAATAGAAATATGAAATGTGACGTTTCCCTCAGCTCCATTACTGCAGTCAGAACACTATATGGACTGGGAAAGATAGAGACGGATAAGAAGGTGATAGTGGGTAAACAGCTGTCTGCTTCAACAGACACATTTCTGTAATCTATAAAGAATATAGACGATAAAGTATTCTTCTTCCATCCCCTTTACTTCGATATTGTTCTATTTTCTTTTCTTATTATTTTACTGGATAGTGTTTCTTCTTGTCACGTCCTGACCAGTATAAGGGGTTATTTGTTATTGTAGTTTGGTCAGGCCGTGGCAGGGGTGTGTTTGTTTTGTGTTGTCGGGGTTTTTGGGTTATGTTCTATGTTTTGTATTTCTATGTTCTATTTTCTATTTTTTCTATTTTTATGTGTAGTTTATTGTTTTGACCTTCAATTGGAGGCAGCTGTTCCTCGTTGCCTCTAATTGAAGGTCCTATTTAGTAGGGGTGTTTTTCATGGGGTTTTTGTGGGTAGTTGTTCCTTGTATAGCTGTAAGCCTTACAGGACTGTTTATCGTCGTTGTTTTTGTATACGTGTGTTTTGTTTTTCCTTCTTTCTGCCAAATAAAAGAAGATGAGTATACATATTCCCGCTGCGTTTTGGTCAAATCCATACGACACCCGTGACACTTCTGTTAAGTCTGGTGTACAATGCTCCTTCTCCACGCTAACACTCCACCCTTCATTTCTGTTGACAGAGTGTGCTGGTTGTCTTCCAGCCAACCCTGTCACATGCTCCCAACCAGAGGGATTTACCCTGCTCCATTGTTAACTCCTATAAAATAGACTTACTGGAAGTCTCTCTCATGTGTGCTCTCTTGTATGCTCTGTCAATCTCAGGGCAGCAAAACCATGCCTGTAGAGGTGTCACTTCTTGGTTAATCTAGCATCACACAGACACACCTGTAGACTTTAGACACAGATTATTTTCCTTCACTCACATCTTATACAAAACTCAAGTTCTGGGAAGGCAGCAGTGGAAAATACCAGATGCCCCTGTCCCTCTTATCAAGAAGTGCCCTCCTTGCTATGTACTTCTACGAATGTGAGGCATTTTGTCCTGCTCTATCTCCAGGAGTCACCACCACCACCCCAGCTGTAGTATGCAATAAGCAGGGCCATTTTCTTTAACCTTTATTTAACTAGGCAAGTCAGTTAAGAACAAATTCTTATTGACAATGACAGCCTACCAGGGAACAGTGGGTTAACTGCCTTGTTCAGGGGCAGCACAACAGATTTTTACCTTGTCAGCTCAGGGATTCAACCCAGCAACCTTTCGGTTACTGGCCCAATGCTTTAACACTAGGCTCCTGTTGCCATTGGGGTACAGACAGGTTCTTATTAACATCTAATTATAAACAACAACTCTCTCTGTTTTCAAATGCTACCAGTGGTGGTATCTTACCACACGTATCACACATGTCTCAATTAACTACAGTTAGCTGGCTCCCAGCCAGTTTAATTGGGTCCAATGTTAGTGCATGTCGCCCATGAATTCCAGACACATCATCAGAGACACACAAGGATAATGTGGAGCCACATATGCTTTAGTAATACTGTATTGATGTTTGTCTGAACATCTACGGTAAGGTTGGACTCGAAATACTGTAAACACACCAGCAAATCAGCTCCAATTGATTTTAATTATGGAAATCTGTTCCAAAGCCATCCCACACATAATATGTGAACATTTACAAATGTAAGCAGGGTTTGAAATGATTATGTTTCAGTCAAATATCTGTTTGGGCTTCTTTCAGGTAATTTGCAGTTTACAAATTATTTGTAATTATGTTCCAGCCCCCTGACCACCTCAAGAAAAGATTGTCCTGCGGCTGAATCTAGTTGATGATCCCTGATCCAAGGCAGGTTTTTCCAAACTTGGTATTGTATGTTTAGCTTTTAGTAGACCTCCTCACTAGCAACTTTCCTACAGCAATTGCAATGAATAATCACAGGCTTTTGAAAGCATTGCTCTATTTATCTATTATAGGGTTATAGTTGTAGTTGAACCTCCAGCCAGGCACTAGTGCACCGTGGCTTTAAGAACATTAAGCACATGGACTACATTAACACATGATCATTGCCATAGGCTGTCCTATGTAATTAATCAACTATAGGCTTCTTAAAGACAAACAACATCCAAATAAACAAATAAATAAACACAAAAACTCACTTTACAAGATGATATCTATAGCTGTTCCTAAACCATTACTCACTCATTCTTACTTGTGAAGTAATAATAAGTAATATCTCCATTGAAGTCCCAATAGCACCTGGAAATATGTTGTGTCTATTCTACTCCATATTGCCAAACATACAGTGTATGTATATGTGACTTTTAAAAAAGCACCTTGTTCACTTTATGTCATATTTTTCATGAATTAAGCCTTTTCGAGGTACAATAAGGTCATCACTGACTCAGTTAACCATACAGTCTTTAAACTAGTAACTCTAGATTAGTATAATCTTCCTGACCGATTCAATAACAAAGTCAAATTTAGATCCTCCTTGAGGAACACTATTCTGAATCTTCCTGTGGCTGAGGGAACATATACATTCTTGTATCCCCTGTAAACTGAGTTGATTGAGTTGAACAATAAACAATGCACTATTAATAACCAGAGTTTAATCAAACTTTGTCTGGGTCTTTGCTACCTTCCTCTCCATACTCAAGACAATAGAGAAGTCTGCTGCTCAGTCTAACCATTCTCCACATGCTCACATGCAACGCAAGATGGGAATAATAGAGAAGGGTGGGATGGGAACAATAGAGAAGTCTGCTGCTCAGTCTAACCATTCTCCACATGCTCACATGCAATGCAAGATGGGAATAATAGAGAAGGGTGGGATGGGAATAATAGAGAAGGCTGCTGCTCAGTCTAACCTTCTCCACATGCTCACATGCAACGCAAGATGGGAATAATAGAGAAGGGTGGGATGGGAACAATAGAGAAGTCTGCTGCTCAGTCTAACCATTCTCCACATGCTCACATGCAACGCAAGATGGGAATAATAGAGAAGGGTGGGATGGGAATAATAGAGAAGTCTGCTGCTCAGTCTAACCTTCTCCACATGCTCACATGCAACGCAGGAAGCTGCTTTTGTTTTGGGGACACATACAGACTGTGTCACAGTGGATGTGGTGAGCCTTCTTCCCCCCTCTTCTTCCACCAACACAGTGTCTGACTCTTACTCCAGAGCCCCTCACTCTACACTCCTGCAGTGCACACCACCCACCCACACATCTCACACACACACCAATAGCACAGTCACACACAATCAGATACAATCAGATAAGCTCTTATGCTGAAGAAGTGCTGCAGTGTTTTGAAGTGTGATCTATATTCCCTCCTCGTGCAGTGTTTATAGTAACAGGGATGATCAGTGAAGTGTACATTGTGTGAGAAAGGTAGAGAGACAGTGCATAGTAAGTGCAGCCACTTGCAGCCACGTCAGACTTTCTGTAGAGATTGCTTTATTTCCCACCACCTTCTTTTCATCAAGTAGGCTACTGTGGCGCAGCATTACTACCTATACCGCGAGTCTCACTCTCAAAACATATCCACATAATACGCTATATTATTTATTGAAGGCCTATAGTTTACTGTGAAAACATTGCTGCCATGGGTTGGAATATTATGAACATATTTTCAGTCATAGTCATACTTTCAAAAGACAGAAAATGTTTTTATGGAGAATTATATTATGACTCATGAGCACTCACCATCCTCATCATCAGTCATCAACCATCCTAATCATCATTCATCATCATCATCATCATCACCATCATGCATTAACTTCATCATCATCAGATGAAGCTAAATGAAGCTAAATAATTCCACGTAGTAAAGACAAAAAATGATGATGATGAGTAGTGATGGTGATTATCATTATTAGGCTACAATATTATTAGCCTACTATCCTAACGTTACTGTCTTTTTACTACTTATGGAATGTAATTCTACATATAGAATATAATTTATAGCCAATAATAACATACCCAACTGATGCCTCGAATGCTCGATGTTTCCACAGAATAACGATCCGGGAAAACTCGATAATTGTAACTCCGGAACAGATGCATATTTTTTCCCAATCAAACAGAACAACTTTCCCGGTTAGTGGATCTGCGGTAATAACGCATGACGAAGACGGCACCTCCAAGCATGTCTACCCGTTACAGACTCAGGACCATTACAACAACATTGCATACTGACTCATTGCATGACCAATTTAATCCACACATGTTGCCCTTCTGTCATCAAAGCCACAAGTCTACATTATCTGTATCCGACCGGACTGCTGGTAAGGCTACTGTGTCAACATCAAAACTCAGCCAGGTCCCTTCCACCTCGCACGACGTTGCTGCCTCTGCTATGTTGAGAGACGACAACCCACTTTCAATCAGCCTCAACTCTCTCAGCACAGGCGCATGATTGTCACTTTCCGTGCGCACACTTGCTCTCAAATGATTCCCCGCTGCTCAATAAGGCATTATCATTAAAGTAATAAAAAATCGTCTGCCTCTTCAGAATGATATGATTCTCTCTTCACTGCAGCAAATTGCCTTTTTTTCACAACATTGCAGTTGCGATGGCATTTTGGGAGTCATTCCAATAGCTGATCTAAACTTTTTGTATAGCCTGCTTCTGTATGGGTCTCCAATATATTGTTTTGCTATTAGGTCAGGCCTATCTGATTCCAAAACACACCACAATGTCCAGCCTGAGCCCAGGCCTGCAGCTACAGCACAGTTTTACCTGCCAGATGAGATGGATTTAAGGAGAAGTAGGGGGCCTATATCAAATGAAAGTGTTCATGATGTTCCACAACAGCTTCAATGCACCTTGGCATGTGACACCATTCTACCACAAGAAATTCCATCATTATTTTTTGTTGTTGATGGTGGTGGAAAACGCTGTCTCAGATGCCGCTCCAAAATCTCCCATAAGTGTTCATTTGGGTTGAGATCTGGTGACTGAGATGGCCAAGGCATATGGTTTATATCATTTTCATGCTCATCAAACCATTCAGTGACCACACATGCCCTGTGGAGAGGGGCATTGTCATCCTATGGGGGCATAGCCATGGTAGCCAAAATAATGGCCTTTCCAGCATCTTTATACATGACCCTTAGCATGATGGGATGTTAATAGCTTAATTAACTCAGGAACCACACCTGTATTATTTTGTCAGTTACCTTCCACTGGGCACACACTGGTTGAATCAACGTTGATTCCACGTAATTTCAACGAAACTACCTTGAACCAACGTGGAATAGACGTTGAATTGACATATGTGCCCAGTGGGCTTTAGCTTCCCCCTGATATATAGGTGATTTTTGACATGGGCAGAATTAAGTCTCTCTCTCTCTCTCTCTCTCTCTCTCTCTCTCTCTCTCTCTCTCTCTCTCTCTCTCTCTCTCTCTCTCTCTCTCTGTATGTTCATGCGTGTGGATTGGGGTGTGTGGACACTTGTCAGGGTGACCACAGTTGTTTAGCAAACCGTACAGTAGGCTACAGACTCATGGACACAGACAGATAAACTGCCCCAGGGACAGACATATAACAACAACAGCAACAACAGGGTAGGCATGAGAAGGCTAAAGGACCATATATAAAGATGGTCTTTCTCAACTTCTCTCCCTACACATCCTACATAGAACAACTCTGCCATGAAGTCTTATGTTATGAACTAACTCACAGTTTCTTATCATTACATCATGTGTGCCACAGACATTTCATTGAACCCAGAGCATAACACACCTGTAGAATGACAATTACCGGTGCTTCCTAAGTGTGTAATATTATTCAAATGATGCGTTCTATCATACAGGATCTGTTAACTATTGATTTCAGTGTAAGTCCTTCTCTTTGTGAGGGTTATGCTTGATTTAGACTGGAAATAGTTCAATTAGAAAAGTGTCAAATTATGCTGTAGTGAATTTAACACGCCAACAATTCAGATAACACCATTCTGCTTTTAAAGATGCTCATTGGGACTTTAAGATATTCGTTTTGTTGTGGGGAATTTGGTGTTTGTGTTATGAAGAGGGAGAACTCTTGGTTGTCTCAGTGACCTGATGTATAAACATTATAAACTTACTTCCCCCTCCTCTGTTGTTATCCGTCTGGACGGCAACAGGATAGATTTGAAGAAGGTATCCATGGAGAACATGGCTGAAGCCGTCACTAGGTAAAATAAGACAGAGGGAGAGGAAAGACAATTTAATTTAGTTTCCTCTAGCAATGTTCTATCTTGGCAACATCCTTCAGAGTTCACCTGGAGGGCAGAGTTAGGAGATGTAAACCAGTAGAATGTCCGTCTGGACAGACCTTGTCCAAGATGGCACCCTATTTTCTAGTTTATAGTGCACTACTTTTGACACTAGTAGTGCACTAGTAGTGCACTATAGGATGCCATAGGGGACACACCCTAGGTCTCTCCCAGTCATTGTTCCAGCAGGGAGCAGCCCTTCCTGTGGGTGACCTTACTGAGGGTGTCACAGCCCACTCTCTGTTTATTTATCTCGACCCAGACACCAATTGTTTTTCTTCAAAGTATTTTGCAGTTTTGGATATCACCCTTCCTCACTCTATCACTGCCTCTAGAGACAGTAGGTGAGCAAGTTAAGGGTGTTCACAAAACAGGTTGCCTAGTGGTTAGGCGGTAACCGAAACAGGTTGAGGTAACCGAAATGCAGTAACCGAAATGTCGCTGATTCAAATCCCAGAGCCGACTAGGTAAACAATCTGTCGATGTGCCCTTGAGCAAGGCACTTAACCCTAATTGCTCCTGTGAGTCGCTCTGGATAAGAGTGTCTGCTAAATGACTCAAATGTAAAATGTACAACAAACATCTAACCCAAAAATAGCACCCATTAAACACTTACAGCCTATGTGAAATGTCTCATCTCTTCAAAGCAAGCCAAAAAACCTCTCCCTGTACTTCTGAGGAAAACAATCCACCTGAAAAGCAGGCAACAACAATCTCTTACCAAATATGACTTCCTGAGGACTGCAAAGGATGTTTTGCCAATCTGCGATCCTGCTTAGACAAGACCAAAAATCCCCAAACAAACTAATAAACAAAAATTTACAGTCTGCAGTGAGGACACACAGACAACATGGTAAGGAAGGCTGAGTGAGCTTCAGAGGCTCTAGTGTTTGTCTCCCTCTCACTCTCTCTTTCTCTCGCTCTATCTCCTGAATGCCTTCCAGGGACTCCACGATGCTAGTTCAAGAATCCTCACAGTGAAGAAGGAATCCAGTTTTCATTCTTATGACCTACTCAGGGAATGTCAACACGTCCGTTTGTTCGATAAGGAATAACACATGCTGTAGCTAGCTGCTAGGCTCCATCAGATAGCATCTCACAGAGCAACTTCCATTGTCTAACTGCATGGCAGAGTGTCATGAGGGCTGCAAATGTTTATGTTTTATTTCAATTCTGTAGTTTAATGGCTTGGTTGAATGGGTTAGTCTCACTGAAAAGGCATATATTAATACATATATGTTGAGGAAAACTATATCCGGTTTATATAATGACCAACAAACATTTTCTAATCATACTTTTGTTAGGACTGAGAGAATTAAAATAATGAAATCCTTTCACACCTATGATTGCTTTATCAGGAAACAAATTGGAACACATGCCAGTAAACACTGTGTTTGAGCTCAGGAACAGCTGGGCCAAGGGCTAAGGCGGTGGTAACTACAATAGATTCAGCTGTGGGCCAATTTTTGTCAGAGCAGATAGTCTGGGGGCCAGAACATAATTCTAATATCTGTTACACTGCAAATTGACCACAACTAAGCCTAAAAAGAGATTGTATTTTAAAATAAGAATAATTTCATACCTTGAATTACATTGAGACACAATCACATATGTTTCATTGGGAACAGATGTCCTAAATTAAACTCCTTTTTAGCTGAACTCCTGGTGATTTTACAGTCCAATTTGTTTTGACAAAAAGCTTTGGGGTGCCAAAAAAGATTACTCCGAGCCTCTCTTGCATTTTGGGAATTGAATGCTGCCACCTAGTGAATGCATCGTCACACTACAGTCTTAGTCACTGTTCTCAATTCATCTACAATTGAGTGGACCTGTGGACTAACAGTGAGTCATTTTGACATATCAATTCCATTGAGTTTGAAGAGAAATGATCCCCCTCCCCCTCATTTTTGATTTCATCTGTGCATTAATTACATATTATATTTCTGTCAGTAATCTGTGAATACTAAACATGTTTGCTTGTTTAAGTGACACAGATTTACAGTTTGGATAAAAAAGAAAAGGGGAGTCTCAATGTTTTTTCCCACGAGAAGCTTGTCATCATCTCATCAGTGTAAGTGTTTGTGTCTGTCTCTATGACTGTGTGTGTGTTTTACTCATACAGGAGGTCCTCTGGGAAAGGGAGTGGGATTTCCTGCATCACATCTACGCCCATTTGGAATGTGCTCTTAGCCAGCTGTCTTTGCTGTGGCTCTTTGTTACAACTGCCTGTAAAATGCACACACACACACACACACACACACACACACACACACACACACACACACACACACACACACACACACACACACACACACACACACACACACACACACACACACACACACACACACACACACTGTACAGGACGGGGCAAGCACCTCATGGGACTCCCTTTTTCCATGTTCCTGGAAGCATACCTACAATACTTTACAATATGCACTATCCTCTTGCTGTACTTGGGCTTTTGTGATTCTTATGTAGTACATTTTCACAACTCAGAACACATCATCAAAAAGGCAGTTTAAAAACTCTAAGCACATTTTCAATTGATTAAGTACAAAACACAAAATCATACAGTCACTTTTTTACCAAACTTAATCAGTGTTTCATCTAGAAATACATGTTTCACATTGCAGTACATGTTAATATAAAGTAATTGCCTTTCACAATGCAATGCTCACATTACTTTTGATGTGATTCTCTTCTCTTTTGATAAAATACATTTACTTTAATATTTGACATTTACGTAGCAAATACTTTTATCCAAAGTGACAACAGTCCACACATTTTGGTATGTGGCCCCAGTGGGAATTGAACAGTGGTGTCACGTCCTGACCAGTGAAAAGGGTCATTTGCCATAGCAGAATGGTCAGGGCATGGCAGGGGGGTTGTTTTGTGTGTTTTGGGGTTTTTTGGTTCTAGGGGAATTGGTTCTAGTTTTCTATTTCTATGTTTCGTTTTAAATGTTTGGCCGAGTATGGTTTCCAATCAGAGGCAGGTGTCTTTCGTTGTCTCTGATTGGAAGCCATACTTAGGCAGCCTGTTTTCCTTTGGGTTTTGTGGGTGGTTATTTTCCGTTTAGTTATTGTACTTGACAGAATTGTTGGTCGTTTTTGTTATTTTGTAAGTGTTACTCATTAAAGCATTTGGAATGAGCACTATCTACGCTGCGCCTTGGTCTCTTCACTACGATGCCTGTGACAAGTGTGTCACGTCCTGGCCAGTATAAGGGTTAATTGTTATTGTAGTTTGGTCAGGACGTGGCAGAGGGTATTTGTTTTATGTGGTTAGGGGTGGTGTTTTAGTAGAAGGGCGTTTGATTTATTATTTCCGGGGTTTTGGTTTATGGTCTATGTTTATGTATTTCTAGGTGTAGTCTGGTTTGTGTATTTCTATGTTAGGTTGATTGGGGTTTGGGACTCTCAAATGGAGGCAGGTGCTTCCTCATTGCCTCTGATTGAGAGTCCTATATATGGGTAATTGTTTGATGTAGCTTTTGTGGGAGATTGTTTCTTGTCTAGCGTATGTGAGCCTGAGAAGACTGTTTGTTGATTGTGAGTTCGGTTGTTATTTTTGTGCTCATTTTGAGTTAATAAATGTTCAAAATGAACAAACACAGTCCTGCTGCATTTTGGTCCTCCTTTACCGACGATAACTGTGACAAAGTGGTGCAAAGTACTTAAGTAAAAATAGTTGAAAGTACTAGTTCAGTAGTTTTTTGGGGGGGTATTTGTACTTTACTTTACTACTTCTATTTTTGGCAACTTTTACTTTTGTCCACTACATTCCTAAAGAAAATAATGTACTTTTTACTCCATACATTTTCCCTGAAACCCAAAAGTACTAGTTACATTTTGACCACCCTCCTTCAGGCCATGAATGAGGCATGCAATGGTTTCAACCCAGACTTACTGTATGTCAGGCTTGGATTTTCCATGCCGAAAGGTTTTTCCCTAGGTGCATGAACAATGAGGATATTTACTGCAATTTTGATAAAAACCTATTACCAAATGATCAAGACAAGCTTGATGCAAACTTGTGCCTGCTAAGCATTATGTTTCTTTAATTTCTTTAATTTGATTACATTGCAAAAAATGTCTTCAATGATCACACCTTTGATCATACATGGGATGGAAATTATGGAAATGTGATGTTCAGTCAATTTGAATGGGTACTGTAAGTAAGTGTATTGCCTAATGTGAACACTACTTTCAAAGGGCGATTTTGAAATGTACTGTATCTTAAATGTTTTTGCTATTGGATTAACTAAATTGAGAAGATATCAGTATGTTGTGTTTTGGTGATTAAACCAATATACTCATTATATTTCACAGTAAACTTATATTTTGGATCAATGGTTGTGTGATGAAAGATGTATACAAACAAAATGAATGCACAATGGAAGGTTTTGAATGTAAGACAGGCTGCGTTACAAGTGTTACCAATGTGGAGCACATTTTACTTCTGTCCTGAAAGTCTGTACAGTACAGTACATACACTCTTAGAAAAAGGGGTTCCAAAATTGTTCTGTGGCTGTCCCCATGGGAGAACCCTTTTTGGTTCCTGGTAGAACCCCTTTTGGTTCCAGTTAGAACTTTTTTGGGTTCCATGTAGAACCCTCTGATGAAAGGGGTCTACCTGAAACCAAAATGGGTTGTTCAAAGGGTTCTCCTATTGGGACAGCCGAAGAAACCTTTTGGTTCTAGATAGCACCTTTTTTTTCATTGTACCAATGAACTTTTCCCATCCTCCCTCTCGCCTTTTCCTTCCTGTCTCCCTTGGGCCTGGCCAGTTAGCAAGTAGAGAGATGATGTCAGAGTATTTATTCATCTGACCCTATGTTCATAGAGGAAGGGAGGACTGCTTATGCTGACAGACAAGCAGACAAGTAGACTCCCTCTCTTTATACCTCACTGAAATGCTTATTCCTGTTGTCCAACAGCACATTCAAAAACACAACTGATAATGTTAGAAAGTCCTGTGCCTGAAAGGCAACACGTGGGGAGCTGAGGAAATCTGCTCCTGATAATCCAAACCAACTTGGTTTGGTATCACATGCATTTACAAATTCCTTCTTACCTGTATTTTGAATGCACCCCCTCAGAAAAGTAACAAACTAACTTTATACTAAATTATTGCCACAATGAGTAAAAAATATTACTTATTTTTCCTGAAGCTCATCAATTATATTTCTGTAATTTTGCACAGTCTGTCTGTCTATACATGTGTGATAACAAGCTAAAATCTTCATACCTGATACCTCCTCTGCCATGTTTCAGCCTCTGTGTTCTGTTCTGAGAGCACAACGCTGTCTTCCTCTTTCACGCTCCTCTCCTTTTGATATGCCAATTGATGGTACCTCACAGTTACGCTTTGTGAGCTTTGTGAGCTTTGTGAGCTTTGTGTGTGTGTGTGCGTGTCAGCTTCCTATGGCTGTCTGATTGGATATGACTAGTGTGCCCATAGGAGCTTGGGATGGCAGCATGGTGGAAGTGGAGAGGGGGAGGTAGTCACTGTGGGAGTTGTCCTAAAATGGCCTCCTACTCTGCTACACCGTCACAGTGTTACAGTAGTACTCACCTGTACATGATGTGATGCAGACCATGATGGTAAGTGAGAGAGGGAAGTGAGGGCGAGAAACATCTGTGTATCATTGTCTCTGTGGAGCCTGGATGAATGCATCCAAAAATATGTTACACATATTGAATGCTAACTCATTGTTAAAGCAGAGCAAGGATCTGGTTTACCTTTGTGAAAGACAGTCGAGTCCACACTATGATAACCACACCGGAAAGCTAAGCTGTCTGTCTATATCCTATTATTAATAAATGAATAATAATTTGTTGTGCTGTAGAATTAAGATACCTTTAGATATAGTACCTTTGTGCCAGCAGCCTACCACCCTCTATCACACTAGTGGCTTTCCTCTGAAACTAAGCAGGATTGGTCCTGGATGGGAGATCAGATGCTGCTGGAAGTGGTGTTAGAGGGCCAGTAGGAGTCACTCTTTTCTCTGGTCCAAAAAAAGATCCCAATGTCCCAGGGCAGTGATGGGGGATATTGCCATTTGTAGGGAGCTGTCTTTAGGATAGGACGTTAAACGAGTGTCCTGACTCTCTGTGGTCACCAAAGATCCAACAACACTATCATAAGAGTAGGGGTATTAACCCTGGTGTCCTGACTCTCTGTGGTCACCAAAGATCCAACAGCACTATCATAAGAGTAGAGGTGTTAACCCTGGTGTCCTGGCTAAATTCCCAATCTGGCCACCATACCATAATGTTGTTGCTATAAAATGTGTTCTCGGTCAACTTACCTGGTAAAATAAGGGTTGCATATTTTTGGGGGGTTATACAGACCCGGAAAGTATTCAGACCCCATGAATTTTTCCACATTTTGTTATGTTACAGCCTTATTCTAAAATGTATAATTTTTCCCCCCTCATTATTCTAAACACAATACCCCATAATGACAAAGAAATGTTTGCAAATGTATTAAAAATTAAAAACAGAATAACTTGTTTACATAGGTATTCAACCCCTTTGCTATGAGACCGAAATTGAGCTGGTGAATTCTGTTTCCAGTGATCATCCTTAAGATGTTTCTACGGCTTGATTGGAGTCCACCTGTGGTAAATTCAATTGGTTGGACATGATTTGGAACGGCACACGCCTGTCTATATAAAGGTCCCACAGTTGACAGGCCATGAGGTCAAAGGAATTGCCCACCGAACGCCGAGATGGAATTGGGTCGAGGCACAGACCTGGGGATGGGTACCAAAACATTTCTGTAGCATTGAAGGTCCCCACGAACACAGTGGCCTCCATCATTCTTAAATGGAAGAAGTTTGGAACCACAAAAGACTCTTCCTAGAGCTGGCCGCCTGGCCAAGCTGAGCAATCGGGGGAGAAGGGCCTTGGTCAGGGAGGTGAACAAGAACCTGATGGTCACTCTGACGAACCTTCCAGAAGGACAACCATCTCTGCAACACTCCACCAATCAGGCCTTTATGGTAGAGTGGCTAGACGGAAGCCACTCTTCAGTAAAAGGCACATGACAGCCCGCTTGGAGTTTTCCAGAAGGCACCTAAAGGGCTCTCAGACCATGAGAAACAGGATTCTCTGGTCTGATGAAACCAAGATTGAACTCTTTGGCCTGAATGCCAAGTGTCACGTCTGGAGTAAACCTGGCACCATCCCTACGGTGTAGCATGGTGGTGCCAGCATCATGCTGTGGGGATGTTTTTCAGCGGCAGGGATTTTGAGACTAGTCAGGATTGAGGCAAAAATGAACGGAGCAAAGTACAGAGAGAATTTTGATGAAAACCTGCTCCAGAGCGATCAGGACACGGCCAAACAACTCTCTGAATGTCCTTGAGTGGCCTAGCAAGAGCCCAGACTTGAACCTGATCTAACATCTCTGGAAACCTGAAAATAGCTGTGCAGAGCTTGAGACAGAGCTTGAGTGGATCTGCAGAGAAGAATGGGAGAAATTCCCAAAATACAGGTGTGCCAAGCTTGTAGCATCACACCCAAGAACACTCGAGGCTGTAATCGCTGCCAAAGCTGCAGGTTGCTTTAACAAAGTACTGAGTAAAGGGTCAGAATACTTATATAAATGTGATATTTCAGTTTTTTATTTTTAATACATTTGGAAAAATGTCTAAACCTGTTTTTAATTCATCATTATCGGGTATTATGTGTAGATTGATGAGGAATTTTAGAATATGGCTGTAACGTAACAAAATTTGAAAAAAGTCAAGGGGTCTGAATACTTTTTGAAGGCACTGTATATAAATATATATACACAATATATACAAAAGTACAGTTGAAGTCGGAAGATAACATATACCTTATCCAAATACATTTAAACTCAGTTTTTCACAATTCCTGAGATTTAATCCTAGTAAAAATTCCCTGTTTTAGGTCAGTTGGGATCACCATTTCATTATAAGAATGTGGAATGTCAGAATAATAGTAGAGAGAATGATTTATTTCAGCTTTTATTTATTTCATCAAATTCTCAGTGGGTCAGAAGTTTACATACGCTCAATTAGCATTTGGTAGCATTGCCTTTAAATTGTTTAACTTGGGTCAACCGTTTCGGGTAGCCTTCCACAAACGTCACACGATAAGTTGGGTGAATTTTGGCCAATTCCTCCTGACAGAGCTGGTGTAACTGAGTCAGGTTTGTAGGCCTCCTTGCTCGCACACGCTTTTTCAGTTCTGCCCACAAATCTTCTATAGGATTGAGGTCAGGGCTTTGTGATGGCCACTCCAATACCTTGACTTTGTTGTCCTTAAGCCATTTTGCCACAACTTTGGAAGTATGTTTGGGGTCATTGTCCATTTGGAAGACCCATTTGCGACCAAGCTTTAACTTCCCGACTGATGTCTTGAGATGTTGCATCAATATATCCACATAATTTTCCATCCTCATGATGCCATCTATTTTGTGAAGTGCACCAGTCCCTCCTACAGCAAAGCACCCCCACAACATGATGCTGCCACCCCCGTGCTTCACAGTTGGGATGGTGTTCTTCAGCTTGCAAGCATCCCCATTTGTCCTCCAAACATAATGATGGTCATTATGGCCAAACAGTTCTATTTTTGTTTCATCAAACCAGAGGACATTTCTCCAAAAAGTACGATCTTTGTCCCCATGTGCAGTTGCAAACCGTACTCTGGCTTTTTTTTGCCGGTTTTGGAGCAGTGGCTTCTTCTTTGCTGAGCGGCCTTTCAGGTTATGTCGATATAGGACTCGTTTTACTGTGGATATAGATACTTTTGTACCTGTTTCCTCCAGCATCTTCACAAGGTCCTTTGCTGTTGTTTTGGGATTGATTTGCACTTTTCGTCCCAAAGTACATTCATCTATAGGAGACAGAAGGCGTCTCCTTCTTGAGCGGTATGACGGCTGCGTGGTCCCATGGTGTTTATACTTGCGTACTGTTGTTTATACAGATGAACGTGGTACCTTCAGGCATTTGGAAATTGCTCCCAGGGATGAACCAGATTTGTGGAGGTCTCCAATTTTATTTCTGAGGTCTTGGCTGATTTCTTTTGATTTTCCCATGATGTCAAGCAAAGAGGCACCGAGTTTGAAGGTAGGCCTTGAAATACATCCACAGGTACACCCCCAATTGACTCAAATTATGTCAATTAGCCTATCAAAGCTTCTAAAGCCATGACATCATTTTCTGGAATTTTCCAAGCTGTTTAAAGGCACAGTCAACTTAGTGTATGTAAACTTCTGACCCACTGGAATTGTGATACAGTGAATTAGAAGTGAAATAATCTGTCTGTAAACATTTGTTGGAAAAATTACTTGTGTCATGCACAAAGTAGATGTCCTAACTGACTTTCCAAAACTATAGTTTGTTAAGAAGAAATTTGTGGAGTGGTTGAAAAACAAGTTTTAATGACTCCAACCTAAGTTTATGTAAACATCCGACTTCAACTGAATGTAGACACCCCTTCAAGTTAGTGGAATCACTCATTTCAGCCACACCTGTTGCTGACAGGTGTATAAAATCGAGCACACAGACATTCAATCTCCATACACAAACTTTGGCAGTAGAAAGGCCTTACTGAAGAGCTCAGTGACTTTCAATGTGGCACCGTCATAGGATGCTACCTTTCCAACAAGTCAGTTAGTCAAATTTCTGCCCTGTTATAGCTGCTGTTATTGTGAAGTGGAAACGTCTATGAGCAACAACGGCTCAGCCGCTAAGTGGTAGGCCACACAAGCACACAGAAAGGAACCACTGAGTGCTGAAGCGCATAACGTCTGCCTTCGGTTGCAGCACTCACTACCGCGCTCCAAACCGCGTTCCAAACTGCCTCTGGAAGCAACGTCAGCACAATAAATGTTTGTCAGAAGCTTCTTGAAATGGGTTTCCATGGCCGAGCAGCTGCACACAAGCCTAAGATCACCATATGCAATGCCATGCGTCGCCTGGAGTGGTGTAAAGCTTGCCGCCATTTGACTCTGGAACAGTGGAAACGCGTTCTCTAGAGTGATGAATTACACTTCACCATCTAACAGTCCGATGAACGAATCTGGGTTTGGTGGATGCCAGGAGAACACTACCTGCCCCAATGCATAGTGCACACTGCAAAGTTTGGTGGATGAGGAATAATGGACTGGGGCTGTTTTTCATGGATCGGGCTCGGCCCCTTAATTCCAATGAAGGGAAATATTTATGCTACAGCAGACAATGACATTCTAGATGATTCTGTGCTTCCACCTTTGTGGCCATTGTTCGGGGAAGGCCCTTTCCTGTTTCAGAATGACAATGCCCCTGTGCACAAAGTGAGGTCCATACAGAAATGATTTGTCGAGACTGGTGTGGAAGAACTTGACTGGCCTGCACAGAGCACTGACCTCAATCCCATCGAACACCTTTGGGATTAATTGGAATGCCGACTGCGAGCCAGGCCTAATCGCTCCCAAGATCAGTGCCCAACCTCACTAATGCTCTTGTGGCTGAATGGAAGCAAGTCCCCACAGCAATGTTCCAACATCTAGTTAGTGGAAAGCCTTCGCCGGAAGAGCGGAGACTGTTATAGCAGTAAATGGGGGACCAACTCTATGTTAATGCCCATGATTTTGTACTAAGATGTTTGACGAGCAGGTGTCCACATACTGGTACTGTCTACATACACCTACTCATTCAAGGGTTTTTCTTTATTTTTACAATTTTTACTATCTACATTGTAAAATAATAGCGAAGACATCAAACTATGAAAGAACGCATATGGAATCATGCAGTAACCAAAAAAGGATTAAACAAATCATATTATATTTTATATTTGACATTCTTCAAAGTAGCCACCCCTCTGCCTTGATGAAAGCTTTGCACATTCTTGGCATTCTCTCAACCAGCTTCCTGGAATGCATTTCAATTAACAGGTGTGCCTTCTTAAAAGTTAATTTGTAGAATTGATTTCCTTCTTAATGCATTTGAGCCAATCAGTTGTGTTGTGACAAGGTAGGGGTAAAAGACCAAGTCAATATTTTGGCAAGAACAGCTCAAATAAGCAAAGCGAAATGACAGTCCATCATTACTTTAAGACATGAAGGGCAGTCAATCCTGAACATTTCAAGTGCAGTCACAAAAACCATCAAACTCTGTGATGAAACTGGCTCTCATGAGGATCGCCATAGGAAAGGAAGACCCAGCGTTATCTCTGCTGCAGAGGATAAGTTCATTAGAGTTATGAGCCTCAGAAATGCAACCCAAAAAATTGCTTCACAGAGTTCAAGTAACAGACACATCTCAACATCAACTGCTCAGAAAGGAGACTGTGTGAATCAGGCCTTCATGGTCGAATTGCTGCAAAGAGACCACTACTAAAGGACACCAATAAGAAGAAGAGACTTGTTTGTGCCGAGAAACCCAGGCAATGGACATTAGACCGGTGGAATTCTGTCCTATTGTCTGATGAGTCCAAATTTGAGATTTTTGGTTCCAACCGGATGATCTCTGCATGTGTCGTTACCACCGTGAAGCATGGAGGAGGAGGTGTGACGGTGTGGGGGTGCTTTGCTGGTGACACTGTCTGTGATTTATTTACAATTGAAGACACACTTAACCAGCATGGCTACCACAACATTCTGCAGTGATACGCCATCCCATCTGGTTTGCGCTTAGTGGAACAAATGTATTTAGAATTCAAGGCACACTTAACCAGCATGGCTACCACAGCATTCGGCAGCGATACGCCATCCCATCTGGTTAGCGCTTAGTGGGACTAATTAATTTAGAATTCAAGGCACACTTAACCAGCATGGCTACCACAGCATTCTGCAGCGATACGCCATCCCATCTGGTTTGCCATTAGTGAGACTATCACTTGTTTTTCAACAGGACAATGACCCAACACACCTTTAGGCTGTGTAAGGTCTATTTGACCAAGCAGAGTGGAGAGCTGCATCAGATGACCTTGCCTCCACAATCCCCTGACCTCAACCCAATTGAGATGGTTTGGAATGAGTAGGACCGCAGAGTGAAGGAAAAGCAGCCAACAAGCGCTCAGCATATGTGGGAAGTCCTTCAAGACTGTTGGAAATGCATTCCAGGTGAAGCTGGATGAGAGAATACCAAGAGTGTGCTAAGCTGTCAATAAGGCGGCAGGTAGCTTAGTGGTTCGAGTGTTGGGCCAGTAATCGAACGGTTGCTGGATCGAATCTCCAACTAAAAAATGGTCCAGCTCATCTGGCACAGTTGCCAGATGGCCAATCTGCCCATGACTGTAACTACATACATTATCCCACTGCTTCAATAGCAAGTCACTAGCCTAGTATTAACAGTTTATCTCTGGGCTGCAGGCGACGCTGTAGGTCTGTCATGTGGGGTTTTCCTCAGCGCAAAGATCTTCAAATTGCTTGCTAGATAGTTCACTTCTTATATTTATCCATTTATTTACTTCGCTTGTAGATATATCAGAGACACAAACTTTGTCTCGTTACGTTACATGATGAATGTTTCCCAATATCCAGGCATACAAGAAGCATTTAATTCCTTCGCTTGTAGATACTTCAGTGACATAAACTTTGACTCGTTAACATTACACGATGGATGTTTCCCAATATCCAGGCATACAAGACAGCTTGCTTGAGAAAGCGCAGGATGCTAAAATACATTTGACTCGCCTCTTGGCTGAAGACGGAAAAACTGTAGCGTTGGTTCTTGAACATAAAACACAATCTTGATCATGCTTGGGCGGGTGGGATAAACAGTTATTTTGTTGACACTGTAGGCTGCTTTTTTTTGTTGTTGATCGGTTGTTGGTGTTTAATACAATTGTAGGGAGTATTGTGTTCGTTCGATAATCAATTCGTTTGTATCGATCAGCGATGGTTCATCTGGGGTTGTTGAAATCATCGGTCGATCTGTAAACTATAAACTCTCAGGCAAACATGTTACATGTTATGCCTTTTTATTGACCGTCAACAGAAGTTTTTCAACCTAGAGCTATTGTCATATCCGTGTTAATGGGGAAGAGTAGAACATACGTAAGTATAGGATATGCTACCTTTGGTATGCTGGTTGGATTTTCAGCTTTTTTGGTCTGGAACATAGCATACAAACAGCCATGGACAGCAGCAATGGGCGGATTGTCAGGTACAGTAGCGGCATAACACCAGCACAACAACATGTAAAGACGGACTTGTAGGCCTCGGCTTAGTTAGAATTGAATTTCACCACAATGTTGAATAGTATTGTCAATATCCTCCACCACTATGTCAGTGCATATAAATCACTCAGCCAGTACTGATGATTAGCATGAGCCTGTTTGATATTTCTCACGGTTTCTGTAAAATGTTGTTTTTGTGTAATACTTTACTGTAGTAAAATAATTTGCTCAAAGATCTGTGTCCTAGTTTAGTCATGATGAGGTCTTACAGTATGCCTGCCTTTCTGGAGAGTACGATGAGGTATTCCACGTTTCTTTCCCCCAACAGGAGTGCTGGCGCTCTGGGCTCTTGTCACCCACGTCATGTACTTGCAGGACTACTGGCGCACATGGCTGAAGGGACTCAAGTTCTTCATCTTCGTTGGGGGTCTCTTCTCCATCCTGGCTGTGGTGGCCTTCACTACCTTCCTCACCCTCGCCATCACACAGAAGCAATGTGAGTCTTTCTCTATTTGGCTCATACTCTCTTATAGCCCTAACTGGATCATGTCACACAATTTAAATGTGAAAGCTTTATTATATATTTATTATTTACCTTAATGTAAAGTGTTACCCAGTGAATGAACTTTTTGGAATATTTTCTCACTGAAGTTCGATAATTTGTTCTGATGCAGAGCAGTTCATATATGTTGTTTATAATAGTAATCTAATCATTTACTACCTGCATCCTGATAATGTCTGACCCTGGCTGTGACCCTGCTCTCTGAGGGTGTATCAAGGGGAGTTGGGATATGCAAAAAACACATTTCCAATTCTCACATGTCTATAATACACACTTGTACATGTGTGAAACAGGACAAATATAAGCACCCACCAAATGATGATTATTATTATTATAATTTAATACCTGCATCCTGAATATACAATACCAGTCAAAAGTATGGGCATCTACTCATTCAAAGGTTTTTCTTTATCTTTTACCATTTTCTACATTGTAGAATAATAGTGAAGACATCAACGCTTTGAAATAACACAAATGGAATCATGTTGTATCCAAAAAAATGTTAAACAAATCAAAATATATTTTATATTTGAGATTCTTCAAAGTAGCCACCCTTTGCCTTGATGACAGCTTTGCACACTCTTGGCATTCTCTCAACCTGCTTTACCTGGAATGCTTTTCCAACAGTCTTGAAGGAGTTCCCACATATGGTTAGCACTTCTTGGCTGCTTTTCCTTCACTATGGTCCAACTCATCCCAAACCATCTCAATTGGGTTGAGGTTGGGTGATTGGAGGCCAGCTCATCTGATGCAGCACTCCATCACTCTCCTTCTTGGTCATATAGCCCTTACACAGCCTGGAGGTGTGTTGGGTCATTGTCCTGTTGAAAAACAAAAATGATAGTCCCACTAAGCGCAAACCAGATGGGATGGCATATTGCTGCAGAATGCTGTGGTAGCCATGCTAGTTAAGTGTGCCTTGAATTCTAAATAAATCACAGACAGTATTACCAGCAAAGCACCATCACACCTCCTCGTCCAGGCGTCACGGTGGGAACCACACATGCAGAGATGATCTGTTCACCTACTCTGCGTCTCACAAAGACACGGCGGTTGGAACCCAAAATCTCAAATTTGGACTCATCAGACCAAAAGACCAATTTAACACCTGTTAATTGAATTGCATTCCAGGTGACTACCTCATTAAGGTGGTTGAGAGAATGCCAAGAGTGCAAAGCTGAATGAGTAGGTGTGTACAAACTTTTGACTGGTACTGTAAATGACTACAGCCTTGAGTCTCTCTTCCTCATTTAGATTCATTATTTGCATGCCGGTGCTCTATTCTCAATGTGTGTATGGTTAGGAGAATTTGTCCTGTGTAAAGAAATGTTTTGACAGGTTTTGTCTCCTGTCCTGTAGCTCCGACTGACCCGGGGAGCCTGTACCTGTCATGTGTTTGGAGCTTCCTGACTCTCAAATGGGCATTCCTCTTGGCCCTGTACTCACACAGATACCGCCAGGAGTTTGCTGACATCGGCATCCTCAGTGACTTCTGATTATACCCTCCATGTTACCCGTCATACACTTGGTAGAAGATTTTGGGAAAAGGGTTTTGGGAACCAACCGGTAGAAGAAGAGTTGGTGAAAAATAGTTTTTGACAAAGGAGAGCACTGAGAAGCTGGAGTTGCTGGATAAGACTTCTTCTGACTTTTATTCATTATAGTTACACACTCCGGACAAGCTTTAATTTGTCCTCAAACCCGCGCTACTACACATACAGTAACAGCTCAGCCATTTTATTGGAGTGAGTAGCCATAGTCACTTGGGAAAACTCCTTTTGAGGGGAACTAGGCTACTGCTTATCTGTAATGGTAGACAGCAGAGGCTTGTGATTTCTAAGTAAAGATTTACTCAAGCCTATTTTTACAGTGGCTTAATTAGTTGATCATGACTGTAACATCTTGTCTGTGGAAGGTCTCTGAGGGTTTGGGTTGAAGCTGTCCAAAAGGCCACAATTTGTAAGTACTGTATTTTAAGCTCCAGATTGAAATGTATTGATGCAATGTCACATCTAATGAGTAAGTGTCCAAATACGCCTAGAAAAAAATGCTGTGTCACTGTTTATGTGATTTCTCTACTGTTTCTCCTTTCGCCACTTGGGGGTGCAGGATTATTTGCCCATTCATTGCTATCTCTGTCTGGATAATGGATTGTCATATTCTTTTGATTATGTGTTATTCTCTTTTAGGAAACAACACACCAATACATGTTTGATGCACTTTACATTATGTTATTGATTCAATTGCACTCTGCTGCCATCTGGTTTTTAAAGATCACTTTTAATATAGGCTGTGGATGGATATGATGCAAACTAATACACTGGTGTATGGAACTCCTGATGATCTGACGGGGCTTCCTTTTCTCTACGTTTCTATCTCCATATGTTGTCTTATATTCACGTTGCTTTGTTTTATCATATTAAAGATCTAATGTATTTACCTGTATGCTACGGAGTTACTTTGACTATGTATAACGCATTCATTACACATCTATAATC
Organism: Salmo salar; assembly: GCF_965601325.2. NCBI lineage: Eukaryota > Metazoa > Chordata > Actinopteri > Salmoniformes > Salmonidae > Salmo > Salmo salar. Next base: position 92,908,990 of record NC_138305.1, read on the forward strand.
ACTTCATGAACGTGTTATAACAGGTCCCAACTGCATTTTTAAAGGTTAATGAAATATATTCATAGCAGATCTGTAGCACATTCATGTCATTCTATGCAAGAGCTCCTATTTACCTTTAATAGATGCATCATTACAAATACAGTGTAGTGTCATCATTACGCTGTTCTCAAAAGTGAGCTTCTCCCATACCAGTGTTAGTGAATATGCCAATGGACCAAACTATGTTTTGAAAATCATGTTGATTCATAGCCCAACAGACCTATAATGTTGGTGTTAGATCAGTGGCAAACTGTACATTAAATTACCATAAAGTGCTTACTATAAATGCTTTATGAATGGGAAAATAGAAATGACTTCATATTGACTGCATATAATTCATATATAGACCCTTTGTGTGTGTTATAGACCGGTATGACCATCTTAACTGTGATTTGGAGAAGGGCTGTTAATGAGTTACAAAAGATTTGATCCGTGAAGATTACCCTGAAGATTGAACCCTGTGGGGATCTTGGTGCAACACTGACCTCCGTGAGAATAAGAAGGTCACTGGCAGATGGGGGAAATGGGGCTGGTAAAAGCTATATATCAGTATAATTTTCCTAATGTGGTTTGGCCTTTTGGCGTATTCACTAACACTGGTATAGCAGTGAGAATAGAAAGGTTCAGAACTTTTGTGAAACATCACAGAACAGTTGGCAAATAGAAGTCAAAACTTGGTGTTCAGAGAAAGATGGGACTGGTTGAGTGGAGGTGAATGATGGGACTAAAAACAAACAAAAGATAACTATTGTAAACTGTACTGTGTCTGTAAAATGTATATAGTATGTATAAGCTGGAAATACAAGCCTAACAGTTGTCCATTTGTTTACTCCAATAAGGGGAGGGATGGTAGGGTTAGGGGAAATAATAATAAAGGAAAATATATGAAAAATATATATACAGTATCATTCAAAAGTTTGGACACACCTACTCATTCAAGGGGTTTTCTTTATATTTACTATTTTCTACATTTTAGAATAATAGCGAAGACATCAAAACTATGAAATAACACATATGGAATCATGTAGTAACCAAAAAAGTGTTAAACAAACCAAAATATATTTTAGATTTTAGATTCTTCAAAGTAGCCACCCTTTGCCTTGATGACAGCTTTGCACACTCTTGGCATTCTCTCAACCAGCTTCACCTGGAATGCTTGTTCCCACATATGCTTAGCACTTGTCGACTGCTTTTCCTTCACCATCTCAATTGGGTTGAGGTCGGGTGATTGTGGAGGCCAGGTCATCTGATGCAGCACTCCACTATCCTTGATCAAATAGCCCTTACAAAGCCTTGAGGTGTGTTTTGGATCATTGTCCTGTTGAAAAACAAATGATAGTCCCACTAAGCGCAAACCAGATGGGATGGGGTAATGCTGCAGAATGCTGTGGTAGTCATGCTGGTAAGTATGCCTTGAATTCTAAATAAATCACAGACAGTGTCACCAGAAAAACACCCCCACACCATCACACCTCCACCTCCATGCTTCACGGTGGGAACCACACATGCGGAGATCATCCGTTCACCTACTCTGCGTCTCACAAAAACAGGGAGTTGGAACCGAAAATCTCAAAATTGGACTCATCAGACCAAAGGACAGATTTCCACCGGTCTAATGTCCATTGCTCATGTTTCTGGCCCAAGCAAGTCTCTTCTTCTTATTGGTGTCCTTTAGTAGTGGTTTCTTTGCAGCAATTCAACCATGAAGGCCTGACTCACACAGTCTCTTTTGAACAGTAATGTTGAGATGTCTGTTACTTGGACTCTGTGAAGCATTTATTTGGGCTGCAATTTCTGAGGCTGGTAACTCTAATCAACTTATCCTTTGCAGCAGAGATAACTCTGGGTCTTCCTTTCCTGTGGCGGTCTTGATGGTTTTTGCGACTGCACTTGACATTTTCCGGATTGACTGACCTTCATGTCTTAAAGTAAAGATGGACTGTAATTTTTCATTGCTTATTTGAGCTGTTCATGCCATAATTTGGACTTGGTCTTTTACCAAATAGGGCTATCTTCTGTATACCACCCCTATCTTGGCAAAACACAACTGATTGGCTCAAACGCATTAAGAAGAAAATAAATTCCACAAATGAACTTTTAAAAAGGCACTCTTGTTAATTGAAATGCATTCCAGGTGACTACCTAATGAAGCTGGTTGAGAGAATGCCAAGAGTGTGCAAAGCTGTCATCAAGGCAGAGGGTGGCTGCTTTGAAGAATCTCAAATATAACATATATTTTCATTTGTGTTATGGTTTCTACATGATTCCATATGTGTTATTTCATGGTTTGGATGTCTTCACTATTATTCTACAATGTAGAAAATAGTAAACGTTAAGAAAAACCCTTGAATGAGTAGGTGTGTCCAAACTTTTGACTAGTACTGTATATATTTTATATTTAATTTACCTTTAATAATGTAGTTGGTACTTGTTATAACATGTTCATGAAGTGATTATAGATGTGTAATGAATACTCAATGTATATATAGTCAAAGAAATTGTCACTGAAATGTATTCAGATGTGTGAATGGTGTATGTTTTTGTTTGAGTGAAAGCGAATAAGGCTTTTGGTGAGAGGGAGGGGAATATTTCAAATAAGGAATTTGTTTTCTTTGTTTGGTATGAGTTTTTTTATTCACAAAATGTATTTCAGATATACATTTTATTTTAATAAATGTTGATGTGATTATGCTGTTTCTTATTATTCAGACAGATCGTGAATTGCAGTTCCCTATTCATATCATACTTCCACAAATTAACTATTTCTTACCAAACGTGATGCCCATGACTTTCCCTCTAAAGCTAAGCTACATGTAAGCCATGGTTTGCCATGTATGGCTCCTCCCATGGAGAAGGTGTCAACAAAGCTCCAGTATAAAACCAATACACTGGTTTACCGTCACATCATAGTTCTTTCCAGCTGTAAGGTACAGTACATTATATTAGCTTTGTTTTTAAATTGTTGGTCACTTTACTCTGTTTAAATAAATTTGGTTGTTTCAGAGTTTGGAAAAATGATTAGCATGATGTAAAGCATCTCATGTCCAAGAGTAAGACAGTTGCTGTTGGTCTTTTGTCTTATAAACTCTCTGAAAAAAAAACAATTTCTGACTCTGGCACACGATTGTTTCTCTATGTGGCCTCTGAGACTCATGAAATGTGAGCATTCACATATCAAAATATTTGTGTTCTTTATCTCTATTTATTTACTTGCATTACGGAAAAATGTAATCTTTATGGTCTGTAAATTGTTTTATTTAATTTTGAAATGTCAATGATGCCACTCATTCTCCCAGTGAACAGGTACAGTATTATTTCAGTTTTAATATAGTCATTGTAAGGTGAGAAGGGCTAATGTTTGACACCATATGCATGTAGTTTGTGTGATTGGTTATCCAGCTTTGTTGAGACACAATAGCACTGGAGGTTAGATTAGGAACCCAGCAGAACAGCAGAGGTTTATACTCAGGAAATAACTGTGCTTAATTCAGCAATACATGCAAATGACTACTATTTTCAGTGTTAGTCATTTGATACATCTTCAGGTTACATGTTTCTACCCACTACCTCCAATGTATTCTAATTACTTGGAATATTACAATATTTATAGACCTTGGTTTATGGATGCCAACAACTAAGCTACCTGGATCAAGTTCTTGCTGTGAGTGTCCTTTGAGTAGCCAGAGTACCAGTTTGTTTTACCTCTCTTACCAGCTCCTTGTGGAATTGTCATTCTAAAGCTATGTTGTTTGGCTTGACAATAACAGTAATTGAGTTGGCAAGAGCAGAAACAGATCTGGGACCAGGCTAGCCTTTGAGTAATGTTGTCATGCAATGGTATCAATGTAATATAATCTCTTATTCAAAGGCCTCAATGCAGATTTAATGACATCATATCATAGCATAATTTGACCTGTCTAACTGTCCTCTGATTGGCTGAAGCCATGCAACAAGACTGGCCACCCTATGTGATCAACAGGCCAGCCTACTCGCTCCCAGACTTCGATAGGAAGTTTGACATGAAGAAACGGACCTTCCCCATAGGACAGAAAGTGAAGAAATGCTTCAGGTACAGTATTTACATTCTGCTAACAATCGAAAGCCAGTAAATGTTTATCTCTTTCATGAGTCAATACAGTTTATCCAACAAAACCTTAGTACTTTTATTGACATTTACATTTTATACCAATATGTTCATGTCGAGAGATCTGTGATGTGATTCTTGGGCTAGTACCATACCAAATGAGGAGGAGCCATGTTATGAGGCCATAGGGAGACTGTTCTAACCAGACTTGCATGTTATGCATATCATTAGGTGCTCTGGGTCTCGACTCAAGTCCCTGCTGTTCAGACACCTGCCTATCCTAAGCTGGCTGCCCAAGTACAAGGTGAAGGAGAACCTTCTCTGTGATGTCATCAGTGGGGTCAGCGCAGGTACCATTCAGGTTCCCCAAGGTCTGTCATTCTACTCCCTCTGGTGTTCTACCATTCAAGTTCTGTGCCTTTAACATTAAAGAGGGACTGAACTTACCAATTCCACATTTGTTTTTCCGGTACTCATTGGACTCATTTGAGTGGATCACTTTTGTCAAGTTGTGACTATCGTTGGATGTTTGAGTTGGAAAAAACCCAAACCCGTTTCTAAAAACAACTCTCGTTCTTTCAACATTTGCGACAATGTCTTGTATATATTGCTGTCTAAACAAGTCTGAGGCGCTGCGTGTCGATGGTTAGTTTGTCATTCTGTAAATGAATGGGCGGGTTGTAGGTTGATTCTGGTGAGCAATTGGATAGTGTGCGCTGCAGCACGCCGGGCAGCTGTGCTCCTGATAATTTGATTACTGCCTTGCAGTGCCAGCAGTGATTAGACTGTGCCAGGCAGTAGTCCCATGTGGGCAGGCTTAAAATGAAAACCCAACCATCAGGTAAGCTGTGGAAACGGAAACTCTGCTATCATTCTAGAGCTCTGACTTCTCCAATCTGAAGATTACTGACGTCATTATTTTTCCAAATCTTTTTCCAAATCTTTTCTTTTTTTGAGTTCCCAGTTTTCTTGAACTCACCAACAAATCTCAGTTTTGGACGATAATGACTATATGATAAAAATTATCCTATTTACACTACAGTCAATGTTGGGACTAGACTAAATGTTTTTGACTAATATTGACGCCACATAGGCCATTTTCAACCAGAGAAGTTGTTTTTTGAGTTCAGCCTCTCTTTAAGATAAATCTCTAAACATAAATATTTTCTAATACAGTTTCAAAGTGAATCATTGCATTTTTAATAACATTAATATTAATAGGTCTCAACATTAATATTACAGTTAATTATCAGAAATAATATTTTCCTTGACTATGGTTGTTCAATTGATTTTCTATTCTTTACAGGCATGGCCTTTGCCCTGCTGGCTAATCTACCTCCTGTCAATGGCCTCTACTCCTCATTCTTTCCTCTCATCTCTTACTTCTTCATGGGCACTGCTCACCAAATGGTCCCAGGTAAGTTTACCATAATCAAAAGCATAGGTTATAGGATGTAATTGTCCCAGACATGCTGAAGCTTGAATAGTCACGAAGTGAAGTGTCTTTCGGTAGGTTGTTTTTTCATGCATAGGACATAGGATTCATCTTCTTAAAGTGTAATGGAATGTTCTCTGAGTCCAGGTACCTTTGCTGTGCTTAGTATCATGGTGGGCATGGAGTGCCTGAAGTTGGCCCCTGAGTCTGATTTCAGCCACTTCAATGCCACCATTAACGCCACAGTGATGGATGAGGACAGGATGAACGAGGTTCGACTGGGCATCTCTGGGACGCTGGCCTGCCTCACTGCTATCATACAGGTACTGCAGCCACAGAGAAGCCTAGTTTACTATTGTACAGTATATGTGACAGAACGCAGGTTGACATTTATTGTCAAGAATCCTGCCCTGGAAGCATAACTGACTGATTTCGGCTAGATGGGCCAGCTGCAAAGTTGGGTTAGGCATTAGAGTTAGCAGTGTGGTTAAGGCTAGGGCTAGGTTTAGATCAGATTTTATGGCTTTGTAGCTGTGCCAGCTTGTGACCTCTCTGCAGAGCTGCCTCCGGTACATGAGTCATCCCAATAAATGTCAACCTGCGGTTTGAACCCCGGTGATTCTGTGTGCCACAACTGTGTCAGCGTTCTACGCTAAAGCCTAGGCATTGTCTCGGGAGGTAATGCAAGTATGAAGCTCTCATACTGTACCTTAAATGTGAATGAATTAACTGTTGCACAAAATCTGTCTGAGCAGATGGGCCTGGGCTTGATGCAGTTTGGCTTTGTGGCCATCTACTTGTCCGAGTCCTTCGTCAGAGGGTTCATGACAGCAGCTGGACTGCAGATCCTGATCTCTGTACTAAAGTACATTGTTGGCATCAAAGTGCCTTCCTACAGTGGACCACTAGCCACTATCAATGTAAGCCTCATTTGTTGAAAAATTACCTTTGCTCTTCATATCTGCATGCAGAACTACAGTGCTACTTACACTAACCATTCAAATAATGTCCCTTTTTGTTGCAGACTCTTAAAGATATGGTTTATGGCCTGCCTAACACCAACATAGCCTCGCTGGTCTTTGCTCTGGTCAGCAGTGTGGTTATTATAACAGTGAAGGAGCTGGGTGCACGCTACCACCAGAAGCTACCCTTCCCCATCCCCATGGAGATCATCATTGTGAGTAATAGAGGACTCTAATTTGTTCCTCTTATTCTATGCTATATTATGCTATGCCGTGTTATGCCAGCCTGGGCTATACTATGATATGCTGTTATGCCCTCCTATACTATATTATGCTATGACATCCTATGCTATATTATGCTATGCCATGTAATGCCAGCCTATGCTATACTATGATTTGCTATGTTATGCTATGCTATGTTAGGTTATGCTATGCCATGTTATAACATCATACTATGCTATGCCATGTTATACCGTCATATGCTATTCTATGCTATGCATTGTTATGCTATGCTATGCTATGTGAGGTTATGCTATGGAGTTATAAGAACTATATAAATGGTTAAACCAGAACCTCCCTTTGCGCATGTGGTGGTGGCCACAGCCATATCGGGCCCCCTGGACCTGCCTGATAAGTATCACATTGACATAGTGGGGAAGATTCCCCTAGGGTAAAGAACACAGAATATTACCAGAAAAGTTTAATGTTATTGTGTGCTATTATGACTGTTTAACAGTCTATCCTCACATTGACAAGTAGGTTCTGTAATCTCAACCTCTCCTCCTAGATTTCCTGCTCCGATCCTCCCAACAGTGAGTCAGTGGGAAGGGATGCTGAGCTCAGCCTTCTCCCTGGCTATCGTGGGCTATGTGATCAACCTGGCTATAGGCAGGACATTGGCAGCAAAGCATGGTTACGATGTGGATCCCAATCAGGTACGAATAGGGGACAAGCATGAGGGGAAAGTGTTATTGACTGTTCGTTGTTGTAACAACGCCTCTCGAGGAGGGGGGTGTGTAGGAATCAGGAGCAGGAGAGCAGATAAGTTCCAGTGTAACTCAATGTTTAATCAGGCGGTCCCGAATGCACAATACAAACACATGGGAAATAACCGCACAAACGTAATTGCCACCCACAGGGAATAAACTACACACGGAGGAGAAACCTCGACTCCACAAACAAAAGCGCAAATGCACACGGTAAACATATACCGAATAAAGAAACGAAATCCCGTGGTGCAGGCACGCACCCCTTACAAGAAAATACACAGCAAATAATCCCGCACAAAGCCTAGCCTGCAGCGGGGTGTATATAAACCCCCCGAAATCAACTAAACTGAACACAGGTGTGAAAAAACAGACAGACACAAACGAAAAGGAAAATGGGATCGGTGGCAGCTAGTAGGCCGGCGATGATGACCGCCGAGCACCGACCGAACAGGGAGAGGAGCCACCTTCGGTGGAAGTTGTGACAGTTGTGTTATTGTGTTATTGACTGTACGTTTGTTTATCCCATGTGTAACTCTCAAATCAAATCAAATGTATTTATATAGCCCTTCTTACATCAGCTGATATCTCAAAGTGCTGTACAGAAACCCAGCCTAAAACCCAAAACAGCAAGCAATGCAGGTGTAGAAGCACAGTGGCTAGGAAAAACTCCCTAGAAAGGCCAAAACCTAGGAAGAAACCTAGAGAGGAACCAGGCTATGAGGGGTGGCCAGTCCTCTTCTGGCTGTGCTGGGTGGAGATTATAACAGAACATGGCCAAGATGTTCAAAAGTTCATAAATGACCAGCAGGGTCAAATAATAATAATCACAGTGGTTGTTGAGGGTGCAACAGATCAGCACCTCAGGAGTAAATGTCAGTTGGCTTTTCATAGCCGATCATTGAGAGTATCTCTACCGCTCTCTACAGGTAGCACGTCCGGTGAACAGGTCAGGGTTCCATAGCCGCAGGCAGAACAGTTGAAACTGGAGCAGCAGCACGGCCAGGTGGACTGCGGACAGCAAGGAGTCATCATGCCACGTAGTCCTGAGGCATGGTCCTAGGGCTCAGGTCCCCTGAGAGAGAGAGAGAAAGAAAGAGAGAATTAGAGAGAGCATACTTAAATTCACACAGGACACTGGAGAAATACTACAGATATAACAGACTGACCCTAGCCCCCCAACACATAAACTACTGCAGCATAAATACTGGAGGCTGAGACAGGAGGGGTCAGGAGACACTGTGGCCCCATCCGATGATACCCCCGGACAGGGCCAAACAGGCAGGACATAACCCCACCCACTTTGCCAAAGCACAGCCCCCACACCACTGGAGGGATATCTTCAACCACCAACTTACCATCCTGAGACAAGGCCGAGTATAGCCCACAAAGATCTCCGTCATGGCACAACCCAAGGGGGGGGCGCCAACCCAGACAGGAAGACCACTTCAGTGACTCAACCCACTCAAGTGACGCACCCCTCCTAGGGACGGCATGGAAGAGCACCAGTAAGCCAGTGACTCGGCCCCTGTAATAGGGTTAGAGGCAGAGAATCCCAGTGGAGAGAGGGGAACCGGCTAGGTTCCGTTCATCTTTCCGTTCACCTTCACACTCCTGGGCCAGACTACACTCAATCATAGGACCTACTGAAGAGATGAATCTTCAATAAAGACTTAAAGGTTGAGACCGAGTCTGCGTCTCTCACATGGTTAGGCAGACCATTCCATAAAAAATTGAGCTCTACAGGAAAAAGCCCTGCCTCCAGTTGTTTGCTTAGAAATTCTAGGGACAATTAGGAGGCCTGCATCTTGTGACCGTAGCGTACGTGTAGGTATGTACGGCAGGACCAAATCAGAAAGATAGGTAGGAGCAAGCCCATGTAATGCTTTGTAGGTTAACAGTAAAACCTTGAAATCAGCCCTTGCCTTAACAGGATGCCAGTGTAGGGAGGCTAGCACTGGAGTAATATGATCAAATTTGTTAGTTCTAGTCAGGATTCTAGCAGCCGTATTTAGCACTAACTAAAGTTTATTTAGTGCTTTATCCGGGTAGCCGGAAAGTAGAGCATTGCAGTAGTCTAACATAGAAGTAACAAAAGCATGGATACATTTTTCTGCATCAATTTTGGACAGAACATTTCTGATCTTTGCAATGTTACGCAGATGGAAAAAGCTGTCCTTGAAACAATCTTGATGTGTTCGTCAAAAGAGAGATCAGGGTCCAGAGTAACGCCGAGGTCCTTCACAGTTTTATTTGAGACGACTGTACAACCATCAAAATGAATTGTCAGATTCAACAGAAGATCTCTTTGTTTCTTGGGACCTAGAACAAGCATCTCTGTTTTGTCCGAGTTTAAAAGTAGAAAGTTTGCAGCCATCCACTTCCTTATGTCTGCAACACAGGCTTCCAGCGAGGGCAATTTTGGGGCTTCACCATGTTTCATTGAAATGTACAGCTGTGGGTCATCTGCATAGCAGTGAAAGTTAACATTATGTTTTTGAATGACATCCCCAAGAGGTAAAATATATAGTGAAAACAATAGTGGTCCTAAAACGGAACCTTGAGGAACACCGAAATTTACAGTTGATTTGTCAGAGGACAAACCATTCACAGAGACAAACTGATATCTTTCCGACAGATAAGACCTAAACCAGGCCAGAACTTGTCCGTGTAGACCAATTTGCGTTTCCAATCTCTCCAAAAGAATGTGGTGATCGATGGTATCAAATGCAGCACTAAGGTCTAGGAGCACGAGGACAGATGCAGAGCCTCAGTCTGACGCCATTAAAAGGTCATTTACCATCTTCACACGTGCAGTCAGTGCTATGATGGGGTCTAAAACCAGACTGAAGCATTTCATATACATTGTTTGTCTTCAGGAAGGCAGTGAGTTGCTGCGCAACAGCTTTTTCTAAATGTTTTGAGAGGAATGTGAGATTCGATATAGGCTGATAGTTTTTTATATTTTCTGTGTTGTTGTTTTTGTCACACAGCTTTGCTTTATCTTGGCCAGGCCGCAGTTGTAAATGAGAACTTGTTCTCAACTGGCCTACCTGGTTAAATAAAGGTGAAATACATTTTTACAAATGTGAATTTTTATTTTTCATTTAAAAAAAAATGTTTCCTGTTGTGCCATGAGGATACCTGGATCACCTATTGAGATATGCCTTTGGTTAAGTAAATCAGGTGATAAATGAGATGAAAAGGAGTGTGTCTTTAACATATAATATTTTGTTTGTAATCTCATCAAATCCTTCTGTCTAAACTTTCTGACTATAATCTCCATTACTCATCATAGTGTACTATAAACACTGTGTGTTCTTGTGCAGGAGATGTTGGCTCTGGGCTGCAGTAACTTCGTGGGGTCTTTCTTCAATATCCATGTCATCTGCTGTGCTCTGTCTGTCACCCTGGCAGTAGACACTGCTGGGGGAACATCACAGGTCAGACACAGGGAGCATTGAGACACAGGGAGCATTGAGACACAGGGAGCATTGAGACACGGGAAGCATTGAGACACAGGGAGCATTGAAGCAGGACAATGTAGAAACTTTGCATGGCACAAGACAACACAGAATTCATTGAACACACCTCTTACTTTTATGTTTAACAATTCACTTAATACTAATTAACTTGTTAATTCCCTTTGTGGTTGATTGACTGACAATTTGTATATATTTTTTTGTAGGATCCCCCTTTTTGCAGAAGCATCAGCTACTCTTCCTGGGGGACACAAAAAACACAAAACAACAATAACATCAGAGCTCTGTTCAGGACACAACAGTTAGTATGTAGTATTGGCATCTTGTCTCAATAAAGACTCCATCCTATTCTTTCTTCTTCACAGTTTTCCAGTCTGTGTGTGATGCTGGTAGTCATGGTCACCATGCTGGCCTTGGGGCATTTCCTCAAACCACTACCAAAGGTGAGGACCTTTGTTTCGATGCATTCAAAAGAGATAGAAACAGTGACGTACAGCAGGGGTTCTCAACCATTTATTTTCCGGGGGCCCACTGAAGCACTTTCAAATCGAGGAACCCCTGAAAGCTCTCTTAGAGCCCTCAGGGGTTCTAGACCTCCTGGTTTAGAATCACTGATGTACAGTAACACTGAGGGTTGAAAATCAAAATAAGTATTTGTTTCGTCTTACATCATACAAGTTTATGATGTAGAAATAACAGAAAAGTTAAAAGGTACTGAGTTTTGATCACCATTTATTCCTGTAGTCTGTGCTGGGAGCCCTGATAGCGATCAACCTGAAGAACACTCTGCTGCAACTCTCTGACCCATATTACCTCTGGAAGAAGAGCAAACTGGACTGTGTGAGTCAAATCCATTACTCATTGTCTGACCAGGACATGCCTAGAACCCTCAGATTAAGTGTGAACTCTGATGTCGATACTCAAACACTATCAAATCTACTGCTCTAATGATCCTGTATCTTGTCCAGTGTGTGTGGGTTGTGTCATTTTTAGCCACCTTCTTCCTGAGTTTGCCTTATGGAGTTGCCATTGGAGTCAGCTTCTCCATCCTCGTGGTTATTTTTCAGACCCAGTTGTAAGTAAAACAACATTGATTATGTAACAAAAGTCACAAACTGGTGTATTTGATATGCTCATGTTTTTAATTGTTAAGAAATATATTAGATGTATTTTATTTTGTTCCCCACAGTCCAAATGGTTCAGAGATGGCTCAGATCATGGACACAGATATATACAAAGATCCCAAGGTTTACAGCAAGGTAGTGAAACTGTGTTCACCATTAACTTTGGATTTATGTTCATGTCTTCTTTCACAGCAAGGTTGTATGTCTGTAAATATATGGTTCTATTTCTATAGGTGAAATGTATAGAAGGGGTGAAAATAATGAACTACTGCTCCCCTCTCTATTTTGCCAATACAGAGATATTCCGACGAAAGGTCATCAAAAAGGTACCTTGATGACTATAGGATGGCCATATCACTCTCTCTGCCATCAATTATGTTTAGAACCATTTACCATCTGGTAAAACAAATAAATAATAATAATAATAATTAATAAATAAAAATAAATAAATGCATGAAATCAAAATGAAATGTATGAAATGTATGTATTCACTACTGTAAGTCGCTCTGGATAAGAGCGTCTGCTAAATGACTAAAATGTAAAATGTACATGTGTGTGTTTGTGCGTAGACTGGATTGGACCCAGGTAAACTTCTCCTGGCTAGGAAGAAGTTTCTGAAGAAACAGCAGAAGGAGTTAGACATGCAAAACAAGGAAACCAAGAAGAGGAAGCCCAGCTCTCTGGTAACCATGAGTTCTCAGGTAAGAGGTCACAGGTCAGGGCTTTAGTGTATTTATTTTGGGTAGATACGTATAACTATACTGAACAAAAACATGAACTAAACATGTAAAGTTTTGGTCCCATGTTTCATGAGCTGAAATAAAAGATCCCAGAAATTATTTCTCTCCAATTTTGTACTGATTTTTTTTTAACATCCCTGTTAACCTCTATGGGACCGGCGGGACGAATTCGTCCCACCTACGTAACAGCCAGTTGAATCCTGTGGCGCGATTTTCAAAACCTTTGAAATGCTATTACTTCAATTTCTCAAACATATGACTATTTTACAGCTATTTAAAGACAAGACTCTCGTTAATCTAACCACACTGTCCGATTTCAAAAAGGCTTTACAACGAAAGCAAAACATTACATTATGTCAGCAGAGTACACAGCCAGAAATAATCAGACACCCATTTTTCAAGCTAGCATATAATGTCACATAAACCCAAACCACAGCTAAATGCAGCACTAACCTTTGATGATCTTCATCAGATGACACACCTAGGACATTATGTTATACAAAACATGCATTTTTTGTTCAATCAAGTTCATATTTATATCAAAAACCAGCTTTTTACATTAGCATGTGACGTTCAGAAAAAGCATACTTCCGGGGAATTTACTAACAATTTACTAAATTACTCACGATAAATGTTCACAAAAAGCATAACAATTATTTTAAGAATTATAGATACATTACTCCTCTATGCACTCGATATGTCCGATTTTAAAATAGCTTTTCGGATGAAGCACATTTTGCAATATTCTGAGTAGATAGCCCGGCATCACAGGGCTAGCTATTTAGACACCCGGCAAGTTTAGCCTTCACCAAAATCCCATTTACTATAACAAAAATGGTCTTACCTTTCCTGTTCTTCGTCAGAATGCACTCCCAGGACTGCTACTTCAATAACAAATGTTGGTTTGGTCCAAAATAATCCATCGTTATATCCGAATAGCGGCGTTTTGTTTGTGCGTTCAAGACACTATCTGAAAGGGTAAATAAGGGTCGCGCGCATGGCGCAATTCGTGACAAAAAAAATCAAAATATTCCATTACCGTACTTCGAAGCATGTCAACCGCTGTTTAAAATCCATTTTTATGCCATTTTTCTCATAAAAAAGCGATAATATTCCGACCGGGAATGTCCATTTAGCTAAACAGAGGAAAGTAAACAAAGCTTTCGGTCGACGCGGGCACGAGCCTGAGTCTCACAGTACTGTAACCAGCCACTGACCAAACGCGCTACTTTGTTTCAGCCTGCAAAGCCACGATTCAACTTTTTGCCGCCTTCTGAGACCCTATGGCAGCCGTAGGAAGTGTCACGGGACAGCTAAGATCCTCACTCTTCAATAAACAGAGACAAGAAGAATGACACCTTGTCAGACAGGCCACTTCCTGCATGAAATCTTGTCAGGTTTTTGCCTGCCATATGAGTTCTGTTATACTCACAGACACCATTCAAACAGTTTTAGAAACTTTGGAGTGTTTTCTATCCAAAGCCAATAATTATATGCATATTCTAGTTACTGGGCAGGAGTAGTAACCAGATTAAATCGGGTACGTTTTTTATCCAGCCGTGAAAATACTGCCCCCTAGCCATAACAGGTTATTAAGCATTTCTCCTTTGCCAAGAAATGTACAGTTTTGTCACACAACACAATGCCACAGATGTCTCAAGTTTTGAGGGAGTGTGCAATTGGCATGCTGACTGCAGGAATGTCCACCAGAGCTGTTGCCAGAGAATTCAATGTTAATTTCTCTACCATAAGCTGCCTCCAACATCATTTTAGAGAATTTGGAGTATGTCCAACCGGCCTCACAACCGCAGACCATGTGTAACCTCACCAGCCCAAGACCTCCACATCAGGTTTCTTCACCTGCGGGATCGTCTGAGACCAGCCACCCGGACAGCTGATGAAACTATTAAAGCCCTTTTGTGGGGAAAAGCAAATTCTGATTGGCTGGACCTGGCCCCCCAGTGGGTGCGCCCTGCCCAGTCATGTGGAATCCATAGATTAGGGCCTAATGAATTTGTTGCAATTGACTGATTTCCTTATGAACTGTAACTCAGTAAAATTGTTGAAATTGTTGCATGTTGCATTTATTTTTTTGTCCAGTATAGATATAACCTTCGTAAAGACTTCTCTCTGGGAGCACACTGGTTGAATCAACGTTTTTTCCCATTTAATTTCAATGAAATTACGTTGAACCAACGTGGAATAGACGTTGAATTTACGTCTGTGCCCAGTGTTTTCTGTGTGTTTAACATAATATATTAGTGAACAGCTGTATCCCGTGGATGCTTTTGCAATTGCATGCCACCGCTGGGGTAGCTGCGGTGAGAGAGCGCTGCAGGAAAGTGCGCATTTGCGCAAAAATCTCTTATTTTATGGCACTGCTTCGCAGGTCAGGTCAAAGGCATCTGATCTGACCACAAATAGACCGTATGACCAAGCCTTTTGGGTTTTGAAGGTGTTATGTGAAACATATTGTACATTTGAGATTAAATTATGTCAAAGCTAGAGATTTATCCCAGTGTAATTTTTGCCCTTGGATTAAGTTGACTGTTTTGTGGCTTTCCTTCCCCCACGTCTAGACCTTATCACAGCTAGAGCTTCAGAACGACTTTGACATTGGCAACGACAATCCTTACCCGCCACCATCACCCACCAGCTGTGTCAACTTCCACTGTAGTGATAATGAGCTGGATGAGCAGTCTCCTGACCCAGACCAGCCCAGTGCATCCCCTGTCATCCTGGACTCTCAGCCCATCCCCTTCCACACCCTCATCCTGGACCTGTCAGGGGTCTGCTTCATAGACCTCATGGGAATCAAAGTACTCACCAAGGCGACTCTGGCTGCTCCGATTCCGGACTGTAGGGCGACTCTGGCTGCTCCTATTCCGGACTGTAGGGCGACTCTGGCTGCTCCGATTCCGGACTGTAGGGCGACTCTGGCTGCTCCGATTCCGGGCTGTAGGGCGACTCTCTCGGTTCCGGACTGTGGGTAGTCTCTCTCGGCTCCGGACTGTGGGCCGTCTCTCTCGGTTCCGTACTGTGGGCCGTCTCTCTCGGCTCCGGACTGTGGGCCATCTCTGCTGGCTCCGGACTGTGGGCCGTCTCTCTACGGGGCACTGTCGCTGGAAGCTCTGGACGGGTCACTGTCGCCGGACACTCTGGACGAGGCACTGTTGCCGGACACTCTGGACGAGGCACTGTCGCCGGACACTCTGGACGAGGCACTGTATGCAGACCTGCCAGCAACTGCGGCCCCTCATGATGAGTTCAGATTTTTTGTGGCCCCCAACCCCATCAAAGTTGCCCATCCCTGATATAGTGTATAGACAATAAGCACTGTATCCAATTTTATTTTGTTTTTTAACAAGTCTGATAGTGCAGGATGCATTTGTACTTTTACAGTGATATGCACTGCTGTCTGTCATAGAGTTTGTTGAGGATTGATGTGTGCTGTTATGTACTTGTCATACAGATGTACTCAAGCTATGAGATGTTGGGGATCAAGCTATACTTGGCCAATGTTCAAGGTAAGATCTAATTTTCATGACGCAGTTACCTATCGAACGGCCAGGTGTCTTTTAATAGTATTCATGGGAACAGGATCTCATTTGCAGGAGCAAAAGCCAAGTCACTGTCTACAAACTAAGGACACATAGAAGATGAAAGAGAATACAGTTAACGGTAAAAATCCCATCTCAGCATTACCATAATAAGGTCTAGAATTGTACATTTCCTTCTCGCTTTTTCCTATTGAGATAAAGAGGTGATCAATCAAAGGGAATAGTGCAGGTTGGCATTCAATTTACCATTCATTTATAAAGGGTTCCCTGTTTCTCTGTTGAATCATATATGCAATGTCTTGAGCTTCCCGATGCAATGGAATGTTTATGGTCCTTTGAGTTCCATCACATTGGGTGAAAAATTCTGTCCCTTAACCTAAGAGTCTGTTCATACAAAATAAAATAGTATCATAGTTGACATACAAGGTCCCTGAGCTCCCTAGTTTTGCTCCTTGTATTACTTTGTTAGTTCCTGGTGTGTGTTTGCAGCACAGGTGTACGAGGAGCTGGAGGGTGGAGGGATGTTTGAGGAGGGGAGTGTCCCCCGATGTCACCTCTTCCTAACTGTCCATGATGCCATCCTCTGTGCCCTGCAGAGGTCGAGGAACACAGGAGGCTCTGAAAAGGCAGGTCGCACCTACTTCCACACCTTAATCACTATGACCTTGAATCACTTCTCAGATCCTCATTGAGCAACGAGAAAGTAAATGGTACACCAACTACATCTTAACAACATCTTGTCTGCAATTTTGTCAAAGATAAGGACATAACAATTCATAAATATCTAATCTATGGGACAGGTCCAGTTAAAATAGTTTACAGACGTTTACATAACATTTTAAGTAATATATTATTACTGTTTTCCAATCCTCCATGAACGTATCTGAGGCAATGAGGGTAAACAGAACAAACATAACAAAATGGCAATGATATTGTTTTATTTGTTATTTTAGCTGCCTCTGAGGTAATAATAAAACTTCATTCACATAGATAGACATTTCGGGAGAGCGAGAGAGTGCTAGAGTCAGCAGTTGACCCCTGCAGTGGGTCGTTTGCCGTGGCTGCACTAACACCCTTCAAAGTCACTGCGTACCGGGGTGAATCCCCACAGGCTCCTCCAGCCTGCAGAGCAGACAGGACATAAGCCCCTGGTTCTGCCTACATCAAGACTTTACCCCCACCATCTCTCCTCTAAACATGAGAGAACCAAGAAAACCCTGTCCCAATCCTCCATGAACGTATCTGGGGCAGTGAGGGTTAACAGAACAAAATGCCAGAGAGCTTGTCACCACTGCTATACCATTTACTTCAGAACTTCACGTTGAAACCTAATGTCGACACAGGTCATAAAAAATACAAGTTTTTCTGTTTCTCCCCCCTTTTCTCTCCCATTACACACCCAGAGCCAGATTGCCTGGGATTATATCACTGGTTCAGATCATGTTGCAGGCCGGCAGTTGAGTTCAAAACCAAGAAATTGCTAGAGGAAATGTGTTAACGACAATTTACATGTGTGTGGAGTTATGGATGATTGATCTGTCTCTCTATAGGGTTGCATGGGGTTGCAGACAGAGCAAGACAAAAAGGAGCTGGTCCTCAATTTTCAGGAAGATGAGGAGAGGGACCTTGAGCAGGTACACTGACAAAATGAACCATGTATCATTGTTGTGTATAATCTATCTTGATGAAGCAACTCTTTGTAAAATAGATGGATCACATCTGATAACATTTTCCTATCAACCCAACACAGTAATTCACAATAATATTTGTTTCATCTGTTCTCTCCACAGGAACTGTTTTGAACATGGGATTTGTACTGCTGAATGTATGAAGAATGAAGATAAAGGAGTAATAGATATGGGTAGATGCTGAAGTTAACTTTAGGTTGATCATAAAATTGAACATTTTTCTTTGATTTCTTTAATTCTTTGATTTCTTCATTTCTTTGATTATAAATTATTGTGTATTGTAGATATTGTTCTGGATGATCTCGAAATCATGATTATAAGGGTGATATACTGTAAAAGATCTGTAGTGACTGAAAAACTGGTCTCCTTGAGGACATAACCATCATTATCACATCTTTCCTATTATTATTTATGTAAAATACCAGGGGTGGGACTAAGTCACTATTA
This sequence comes from Salmo salar, assembly GCF_965601325.2. Lineage (NCBI taxonomy): Eukaryota > Metazoa > Chordata > Actinopteri > Salmoniformes > Salmonidae > Salmo > Salmo salar. Next base: position 92,927,537 of record NC_138305.1, read on the forward strand.
TTCGAATCACAAGCAAGTCTCAAGTCATAAGGTTCGAGTCTCAAGTCAAGTGCCAAGTAGAAAGGTCTAGCCCCGAGTCAAGTCCAAGTCGTGCATTCTAAGAGCAAGTCAAGTCGAGTAGAGTCACAAGTTTTCAAGTCAATTCTCAAGTCAAGTAAAAAATAAAAAATGTGCCATATCATACAAAATGTACAAGTAGATTGACCAAATATACATGGACAATAGCTCAAAACAAATAGCCACTGTATCAGACTTTACCTGTCCTATCTGAATGGACACAGGTAGAGGGAAAGACGTACAGCCTCCCCTTGAGAAACTAATTTGAAATCGAAGCTCAAACATGGACAAATTAGCACTTGGCCCCTCCCAGGACCATACAAACCCAATTGGCAATTATAACCAATAATCTGGTTCTACTATGTAAAAGGCAATTTCCACATACATTGTTACATTGGTATATTCATCTTAATCAGACTTAATGATTATTTATGATATTTCATCACCATTAATACTTGTAACAATAATTTTCTCTTATTCAACGTGAGGACTCCAAAGTGTGGCCCTCAAGCCTTGTAGCCTATTTCTATGCACACTGAGGCGCGCTCTCCTATTACTCACAACCAGAATGACAGAGACATAGGGCACAGACACATGGAACTACGACGTAACCTGGGAAATATGAACAGAGGAACCATACATTGAATGAAATAAACAGAACTTCTACCTCATGAGTCTTGCGAACGTTCATGTTCACAATAAGCATCACACCTACTCAGAGGGTAAGAAATAAATGAACATGTATCGTATCAAACATGAAACAGGAATGTCTAAGTGTTGCAATAATGTTAAAATGTAATCAAATCAAATGTTATTCGTCACGTGCTTGGTAAACAACAGGTGTAGACTAACAGTGAAATGCTTACCTACAGGCCCTTCCCAACAATGCAGAGAGAAAGAAAATTGAGAAATAATAGAACAATAATAACATGTAATAATAAAAGTAAATTCAGATATTTTGTGAAATAGCACAGTTACAAATAGAAATCAAACTGGATGGACATCAGAAATAAAGGAAGGACTAAAAACAAACAAAATATAACTATTGTAAAATAGATTGTGTCTATAAAATGTGTATAAGATGTATAAACTGAAGGTAGAAGCCTAAGTGTTTATTAGTTTACTCCAATTGGGGAAAGGGTGGTAGGATTTGCGGGGAATAATAAAGGTATATTCTAAAAAAGTATGTATATCTATATAGGTATGTGTATGTATGTATGTGTATATGTATGCATATGTGTATGTATGTGTATGTATATGGATTTATATATTTAAAAATAAATAATACAAGTAATAGTAAATACACAATGAGTGACGATAGCGTGGCTATATACACAGGGTGACATACTCCATTGATAGCCGGGGGAGTTTTGTTAAGAGCCCAACACTAGTCTTAACATTAACACGCATCACTTACGGTACATTTTAAGAAACATAAGGAACGTATCTTTCATATCAGGAAGAAATAATAATAATAATAATAATAATAATAATAATAATAATAAACTTTAAATTACGACACACCTTTATAAGGTTAGTCTTCCCACACGGCCATATCGCCATGTTACATCGCTTGTTTACGGAAGACAGAGGCAACCACTTAGCTATCTAGTGAGGTCTGAACACCTGTGTGTCAGCATAACTGGGGAGGAAGTGTAGTTCGTCAACTGGAGGCACACACAGCTTGTGGATCTATGCAAAACTGCTACAGTAAGTGTATAATTTTTATTTGAAATATTCTTTCTCTCTGGTATTAAAGATACGGGGCATATCAACATATAATTTGAAAATCGGTTTGAAAGCGATGATTATTGATGTTTACAAACATTAAAACACATCGTCGGAATTATAGTTCACATGGAGTTAAATGTGGGCAAATCCAACATCTGAAAACCCTAAATACAGAGAAGTGTTTTCAAGTGCTAAGGGTACCAGTATTGAGTTGATGTTCAGGAGTATGATTTTTTATATCTTTATTTAAGTATGTAAGTCAGTTAAGAACAAATTCTTATTTTCAATGACGGTCTAGGAACAGTGGGTTAATTGCCTTGTTCAGGGGAAGAACGACAGATTTTTACCTTGTCAGCTCGGGGATTTGGTCTTGCAACCTTTCGGTTACTAGTCCAACGTTCTAACCACTAGGCCACCCTGCCGCCCCCGAGGTTATGGGGATGGAATGATGAAACGCTAGCAATTATTATAAGATGGAATATAGATTTCCATTGCTTGATGCCCAATTGCTGTTGAGCTTGCAAAGTAAACAGTTAATATTATTGATCACCCTAAAAATGTGGATCCTCTCTCCCTACAATTTGACATTTGTCCCTGGCCCGATCCAATAGCTGTACAGAAAACAGGGCTCTAGCCTTAGCCTGCGCCTGATGCTCTAGCCGGATGTGACATTTGGTTATTGATGCAAAATTGATGCATTCTACTACATTTGCCATGGTCCAGAGAGAACAAATGTAAAGTTTTACAGCTAATTTACTATAATTCTACCAAATTTACCAATGGGTGGAGATATATTTTTGCAGTTTTAAAGCTAATTTCCTGCAAATCTTTACATTTTGAGTTATGCAATGTAAATGGTATCTGATTGAGAGTGACTAACAAAATCAGTGGTGGCCCCATAGAGGTCAGGGCCCCTGGGCACGTGCCCTTTGTGCCCGGTCGGTATTCGGCCATGATTACTACAAGTTTAGATAGCTGGCTTGACTAACTAGCAGGCACCCTAAAAGACTGCTTATGTCGCTTTTGCCTGGAGCTCACCAAACCTGTGTTGATTGACAGTTTAATGATCCAATCAGAGGACAGAGTATGTGTTTCACTCTTTGCAAGGACAATGTTGCGGTTACTGTCTCTAGCTGCATGGAGAGTAATCCACGGGCTTTGTGCCACAAAATGAGTTACAAAACGTTACAAAACCTTGCCAGATAATTTCAAGTCACCAGTCTCAAGTCAAAGGCGAGTCCCAAGTCATCAAATTTGTGACTCTAGTCCAAGTCATGTTACTTGAGTTCACAACTGTGAAAAATACGTCTGTATATTAGAGAACTACAAAAATGGATTACAGGCCAAAGGAATTTGATTGGATAAGATGCTAGCGTCATGACCTGTGCGACAGTTTGAAGAAGAGGTCAGACAGTGTTGTGATTAGCCTATTAGGCCAATTTTCTTCTTGAGCTGAATATGTAGTTATTATTTTCTTAATTTGAAGTGAAACCTTCACAAATGTTTTATTCATTCGCTGGTGTAGAGAGACACAGGAGGACAGTTGTCTTAACTGGCGTACAGGCAGCAATACTGTCGGTATGCAGACTAATTAGGCTACGTTTAGACAGGCAGCCCAATACAGATTTTCTTTTTTACTAATTGGTCTTTTGACCAATCAGATCAGCTCTGAAAAAGACCTGATGTGAAAAGATCTGATGTGACTATTGGAAAAAATATCAGAATTGTGCTGCCTGTCTAAATGCAGCCTCAGCCTACTTGTGGAATGTCAGTTTTTCTCTGAACAAATGATCACAATGTAGAGTTCTCAACATGAGCTTACTGCCAGCATTAGTAAATATAAATATTTTATCACACCATTTCGTTATATTTCAGATATGTTTGAATCATATTTAAAAAATGGTATGCACAAAAGCAAGTGGTTAATCAACACGAGGGGCATATTAGCTCATGTAACCCATTATTGCAAGTGAAATATAGACCTGTAAACACAGAGATACAATAGGTGGAAATATCAACTATATATTTAGGATGAATGTAAGCTTAACTTTTTGGTAGGTGTTTAATAGGCAACTTTCGAAGTCAAATGTGCTCTCTTTCAGTGCTGTATGGTTCTGCCTGACAAAAATACATACAGTTACACATGTTTTAGGATGTTGTGGCTATTGTAATCTAATCGTCTTTAAGGAAAACAAGTGAGCTGAGAGTGAAACCGGTAATTTCTCTGTAGATTTGATATTTTCAGCCTCTTGCAATTATGTTAGGGGGGCCCACCTAGATTTCACTCCAAATCCATTATGGCGTCCAAAATCCAATATGGCTGCCACAATACCAATAAATGGTGGTTTAATCACTTGTATACACATGTTTTAAATTAGAGATATATTTCAGATTTGTGTACTGTACTTATGACCTGTACTCAATACTATTTTCGTTTAATTCAATTAAGTTGGGTATCCAGTAGGCCTTCCATAATGACACTCAAACACCATTGTCTGGATATAGAAAAGGCAGCAGACTGCTTGGCATGGCAACAACAAGGTATTCCAAGTCACTAGCCTCTTTGAGGATCAATGAAAGGAAAGAGAACCCTGGACACCCTCTCCCTAGCTATACAACTTGCGGTATACCAACTGTGGTATAACTTGTGCCTCCAGGATTGGGCTCTTAAGTCACCTCATTATTTAGATGTAAGCTTTGATTCATTGCTAGTCCAATACAGCTGCCTGAATCTAACATTACCTTTCGCTTGCTCACTGCATTCGTGATGCGCATTGGGATGTTCCGTTGCACTCTTAGGCTGTTTGGGTTGATCTGCCACCATCCTGGCTGTCCTGGAGTTGCCGTAGGTGGTGAATTCATGGTGTATGGGGTGGATGCAACCACACATGATGATAAGCACATAAGGCAGGTTTTCACTACAATGAACCAATTCAACCTGACACTCATTGACAAGAAATGCCATTAACTTGGGCCTTCACATGTCATAGAAATTGTGCATATCCAATGTCAATCTCTCAGTCTTCCCTGGAGTTGCTGTACATGTTGACTTGGTGACATTGTGGTTTATGAGGAGCAACCACCTATGATGACAAGCTTATACAGCAGGTGTTCACCACATTGAACCAACACACCTCTCCAATGTCAATGCCTACCTGAATCTTTCAGAACTGTCCTTGATAAGCCCACTCCACCATCAGTCCCCCCTCTGGAAGTTCATTTACATTTACAGTACTCAGTGTCAAATGAAGGCCAAGAAGATTTATCAAGAACGTCAGCAGGTCCTTTATAAATCTTCACCATCTAACACACAGAGACGATACAGGTGCATCAAAGCCGGGACCGAGAGACTGAGAAACATCTTCTATCTCCAGGCCATCAGACTGTTGAACAGCCATCACTAGCCGGTCTACCTGCCCAGTACTCCCCCCTGCACTTTGAGACAAATGCCCCATGTATACAGAGTCTTATATACTGTGTATGTTCAGGTAACTGACAAAATAAAGGAAACAGCAACATAAAGTTTCTTAATAGGGCATTGGGCAACCACAAGCCAGAACAGCTTCAATGCACCTTGGCATAGATTCTGGACCTCTATTGGAGGGATGCAACACCATTCTTCCATGAGAAATTGTATCATAAGGTGTTTTGTTTATGGTGATGGACAATGCTGTCTCAGAAGCCGCTCCAGAATCTCCAAATACGTGTTCAATTGGGTTGAGATCTGATCTGAGACGGCCATGACATGCAGTGTGTTTTACATAGTTTTCATGGTCATCAAACCATTCAGTGCCCTGTGGATGGGGTCATTGCCATTCTTTGGGGGCATAACCATGGTACTGTAGCCAAAATAATGTCCTGTCCAGCATTTTTATACATGACCCTAAGCATGATGGGATGGTAATTGCTTAATTAACTCACAACCACACCTGTGTGGAAGCACCTGCTTTCAATATAATTTGTATCCCTTATTTACTCAAGTAGTTCCATTATTTTGTCCGTTACCTGCATGTACTGTATTCTGGACATAGCTCATCATAATATACCTGCTATTGTACATACCAGCTTCCTTCCAAATGTTATACTGTCAATACACACCACATATTTATATTCTGGATTCTGACATGCTTTGGGTTGCACAATTCCGGGAAAATGCCCTGGTTTTCCCAAAATCCCAGTTGGAGGATCCCGGAATCAGGAGAGAATAAGCAGGAAATCTGAAATCCTACAACCAGGATATATAGAAAACCAGGGGATTTACTGAAACCATACACATGCTCAGTCTAATATATTAAAACCTCTTACGACACCAATCCCGTTAGCGGGATCAACAGCCAGTGAAAAATCAGAGCGCCATATTCAAAACCACAATCTAATAATTTCTATTTCTGAAACATAGGACTATTTTACACCATTTTATAGATACACTTCTCCTGAATCGAACCACGTTGTCCAATTTCAAAAAGGCTTTACAGCGAAAGCAAAACATTAGATTATGTTAGGAGAGTACATCGACACAAATAACCACACAGCCATTTTCCAAGCAACTAGCATGCATCACAAATACCCAAAACACAGCTAAATGCAGCACTAACCTTTGACAATCTTCATCAGATGACACTCCTAGGACATCATGTTACACAATACATGCATTTTTTTGTTCGATAAAGTTCATATTTATATATAAAAACAGCATTTTACATCGGCGCGTGACGTTCAGAAAATATTTTCCCTCAAATACTGCCGGTGAATCAGCGCCACAATTTACAAAAATACTTGTCATAAATGTGGATAAAATATTAAACTGTCATTCAAAGAATTATAGATGAACATCTCCTTCATGCAAATGCTATGAAAGATTTCAAAAAAGCTTCACGAGGAATGCACTCTTTGCAATAATCTGAGTACTGAGCTCTGAAAAATACACTAGGCTATACAGATAGCCGCCATCTTGGAGTCATCTAAAATCAGAAATTGCATTAGAAATATTCCCTTACCTTTGATGATCTTCATCAGAAGGCACTTCCGGGACTCCCAGGTTCACAACAAATGTTGTTTTGTTCGATAAAGTTAATAATTTATGTCCAAATAACTCCTTGTTGTTCGCACGTTCAGTTCAGCTACTCCAAATGTATAAAGCGTGCGGACAATGTCACGACGAAAAGTAAAAAAAAGTAGTATTTACGTTCGTTCAAACATGTCAAACATTGTAAAACATCAATCTTTAGGGCCTTTAGAACGTGAAAATTCAGTAATATTTCAACCGGACGGTTCCTGTGTCTTGAAAAACGTTTTGGAATGGAGGATCCACCCTCGTGAATGCGCGCCAATGAAGTGATGTCATTCCCTTGGTGACCAAGTTCCCAGCCTTCTCATTCGGTCTCTGTTCATCGTAGATGCTTCAAACAACTTTGTAAGGACTGTTGACATCTAGTGGAAGCCTTAGGAAGTGCACAATTATTACTACGTCACTGTGTATTCAATAGGAAACGACTTGAAGAGAGCCCATGCATCCAGATTTCCACTTCCTGGTAGGATTTCTCTCAGGTTTTTGCTTGCCATATGAGTTCTGTTATACTCACAGACACCATTCAAACGGTTTTAGAAACTTCAGAGTGTTTTCCATCCAAATCTACTAAGAATATGCATATCCTAGCTTCTGAGTTTGAGTAGGTGGCAGTTTAATATGGGCACATATTTTTTCCGAAATTGTCAATACTGCCCCCTATCCTTAAGGAGCTGTAAGAGGTTTTAACTCTGGATTGTTAATTTGGACTCGTTCTGTAATTTTTTTAAATTTCTTGTTTAGATTATATATTATTTGTGTATTTGTATTGTATTTTTACTGCAGTGTTGGAGCTAGTAACATAAGCATTTCAGTGCACTGTAACATCTGCTTCCAACTCACACCTTCAAACACCTAGATCCCTTGAACGCAGCTGACTCTCCAGATCCCAATCACCTGAATTCTAATCACCTGTTTACACACACCTGTATTTCATTATCACACACTATTTAGTTCAGTTCTTTGCACCCCGTCACTGTGAGGTATTGTTTGTTTTGTGACACACGTCTTTCAGAGCGCTGGGGTTCCCGTGATTTATGCCTCCTGTGTATGATAGTTTTTGCCTATTCCCTGCCTGTATCTTATCGGATATCCTGTTATCAACCTATTGCCTGATCTCCCGGACTACGTTACTAGCCTTTTCCCTGCCTGTACTGCTGCCCTTTTGGACCCCCTGTGTATGACCTTCTGCCTGTCGCTGGACCCAGCTACCTACCTCCTCCTGTGTATGACCTTCTGCCTGCCCCTGGACCCAGCTACCTGCCTCCTCCTGTGGTCCTTTACAAATAAACACCTGCAGCGCCCTGCACTTGAAACCAGCTCTCTGTCTCCCCTCATGTTCATTACATGCACCTGCTATAACACCTGCAAATCTGTGTACACAGCCATGACCTTTGATTTGATTTTGATTTGTTTTACTAAAGACAGAGACACCATGGAACTGGACTGGCAGCAGGCCATTCAACAACTAAAATGCCAACTGGAAAGTGCTGTTGTGCAATACCCTCATTTGCTACCACCCCATGGCTGGCCAGCCCATGTGACACTTGAACTGGACTTGCATTTAAAGAATGAGCTCTCATGCTGATGTGACTCGTGCATTGGTCTGGGAAACTGTTCAGTAAGCCCAACATCCCTATAAAAACAAGGATGGTCAAACTTAAACAAATATGCTGTATGTGATCGTGTATGGTGGCTGGGGATTGACTGTGAGATAGTGTTCTTTGTGCACCATGTTTGATCAGATCAACCACATCTACAACCCCTTTTTCCTGCCATCAAAGCCCAGGGATCATCTTCAAATGTATATGTGTGTGGAGCTGTGCTATGTCCCTCAAAACTGACACTTCATAGTCGTAATCTATGACCTACACGCTAATTAAACTCTAGGTAACCTGAGGTCACCCTCACATGTTCTGTCATTCTCCTCATCTCCTAATGGGTCTGCCTCAGACCATAATCACAGCCAACTACCCACAGTAAATATCAGCCAAATAATCATCCTACCCGACGTCCAAAAGTGTGACCTAAAGGACTTTTTTTTGCCACGTTCAACATAAAAAAACTTCAATCACAGGTCAATCAGGTGTTGGAAAGATCTAAGGGCAGGTTTGTTTGTGACAGCCTTTCACAGACTCTCCTTCACAACCAGACAATCAACCATTCCACTACTGGAGTATCCCCAGCTTCATTCAGGATGAGATAACATTCAATTTAGTCAATGGGTCTCGTTGGCATGCAAGCTGCATCTGCTGAGTGCCTGCACCCAACTGTTGTAGAAATGGAAACTGATCACCACACATACCCTACCAGTCATACAGGAAGGATGCCTGGCCTCGTCACCGCAGCTTGCCTAGAATGACCAGTTAGCTGTGCAACCTGGTCAGGTACCAGAACTACAACCACTACTGGCTACTTTGTCTCCTCACCCTGTTACGACACGCTCATGTTCTGGTCACCTCAAAGAATATGAATCCACCTTGCACACTTAGTTTCAGTGGCTCCCCAGTGAGTGGGCCTGGCTCCCAAGTGGGTGGGCCTATGCCCTTCCAGTCCCACCCATGGTCCCACCCATGGCTGCGCCCCTGCCCAGTCATGTGAAATCCATAGATCAGGGCCTAATGAATTTATTGCAACTGACTAATTTCATCATGTGAACTGTAACTCAGTAAAATCTTGAAATTGTTGCATGTTGCGTTTATATTTTTGTTCAGTATAGCAAGCTAAGGTGACATCAATGCCTGCAATGGACGTTTCCAAGTTACTTTGAATGTTCAAAATCATAGGGTAAGAACACTTTTAAAGCCTCAAAGGAAAATATTATCCAACTTTCAAAACAAGTCCTTTTTGACTATCTACAGCAGTCAACTAGCTAGCTAGGTAGCTGTTTAGCTTTCTAGAACATTCACTCATTTGTTTGTAAACAATTACCAAGCTAGTTCGCTACCACATGTTCTTGTCAAACTGTCGACAGAGAAGCCAGCAAGCAACAAGATATGCCGAATAACAGTCTAACCAATTGAGGGCAAATAAATCAAATTTGACCGTTCAGAAACAAGTCACATGGCCAGGAATCAGATTTGTCTGACTTCAAACCACCTAGGAAGGTGGTTTGAAATGTGGCTTGAAATATCCGATTCCATGTGCTTTTTGGCTTTTTGGCTGCAGGGAAAAGAACAGACTTGAATCGGATATGCAAATAAATGGGATTTGAGTCACCTCAAACTGCCAATGCGATCACAGCTTTAGTTTCAGTGGAGAAAATAGGGGGAGATGTTAGAGCTGCACATATACACTACTAAAGTGGCTGACTGTTGTATTACAGGTTGCTTTCCTGTAACTTGGTTACGCTACTATGTGCTTGTGTCTTGAAAAACATGAACACATTGAAAAGCTAGTTGGTTTCAGCTATTCAAACACAACAGAGGCATGTCAGTGCCACTCATAGTCCTAGTTATAACAAGAGCCATATGAAACCCTTTAAAAGACAGAATAACACAATACTAAATAAACCAGGGCAATTTATTCGCAGGAAAATATGTCTGAGTGTAATTATGTTGGCCATATTGGATTCGGAATAAAATTGATTCACAGGAAAACAATCTTTATGGTCATGAGTGTTGTATACCATTCTGAAGAAATGCCTCTCATCTACATACACATATTTACTGTACATGTGATTTGACCTCCATCCAATAGTAGTATGGCAGCCATATTGGATTTTGGAAGCCAAATTGGATATGAGGCAAAATCCAGGGTGACCCCAAAGATAATCTGTGGTGCCCTCCTGACTAAATTGCTAGCGTAGGGTCTAAAAAGATACAAAATTATTCAAGGTACCTTGGACCCCAAAAACTGTCATTTCGATGTCCAAGCCCACTTGATTTCCTTAGAGACGATCACATTAGCCACAACATCAAAAGACGTGTAACTGTATGCATTTCTGTCAGGCAGGACTAGACAATACTGAATAAGAACACATTTGACTCGGAAAGTTACAAAAAAGTCAAGTTTATATTCATCATAAATATACATAGTCGATATTTACGCCTTTTGTATCTCTGTGTTTACAGGTCTATATATCAGAGATGCATTAAGATCTCCTAATGCTGTTTGTTTGTGTATGTAGGGAAGACAACTGACTACTTGTATTCCACATTTTAGCAATATCAGAGCTTGCAAGGTTGGGTTACATGACTTTGTGGCCCAATCCCTCTCCAGCCAGGCATTATTCTGCACTTTTTGAGTTGATGGTGTGTGTCACTACCTATAAATGTAACCACTTTTGCAGTGAAATATTTTAATAAATGGGAGACATTAGAGATGTGAAAAACATGGTTGTGTTTTGTTTTACCTTGGGTAGGGGTATCTCAACATTATGGAGGCCTTGCAACTAGCCTAATATGATATAACACAACACTGGAAGAGATTCAAATGTGTGATATTAATTAATATTTAATTTATAATATGCAATTAGTAAACGTGTTGATAAAGCATACCATATAAAATAAAATGACTCTTATCTTATCTTATTTCATTCAGGCTGAGATAACATTCCATTTAGTCAATGGGTCTCGTTGGCATGCAAGCTGCATCTGCTGAGTGCCTGCACCCAACTGTTTGTAACGACTGTCGGGAGAGAGAGTAGACCAAGGCGCAGCGGAGTTAGTGTTCATTATAGTTATTTAATTAACGTAAGAACACGATACAAAAAACAAGAAAACCGACAGCCAAAACAGTCCTGTCAGGTGCAATACGTAACAGAAACAATTACCCACAAAACCCCAACGGAAAAACAGGCACTTATGTGTGACTCCCAATCAGCAACAACCAACAACAGCTGTGCCTGATTGGAAGCCACACGGCCAAAATCAATGAAACAGACAACATAGAAAATGAACATAGAACGCCCACCCAATGTAACACCCTGGCCTAACCAAAATAAAGAACAAAAATCCCTCTCTATGGCCAGGGCGTTACACTGTTGTAGAAATGGAAACTGATCACCACACATACCCTACCAGTCATACAGGAAGGATGCCTGGCCTCGTCACCGCAGCTTGCCTAGAATGACCAGTTAGCTGTGCAACCTGGTTAGGTACCAGAACTACAACCACTACTGGCTACTTTGTCTCCTCACCCTGTTACGACACGCTCATGTTCTGGTCACCTCAAAGAATATGAATCCACCTTGCACACTTAGTTTCAGTGGGGAATAGAGGGGAGATGTTAGAGCTGTACATATACACTACTAAAGTGGCTGACTGTTGTATTACAGGTTGCTTTCCTGTAACTTGGTTACGCTACTATGTGCTTGTGTCTTGAAAAACATGAACACACATTGAAAAGCTAGTTGGTTTCAGCTATTCAAACACAACAGAGGCATGTCAGTGCCACTCATAGTCCTAGTTATAACAAGAGCCATATGAAACCCTTTAAAAGACAGAATAACACAATACTAAATAAACCAGGGCAATTTATTCGCAGGAAAACATGTTTGAGTGTAATTATGTTGGCCATATTGGATTCAGAATAAAATGTAGTCATACCAAAACAGTCTTTATGGTCATGAGTGTTGTATACAATTCTGTAGAAATGCCTCTCATCTACATACACATATTTTCTGAAATATGGATGTCTGAGCCCACTTGTTCAACTCAGAGCAGAGCGCAACATCATAAAACATGTATAACTGTATGTATTTTTTATCAGGCAGAACCATACAGCACTGAATAACAGAAAATTTGACTTGGAAAGTTGTCTATTAATCGGCTACCAAAAAGTAAAGCTTACGTTCATCTTAAGTATTCATACTTGATATTTACACCTTTTGCATCTCTGTGTTTACAGGTCTATATGTCAGAGATGTGTTAAGGTATCCCAAGGCTGTTTGTTTGTGTATGTAGGGAAGACAACTGACTACTTGTTTGGGCTACATGACTTTGTGGATGTAACGGCCGTCGTTAGAGAAAGACCAAGGTGCAGCGGAGGATGTGTTCATCTTGAATGAATTTTAATACAAAAGAGAACACTTTACAAAAATAAACAAAAACGACAGCAAAACAGTCCTGTCAGGAAAACACACTAACAGAAGACAATCACCCACAAAACCCAAAGGAAAACCAGGCTACTTATGTGTGACTCCCAATCAGCAACAACGAACTACAGCTGTGCCTGATTGGGAGCCACACATGGCCCAAAACAAAGAAATACAAAAACATAGAAAAATGAACATAGAACGCCCACCCAATGTAACACCCTGGCCTAACCAAAATAAAGAACAAAAACCCCTCTCTATGGCCAGGGTGTTACAGTGGACCAATCCCCCCTTCAGCCAGGCATTACTCTGCACTTTTTTACTTTAGGGTGTGTGTCACTATCTATAAATATGAATCACCTTTGCAGTAAAATATTTTTCACAACCATCCATTTCATAAATGGGAGACATTAGAGATGTGAAAAAACATTGTTGTGTTTTGTTTTACCTCGGGTTGGGGTATGCCAAAAACGTTGAGGCCTTGCCACTGACCTAATATGATGTAATACAACACTGGAAGAGATTCAAATGTGTGAAATTAATTATTAGTGAATTGATAATATGCTATTACTAAACGTGTTGATAAAGCATACCATATAAAATAAAATTACCCTCATCTTATTTGACATAATAAATTCTACAGGTTCAGGTTCAGGTCAACTTTACTATCCCATCAGGGGGAAATTAATTTGGTCATGTGCTTAAAAAGATGATACATAAATCATGAACACACAGAAACTACACAATATAATTAATTGAAAGGGCTATATCCTACACATTTACAGTGAAAGTACAATATGCTGTGTACTCGAGGGACCAACAGACTATCCATTATACAGCCTGATGGTTTTTGTGTACAGGTTGGTGGCTGATTCTGGATCTATACCAATTATCCTTCCCGCGGTCTTGATCAAGCGCTGAAGCTTGACCTGGTCTTGCGCTCGCATGTTTCCAAACACCATATCAGAGACCGAAGGACAGCACACTCTGCAGGACAGATTTATAGAACATTTGTAGGAGATGGCGGTCGACATTAAAATGGTTCAGTTTGCGTAAAAAACATATTCTGTAGCAATTTCTTTATTTTTGCAAGGGCACAGTCATTGCATGTCAGTGTATTGTCTATTTTGATTCCCAGGTATTTCAATGTGGTCTCTCTATCGACTGATTCCTCATTGATCTTCGCTGGGGGCAGTGCAGTTTTGTTAGTTTTAAAATCTATTTACATCTATTTTGTTTTCTTAACGTTTATTTCAAGAAAGTTATCTTCGCACCACTCGACACATTTGTCTGTTTCTCTGTGAAGACCTTGAAGGGAGGCTTGGTCTAGGTGGAGGAAACCCACACTATTGGTGTCATCTATGTATTTAAGGAATTTGTGGTTTGAGTGAGGCTTGACAATCGTTTGTGTAAAGTGTGTACAGTATCGGTGAAAGTATTCACCGATCTAGTAGAGATGTTAAACTTCACTAGTACGGTTCACAAGGAAACTAGTACTCCACTTGATCAGCGGTGTTGAACCGAGGTAAAGACCGTTTCAGTTTGGATATTCAACAGATATTCGCACCTTCAATATTCAATAGCTTTCAAACCACTTGAGCCACTGACTCCATATAAGTGTCATGATGTTGGAAAAATTGTGCACAACATTGCACAGGTCTTATTTTCACGATTTGGACATTAATTCATTTTCCAAAGCTAATAAACCTGTGGCAATGTGAGCAGCATTTTGTATTCCTAGTTGAATTAGTTAGGGAGTGTAAACAAAGTACAAACTGTTTTTACATTCAAATTTCAATAGCTCCTTGGTCATGTGACCTACTGACCTCTAACAAGGTTCAGAATGTACACTCAGTGGGCCTACACATTGCACACCCTTTAGTTTGTCCATTTTCATCTCACACATTTTGTACATGAATTTTTCAAACTTTCTATTTTCAATAGCTCCTTGGTCATGTGACCTACTGGACTCAAACAAGGTTCAGAATGTCCACTGACTACCCTTCTATATTGCACACCCTTTAGTTTGTCCATTTTCATCTCACAAGATTTTACATGAATTTTCAATGTTTATCAATGTTTCTAATTTCAATAACTCCTTGGTCATGTGACCTACTGACCTCTAACAAGGTTAAGAATGTACACTCAGTGGGCCTACACATTGCACACCCTTTAGTTTGTCCATTTTCATCTCACACTTTTTACATGATTTAAAAAAAATCTAATTTTAATAGCTCCTTGGTCATGTGATCTACTAGACTCAAACAAGGTTCAGAATGTACACTCAGTAGGCCTACACATTGCACAACCTTTAGTTTGTCCATTTTCATCTCACACGTTTTTACATTTTTCAAACTTTCTAATTTCTAGTAGTTTGAGGTCAGTAGGTCACATTTGACGATATCCGATCCTCGTTTGCTAAGCCAAACGACACCGCTGGTCCTGCTCACACTGCCCTACCCTGTGCTTTGACCTCTTTCTCCCCTCTCTCTCCAGATGAAATCTCGCGTCTTGTGACGGCCGGCCGCCCAATCGACCCTATCCCCTCCTCTCTTCTCCAGACCATTTCCGGAGACCTTCTCCCCTTCCTCACCTCGCTCATCAACTCATCCTTGACCGCTGGCTATGTCCCTTCCGTCTTCAAGAGAGCGAGAGTTGCACCCCTTCTGAAAAAACCTACACTCGATCCCTCCGATGTCAACAACTACAGACCAGTATCCCTTCTTTCTTTTCTCTCCAAAACTCTTGAACGTGCCGTCCTTGGCCAGCTCTCCTGCTATCTCTCTCAGAATGACCTTCTTGATCCTAATTCAGGTTTCAAGACAGGGCATTCAACTGAGACTGCTCTTCTCTGTGTGACGGAGGCTCTCCTCACTGCTACAGCTAACTCTCTCTCCTCTGCTCTCATCCTTCTAGACCTATCTGCTGCCTTTGATACTGTGAACCATCAGATCCTCCTCTCCACCCTCTCCGAGTTGGGCATCTCCAGCGCGGCCCACGCTTGGATTGCGTCCTACCTGACAGGTCGCTCCTACCAGGTGGCGTGGCGAGAATCTGTCTCCGCACCATGCGCTCTCACCACTGGTGTCCCCCAGGGCTCTGTTCTAGGCCCTCTCCTATTCTCGCTATACACCAAGTCACTTGGCTCTGTCATATCCTCACATGGTCTCTCCTATCATTGCTATGCAGACGACACACAATTAATCTTCTCCTTTCCCCCTTCTGATAACCAGGCGGCGAATCGCATCTCTGAATGTCTGTCAGACATATCAGTGTGGATGACGGATCACCAGCTCAAGCTGAACCTCGGCAAGACGGAGCTGCTCTTCCTCCCGGGGAAGGACTGCCCGTTCCATGATCTCGCCATCACGGTTGACAACTCCCTTGTGTCCTCCTCCCAGAGTGCTAAGAACCTTGGCGTGATCCTGGACAACACCGTGTCGTTCTCCACTAACATCAAGGCGGTGACCCGATCCTGTAGGTTCATGCTCTACAACATTCGCAGAGTACGACCCTGCCTCACACAGGAAGCGGCGCAGGTCCTAATCCAGGCACTTGTCATCTCCCGTCTGGATTACTGCAACTCGCTGTTGGCTGGGCTCCCTGCCTGTGCCATTAAACCCCTACAACTCATCCAGAACGCTGCAGCCCGTCTGGTGTTCAACCTTCCCAAGTTCTCTCACGTCACCCCGCTCCTCCGCTCTCTCCACTGGCTTCCAGTTGAAGCTCGCATCCGCTACAAGACCATGGTGATTGCCTACGGAGCTGTGAAGGGAACGGCACCTCCATACCTTCAGGCTCTGATCAGGCCCTACACCCAAACAAGGGCACTGCGTTCATCCACCTCTGGCCTGCTGGCCCCCCTACCTCTGAGGAAACACAGTTCCCGCTGAGCCCAGTCAAAACTGTTCGCTGCTCTGGCACCCCAATGGTGGAACAAGCTCCCTCACGACGCCAGGACAGCGGGGTCAATCACCACCTTCCGGAGACACCTGAAACCCCACCTCTTTAAGGAATACCTAGGATAGGATAAAGTAATCCTTCTAACCCCCACCCCCCTTAAAAGATTTAGATGCACTATTGTAAAGTGGTTGTTCCACTGGATATCATAAGGTGAATGCACCAATTTGTAAGTCGCTCTGGATAAGAGCGTCTGCTAAATTACTTAAATGTAATGTAAATGTAAAATTCCCTGTCTTAGGATCAGCACTTTATTTTAAAAATGTGAAATGTCAGAATAATAGTAGAGAGAATGGATTTATTTCAGCTTTTATTTCTTTCATCACATTCCCAGTGGGTCAGAAGTTTACATACACTCAATTAGTATTTGGTAGCATTGCCTTCAAACGTTTCGGTAGCTTCCCACAAGCATCACCCAATAAGTTGGGTGAATTTTGGCCCATTCCTCCTGACAGAGCTGGTGTAACTGAGTCAGGTTTGTAGGCCTCCTTGCTTGCACACGCTTTTTCAGTTCTGCCCACAAATTTTCTATGGGATTGAGATCAGGGCTTTGTGATGGCCACTCCAATGTCTTGACTTTGTTGTCCTTAAGCCATTTTGCCACAACTTTGGAAGTATGCTTGGGGTGATTGTCCATTTAGAAGACCCATTTGCGACCAAGCTTTAACTTCCTGACTGATGTCTTGAGATGTTGCTTCAATATATCCACATAATATTCCATCCTCATGATGCCATCTATTTTGTGAAGTGTACCAGTCACTCCTGCAGCAAAGCACCCCCACAACATGATGCTGCCACCCCCGTGCTTCACAGTTGGGATGGTGTTCTTCAGCTTGCAAGCATCCCCCTTTTCCTCCAAACATAATGATGGTCATTATGACCAAACTGTTTTATTTTTGTTTCATCAGACCAGAGGACGTTTCTCCATGTGCAGTTGCAAACTGTAGTCTGGCTTTTTTATGCCGGTTTTGGAGCAGTGGCTTCTTCCTTGCTGAGCGACCTTTCAGGTTATGTTGATATAGGACTTGTTTTACTGTGGATATAGATACTTTTGTACCTGTTTCCTCCAGCATCTTCACAAGGTCCTTTGCTGTTGTTCTGGCATTGATTTGCACTTTTCGCACCAAAGTGCCTTCATCACTAGGAGACAGAACACGTTTCCTTCCTGAGTGGTATGACGGCTGTGTGGTCCCATGGTGTTTATACTTGCGTATTATTGTTTGTACAGATGAACGTGATACCTTCAGGCATTTGGAAATTGCTCCCAAGGATATACCAGACTTGTGGAGGTCTACAATTTTTTTTCTGAGTTCTTCGCTGATATTTTTTGATTTTCACATGATGTCAAGCAAAGAGACACTGAGTTTGAAGGTAGGCCTTGAAATACATCCACAGGTACACCTCCAATTGACTCAAATGATGTCAATTAGCCTATCAGAAGCTTCTAAAGCCATGACATCATTTTCTGTAATTTTACAAGCTGTTTAAAGGCACAGTCAACTTAGTGTATGTAAACTTCTGACCCACTAGAATTGTGATACAGTGAATTATAAGTTAAATAATCTGTCTCTAAACAATTGTTGGAAAAATTACTTGTGTCATGCACAAAGTAGATGTCCTAACCGACTTGCCAGAACTACAGTTTGTTAACAAGAAATTTGTGGAGTGGTTGAAAAATGAGTTTTAATGACTTCAACCTAAGTGTATGTAAACTTCCAACTTCAATTGTATACGGCTACTCAGTGGAGATTCTGAAAGTTGTTTGAGGGTTATAGGTCATTAGACTAAGGAACTATTGAAAGTTGAATATTTAAAAAATTCTCATAAAATCTCATGAGCTGCAAATGGACAAACAAAAGGGTGTGCAATGTGTAGGCCCACTGAGTGTACATTATGAACCTTGTTTGAGGTGTGTGGGCCACATGACATTACATTACATTACATTTAAGTCATTTAGCAGACGCTCTTATCCAGAGCGACTTACAAAATGGTGCATTCACCTTATGATATCCAGTGGAACAACCACTTTACAATAGTGCATCTAAATCTTTTAAGGGGGGGGGGGGGATCAGAGCCTGAAGGTATGGAGGTGCCGTTCCCTTCACAGCTCCGTAGGCAATCACCATGGTCTTGTAGCGGATGCGAGCTTCAACTGGAAGCCAGTGGAGAGAGCGGAGGAGCGGGGTGACGTGAGAGAACTTGGGAAGGTTGAACACCAGACGGGCTGCGGCGTTCTGGATGAGTTGTAGGGGTTTAATGGCACAGGCAGGGAGCCCAGCCAACAGCGAGTTGCAGTAATCCAGACGGGAGATGACAAGTGCCTGGATTAGGACCTGCGCCGCTTCCTGTGTGAGGCAGGGTCGTACTCTGCGAATGTTGTAGAGCATGAACCTACAGGATCGGGTCACCGCCTTGATGTTATGATGATGATGACCAAGGCGCTATTGAATTTCAAAAATTAAAATAAATAACTTTAAATAGTGTGAGATGTAAACAGACAAAACAAGTGTGTGCAATGTGTGTCTATGCCATCAGGTTAGCTAGGACCAGTTTTTAAAGTTTTATGAGTAATGGTTAAAGAGCTATTGAAATTTGAATAGTTTGATTTGTCACTATGTTGACGGTCCCTAACTGCTGTTGGTGGATGTAAGGAAAACTACAGGCGAATATTCGTCAAATATCCTAGCTGAATCTGTCTTTACCTCGGTTAGAGTTGACACCCAAATTCACCAGTTCATCCATCAGTAGGTGGGGTTGGATGGTGTTAAACCCGCAACTGAGGTCATTGAATACCATTTTTACTAGGCTATTTGCCTATTTTAAGTGTTCATAGATATTGTTCAGTATGACCAGTAACCCATCATCAACACTGCTGTAGACACAGTAGGCGAATTGATTTGGATCTAATTGAGATGAGAGACCGGAGATTACTTTTTTATGAGTTATTTTTTCAAAACAGGGCGTAAATCGTTATTTTCTTTGGGCCTGTTGTTTTTGGGTATTAGAACAATCAGCAACTTTTTCCATAAATCTGGAATTATCCCACTGTCCAGTGACAGCTGGAAAAGCTTTTGGAACGGTAATGCGAGCTGGTCTGCGCAGGCCTGAAGTGCCTTGCTGGTGCCGGACCATATGATTGCTTGACGTCATTCACAGAGATCTGTATTCAGAATCAATAGTATGCTGTCTATACTGTCCACAACCACTCAAACCTACAATAGAAACTGTTCAAATCATTTGCAAAAACAAGGTCATTTTCGATGGTCATACAAAGTCTCTTTGGTTTGTAGCCTGTAATGGTCTGTGGCCCTTGCCAGGCTTTCCTACTGTGCTTGTCCTTAATTAAAATATTTTCAAATGTTTCTTTGTATGCTCCCTTGCACTCCTTGATTTTACTTTTGAGCCTTGTCTGAATATTTTTTTCCCCCTCTTTAATGCTTCCTGATTAAAAAAAAAAAATTCTGGTTGAGGAGCTCTTTTAATTCCGGAGTTACCCCCGGTTTATTACTGTGGAAGATGTTGGTAACACTGACAGTGTTACATTTAACACTGTTCCAGTGTCTATACAGGTCCACGCTTTTAAGTGCTGAATTAACACACTGCTTACTGTAAAGCCTTATTTTGATTTTTCCCAGAGTGCCTTGCCTTTCAAGTGAATTGTAGAGTTACTACCCATGACTATTTGTTAGTGATAGAGAAATGGTTGTTGGATTCATCAATTTTCAGTCCTGTGGCCTTCACAAAGTGAGATCCCAAGTGAATATTATATCATTAAAATGTAATTCCTTATTTAATAAGGCCTAATTTTGAGGGCCTAGTTTACCATAATACAGTGGCCTGAAACTCAAGGTTTTCTAGCTTGCAAGTCAGATTATGATGGTTTGCAAAGTGATGTGTAATTGCTATTGGAATCCAGCTGAATGCAAAATGACCTGTATCTCAACTGGATCAACCATTTCAGTAATGGATAGTTAGAAGTAACATTTTGGATTCGTTTAATTGGATTGATTAATTATTCAATGTACATGCAAAAACATAGATATTGAAACAAACAATTCTAAAAATCAACCTGCAATAGAGTATGCTGGGAAATATGACAATGATGGGCTTGGTTTTGGGTCAACACTGGTTATTAACACCAACACGTAGTTTCTTTTTCACCAATGAGTGTTAATTTAACACTTACAGTGTTAATTTAACACCTGAATCAACACTAAATGTTACACTGCAAAATCAACACTAGGTAACACTGGCCAATTTGCTGTGTAGAAGGTGTAAAATATAGATCAGTGTGACAAAACAGGATGTGGTCTTCCTGGGCTCTGTCTTTATGCACTTTCACATCATGTCAGAGTGATCGGAGGAAAGGCTTGTCTACTTCGGAGTAACGACTTGGAGCATTCATGTGCTCGGAGCTCAGAAGGGCCGCAAGAACCATTCTCACCATTGACAGCCGAAATCACGGCCATGTTTGTTGCTATTTTCAGTGGTGCGTGACGTCCGAGTTCAGTATGCGGGAAAGATTGGGCTCCTGAGATCATACCCGAGTTTCTTACAGGGAATCTCAATTGCATACTCCCTGTTTCCTCTCTCCTATCTCCTTGCCTCATTCTCAAAACCAATTGTAGGAGAAGGTCAGTGGGGATGGATCTCTAGCTTTCTCATCCAATGGGTTTTGAGAAAGAGGCGAGGAGAGAGGACATAAGGAGTATGCAATTGAGATTCCTCCCTAGTCGAATTTATGAGTTGGAGGAGAATTCACGTGCATTTTTCCCAGCAGGAATGTCGTATTTATGAGTTCTCGACATATATGTATTAACAACCTGAACGATCCTCTTTCTAGATCCACCTTACTTTCTTACTCTGTTAGACCGGCATTTCTTGGACATGGGCCTAGCAGGATTGTGTTAGCAGGTAAGGAACATCCTAGGCCTACTATTCAAAAGTCACCTCCTTGGTATAATGTACCCTTCTCTCTACAGCTTGTACTGTAAAGACCATAGTAGCTGCACGTTGCTGAAATATTGTTCTCTTACTTAGGCTACTTACTTAGTGGCGCAGCAGTCTAAGGCACTGCATTTCAGTGATGTGATATGTCACTACAGACACACTCTGGTTCAAATCCAGGCTGTATCACAACTGGCTGTGATTGGGAGTCCCATAGGGCGGTGCACAATTGACCCAGCGTTGCCGGGGTAGGCTGTCATTTTAAATAAAAATGTGTTCTTAACTGACTTGCCTGGTTAAATAAAGGTTAAATAAATAAAATAAAAACAACACCTGTGCCAATATATGCTCCAAACACCGGCTTCTCGGGAATAATCAATTAAATAATCAACGCCAGCCATAATTAACTATAAAGCCTTCGCTACAGGTTAAACAATTTACTGCTCTGATTTTCTCACCATCATATCCTTAAAGGGGGTAAAAAATTGTGGTTTCCTTTAAAAGGGGAACATTTGAGCTTCACAAAAAACAGAAGTATACTCCTAATATTCAACAAATAGCATTCGTTTTTCCCATAGGAAAAAAGCAACCGCAACTCGCATTTGCAGACCGCTGCTTGAGAGCAGCAACAGAGATGAATGAATAACAGTGCATATGGTAAAATAGACCTACTGATGTGATCAAAGCAAAAATAGCCTACATGATTGTAAGAGAGAGTAAACATTGTTTTCCAGTTCAGGTTAGTTAAAAATCAAGTGTCCCGCCTTCGCATCGTTTCAAAAGATTGACGAGTGACTGAATGCCGGCAGATCACCACAATCAGACCGGGCAACTGAAAGATGTAAATTCTGCCAATGAGAGGTTTGCATGAAATATTCTGCATGCATGCTTAGGATTGGACAAAACGTATCAAAATTAACTTTGTGTCAAATGAAATGTCCATTAGTATCATATGGAATTCTTCTTCATCACATTTTCGTGGACTAAAATGAAAAGTAATTTCTAGTAGTTATTGTTTTTACCAGGACATCTCGTCTCGTTATCGTCATAGTTCTAGTCAGGAAAAATGTGTTGTTGACGAGTATTTTCTGTCATAGTTATTGTTGACACTGCAGGGGGCAGTATACTACAGTATAAAACAAACACAAATCAGACAGTATGGGCCCGGGGACTCACAATGGACATTTAGCCTACAAATGTTGTTTAGAGAAGTTGCTGACTAAACCCATCTGCTGCATGGTAAGACAGTGGTCTTCCTGTAATTAACTCAGAGACAGTCTGAATGTGCATCTATGAAAGCAGCTGTGGAGAGGAGAGATCCGGCTGGTCTCTGTGGAGTGTATAGAAGCAAGGGCATGCTGTAGAGTGAGGGGAGGAACTTGGCATCAGCACTTTCATATGGCTTTATTTTCCTCGCTGGTCTGTTTAATAGTACATCATTATATCCCTATTGGGTTGATATATAGTCTAGTCTCAACGTAGCGTGGAGGCTTGTTCTGGAGTAACCATTAACATACGGTAATCTGACAATGTCATGGCACAATTGAATCTAAGTTAAGGAGAACATAAATACATATAAAGGTTTTGTGTATACTCCTGTAGACTGGAGAAAATACTATTTTACTTGTATTGTGGTATTTAATAAGACCCATTTTATCAGTTTGACTGCAGTATTAAAACATCCTTCCTTGCTCAGTTCTAAAGCCAAGAACACAGTCTTATGTGAAATGCGTAAGAGATATATGATTACGTTACATTATGTATTCATATACTAGTATAGATGTATCCCACTCATATTTAGTATATGTCCAAGGGGATAACAGTGCCACCAACCCTCTTAATGTTTAGCACATGGGGCCTAGCACCTGGGCCTGATGTGGAGCTACATGATTGAGTTTAAATTATGTTCTAAATTATGCAGAGATGGATGTTTGTGTGCGTACACATCATTCCCCAGTCACATTATCCCAGCTAGTCTACTCTGACCTCCCTCTGATTCCCAGTAGATGGTCACAGCTAATGACATTGGAATCTCAAACTAATTCATTTCCATTTGGCTTCATCATGGCGGAATCTTTTAAATGTTATTAAATGTAGAATTAAGTTGCAATTTAAGATGTATGAGCAGATGTGATGGGCTTTACGAACTCAAAGCTAACACCTCAATTGTTAAAAAATAGTTATGCTGATTGTATTGTTATGACACAGGAATACCTTCACAGTAATGACAGATACAACATAGCGAGTGCCAACTCACATAGCGAGGGTGGCAGTGAGCCTATAGCAGTTAGAGTGTTGGGCCAGTAACTGAAAGGTCGCTAGTTCGTCCTTTCAGTTGCTTGAGTGAGACAGTTAACCCTAATTGCTCCAGGGTCGCCGTTAACAATGGCAGACCCTTGCCGTGACCACACTCTCTGAGGGTGTCTCAGGGAGAGTGGGATATATATATATATATATACAGTACCATTCAAAAATTTGGACACAGCTACTCGTAGCTACTCAAGGGGTTTTCTTTATTTTTACAATTTTCTACATTTTAGAATAATAGTGAAGACATCAAAACTATGAAATTAAACATATGAAATCTTGTAGTAACCAAAAAGTGTTAAACATATCAAAATGTATTGAATAATTTACATTATTCAAAGTAGCCACCCTTTGCCTTGATGACAGCTTTCACACTCTCGGCATTCTCTCAACCAGCTTCATTAGGTAGTCAATGCATTCCCATTAACAGATCTGCCTTGTTAAAAGTTAATTTGTGGAATTTCTTTCCTTCTTAATGCGTTTGAGCCAACCAGTTGTGTTGTGACAAGGTAGGGGAGGTATACAGAAGATAACCCTATTTGGTAAAAGACCAAGTCCATATTATGGCAAGAAGAGCTCAAATATGCAAAGAGAAACGACAGTCCATCATTACTGTAAGACATGAAGGTCAGTCAATCTGGAAAATGTTTCTTCAAGTGCAGTCGCAAAAACCATCAAGCACTATGATGGAACTGGTTCTCATGAGGACAGCCACAGGAAAGGAAGACCCAGAGTTACTTCTGCTGCAGAGGATAAGTTCATTACAGTTACCAGCCTCAGAAATTGAAGCCCAAATAAATGCTTCACAGAGTTCAAGTCACAGACACATCTCAACATCAACTGTTCAGAGGAGACTGCGTGATTCAGGCCTTCATGGTCGAATTGCTGCAAAGAAACCACTACTAAAGGACATCTTGCTTGGGTCAAGAAACATGAGCAATGGACATTAGACCGGTGGAAATCTGTCCTTTGGTCTGATGAGTCCAAATTTGAGATTTTTGGTTCCAACTGCCGTGTCTTTGTGAGACGCAGAGTAGGTGAACGGATGATCTCCGCATGTGTGGTTGCCACCGTGAATCATGGAGGAGGAAGTGTGATGGTGTGGGGGTGCTTTGCTGGTGACACTGTCTGTGATTTATTTACAATTGAAGACACACTTAACCAGCATGACTACCACAGCATTCTGCAGCGATACGCCATCCCATCTGGTTTGCGCTTAGTGGGACTATAATTTGTTTTTCAACAGGACAATGACCCATCACACCTCCAGGCTGTGTAAGGGCTAACTGACCAAGAAGGAGAGTGATGGACTTCTGCACCACATGACCTGGCCTCCAGTATCACCCGACCTCAACCTAATTGAGTTGGACCGCAGAGTGAAGGAAAAGCAGCCGACAAGTGCTCAGCATATGTGGGAACTCCTTCAAGACTGTTGGAAAAGCATTCTCGGTGAAGCTGGTTGAGAGAATGCCAAGAGTGTGCAAAGCTGTCATCAAGGCAAAGTTTGGCTACTTTGAAGAATATCAAATGTAAAATATATTTTGATTTGTGTCCAAACTTTTGACCGGTACTGTATATAATTCACACATGCATATTAATACACATTTGTACATGTGTAAAATAGGACAAATATAAGCACCCACCAAATTATTTTTCATAATTATTATAACTGAATCCCTGCATCATGTTGGTTGCAGGTGCATCTAATCCTTCTATCCCATTGGGAGTCAGTGGATGGACGTCAACGGATGTTGGTATGCTGTTGGTATGCTTGGGATGCATGAATAGATTTATGAAGCTATTAAGAAATCATCCTAAAATATACTGGCTCACCAGGTCCTGCGGCCTCCCTCCCTCCTCTCCGGAGCAAATTGGCACCATAAGTAATTACAGAGCTCCTAGGGCCATCAGCTTTAATCAGGAGACGTGGGAGAGCCACTACGAGCCACTCTACTATTTAATGGCTTTCTCTCTATCACGCTGCTTTTTTCTTCTGGTAATAGCAGCCAGGCCTGGACCCAGCAGGTGTCACTGGTAGGCTACAGTACAACCTTCTTAAGAATAAATGTCTTCTTAATTTAACAATAGATTTATGAAGAAAGTTAAGCAAAGTTGCTATTCCTCAAAAAGGTTATTGGAAATGTTCTTACGTTATTTCTTATGTTTTCCTTAAGTAAAAAGTTAAGAAGAAATTTGATTCTTGAAAAGAAAGTTATTGGATTTCTTCTTGGAAATGTTCTTAATTCCAAGACAGCTAAACCCTTTTAAATGGTAGTGAGAGAATAAACCAATGAAAGCAATCTGACTGTGAGTCATGGTGGGAGTGTGTTATACAGGGTTCTAGAGTTTAATGGAATGCCATTCCATTCCATTCACTTGTTCTATTAAAAGTGATGTACCGTGGTGCTGTAGCTCCTCTCTGCACTTTACAATGAATTTCCATTTTATCATGTAATTACTTACTTATTACCTACTCGTATAGGTAACCAGAATAGAATCAGCACATAAAATAATGATTGAATTGCAATGGAAGGACACTGGGCATTTCATATTTTTAAATCAGATGACCATTGTTGTGTAATTTTACCCAATAATTAATGTCTCTTTTCTCATGTAATCACTGCTTAATTAAGTACTCGTAGGCAACCTGAAGTAATTGGCACACTGCTGTAATATAGTTAGTGTTTAGTGTAATACCCCTCATACAGCTGTCCTGCCATGACTGATTCCTCCAGGTGTTGTGCTCCCTGTGTGTAGCCTATATACATGACTCCATGAGGAATGTATACCCCTGGGCCACAGTCAGCCACTGGATTAGATCAGACACTGGATTAGATCAACAACTGGATTGTATCGGTCACTGGATTAGCTCAACCACTGGATTAGATCAGTCACTCGATTAGATCAGCCACTCGATTAGATCACCACGGATTAGATCAGCCTCTGCATTACATAAACCACTCGATTAGATCAGCCACACGATTAGATCAACCACTGGATTACATTCAGCCACTGCATTAGATCAGCCACTCTATTAGTTCAGTCACTCGATTAGATCAACCACTGGATTAGATCAACCACTGGATTAGATCAGCCTCTGCATTACATAAACCACTCGATTAGATCAGCCACACGATTAGATCAACCACTGGATTACATTCAGCCACTGCATTAGATCAGCCACTCTATTAGTTCAGCAACTCGATTAGATCAGCCACTCGATTAGTTCAGCCACTCGATTAGATCAGCCACTCGATTAGATCAGACTCTCGATTAGACCAGCCATTCGATTAGATCAGCCACTCAATTAGATCAACCACTTGATTAGATCAGCCACTTCATTAGATCAACCACTAGATTAGATCAGCCACTCGATTAGATCAGACTCTAAATTAGATCAGCCATTCAATTAGATCAGACTCTGCATTAGATCAGCCACTCGATTAGATCAGCCACTCGATTAGATCAGCCACTCGATTAGATCAGCCACTCGATTAGATCAAACTCTCGATTAGATCAGCCACTCGATTAGATCAGCCACTCGATTAGATCAGCCACTCGATTAGATCAGCCACTCGATTAGATCAAACTCTCGATTAGATCAGCCACTCGATTAGGTCGAGTGTCTGATCTAATCTAGTAGCTGATCTAATCGAGTGGCTGGGGTGGCCTAGTGGGGTAGACTAGTGGTTAGAGCATTGGGCACTCACCGAAAGGTTGCTAGATCGAATCCCTGAGCCGGCGAGGTAAAAATCTGGCGTTCTGCCCCTGAACTAGGCAGTTAACCCACTGTTCCTAGGCCATCATTGTAAATAAGAATTTGTTCTTAACTGACTTGCCTAGTTAAATACAAAAAGATCAACCACTGAATTAGATCAGCCACTTGATTAGATCAGCCACTGGATTAGATCAGCCACTTGATTAGATCAGCCACTGGATTAGATCAGCCACTGGATTGGATCAGCCACTGGATTGGATCAACCACTAGATTAGAGCCGCCACTGGACTAGATCAGCTACTCGATTAGATCAACCACCAGATTAGATCATCCACTGCATTAAACCAGCCACTCGATTAGATAAACCACTGGATTAGTTCAGCCACTCGATTAGATCATCGATTGTTGTTGGTACTTGAGAGTAGACTGTTTCTGTAGACTGTTACTCTTCTGTTACTTCTTTTGGAGCTGCCTTCTTTAGCAAAATTAGATCAGCCAACCGATTAGATCTTACACTCGATTTGATCAGCCACTGCATTACATCAGCCACTCGATTAGATCAACCACTCGATTAGATCAACAACTGGATTAGATCAACCTTTAGATTAGATCATCCACTGCATTAGATCAGACACTGGATTAGATCAGTCACTGCATTAGATCAGCCATTCGTTTAGTTCAGCCACTTGATTAGATTAACTGCTGGACTAGATCAGCCCCTCGATTACATCAGCCACTCGATTAGATCAGCCACTCGATTAGATCAGATACTGGATTAGATCAGCCACTTGATTAGATCAGATACTGGATTAGATCAGCCACTTGATTAGATCAGCCACTCGATTAGATCAGACACTCGATTTGATCTTACACTCGATTTGATCAGCCACTGCATTAGATCAGCCACTCAATTAGATCAGCCCCTCGATTAGATCAGCCACTCGATTAGATCAGACACTCGACTAGATCAGCCACTGGATTAGATCAGCCACACGATTAGATCAGCCACTCGATTAGATCAGACTCTCAATTAGATCAGACTCTCGAATAGATCAGACACTCGATTAGATCAGACTCTCGATTAGATCAGACACTCAATTAGATCAGCCATTCGATTAAATCAGCCACTTGATTAGATCATTATAGATCATCGATTGTTGTTGGTACTTGAGAGTAGACTGTTTCTGTAGACTGTTACTCAGACTTCTTTTGGAGCTGCCTTCTTTAGCAAAATGTTGCGTTTGACCTTTGAATTAGATATAAGATTGAAACATGCAGCACTTGAATAACAAGCAAGAAGGAGGGGGGTGGATCACATTAAGTACACCCAGAGAGTTATCCCAATTTCTACGTCGCCTAAGGATGACAGAGCATCTTAAACAACTAGAAATGTAAGTAACAGTCACTTGACATTGATCAACAGTCCGCGGTTCGTCTTATGGATATGCGTGGGTCTTGGATAGAGGGCTTGTGTGTCTGAGAGAGGGAGATCTATGGAGCTTCGTTAACAGGAAAGTTTACAGCTAAGGGGATCATTAATCTTGATTGTGCCATTTCAGGAAAACGCTGTGGCAGGCCGTGCCTTTTGGACAGGGTTTATTTACAGTCTTGGCTGGGGGCACATCTGACCACTGATATCTAATATTCATTAATGTTGCCTATTGTCTTCCTCCACTACTCCTTTGGTAATTAAATGGTTATAAGAATGGAGTGTTTCCCGGGTGATTAATTAAGGAATCAAATTACAGACGCTGCTTCTGGTAAGAGGCCGGTTAATTATTTAACGTCCAATTATACGATCACGACATTGGCCCATGGCTTGATGTAAAATACTGTACAATCTGTTTTCTATTTCGCCAGCAAAACAAGTGAAGAAGATGGGCCTAGTAACTAGCTGTCACGTCCTGACCAGTATAGGGGTTATTTGTTATTGTAGTTTGGTCAGGACGTGGCACGGGGTGTTTGTTTTATGTGGTTCAGGGTGTGTTTTGTGTATGTGTTTAGGTAGAGGGGGTATTTGATTTATTAGTCCGGGGTTTGTTATTCATTGTTCTATGTTAGTATATTTCTATGTTCTATCTAGTCTTTTGTAGTTCTATGTTTAGTTAATTGGGGTTGGACCTTCAATTGGAGGCAGCTGGTTATTGTTGCCTTTGATTGAGGGTCCTATAATTAGGAGTTTGTTTTTCATGGGTTTTTGGTGGGAGATTGTTCTTGTTTAGCTGTGTGCCTGACAAGACTGTCCAGTTCGTTTGTGTTTTGTATACGTTTATTGTGTTTTCCTTCTTCACCAAATAAAAAGAAGATGAGTACATATTTTCCCGCTGCGTCTTGGTCTCTACCCCTACGACAACCGTGACACTAGCCTGTTGTTCTCTGAGAGTATTTCAATGTTAGAGCCTGTCAAATGAAACTGGTTACTCTAACGGTAACGTCTACACTTGTTGTATTTGGCGCATGTGACAAATAATGTTTGATTTGATTTTGTTTTGATAACTCTGATTCACGACTTATATTGTTGCTGATTCATTATGTGTTAGAATGTAATGCATTGGTCATGTCTGATCTTTTGACTTATTCACTTATTGGGGTAAATTGGTTCAGTAGTCTGATAATGAACTGGTGTAGAATAGTTGGCCCATTTCCACAAATTACAGTATAGTATCACATTTTAGCTTGGAACAGTGAGTTGGAATCTCTGTAATGAGATTTTTATTATGGACACTTGCTGGTTATCTTGGGATTGGACACATTATGCTATGAATACTTTTTCTGGACAAGGATTTAATGAATCCCTATCAGGAAACCCAAGAACAACTACATCAATAAGACTAAATATGATTCTGGATAAAGAATAGGATGATCAATTAGTTAAGGTGTACTTTACACTTAAGTAATAAGGCCCAAGGGGGTTTGTGATATACAGTGGGGGAAAAAAGTATTTGATCCCCTGCTGATTTTGTACATTTGCCCACTTACAAAGAAATGATCAGTCTATAATTTTAATAGTAGGTTTATTTGAACAGTGAGAGAGAATAACAACAAAAAAATCCAGAAAAACGCATGTCAAAAATGTTATAAAATGATTAGCATTTTAATGAGGGAAATAAGTATTTGACCCCTCTGCAAAACATGACTTAGTACTTGGTGGCAAAACCCTTGTGGGCAATCACAGAGGTCAGCCGTGTCTTGTAGTTGGCCACCAGGTTTGCACACATCTCAGGAGGGATTTTGTCCCACTCCTCTTTGCAGATCTTCTCCAAGTCATTAAGGTTTTGAGGCTGACGTTTGGCAACTCGAACCTTCAGCTCCCTCCACAGATTTTCTATGGGATTAAGGTCTGGAGACTGGCTAGGCCACTCCAGGACCTTAATGTGCTTCTTCTTGAGCCACTCCTTTGTTGCCTTGGCCGTGTGTTTTGGGTCATTGTCATGCTGGAATACCCATCCATGACCCATTTTCAATGCCCTGGCTGAGGGATGGAGGTTCTCACCCAAGATTTGACAGTACATGGCCCCGTCCATCGTCCCTTTGATGCGGTGAAGTTGTCCTGTCCCCTTAGCAGAAAAACACCCCCAAAGCATAATGTTTCCACCTCCATGTTTGACGGTGGAGATGGTGTTCTTGGGGTCATAGGCGGCATTCCTCCTCCTCCAAACACGGCGAGTTGAGTTGATGTCAAAGAGCTCCATTTTGGTCTCATCTGACCACAACACTTTCACCAGTTGTCCTCTGAGTCATTCAGATGTTCATTGGCAAACTTCAAACAGGCATGTATATGTATTCTTGAGCAGGGGGACCTTGCAGGCGCTGCAGGATTTCAGTCCTTCATGGCGTAGTGTGTTACCAATTGTTTTCTTGGTGACTATGGTCCCAGCTGCCTTGAGATCATTGACAAGATCCTCCCGTGTAGTTCTGGGCTGATTCCTCACCGTTCTCATGATCATTGCAACTCCAGGTGAGATCCAGGTGAGATCTTGCATGGAGCGCCAGGCCGAGGGAGATTGACAGTTCTTTTGTGTTTCTTCCATTTGCGAATAATAATAATCTCACCAAATGTTGTCACCTTCTCACCAAGCTGCTTGGTGATGGTCTTGTAGCCCATTCCAGCCTTGTGAAGGTCTACAATCTTGTCCCTGACATCCTTGGAGAGCTCTTTGGTCTTGGCCATCGGTGGAGAGTTTGGAATCTGATTGATTGCTTCTGTGGACAGGTGTCTTTTTTACAGGTAACAAGCTGCGGTTAGGAGCACTCCCTTTAAGAGTGTGCTCCTAATCTCAGCTCGTTACCTGTATAAAAGACACCTGGGAGCCAGAAATCTTTATGAGTGAGAGGGGGTCAAATACTTATTTCCCTCATTAAAATGCAAATCAATTTATAACATTTCTGACATGCGTTTTTCTCGATTTTTTTAAATGTTATTCTGTCTCTCACTGTTCGAATAAACCTACCATTAAAATTACAGACTGATCCTTTCTTTGTCAGTGGGCAAACATACAAAGTCAGCAGGGGATCAAATACTTTTTCCCCCCACTGTACAGCCAATATACCTTGGCTACGGGCTGTTCTTAGGCATAACGCATCGCGGAGTGCTAGGATACAGCCCTTAGCCGTGGTATATTGGCTATATATCACCACCCCAGAGGTGCCTTATTGCTTCTATAAACTGGCTAACAACGTAGCCTAAAGGTTTTTGAAGCCTCACACTGTCAATTTGATTGCCCTGTCAAGGCACTGTCACCTGTTGCAGTGACTAAACATCACCACAGGAGGGCACTGTGGCTTCATCTGTAAACTCAACCAGCTGGTCTGATCAGGAATAGAAACTTTGCTGAAGTGTCTCATTCCCCCAAAGGAAAGCAGAGAAAGAAAAAGAATGGAGCACAAAAGTGGAGGTTGAGGTGATTAAAACAGCATGTCTTTAAAGAAGATGCATGTAAATGTGATCTTTCTTTCCTGTGATCCATATGTATAGAGCCAGGGGTGAGTTGGTGGGTGGGAGTCGGGATTCACCGAGAGGTAGCTGATAGCTGAGCGGGGGGATTGGGCCAGCAAGGGCTGCAGCACCTCAGTGGCCTGAGGATGACTGGAAATGCAAATGGAGGGAGGGGAAGGAAGTTAAAGCTTTTAATGACACTAAGCACACCCCAGAGACCCGGCTACGCCCGGTGCTCTCCACACTCAGCATATCAAGGACACACCAGCCTCTTCTGTCTTAGCCCCAGCCTGAGCCCCAGCCTGAGAATCTCCTCGGCACACCTCACATCCCGTCGATCTTTAGTTTTATCCCCGACAAGCATTTCTGACTCCTTCTGCTGAGCAGAGCCGATGACAGGAGACAGATGTGCTCTCTTCGGAGAATAGAGAATCCTGTTTGATAAGCCCTCTGCTCTGCAGGCTGGTAATAACCACAAGAAAACATCATACAAGA
Organism: Salmo salar; assembly: GCF_965601325.2. NCBI lineage: Eukaryota > Metazoa > Chordata > Actinopteri > Salmoniformes > Salmonidae > Salmo > Salmo salar. Next base: position 92,960,790 of record NC_138305.1, read on the forward strand.
AAGTCGATCTACATAAGAATGGAAGGATGTGCCTGAAAAGTGTTGTCTTTCTCATTTGCTGTGCTTCAGAGATAAATGTCAATTTGATGTCAGATTTTACTGTCTCTTTCCAACTGTGACTTCTGTTATTGCTTCTTCAAATGAGAGAACTTAGAAATGAAGGTTAGACATACTTCATCATGGAACAAGGCCTGAACTTGTAGAGAGGGAATGCATTCACATGCCCAAACAATCATTCAAACAATCAGACCATACTCCAATCTATACATTTGAGGTTTCTGAAATGTTATGGTAAAATGAATTGAACAATCTTCACATCTCCATCTCTCAGGCAATGTTCCCTCTAAGCTCCACGTGTGCACACAGCTCCCCCGGGACTGCCATGCAGACGAAATATCAGCCCGTGCAGAGAAGCACAAGATTCAACTTCACTCAACTTACTAGTTTCCTTTACTGCGGGAATTGTGATCACATCAATGCAATACTAGCCACTTTCAATGCAACATACCGAAACAAAACGAACTATGCAAGACTTAGTATGGAAAACTAACTATGCAAGAGATGTCTTTGTAGGCAGAACGCATCACAGTAGGATTCTATTGCATTGACACACAGGACTCAGTCATACTCTACACAGACCCAGATTGGTGCGGCATAACCAATCAGAGCTACAGTAGGCCTATATGCAAATAGACCATTGCCATATATGGATCTGTGCCATTCACTTTAACTGGACTGTGTTTACAGCATGAGCGGTCATGAGTAGATGTGCTTGTTTTGAGATCAAAGCGAGAGCTGCATGTAGCCACTTGTGCACATTTGTTCATGTACTTTGCAAGTTAGTGAGTTATTAGCCCAGTTATAGATCATTTGTAGTCAGCAATGGGGGAGTGATTGCTTCCTAGACATCTATGAAAAGCGAGTCGGTAGATTCTTTTGTCTTAAGGGGGCAGTGTTGTATTTTGAGACAGGCTCTAAAAAGCTAAGTAGCCAATAAACAGAGGTTAGTTTAATTTGTCTGACTCTCTGTAATAATGGTATGGGAAAAATAATGCATTTTTAAGTTTTTTGTTGTTGCATAAAACAACACAACAACATTTTAAGTCACCTCCTTGTCTAAAGGACAAGTGGATAAACCGTTTAATCTCAAGCCCTGCGTTTTTCTTTCTAAAAGTCTCATGGAATGTAGGCCTACATTGAACACCACACATTGGCTGCTACTGTAGGCTGAATGATATAACAGCTATTTCCATGTTAAAATGTTATGGGATGCATTTTCTCCATAATTTGTTAAATTGTAGGGCACTCTTGCAGGCCTACATTATACCCTGGTGTGACAACACACTGTGTCTGTACAGTCTGTGTGTCTACTGTGAGAGACGGGCCCCAGGTGGGATGTTGTCTTGTCTGTGGTTCATACTTACATAGAGAACACCAGCTCTCCTCTCCCCTGGTTACTGCAACACAGGTGAGCCCACAGCGGTGGCTGAGCCTGTCATTGTCACTAGTATCACAAGGGTTTTACTATTCTTCAGGGTAAAATAATATTTTGGCAGGGAGGGCCAAAAGTTTACTTTTGTCAAAGGGTTTGCCTTCTTGGGGTCTAGGGTTCCATCACTTCCGTATTGATATCTTAGTAAAGTTATTGTGTCAGAAAATATGATTCCCTTTTAATCAAATCAGCTTGATTTATTATTTCACTTCTGTTCCCAACATAGGAAAAAAGTGTTAAAATAACTATGTGGTAAAACCATCTGGAGTCTCCTCATGTAGACACCACAGTTAAACAGTTAAACAGTTAAAGTTGTGATAACTGTTGTCAGAATTCAACGTTCTCCCTTTGACTTCTGCAATGTGTTCTACATCCATGCCCTCTTGGGCATACACAGATCCAACTCTAGCTAACTATAATTTGTTTGGATGTTGATTTATGAACTAATTGCCTCTAATTGCTGCTTAGTAGCACTATTAATCTGAGCCGCCTGCTTCCTGAAGCACATTAGGACACATTTGTATAATTAAGTAATTAGTTAATTTACTGTATATACGAACTATAAAAAGTATGGATGCACTAAGGACTAAGCACTTCAGTGCTGCGAGGGTAGCCTACTGCTGGGATATTCTGAAAGTGTTTGTCTCAGCAGTGTTCTGTATGTCAAAGGTTTTTTTGCAAGCAAAATGTTACATTGCATGTAATGAATTAGAATGGTTGCTTTAAGACAATGGCGTGCTGCCATGCAGTTTGAGTTTGCGCCATCACTACTAGATATTTCTGTGAAATGTAATCCTTGTCATGTTCAGCTTTGCAACATCTACACGATACAGTTGTTCTTTCTGTGGGCCTTGTAGCTAGTTTCTTATTTTCCATTTGAACTCTGTCTCTCTGTCTAGCGTTGTCATTGTTATTAGTGTTTGGGACTGGACTGTCTGTGGAGGTATGGATGGGCAGACATTCTCTAGGGAGAAGGCGGCAGGCTTTATAATTATAATTGCTCCTCAACGCAAGACGGCACACCGCCGTCACCGCTACCGGGAGGTAAAGGTGGGCACAGTGCCGCCTGTCACCAGGAGGGAGATGGGAAGTGGCATGTTTGTCACAGGGACACTGGAACACCTTTGGTGTGAGGGCTGGGATCCAACAGTTCCAACGCATCTGTCATAGTCACACCACTCTTCTCATCTAACCACTGGAAAGACGGTAATGCTTATTACCTCATCAAACACAGAATGGATTATTAGTAGTTTATCGGAAAGTGCTTTATTATTATCGTCTTGTATCATAATTAGGAGCGGTGTAGTACAAAAGTAAATGTCCAGCTGCATTGGTTGGAGGACCGGGGGCTGGCTACTGGGGATAGCAGTGCTTGAATTAATATTGGTATTATAGGACATTACTTACTGTTATTAATGGTGTAATAAAATAATGCTGGTTATTGCAGCTAATTATTAGAATCAGGTGCGCTAGATTAGGGTTAGAGTGAAAACCTACAGAACAGCAGCCCTGATGTAGAATGAGTGTATATTTCACGTGACCCACCACCTGGATATGTTTGATGGCGCCGAAGAGGATGGCTGACGTTTTACATGCTCCTAACCAACTGCGCTATTTTGTTAGTTTTTTTGCGATTACTCACCACGAACTGGAAGAAGCTTTATCCTTTAATGAGTTTGACGAGAAGGATATACTGCTCTCCCGGGAACAGGCCTAAATCCCTGTCATTTGCGTGAAGAAAAGACGGAGGAAAAGAGGACGCAGATTGGGCTGCCTTCTGAGAATCTGTAGGCAAGCGAGTAAACTCCCACTGCCATCCATTCTACTTGCTAACATGCAATTATTGGAAAATAAAATTGATGACATACGATTACGATTATCCTACCAATGACACATTAAGAACTGTTATATCTTATGTTTCACCGAGTCGTGGCTGAACAACGACACGGATAATAACCAACTCTATAAGGCCATAAGCAAACAATGGTCTGTTGCTCACCCAGAAGTAGCTCCCCTAGTGGCTGGGGACTTTAATGCAGGCAAACTTAAATCAGATTTACCAAATTTTTACCAGCATGTCACACGTGCAACCAGAGGAAAAACTATTCAAGACCACCTTTACTCCACACACAGAGATGCATACAAAGCTCTCCCCCACCCTCCATTTGGCAAATCTGACCATAATTCTATCCTCCTGATTCCTGCTTACAAGCAAAAATTAAAGCAGGAAGTACCTGTGACTCGCTCAATTCGGAAGTGGTCAGATGATGCGGATGTTATGCTACAGGACTGTTTTGCTAGCACAGACTGGAATATGTTCCAGGATTCATCCAATGGCATTGAGGAGTATACCACCTCATTCATCGACTTCATCAATAAGTGCATCGACGAGGTCGTCCCCACAGTGACCGTACGTACATTTCCCAACCAGAAGCCATGGATTACAGGAAACATCCGCATCAAGCTAAAGGCTAGAGCTGCCGCTTTCAAGGAGCGGGACACTAATCAGGACGCTTATAAGAAATCTGGCTATGCCCTCAAAAGAACCATGAAACAGGCAAAGCGTCAATACAGGATTACGATTGAATCCTTCTACACCGGCTCTGATGCTCGTCGGATGTGGCAGGGCTTGAAAACAATTACGGACTACAAAGGGAAACTCAGACGCAACACCATCATTAAGTTTGCTGATGACACAGCGGTGGTAGGCCTGATCACTGACAACGATGGGACAGCCTATAGGGAGAAGGTCAGAGAACTGGCAGTGTGGTGCCAGGACAACAACCTCTCCCTCAATGTGAGCAAGACCAAGGAGCTGATCGTGGACTACAGGAAAAGGCGGGCTGAACAGGCGGGTCTGTAGTGGAGCGGGTCGAGAGTTTAAAGTTCCTTGGTGTCCACATCACCAATGAACTATCATGGTCCAAACACACCAAGACAGTCGTGAAGAGGGCAGAACAAAACCTTTTCCCCCTCAGGAGACTGAAACGATTTGGCATGGGTCCCCAGATCCTCAAAAGGTTCTACAGTTGCACCATCGAGAGCCATCCTGACCGGTTGCAACACCACCTGGTATGGCAACTGCTCAGCATCTGAGGGTAGTGCGTACCACCCAGTACATCACTGGGGCCAAGCTTCCTGCAATCCTATATAATAGGCAGTGTCAGAGGAAAGCCCATAAAATTGTCAGAGACTCCAGTCACCCAAGTCATAGACTGTTTTCTCTGCTACCGCACGACAAGCGGTACCAGAGCGCCAAGTCCAGGACCAAAAGGCTACTTAACAGGCTCTACCACCAAGCCATAAGAATGCTGAACAATTAATCAAATGGCCACCGGACTATTACATTGACACCCCTCCTCCATTTGTTTTGTACACTGCTGCTACTCACTGTTTATTATCTATGCATAGCCACTTCACCCCTACTTACACGTACAAATTACCTCAACTAACCTGTACCCCGCATTATTATTGTTATGATATTGTGTTACTTTTATTTTTTTTTATTTTTTTACTTTAGTTTATTTCGTAATATTTTCTTAACTCTTCCTGAACTGCACTGTTGGTTAAGGGCTTGTAAGTAAGCATTTCACGGTAAGGTCTACACTTGATGAATTCGGCGCATGTGACAAATAAAGTTTGATTTGATTTGGATTCGGTCCTATGCTAGAAAATGGTATATCATACCCCGCAGTTGAGGAACCATGGGAAAGTAATTCTGCATTGAAAGTTGATAAACTTGTAACCCCACTTTTGAGAAAATGGCCAGTGAATGTTTTGGTATACCTGCTGGAGAGCTCTTCTTTGTCTACACCCATTCAGCATCCTTCACACCCTCTTAAGCCTTAACCCCACCCATCTCTTTAAGGATTCACATGTGAGGCCTTGTGCTAAACAGAGTGAATAAGGTAGTGTAGTAAACAACCAAAGATTTCAAAACTAAAAGTGGTGAAAGTAGTAGCAAAAAGTAGTAGTAAAAAGAAACTTTATCTAGTCCTTGGCCTATATCCTAATCTGACTTTGGCGCAGGTCATGTTGTTCTTAACATTACTGTCTCTGGTAAACACACAATATATAAAATAAAATCTACATTTATTTGTCACATGCACAGGATACAGAAGGTGTAAATGGTACAGTGAAATGGTTAATTGCATAGTGTCTGTTGTTTAGACATGCACTGTAGCTAGCTAGCTAAACAATGAACCATAATCCCAACTATATTGCCGCGTTAATAACAACTGGGAACTCAGAAATCTCCCACCTCTGACTTCAGGGAGTTCAAAACAACTGGGAACTCAGAAAAAACGAGCTCAGACTGGGAAAAATCTATTTGAACAGTCATCTAGCTCGGAATTCCAAACTCGGGAACTTGGGCCTCTTACTAGAGCTCCGACTTTCCTACCTGAAGATCACTGACTTCATAATTTGACCTCGTATTTTTCAGAGTTGCCAGTTGTTTTGAACATGGCAACACTACCATGCACCATGCATTAATCTGTAGGTAGCTAAAGCTAATCAACTAGGTTAGCTAGTTAGCTAACATTAGGCTATAACTAGCGATACAAATGAATTTCTGAGATACAAATAATATTACTACACAGATTATACACGTAACGTTAGCTAGCAAGCCAGCCAGCTAATGTTAGCCAGCTAGCTAACAGTACGCTTTAACTTGCAATGAAAACGACTTTAGATTAGAAACGTATAATATTTGAAAATGTAGCTTGACACTTACCCGTATACATGTATGAACTATGAACCCTTCTCCCTCGTTGCCCTTAGTTTGAAGATGTAATGCGTAGATAGGTGTTTTTTACGACAGCGTTCTGTGTTCTCTTTTTGACTCTCTACACATTTGGCAATCATGTCTCTGCTTCCACCGGGCATTCCACTGATTTCAAAACTCGGTCACCTTCTTCCATGACAACAACAACACTGTTGATCGCCACTTCTTCCTCATCACTGTCATCAGAAGACTCTACAATGTCTGGTGCAATGAAAATGTTTTTACCTAAATCAGGGATTTCCTCATCGTCTGATTCATTTTCAGTCAGAGAAAGTCAGCATGACACGATCGTCCTCCAGAAACTTTTTCCCACTGATCTTTGTCGATAACACCTATTAACTATTAACTATTAAAAAAAAAATCTCTCTTCAGTTCTTTATGTGTACCCCAGTGGATATTTGTCTTAACTTGGCAAGGGCACCAAGGCCCCTGGCTTGAATCCCTTGACCTTTCCAAGTCACTTTATCGGTGGACATTTTTGCTGATGTCACATCTCCAGCCATAGCCGTGTTTTTCTAGCTTTATGTGATGATGATGACGGTCCTCTGGTTTTGTTAGGGAGGTGGAGTAGCTTCCTCTTGTCGTCCCGGGAAGATGTGTAGGAGGAAGAGGGGGATGGGTACCCCCATGAAGAAGGCCCCTGCGAATCCTAGCAGGACCCCGCACACCAGGGATCATGCCCCGTCAGTCAAGCGCCACAGGTACGGCTGGACAGCAGCCCTCTCCACCACCAGCTCCAGATCACTCCAAGTCATGTCCCTCACTGGCATATCTCTTACTGTCATATTTCTTAATGCCAACCAATTAACAACAGCAGAACAACCAATCCCTTTACTGCCAGCCAATCAACAACAGCACAACAACAGATCTCTTACTGCCTGCCAATCAACAAAAGCACAACAACAGATCCCTTTACTGACAGTGACAAGTAACAAAAGCACAGGAGAATAGAGCCAAATCAGAGAATCATACACTTGTTTTTTTTGTTTTAACTTGGCCTCCATGCCCATGAGAACTTGGCCTTCGTGCCCGTGAGAACTTGGCCTTCGTGCCCGTGAGAATCTCCAGAATCTTTTTTGACAGATGTAATACCCTTGGTAGAACCAAGTATTTAGTTTATTTGTTATAACTAATTGGTTATGTAAGAGTGAATAGGTTGGTTTACTTTTAAGTTTAAGTTTTGACCAATAAGGTCGCTTGTTAAGCTGTGGCCAATGGGAGTTGATCTGGTTAACGGGAGGCCTGGGAAAAAAAAGAGAGGGAGAGAGACATTGAGAAAAGGATGGACATTATGACCGTTGGTGAAGAAAAATTATAAAGGAAGACAATAAAAATAGAACAAAACCCATACCTACCGAGTTTTGAAGGGAAATGCCGATTTTATTTCATAAGAGAGTTGTTATAATTTTGTTAAGAAAGACTTAGTAAAGACTGAAGCTACCGTCTCATCGTGGAGGTATTGGACAGCCTTGAGGTTAGCCTAGCATCGTGTGACACCGAGAGAGAATTGCTTTGGAAAGATTAATGAGTTCATGTTCTCATGGGATATCGGTTACTGCTAAGGAGTACTGTTTGCATTGATTGCTGTGCTTGCTGTGGATCTTGTGAGGAAACCTGCACAGAACTGCCATACTTGGCTGAGGGAATATCTACGAGTAGTGAGTAACCACAACGGTGGGGTGCTTCGGGACTTTATGTGTGTCGTCATTTTTTTTGAGCTTCAACGCACGCCAACGGGTTAAGCAGGCTGGAAATAATTGGGACAGGGGTTGTGCACGACTCATTGGGGTTTATTATTTTTCATTTATTTTGATGTGGTGATTTCAAAATGTAATAATAAATGTAATAAATAATATCAACAATCTATAATCATTCTGTCTGAAGTTAATTCCCTAGTTGTCATCACCCTAGATAGTTTACAATAGGGATTCTTATTGGAGATGTCCTTCTCACCTAACATCCCATGCTGTTGAGATATTCTACATAAGTTAATATCGTGAGAGTCAAATTTGAGCCTGGTGAGAGGGTTACACAGGTGATAATTGCATCTTTTGAATTTGCAAGTGCCCTGGGAAAAGTAGTTAGTCAAAGTGAGGTGTCAGGGGAAACATCAGGTTGATGCAGATTATTAGTAATACACTGCATTTGGAAAGTATTCAGAACACTTGACTTTTTCCTTTTTTATTACATTACAGCTTTTTCTAAAATTTATAAAATGTTCATTTTTTCCTCATCAATCTACACACAATACCCCATATTGACAAAGACAAAAAACAGGTTTTTAGAAATGAAACATAAAAAACAGAAATAACTTATTCAAATAGGTATTCAGACCCTTTGCGATGAGACTTGAAATTGGGCTCAGGTGCATCCTGTTTTTATTTATCATCCTTGAGGTGTTTCTACAACTTGATTGGAGTACACCTGTGGTAAATTCAATTGATTGGACATGATTTGGAAAGGCACACACCTGTCTATATAAGGTCCCACAGTTGACAGTGCATGTCAAAGAAAATACCAAGCCATGAGGTCGAAGGAATTGTCCATAGAGCGCCGAGACAGGATTGTGTCGAGGCACAGATCTGGGGAAGGGTACCAAAACATTTCTGCAGCATTGAATATCCCCAAGAACACAGTGGACTCCATCATTCTTAAATGGAAGAAGTTTGGAACCACCAAACTCTTCCTAGAGCTGGCCGCCTGGCCTAACTGAGCAATCAGGGGAGAAGAGCCTTGGTCAGGGAGGTGACCAAGAATCTGATGGTCACTCTAACAGAGCTCCAGAGTTCCTCTGTGGAGATGGGAGAACCTTCCAGAAGGACAACCATCTCTGCAGCACTCCACCAATCAGGCCTTTATGGTAGAGTGGCCAGACGGAAGCATCTCCTCATTAAAAGGCACATGACAGCCCGCTTGGAGTTTTCCCAAAGGCACCTAAAGGACCCTAAACAAGATTCTCTGGTCTGATGAAACAAATTAAACTCTTTGGCCTGAATTCCAAGCGTCACGTCTGGAGGAAACCTGGCACCATCTCTACGATGAATCATGGTGGTGGCAGCATCATGCTGTGGGAATGTTTTTCAGCGGCAGGAACTGGGAGACTAGTCAGGATTGAGGGAAAGAATAATGGAGCAAAGTACAGAGAGATCCTTGATGAAAACCTGCTCCAGAATGCTCAGGACCTCAGACTGGGGCTAAGGTTCACCTTCCAACAGCACAACAACCCTAAGCACACAGCCAAGACAACGCAGGAGTGGCATCGGGACAAGTCTCTGAATGTCCTTGAGTAGCCCACCCAGAGCCCGGACTTGAACCTGATCAAACATCTCTGGAGAGACCTGAAAATAGCTGCGCTCCCCATCCAACCTGACAGAACTTGAGAGGATCTGCAGAGAAGAATTCAGGTGTGCCAAGGTAAGAATTCAGGTGTGCCAACCTCTTAAATGTAAAGTCCCCATATTTGGTCGAGGCTATAATCGCTGACAAAGGTACTTCAACGAAGTACTGAGTAAAGGGTCAGAATACTTATGTAAATGTATTATTTAGCGTTAATAAATTAGCAAACATTTGTATAAACCCAGTTTTTGCTTTGTCGTTATGGGGTATCGTCTCTAGATTGATGAGGGAAAAAAACGATTGAATCCATTTTAGAATAAGGCTGTAACTTAACAAAATGTGGAAAGAGTCAAGGGATCTGAATACTTTCCGAATGCACTATAAATTGGATGGCTATCCACTTCCCAGCTAGTGCAAACAAATCTTTCTTTCAATGGATTTCCTTTACAGTACAGTGTAGGGGCTCATACATGACCATCACATTATCAATCCATCACAAGTGATCTATACATCTACATTATGTGTCCATCATATAACCTGGGGCTCTATACCTTACCATGCCTTGCTTGGGGCTGTGTGTGAACATGATGTTCTTCGGTCTCTGACGGAACAGTGGAGACCCTAAGAAGCTGACTCTCTGATGGTACTCCTCTGAAAGAACATCAGTGCATTGATGCTTTGAATGATTAAACATTCCTGTCTGTAATATACACTGCTCAAAAAAAATAAAGGCAACACTAAAATGACACATCCTAGTTCTGAATGAATGAAATAATCTTATTAAATACTTATTTCTTTACATAGTTGAATGTGCTTACAACAAAATCACACAAAAATAATCAATGGAAATCCAATTTATCAACCCATGGAGGTCTGGATTTGGAGTCACACTCAAAATTAAAGTGGAAAACCACACTACAGGCTGATCCAACTTTGATGTAATGTCCTTAAAACAAGTCAAAATGAGGCTCAGTAGTGTGTGTGGCCTCCACGTGCCTGTATGACCTCCCTACAACACCTGGGCATGCTCCTGATGAGGTGGCGGATGGTCTCCTGAGGGATCTCCTCCCAGACCTGGACTAAAGCATCCTCCAACTCCTGGACAGTCTGTGGTGCAACGTGGCATTGGTGGATGGAGCGAGACATGATGTCCCAGATGTGCTCAATTGGATTCAGGTCTGGGGAACGGGTGGGCCAGTTCATAGCATCAATGCCTTCCTCTTGCAGGAACTGCTGACACACTCCAGCCACATGAGGTCTAGCATTGTCTTGCATTAGGAGGAACCCAGGGCCAACCGCACCAGCATATGGTCTCACAAGGGGTCTGAGGATCTCATCTTGGTACCTAATGGCAGTCAGGCTACCTCTGGCGAGCACATGGAGGGCTGTGCGGCCCCCCAAAGAAATGCCACCCCACACCATGACTGACCCACCGCCAAACCGGTCATGCTGGAGGATGTTGCAGGCAGCAGAACGTTCTCCACGGCGTCTCCAGACTCTGACACGTCTGTCACGTGCTCAGTGTGAACCTGCTTTCATCTGTGAAGAGCACAGGGTGCCAGTGTCGAATTTGCCAATCTTGGTGTTCTCTGGAAAATGCCAAACGTCCTGCACGGTGTTGGGCTGTAAGCACAACCCCCACCTGTGGACGTCGGGCCCTCATACCACCCTCATGGAGTCTGTTTCTGACCATTTGAGCAGACACATGCACATTTGTGGCCTGCTGGAGGTCATTTTGCAGGGCTCTGGCAGTGCTCCTCCTGCTCCTCCTTGCACAAAGGCGGAGGTAGCGGTCCTGCTGCTGGGTTGTTGCCCTCCTACGGCCTCCTCCACGTCTCCTGATGTACTGGCCTGTCTCCTGGTAGCGCCTCCATGCTCTGGACACTACGCTGACAGACACAGCAAACCTTCTTGCCACAGCTCGCATTGATGTGCCATCCTGGATGAGCTGCACTACCTAAGCCACTTGTGTGGGTTGTAGACTCTGTCTCATGCTACCACTAGAGTGAAAACACCGCCAGCATTCAAAAGTGACCAAAACATCAGCCAGGAAGCATAGGAACTGAGAAGTGGTCTGTGGTCACCACCTGCAGAACC